>NC_060140.1:299887487-300493581 GCF_021461385.2 Schistocerca piceifrons
CACCCTACCATCGGATCGCCACATTGTGTGCCGTGATTCGTCACTCCACACAAGGTTCTTCCACTGTTCAATCGTCCAATAGTTACGCTCCTTACACCAAGCGAGGCATCGTTTGGCATTTACCGGCATGATGTGTGGCTTATGAGAAGCCGTTTGACATTGAAATGCTAGTTTTCTCACCTCCCGCGTAACTACAGTGGATCCTGATGCATTTTGGAATTCCCGTATGATGGTCTGGATTGATGTCTTCCTATCACACATTACGACCCTCTTCAACTGTCGGCGGTCTCTGTCAGTCAACAGACGAGGTCGGCCTGTACGCTTTTGTGCTGTACGTGTCCCTTCGCATTTCCTATTTACTACCACATCGGAATGAGTGGACCTAGGGATGTTTACGAGTGTGGAATTCTCGCGTACAGACAGTGACATCCAATGACCTGACCACGCTCGAGGTCCCTGAGTTCCGCGGAGCGCCCCATTCCACTCTCTCAGGAAGTCTAATGACTACTGAGGTCGCTGGTATGGACTACCTGGCAGTAGGTGGCAGCACAATGCACCTAATATGAAAAACATATGTTTTCTGGGTGTCCGGACACATTTGATCACATAGTGTATTTTCCATGTTTTGTCATAACTTTTGCCTCTTGTTTTTGTCATAGAGGTCTGAAAATTATAATTTTTACAATTTAGCCTATTTAACATGATAATTGTAGTACTTCAGGTGGTCTACGTGGTCTCTCCCTTTGAGTGTAACGCACAAATCGTTCATACAATCATGTGAAACTGTCAGAAAAATCTTTCTTTGTGATACTGTTCAGGTCGCGCATCACATTGGCTTGAATGCACATTATTTCGTCAATGCGTTGACCCTTCATGTGAATTTCTGCTCTATCATCTTGACAAGGTTTTTATTGGTAACACCAAGTGTCATAATCCATAATGATTCTTTTTCCAGAAAAGAATTCTCCGTGTTTCAAATTTCGGTCAAGTCACCACAGGCGTCCACGTGTCTTTATTTTTGTTCAGGAGTCACGGTTTGAGGCAACAACTTTGCACAGATTTCTCTCCTCTTCAAAACATTCTAGAGAATGTACTGAATCTTGATTCAGAGATGTTCTATTGCGATTTCTAACGAGACATCGTTAACATACTACGGCCGCGCGTCCTCTACTTAGCACTGCCTGCTCACTAACTGGTCGCACGCACACCTGCTATTTACAGTTTTTAGTTCAAGCTACCACAGTATTAACTGCCCTTACGTCGCTTATATGCCACGAATAAAATCAGTCTTGGAACGGTTCGGACGGTTTATGAATGTAATGATTTCTGAAGGTTATCTTCATCATCCTATAGGATGAATTGATCATTTAATAAAAGCATTTATGAATATACTTATGTAGAGCTTTTGTGGGTATCAACAAACACGTGTTTAATACATTCAAACTGTGTAAAACATTCAAAATAATTACAATAGATACAAAATGTAGATAAAATGTCCCACTAACAATATCCTCGTCTGTGAGATATCGATTGGCATTTCAATCGCTTGTTTGCTGCAGATGAAATAGGGTGACCGAATCTCCGAAGAGAAAAGAAAAAACGACCACACAAGGATAGTGAACGGCTGTCGGGAAGTTTGGCAGTTGTGTCACACGTACGATACCATTAAACGGTCATTATTCTGAGACAAGTGTAATAGATTCATTTTGTAGCGGAATGTGCCACTCAGCGGAATAGCCCAAGTGTCAACAATATTTGCTTCACCTCTTGAGGCGTTAGTTACAGGACGATTCAGCGTGCTAACGCCGTTTTCATCGAGTGGAATGCTTGTGCCCTCCGCCCCTGCGTTGCTGCGTATCGACGCGGCTGAGAGCGCGTGGATAGGCATCGGTCACCGTCCAGAGTGGTCGGCATGTAGCGGTTGGACAGCGGGGATGTGTGGCGAAGGGAGTGGGGGAAGAGGGGGTAGGAGGGGGGGGGAGAGAGAGATAGTCGCACGATCTTCATCAATACTGTCAGCACGCGCGCTTGGCGGAACTAAGTGACGGCGAGTGGGCAGAACCATGCGTTACGCGCGGACCACTCCGGCGATGGGCAATTTCTCTCGGAGGCACGTCACGCAGCGCAGCCAGCGGCCGCTATATCAAAAAATTGACGTCGCCGCCTTCAAACGGCGGTGTGCGGCCGACTGCATCTCCACTGCCCATTCCGTTCGCCCTCCCTCTCTGTATGCCGGAAGCTACAGCCCTGTGTATGGTGGAGTGTTTTACGATAGACTGCAGTGCAGCCCCCTACACAATCCGATAAGTTATTGCACTCGTGTCAACTTTTGTTCCTCCTTTCTTTGCACTCACGTCAGACCATTCAGAACGGAAAGTAACTGATCAACATAACTCACCGCAATTCACTGTTCAACTGCCCGCAACTTGTATGCTGTTGTTTAAAATCGAGCCAAGAAATGAAACTATTTTTATTTTCACCAACAACACGAAGTCCTGTTGTTTTGATTTCGACAAGCAGTTACTCTCTTTTTTCCTACGCTTATTCCGCCTTTCTGAGTTCGATGTTTTCATGCTTTGGCAAATTTATTTTTATTTCGGCAGAGTTGTTAGGTATGACACATTTTAACTGCTCGTGTATCGTATTTTCGGAGGAAGGGTGTGAGAATCACGCCATAATTTGGCTAACAGAGCATGGGACACCGCCTACAAACAACACTCATTTACAGCTCACATCACGGACTCGTCAGCTAGCGTTCAGTGCGTTAAGGAATACGAGCACGTTACGAAGAGCAGGCGTCCAAGATTTGGAATGTTCGCCATCGATACCTTATAAAGTAGCAGACAATGTTGTCATTTCATCTGGAAAGATAAGGAGTAAATTAGTAAACAAATTCTGTACCTTGCACAATATGAATATTTCGAAAACAAAGATACTTGCGAGATCATTGACAATAATCATTATTATTTTCGAGTATTCCTGTCTTTTTACTTAAGAGAAAACTGAATATAGTAACGAAACTATATGAAATGAATATGCAGAGATTTAAATTTTATTTTTGCACTGTTCTTGTGAATGATCTTGTTAAAATAACAACTCCGATATTGCGATATTCCTTCTGAAAACTCGGAGGTGTTGACCTGGACAACGATGCATTGCTTGTAAGTTTCTGGTTAACACATTAGACTCGGACTCGGCAGGACAACGTTTCAAATCCGCATCTGGCAGTCCTAATTTCGGTTTTCCTTGATTTCCCTAAATCGGTTAAGGCAAATGCCGGGATGGTTCCTTTGGAACGGACACGGCCGATTTCGTTTCCCAACCTTTCGTATACAGTCGTAGTAGCGTCATTCATCCGTAGATCGCTTTTTACAAGGATATAGGACGTGTCAAAGTATTTCCGAGTTTAGATCAATTAAAAATAAGCTAATTCGTGTACACATACATTTACAGACCTCTAGTTAGAGAAAATAATTAGATTTACTCCAGGTATACAATACTTTCCTTACAATTAATTTATTAAATAACGTAATGACACATTGTTCACTCATTTCTTACTATCAGTCACTGCACACACTATACACACATCGTAACACTTCACTCACTACACACACACACACACACACACACACACACACACACACACACGTGTGATCTCTCAGCCATTTTCTGTACCGCAACTTCCCATTTGCTAACTTGAAAAGGTGAGTCAGCATTCATCTATAATGAGTGAGATGTTGAGCTCAGAAAGAGGAAGATTTGTTAGTATTGAGCTATGCATAGCTTGGGGTTTAAGCTTTTCTATAAAATGAAAAAAGAAGGTAAAAAAAGTAGTGTGAGGGTGTTATGTGGAATGTCGGATGTTTCATAACCACTATTATTATTTATTTGTATAACATTTTTGTCAAACATTTTGTTTTTTCTAAGTAATCCTTCGATGTATAAAATGTAATGCGTAACAGGTACATTTTAGCTGCCTTTTTAAATAAGCATATTTTTGCATTTTCTTTAACCTCTTTTCGTAATTTATTGTACAATTTTATTCCGTGGTAGAAAATGCTGTTTTGAGTGTTATGTTTATTTTTTCTTGGTAAATGTAAGTTAAGTCTAGCTCTTGTTCCATGGTCATGGGCAGTGCTGTTTGTGCAATAATTACCAATGTTATTTTTGATCTGTACAAGTGAATGGTAAATGTATTGACACGGAGCAATTAAAATCCCCAGTGTTTTGAACAGATCTTTACAATAAACTCGACTACTATTTTTGGTTATTATTCTTATCGCTCTTTTCTGGTGTTTGAAAATTGTGTTCATATTTTGTGCATTTGTTCCCCAAGACAGAATCCTATAGCTAAGAACTGAATGTACATATGAATAGTATGTAATAAAAAGACACTGCATGTTACACGCTGATGATATGATTCTAAGGGCATAACATGCTGATGACATTCTGTTTGCAGGTATCTTTGTGTGTTCAGACCTCTTCAACTGAGAATCAGTATTCATTCCTAGAAATTTTGCATTTGTTACACAGTCAATAGAGGCGCCAACTACATTTAATTTTGTCATTTTCCCTCTTCAACCTGAAATTAGTGTCATTAGTTTTCTTTACGTTCAATTTCACTTCACTGCTTATTGATCACTCGTAATCTTCATTGAGAGTTTCATTTGCTTTCTCTGCAAGGAGTTCTCTCGTTTTCTCAGTGACTATAATATTGCTGTCATCAGCGAAGAGAATTTTTTCAGCACAAGTAACACTGCTGGGAAAGTCTTTGATGTATATCAGGAATAGTATTAGTCCTAATTTGCTACCTTGCGGAACCGCTACATTAATGCATTTTGGTTCTGATGAGCGTTTTAATTAATGTTTAGCTCTATTTGAAGTATGTGTTCTCTCTTCTCTTTGTATCCTATCTGATAGGTGTGATCAAAACTAGTCATTAGATACCCCTCTTATTCCTAATGCTTCTAATTTACACAAATCAAAAATAGTTTTGTATCACCCACGTTACCAGAACTGAAGATTGACGTTGACTGTGGATACTGTATCACAAACACAGTCCCTTTGACCAGAGATGTCACTAAACCCGCCTAAAGATGTAAACGACCATGCCTCAGCAGCGCCTATTCGCTGGAGGGGTCCGACAGCCGATCAGTTCTAGTCATTCTACCAGGAAGGAAGTACTCGGCTCGTCAGTAGTTCAAATATGCCTGGGTGGTCAATACCGCGGTTCGATCGCATCCACATTGTTACTCTGTGCCAGGAAGGGCTCTCAACAAGGGAAGTGTCCAGGCGTCTTGGAGTTAACCAAAGCGATGTTGTTCGCATGGAGGAGATAAAGAGAGACAGGAACTGTCGATGACATGCTTCGCTCAGGCCTTTCAAGGGCTACTAGCGCAGTGGATGACCGCTACCTACTAATTATGGCTTGGAGGAAACCCGACCGCAATGCTACCATGTTGAATAATGCTTTTTGCGCGGCCACAGGACGTCGTGTTACGACTCAAACTGTGTGCAATAGGCTGCATAATGCGCAACTTCACTCCTGACATCCAAGGCCTTGCAACCATGACACCATATAGCACAGTACAAATGGGCCCAACAACATGCTAAATGGACCACTCAGGATGGGCATCATGTTCCCTTCAACAAAGAGTGTCACATATGCCTTCAACCAGACAATCATTGGAGACATGTTTGGAGGTTTAGTGGACAACTTCTGCTACCGAATGTAACAGCAACATCAAATATTGCAACAAGAGGTAGAAGGCACCGTATTAAGACTCGTCTGAATTTTCCAATTGATTTATTGTTTCCAATGTCCTCGTTCCTCTATATCTGCGTCAATGGGTCCCACAATGCTGAAGACACCACTTTGCTGTCTGTGAAACGGCTTGGCATGGAATGGATGCCTTAGCAACCCGTGCACACACTGCTGTGAGTCGGCCTTGTATGCCAGCGGAGTTGTGGCGTCGTCAGGATGCTGGCAGTTGACTCAGCAGTCTGGGATCCTGCCGACTCAGCATCGCTCAGTGTGAGCCCAGGCAGCCAGCTGCGTGCTTCCCGCTTGCGTGGCTAAGATCGCAGTGACAACAAGCCCCTGCGATCCGGAGTTTTCTAATCTGTGGCACTCGCCTTGGGATGCCTCCAGCATGTGTTGGAAGCCGGGATAACTGCCTGTGGTAGTGAGCTGGGGAGTGGGCTTCCGCTGTCTGGCTACGCACTCTGTGTTGGCCTCAGAGGCTGGAATCAGCGACCCAACGTGGACTGGAACGCTGGCGCCCCATTTTCTGCTGGGTGTAGCGGGTGGTGTGATACACCCTGCCATCCAGGAGAGCTGTCACACTTGAATGAATCTCGTTAGAAACCTGCAACTATTTATATGAGGGTGAACGCCTCTGTTTTACCATACAAGCCGCTTCACGTCACATACTCATAACACACTAGGTTGGCCAGTGGGCCCCTTCTGCCTGTGATTTGCGACAAGCAAATCCGCTACGTATACTCTTTCAGCTATTTGACGGCCCTGTGGCCTCTATTCTACTTCGAAACTCTTGGTATGCGTAACTCACTCCAATCTGGTCCTCATCTGGCACTTGTGCTCATAATATTGCACAAAACTAACTTTCCCTATCCTAAACGGTGGTGCCGCTACAGAGGCAACTCAGTCAGGCTGAAAGCCTTAGACACACTGTCCAGCGAGTGCAGAAATGTGGAGGTGCCCTGCTGTTTTGGGGTGGCATTATGTGGGGCCGACGTATGCCGCTGGTGGTCATGGCAAGAGCCGTAATGGCTGTACGATATGTGAATGCCATCCTCTGACTGATAGTATATTGGCGAGGAATTCGTCTTCGTGGACAACAATTCGTGCCCCTATCGTGCACATCATGTCAATGACTTCCTGCAGGATAATAACATCACTCGACTAGGGTGGCCAGCTTGTTCTCCAGACATGAACCCTAAAGAAAATGCCTGGGATGGATTGAAAAGGGCTGTTTATGGACGACATGACCCACCATCCGCCGGCCGGAGTGGCCGAGCGGTCCTAGGCGCTACACTCTGGAAACGCGCGACCGCTGCGGTCGCAGGTTCGAATCCTGCCTCGGGCATGGATGTGTGTGATGTCCTTAGGTTAGTTAGGTTTAAGTAGTCCTAAGTTCTAGGGGACTGATGACCTCAGAAGTTAAGTCCCATAGTGCTCAGAGCCATTTGAACCATTTTTTAACCCACCATCTACTCTGTGGGATCTACGCTGAATTGCCATTGAGGAGTGTGGGTTAACAGTTCCCTGATGAACCTGTGGATAGTATGCCACGACGAATACAGTCATGCACCAATGCAAGAGCATGTGCCACTGAGTATTCGAGCTGCCGGTGTTTATAGCAGTCTGGACCACCACCTATGGAGGTTTCGCTGTATGGTGGTACAACATGCAATGTGTGGTTTTCAAGAGCAATAAAAAGGGCGGAAATGATGTTTATGTTGATCTCTATTCCAATTTTCTGTACAGGTTTCGGAACTCTCGGAACCGAGGTGATGTAAAGCTCTTTGATGTGTGTATTTAATAGAATCTTGTGGTCGACAGTATCAAAGGCCTTAGAAAGATTCAAAAATGTGCCTGTGACTCATTCATCTTTGTGAAGAGCATCAAGTACAACTTTTGTGAATGCTACTACTGCTGACTCTGTATTTTTGCCACTTCGGAAACCAAACTGTGATTCGCTTAAAGGACTGTATTTATTCAAGTAATTCATTAATGTCTTTCATAACTGCTTGTATTATTTTTGAGAATGGTGACAGCAGGGGAATGGGCTGGTAATTTTGTATGTCTTCTACATTACCTTTCTCAAGTAAAGGTACAATTCCAGCCTGTTTTAACTGCTCTGGAAATGTCCCTGATGTGAAGGTTCATTTATTATATTTGCTTAGGGGCCTATGCACTGTTTCAGTACGCATGTTGGTACTTCGTCTAAGCCTACTGACATTTTATTTTTTAGTTGTTGAACAATTTTATTGACTTCATTCTCTATGGTTGCAAGAAACATTGTATTTAGTGCAACATTATTTACAGCTGTCATATTAGTTTTGGGGAACTTATGTCTTAACTTCTCTGTAATACCTGAAAAATGCTCGTTTACGTAGTTTGCTAAGTGTTGTCGATCATTTATTACCTTATCTGCCTCCCTTAGCAGTATGTCATTCTTCTTTTGTTTGCCTCGCCCCGTTTCCTTTTTTGTAACATCCCAGACTGTTTTCCTTTTATTCTCTGCATTATAAATCATTTTGTCATTAAATGACTTTTTTGCAGCATTCAGCACTTTCCTATAGATCTTTTAGTATCTATGATGGAAACTTAAAAAATATTGATCATTGCGACAGACATGCATACTTTTGGAAAGGCCTTTTCAAAGTTCAATTTAAATAATCTGTAGAATTTGGGGAATTTCGTATTTACATTGGCTTCGTTATACACTTCACCCCAGCTTTGTTTTTTTAGTTCTTCTGAAAAATCTTTGCTCCGTCTCTAATGACCTTGCTATCGACAGAACGTTAAACTCCAATCTTCCTTTCCCCCTTCGTAAATTTCGACCCATTCTTCAATGTCTTCACTTAACTTTTGGACATTTACACAATTTACACGATTTCAGTGCGTGCTGACACTTAGCTACTTTGATGCTTGTATACAGGACCTACATCCTTCCACGGAAAGTGTTCTGCCTTCTTCCGGCTCCTCTTTGGACCTCGTAGTGAAAACAGCACGAACGCTACACAAAGGACCTTAGAAAGTATACATTTGGTCACCCAGAATGCTTATTACTCAACCACCTGCAACTAACCACACTGCTGCTATTCCGTAATATGTTTTGTAGCGCTCTAAAGTTGTTCCGATATTTTACGGCATTTTTGCAGACTTATTACAATTCTGAATTTCTGGCTTTGTTTCGTCATTCAGCTCTCCTCTTTTAGGAAAATCTTCAACAGGAAGCTAAATCTGGAAAATAGGGCCAATGTTCCAACACTTCGTATTTCGTATCTGCCATTCTCTTCTGTTTTTGCCAAAGAACCTTTATAGAAACGTACTTTATCCGGAATTTTATTTTCTCTTTAACTATTTTAGGTAACTCCTTCACAATTTTACTAGCCAGCTGGCCATGAGAATTTACACATCACTTGTAATTAGTTTTCTTTTATAAGGGATTCACTACCCGTTAAGAATAATCCCTTTTATATTCCACAAATCCCTGTCGTTAAACTTCTGGTCTTGAAGCTCGTATAACAATGGAAGCGATGTAGATGTCATCCACTAAATTCGTTACTACCGAGAGTAAAAGCTATTGCATTTTGTTCAATCTTTTTTATGCACAGACGACTGAATATCGTCTTTGCCACTAATAGCAATCCATATCAGAGACAAAAGGCTTTTCACGTAGTTGGTAATCGGGCATTGCACATCCGATAATGTGTCAACTAACCATAATGCCTGTGGGTTCAACGCAACTCACATAAATATTCCGGCAGCTGAGGTCGATCTCACTATTTTGGTCTAAGACCACCTATTGAACCAACTGCCATGTTTGTTGTTTAGGTTGGATTGTGAACTACTGGACCCACTTATCACTTACAACAAAGAAATTGGAGGCCAGTATTAGTCTAATTCGCTTTTAAACACTGCACACATCGCTGAAGAATTCGTTTTCGCATTGGCTTTTGGTCTGCATTCGACAAATGTGGCCCAAACTTTGCCCAAAATTCGTAGCAACTTCTTCGTTCTTTATTTCAATGGGATCAGCTATTCCATGCTCTTTTAATCTTCGAATTTTCATTATCATGTGGTGCCATTCTTGGATGTTTACATCTGTGTTGACAGTTTTGGCATATTTCAAAGACACACACACACACACACACACACACACACACACACACACACTACGATTAGTTTATAAAAGCGGTATAAAGGAAACGATTCCATGGATCAAAGCTGATGGATTATTAACATTACTGCGCAATACGTTGAATATAACAAAGGAAAAGTTTATTAAGTGCATTTCGTTCCTAGGTGGACAACTTTTCATACAGTCCTTGCAACTGAATCCCTAGAAGATAAAGTTTTGTTACGTAAATGCTCTAGTGATGTCAAAACTTACAATGGCACTCTTGAGCACGTCACAGAGAGTAAGTACTTGGAGGCTGCCCTAACAAGAGATATGAAATGGAGTACAATACGTAAAATTAGTATTAGTATTAACATAATGTTCTCTGGCAGGTTCTGTGAATCTGTAACGGGAAGTTCATTCGAGATGCAAGTGGGACCAAGTCGAGATAGTTTCATCATTTGGAATCCTTACCAATTAGGCATGACAGCAGACCGCATGATTTATATAAATATATAAAGAAAACTTAAACTGTATCCACTTTCGCTGGCGTGCTCATCCACACCGACCGATCCCCAATCCTCTGCCATCGGCATCATTGCATACGGAATGGAGGAGCCTGGGGTCAGCAAACCGCTCTTACGGCCGTTGGCTGTCAATAAGACTAGGGTCAAATGAAAGGCGCCATTGTATTTCTCTTGTAATTCTCTGTAGGGTGGCATATGTCGCATGACCCCTTTCCATTTGAAAATCACGAAATGCATCCAGACGTCGTTTTCCAAAATGGTAACCATGATGGTGATATAGCCCCACAGTTTTCCTTCCTCTCCTACCTCACACGACTTTTCACCTTTGTGTATTTACCTGTTTTTGTTTCAGAGCGGTGCTTCCTCAACTACGGAACACCACGTAGCCAGTCATTTCTTTCCACGACCAATACGATGATGAAATACGACACAAAATCTCTACCGTTGGTACAAAGTTCTCTATGTACAGGGAAGTCATGCTACGAACTACCCTATGTCATGTATTAAACAGTGGCGTATGGAGTACATATGAAAAAAGTGATAGCACAATGAGTACCTCGCACTTAGAATGAACTTCGTTCGCCAAATGAAGGCGTCAGTTCTCAACTACAGTCAGGGCTACGCATGTCTTTGGACATAATAATATTTTAACACGGGCTTTCGGTTCTGGGACTTCGGAAACAAGAAAGATAATTACTACAAGGGTCGTTCAATAAGGAAAGCAATAATTTTTTTGTTCTTCGGAAAGCAGGTTAGTTTTAATCAGGATTGCAGTACACCATATTATTTCCCGCTATTTTGGTTACAAAACCATATTTGTGTAAATAATCTCCATGCACCGCAGCTACCTTACTGTCCGCGTAGTATCACTCTACTGGGCTCCCTCGGAGTCAGCGTCTCGGTACATCAACAACTTCCCTACTATTTGATTCCTGCTGAGTGCATTCCTAATTTGGCCGCACAGATGGAAGTCGGATCGTACGAAATCCGAGCTGCAGGGCGGATGAGGAGGAACGAGCCAATGAAGTTTTGAGAGAGGTTAGTGTGACGCCTCGCGTTGTAATGGTTGAGGACAAATTCGTTTGCAGCTTTTGTGGCGACGAGCAAACTGAAGACGTTTCACCACTTCCCTTAAGGTAGCACAATACGCTTCAGAGTTGATCGTTGCACATCAAACAGAATAAGCCCTTCAGATTCTCAGAAGAAATCCGCCATGATTTTACCGGCTAAGGGTGCGTCTTCGAACTTTTTATTAGGAGGAGTGACGTTTTGTTTTCGGTTTGAAGTAATTAACCAATGTTTTATCACCTGTGACGATGTTCGCACTACCAGAAGAGACGTTTTAGCCGTGGCAACTGGCGCTAGTTATGTTCCACTTGCGTCGCTGATATGGACACTCGTCTGGTCTTGTATCTCTGACTGCTCCGCCTTTTGTTTTCCGGCTTGGCGTGTGGCCGAGTGTTCTCTCCGGTCGGCGTTCAACGAGGCAACGTGTTTTGTAGGCAGGCCTTCGTCTCTATCCGCTGCGCCTGGGCATCGCCGTCCCCGTCGTCCTTGCCGATTTGCTGTGCGCCGGGTGGACGTCGCTGATTAGTCGACGCCTTTGCGTGCGAATCGGTGGCGGGTGTGTCATCTCATGCTGGACATCTTCTCATCGCGTAACTGGACGCATCAAGTTACGTATGACTCGTATGACTCGTATTCTGCTGTTAACCTGTCAAGATTTGTGGAACTTATGGTGACATGTTGTATCTACCGGAGATCTGTTAAGGATGGTTCTGAATAAGACAGTGTTATACGAAACTTACGAAGTCTAAGGCTTTGAAGTGTTGTTTCTGCTGAGCGGAGTCTAACTAGAGTTTTACTGCTTGTTTTAAACGTTCCTTGCAGTGTTAATTTAATGCAGTATGTTAGTGTGCTCTTCGCCCAGTTTTGGTTTTGGATTTTCTTTGATATGAAGGGCAGAGCTTTGGTTAATCCAGTTTCATTGTGACCACTGATAAGCTTTAAAAGGCCTTTGGTAGGATTAGACATTGTCACTTGTGCCTGCCCGTCTTACTCTCATGCCCTCTTTGGGTCCTGTACTAATGTAATATCCCTTTATGTGCATTTGGTCAGTCATCGTGTATTCTAACTTTAGTTTCAGTTTTTTATAGATTCGCAAGCACTCCTTCTGGTCTTGCCGGCTGTCAGTTTTCCTTGCCACGCGGACCCGGCCGTTGCTTCCCTAGCAGTGGTGTTGGCGTCCTACTTGACAGCTACCTCAATGTGGGCCCATGCGGAGACTTGGTCAACTAAGCGATTCGCTTAAACAATCTATTATTACTGTATTGCAGTTCGTGGTGTTAACCTTTTTCATGAATATGTTTACAAGGCAACTTCATCCAGTCGTTTTTTAAGAGCTGACCTTTTCATTTGTTGGTGCAGCTAGCAACTGATTTAAATCAAAGTTTTTAAGATTATGAATTTGTTTGCTTTTACATTTGTCAAATTCATTAGCTTAACGGGTGTAAATTGTTTAGAATTTTAAGTAGAAGCTTCTGCCGTTTGTGACAGCCAGTCTTATATTTTATTAAGAGGAAAAAGGTCCGAATTAAAGTTTTATATTTTTATTCTGAAATTTGTTCTTTAGTTGAAATTGGAATCATGTACCAACCACAAGTTGTCCATCAACTTGCCTCGTGATGGCTGGGTGCTGTGTGATGTCCTTAGGTTAGTTAGGTTTAAGTAGTTCTAAGTTCTAGGGGACTGATGACCATGCTAAGTCCCATAGTGCTCAGAGCCATTTGAACCATTTTTTTGTCCATCAACAAATATCCCTACCTTCCTAGGAGCTTTGAGTAGCTGTGGTTAGCAGTACCACAGCTCAACGTTTAGTTGTGCAGCGCGATATATGATTGTGATCCGTCGATTATCTCGACTGAGAGTGTCCGTGCGTTCCAACATTGCGGGAGTCACAGCTGTGTGCGGTCGTTCGGTACGCGGGAGATCCCACAGGTTTGCGAGACCCTGTTGTCATGATGACAGATGCCTGGAAAACGATTCACCGTTCTTTTGTTCTCTGACAGGTTTCTGCAGACATTCTGCAAGTGCCTCTGAAGCTCTGGTTATCTGCCGAAAGAAACGCAATGACAGTTTTCTGCTTCAACACATCTCCGTTACAGACGCCGTTTTGAAAGTTACGTATAGCGCTGCACCTATCGGAACTTCATTAAACTATTGTGCCTGATGCAGGAATATTCCACGATGTTCCACAACGAATTCCGCAGTTTTTCATCCTAAACTGACCAAAAAAATCACTCCTCGTAGTGTGGCTCAATCCTCTCTGCATGGGACTAATGAAAGGGGAAGGAATATCGGGAATAATAAAAACCTAATGATATTACGGGGAGTATGATATTATCATGTGGTAGCTCCTTTCGGAAGATTTAAGTTACAGTAACCAGCAGCTGGAAGATGGGCGAAGGAGCGCAACCAACAGCGGAACTAAGAATAAAAATTTGGAAAAATGAATAGCTCCATATTATTAATTATTTGGTAAAAAACATAGCGTACGGCAGAAAGACGTAGTAAGAGAATTCGTAAACTAATCATTGAGATAATTTAGTAAGTACGAGAGCTGTCCAGAAAGTAAGTTACGATTGATCGCGAAATGAAAATCACCGTGAAAATCAGAAATGTTTCATTTGTAACAGTTAGCTACACCTTTCAGCTACTTCTCTACGTAGTCGCCGTTCTGACTCAGACATTCGTCGTAGCGTTGTACCAACTTTCCAATACCCTCATCATAGAAGGCAGCCGCCAGTGCTTTCCGCCAATTCTCTACGCTGGCCTAAAGCTCGTTGTCTGTGCCAAAAAGTTGTCTTCATAGCCAGCGGTTCGTTTGAGCAGAGATGAAACTCAGTGGGAGACAATTGCTGTATTGTGGGTAACCAAACATTTCCAATTGAAACGATGTAGGAACATCTTCATTGCCCCTGCAGAATGAGGCTGAGAATTGTCTTGAAGAAGAAACCGCACGATAGTTATGTAATGTTGGTTGAATAGCTTCAGGGGAAAATTCTCACCAGGCCCTCGTACTTGGCGGGAGACACTATTTTCTATAACATCTTTACGCGCTCACTAAGAGCTCAGGAATGAAAAGAGCGACATAATTCTACCTAGAGTCATACTAGAGACACTGCCCAACACATGTTTGCAAAGCTTTATCGGATTTTCATAGTCGTTTCCATTTCGCGACCTATTGTAACTTACTTTCTGGACAGCCCTCGTAAATTATATGTTGAGATCATCTATTAACAAAAATGCAATATTTTCGTCGTTTACACATTCTAAGAAAGACTAATTAAAGGAAACGGTAATTGAAGCAAAGACAGGAAATAATGGAAAAATAGGAGAGACCGACAAACAGCGTCAATGTACCTACTGGTATGTCACTATGATGCATACAGCGTGCAGAAAGAAGTAGAACGGAATCTTCGATTGCGTTATTATGAGACTGAAACGATTCAGCCCTCCCAGCCTTACTGATTTAGAACCGCTGATATCATTCATATAACTGGTCTTAAACGTGACTGAGGAGTGGAACTATGTTTATTATTTATGAACGGAGCTGCCTCGCCTGGAGATCACTCAGCCACCTTCGTTCTGGAATCGGAAGATCCAGGAGTAATCTCCAGAAATTGTACTTCCCTGTGAATACCATCAATAGCGACTGCGGAGAACCTTAGACTATGGAGCACCTACTTTACTGTTAACTGTGCCTTATAATTCCACGGAAGGTGGTCTTCTGCTTGCAACTCCGAGTACAGCTGAAGTTGCAAGATTTTTGAGCAACATACGTGTAACTTGTTTATTCCCTCTTCCATTTACTTTCAATTCTAATAACCATTTATTGTATTTATTTCTCACTAGCATTAATAATAATTTACTACTTAAAGCGCTATTAAATGATTTTTCTATTTTAACATGGTGTGGTATAAAAGTGTTCAGACAATCCTGATCACTTGTTGACATATAGCCTTGTGGTTTCCATCTCGGGATCTTCGGCCGACGTTTTCCTGACTTTTGCCAGCACGAGTGACTAGCGTTGTCGATGTTACACACTCCATTCTTGGTGGTGGATCGGAGTCTAGCCTGCAGCAGGAGATTATTACGTACATGTCGTGCCAAATTCTAAGGTCATCGCCCTGATCGTTATAGCTTCCCCATGCTAACTGCAACGGTGGTTCATTGGAACTGAGGAACCTAGCATCGCTTAGCTTCAGGCTTTCTTCTCCCTTGTTGAGACGATGCCATGTCTGTGAATTTCTACAGCTCCTTGAAAAAGCGGGCGTGGTTACTCTTCTCCACAGCGAGAACCTCCGCCTTGGCGGGATTTGTTACGTGGTCGGTTTTATACAACACTTGCTCCACCACGGGTTTTCGCTCCACCATTCCAGTTTGCAAGAACGTTTGGATTCAGTGATCTTGATATTCCAGGATCGTTCGGTCGTGATGCAGTTTTTTCTCCTTAAGCTTAATCTTACTTCTAGGAAAATTTCTTTTAATAACTCTGTACAACCAAAGTATAACCACCAATTCCGTTTTTTTTTTTCACTCTAGAAATAGCTTCTTAATGTGAGGCGATATTACTTGATGTGATGTATATAGTGGTGAAATATCTGTTAATAACGTAACAGAGTTTGACCTACGCCAGCAGAAATTCTCGGATATATCTGTCTGTCTGTCAGCTTTGACTGCTTACCCAGCTAACATTTCCGCTGGTTAGTCGGGGCGAGTTTGCCTCTAGGGCCAATCGCCGTAGTCCAGTAGCGACCCACTAATTAGCCTAATGCAGGTTGTTATCAGATTACAGGGCGTGTACGAATATTGCGAGCTTTATGAACTGCAGCTATCGGTAGCTAACAAGGGAGCAAGAATAATTACATCTGTTCTGCGTGACCCTTCAAGAGATAGCGGTCACGGCAATACGTAGCATTATCTCGTAACTGAGTTACTTTACTCACTGTGAAGCCATTTCCGGCAACAGAGAAAGAAAACATGACTCAAATTAACACCAGGTGTGTCACTACATGTCAACAGAAACCAATAATTCACGTCACAATCGTAACAATAAGTTATGGATAAAGTTCCGAATTTCGTAGTTTTCCGTTATGACGATGATAATATGAAACCAATCACAATAGAAAAATCTGAGTTAGTCATTTGCCTCATAACTTAAGTTACGAATAATGTATTTCTTTTGTCAAGAAAATAACATGTTACTTCTGTTTTTACTGAAAAGTGTATTCACATTTTGTGATACTAGTACAATGACCCATGAGACCCCCGACGGGGTGTGAGAACACGCTCCATATCTTCCCTATTCTAGACTTTTCTTGGAAAACATTTTTTGAAGGCGATTGTCACTAGCTTTTAAGTGCGTTATGAGATGGGTGAAAACCAACTGTTTATATGTCTTTCATTACCATTACCGGTTTCGCTTAGTAACCATCACCACAGCATTAGATATTTACGTATCATGTCATGTAATATTAATATGACAAGGTTGTTAATACAGCCCCATCAGAACGGTTGTTCTGCAAAAGAACGGACAGGTATCCGCACCACCTATTTAGTACAGATCACTCTACATTCTTCTGATATTTAACGATTCTTCTGGGGCTATTTATGCCATTATCATACTGACATGACGTGACGTAGTAAATAAACATTCTGTGAACTTTTATGCTGTGATTATAGTTATTAACCGAAACCATTAATGACAATAAAGGACAAGTAGACAGTCGTATGAAATCAATTTCATAAAAATAACTTTTAAAATCACTTTTAACATCCAGTATCAGCCTTTTTCTCTAATGTTTTCAGAAGTCTCAGAATATATCTCACTGACCTGCCTCCCTAATTATACGGGCATCCAACTGATTTCTTACTTCGTTTTAATTTCATCCACGACAGTTTCGTATTTTATGGTTCCCGAATTCTCAAATATCCCGCAATACCACCTTATTTGGGAAATCTAGTATCTTATCTGACACTTTCTGCATTTCACACATTTCTTGTTAATTTTAAAGCTAAAATTAGGTAGTTATAAATAAGTTAGAAATTATTTACCCCCCCCACCCCACCCCACCCCACCCTTTTCTGTGTCTGGTGTCTTGAATACCGTCGAACTGATGAAGAAAGAATCAATTTTGATTACAAGGTTGTGACTGTTATTTATTTATCAATGACGCGTTTCGCCTGATTCATGCCTCTTCAGATTGGCTTACACAAAAAGTGTACATTTCTTAGATATAAGAAGATGGTATCTGTTCTTTCGGACATGTTCAAAAGAACAGGTACCATCTTCATATAGTTAAGGCTAACCGGCCACTGACCTTCTTCTACTGTGTGGATGCACGCGTATTGTCAGAACTCTTACAGAACTCTGTTAGATTGTCTGTCGTGAATAACGAGTGTAATGAGCATAATGGGCAGGGGCACTACGAATGTAGTGTGTGGATAGGAAGTTGGGAATGTGGGTCTCACGGGGAACGTACAAGGGATAGATCCCTGCAGTCGCACTATCTTCTGTGCCCTTAATGGCTCAGATGGATGAGTGTTAGGTCAGAGGGCTGCTTGCTCACTGTAATAAAAAAATTGAGTAACAGAAAGAACGATCAATTTGAACGGATGTCTTGTGGCGTCCGCCCAGACCCAATGCAACGAACTATATCGAAAAAAAGAAAAAAAAGATAGACAGAACGTCTGCCATGTAAGCAGGAGACCCAGGGTTCGAGTCCCGGTCGGGGCACACATTTTCAAGTGTTCCTGTTGATGTATATCAACGCCTGGCCACAGCGTAGGGTCTTGATTTAACTATCATTACATTTTTAAGAAGTGAAATTACATTATCTTACAAAATTGGAGTTACTAGCAATAAATTATTAAACAACTTACTGATATGAAATAGTGCTAGGCACATGCGGTACCGAGCAAACAAAACTTCAAAGCAAATAATGCCCCTGCCAAATATTCGGAAACATTCGTGCTGTCCTACAACTAAGCAGACTGGAACGTAGCCGAAAAATGGTCAATGCCCACTGACGTGTGTAAGTCAGTTATGAAGTTAATGGCATTAAAAATTGTAGGTAATCTGTTTACAGATGTGCACCAAACTAACAAGATAAAAATTGATTATCATTTCGGCTCACATTTTGTACATGGATTACCTACAATTTTTAATACGATTAATTTCAGATCACTCTTATACCTGACTCGTAAGAGTTCTCATGTTTTTCTATTTAATTGCTGTCTCTATTTGGCGATTAGATAATACTCCGTAATTCATAGCTCATTGACGTCATCTTGTGCTAGAATATGAGCAACTACAATTCCAACATTTTTACATGGTGATAGTACTATATAGGCCTGTTCCTGTTTTGCATCTGCTGGGCTACGACCCCCCCTTCAACAAGTAATCAATTGTTTCTACTTGTTTCTTTTATCGTGGTGTGTAATATATATTTCTACAACAATGCCTGTCAGCAACTTTTTGCCATTTATCTGCTACATTCCGTTCTGCTTATTTATAAAAAAAATGACTCTGAGCACTATGGGACTTAACATCTGAGGTCATCAGTCCCCTAGAACTTAGAACTACTTAAACCTAACCAACCTAAGGACATCACACACATCCATGCCCGAAGCAGGATTCGAACCTGCGACCGTAGCAGTCGCGCGGTACCGGACTGCGTGCTTATTTATAGTACAATGCATAATGTTTCTGAATATCTGGCGAGGGCTACTGTTTGTTGAGACGTTTTGTATGCTCGTTATCCCATGTGCCTAACACAATATAATGGTTCAAATGGCTCTAAGCACTATGGGACTTAACATCTGATTTCATCATTCCACTGGACTTAGAACTACGTAAACTTAACCAACCTAAGGACATCACACACATCCATGCCCGAGATAGGATTCGAACCTGCGACCGCAGCAGCAGCGAGGTTCCGGACTGAAGAGCCTAGAACCGCTAGGCCACAGCGGCCGGCCACCATATAATACCTGTAAATTGTGTCACCTTTTCTTGTGAATAACTCCAATTTTGCAAAATGGTGTGATTCCACTTCTGACAAAATGTAAATTTTTTGTATACACCAATCTGTAGATGCCTGAATCAGGCGAAACGCGTCGTTCGTGAATAAATAATAATTACAACCCTGCAAACAAGACTGTTTCTTCATTGTATATTACTGGTAGAAGTACCATACCAGCTATGAGTTGGAAAAACTACCTTCAAATTGTAGAAAGTTCGTATAACGCCTTGCTACCTTTGTCTTACGTATCTTTGAAACTAACTCAAATAATGAGCTGAAGGAAGTGTCCAGCCCCTCAAATTTGTTACCATAAGGAAATTCGTATTTTCTTTCTTTAACGTTTCTCATGTTAACCTTAATAGAGATGTTTCATAGAAGCCAAATCAACGCAAAGTCGGGCGCAGCAAAGAGTCTCAAGGCAAATTTCTTTCCTTATAATTACCTTTCATTGTAAGAAGGAAAGCAATCTCTATATCACTGTCAAAAGGCTTACAAAATAGATATTTTACTGTCCATGTCACCGTTGATAAAAATTCTGACCGCTAGTTTCATTAACATTATACTGCCATCTTCAGATCATCTAATACTTGAATTATGAAACTCTTACATGTGACAAATCGCCATCTATCCACTGAAAACCTGAAAAGTACTTTAAAATAAAAGCCATAAGATTATCAGCAAGGCACAGAGGTGTCAAATATGTCAGATAGAGCACAACAATTGCCTTCATATATATTTGTGTGTGTGTGTGTGTGTGTGTGTGTGTGTGTGTGTGTGTGTGTGTGTGTGTGTTTTGATAACCAACTCTTTCCTTAATTTATTGCTTTTACTAGCATCATTTCTGTTAGATGAAAGCGCCTTCAAGATCACAAACATTGTGTGTCACTTCCAGCTCTCTCAGTATACCACTGTATTGTGCTGAACAAAGAAAGGATCTGGAGAAAGAACGGACAATCACTGCTAAGACATTCTGCACGGATTATCTTTTATAAATTTAAGACGCATATGGTAGAACAAAAATTATCATTACGCGAGACTCACAAAACACCAAGGAACCGACGGAATATTTGTGGTACATGCGCACAGTCGTTCTGGACCCTCGATTACACCGATAGACAGCGAAAAAATTTGCGCTGAGTGGACCTAATGCTTCAGTTTTCTTACTTCGCACTCCCGAAAGCAATTTACCACGCCATAGCTTTTTACGTTGCACCGCTAATGGAATGTAATGGAAATTCGATCCTGCTTTCGAGCCGCTAAATGTCCCTTTTCAAAGTGCCGCCATGAAATGAAACGAGGAAAAAGAAAGAAATATGTCACGAAGTCCCCCAAAGACACTCACACTACGTGAGCAGTGTCAATAGGTATTAATAGCTTGAGTAAGTAAATTTTCTTTACAGCTCTGTAAGTATTGATGGATCTTGAATTAAAGCTCTTTAGACTATTATTATCTAGATCAAGATGACGCTGAGAAAAAGAGGTTCGCTCAACAATAATAAAGTACGATAACGGCACAACTGTACAAAATCACTTCTGCTTTGCTCCACAATCATGGTGATTGGATGCAAAAGCGTCAGAGGCAGCTGAGAGATTATCCTCGCAACCTAATGCCATTTAGATTAGTAGGTGACAGCTAAGCACTGTTTTGGGTAACAATGTATAAATGAGACGGAATCATTTCTTTAGCAAACTTATGACGTGTAGCCATATCCCGCGATGATTTTTGGAAACATTTCGATAATGTTAACTGTTTAATACTTACATATACCGAAGTAAATGTGCACTCGGTGGAAGCATCGTCAGTTATCTAAAATATGCTGTCGTATGGAGTTAAACGGAAACAGAGTACTCCACGTCCGCAGTTAGTGGTCTAGTGGCTAGCGTTGCTGCCTGTAGATCACAGGGTCCCGCGTTCGATTCCCGGTCGGGTTGGGGATTTTTCTCTGTCCAGAAACTGGGTGTTCGTGTTGTCCTCATCACTATGGCATCATCATCATTCATGACAGTGGCTAGATTGGACTGTGTAAGTATTGGGACTTTGTACGGGCGCTGATGACTGTGCAGTTGAGCGTCCCACAAACCAAACTTCAACATTGGAGTACTCCACCAGTCATTGCCAGGTAATGATTTTGTGACTTTTCAAGTAAGAACCCCATTGATGTACTTTTCCATAGTAAAAGTCCGATTTCCATAAACAGCACCATACCAGCACTCGCAGTGTACTGTGAGCTGAACCCGTCAGAGATAGAGTTGAGCGGCTATTTTCATCATATAGGGTGATTCCGTTGTGATGATGCAAACTTTCAGGGATGAAGAAGAAAAATAAACATATTAGTCTGAGGAAGGAGGCCATGGCCCGGAGACGACCGAGTCGAAAGTTGTAAGCAAAAGTCTTTCTGATATCTTTGACAGTGAAATACATGTACCGGTATTGTTGCCTACCTTATCAATTCCACCTAATTTTCAATATCTGTAGCACAATACTGAGAGAGGACAAGTTACTCTCTCACCATTTTTCATAAAGATTTTGTTACAACGTTACGCAACTTGAGCTAGACTCTAGAAAGTTAACGACCTGAGCAGGCGTTGATGGAGCCTGGTAGGGCGCTAAAAGCATGAGGTATTTTTATGGTTCTTAGTTCGTAGAAACGGCATGTTGGAAGTTGAAAGCAAGTGGTGGCGAGCCCATCCCTCAGTAAATCTTGCCAGACAGGCCCACTGCCGCACAGGGCAAATAGAGCACCCCCTAGTCGAGACAGGTCTCTAGCAGGACAATGCCCTATACGTACATTGGCGCCAGCCGAAGGCTGGGCTGGGGGCGACATACTGAAGCTACGCATCTAAACGGTGCAATCATAAACTGGGCAATGTTTCAGAGCCACACCTAATAAAAATTCAGACGTTTTCGTGTTCACCAACACTGCAAATAGGCCTGTGACCACTTCCATCGGCCACCTCGGTCGTATAACGAACTCTGGCGTCTGAGAAATGGTTAGAGATAGAATCTCTATGCAACCTTATTGCTAGGGCTAACATGCTCAATGGCACAGGCAATTTAGATGAAGATCTTTAAGATTGTATCTGTTTGCTTGTTGTGGTGGGGAGCGACGCGACTTTGGAAAAAAACATCTTCTCCCAACGCGAAAAGTTAAAAAAAGCCAGTAATTGGTGGTTTCCTTTTTCTCCAGAGACGCAGGTTTCTTAACTCTTGTGCTGGTTCGACATGAGTTTGTGGTGTAGTGTAGGAGCGGAGATTCAGCGCCTCTAAAGCCCTGTGACTGGCGCAAGACCGTGAAGGCATTTTCGTTCTTGCACTTTGCAGAAAAATGGAATTGTTTTTCTCTGGGAGAGGTGCGCGGCACTTGGGCTCTGGACTACGGTCTGGTCGAAGCACTGGCACGTTGGTTGGTACTTGGGATCTGTCGTAAGACTGACTTCACTTGCGAGTAGTTAGACTGAGGAGCCTGTGGTGAAGTTCTTACTGTACTGATAGTGTGACTTCAAACGTCTCGGACTGCTCGTTTCCAAGGCCACACTTATTCGTTTTTGGTTCGGCAGTCTTGACGTTAGGTATCCTTGTGCGCTCTGTCATATAAGTCAGCCAAATTGGTTCTTGGTGAGACCAGCGAACGGGTGTGTGACACACTGAAATCTACTGCGATTTCAGGGCTCTGGGAGAGATCAAATTGTGAACCGTCAGCCTGATCGCTAGACCGTGAGATTTTGCATTTCTTTTGTGGCCGCGATCGATTCACAGGTGCTTCCTTACACCTCGCCTCCGCCGCACACATCTCGCCAGCTGAAAGTTACATCGCTGCACGAAGTAAACAGTGTAACATACTGCTGTTCCGGCCTTGTCAGGGTGTACAAATCCCAACAGCCATTTGCTCTCAGCTGCACCAATATAAACTTCTGTAGATTTGAACTGTCGAAGTCTTCTCAGCGTCAGATTAATTTAGGGTGCGTTATCCACATTTTTAGGGCCAGTGTGCTTGACTCACTTCTGCCACACAGGATCCCTGTCCTGTTAGTTGTTTACGATATTCTATGATAACGTGTGTAGCATAGATCATGTCTGTCTTTGTTTTTGGAAAATAAATGTGGTCATGTTCAAAAATGGTTCAAATGGCTCTGACCACTATGGGACTTAACTTCTGAGGTCATCAGTCCCCTAGAACTCAGAACTAGTTAAACCTAACTAACCTAAGGACATCACACACATCCATGCCCGAGGTAGGATTCGAACCTGCGACCGTAGCCGTCGCGCGGTTCCAGACTGTAGCGCCTAGAACCGCTCAGCCATCCTGGCCGGCAAATGTGAACTAGATTGAGATTTTCACTCTGCAGCGGAGTGTGCGCTGATATGAAACTTCCTGCCAGATTAAAACTGTGTGCCCGACCGAGACTCGAACTCGGGACCTTTGCCTTTCGCGGGCAAGTGCTCTACCATCTGAGCTACCGAAGCACGACTCACGCCCGGTGCTCACAGCTTTACTTCTGCCGTTACCTCGTCTCCTACCCTCCTAACTGTACAGAAGCTCTCCTGCGAACCTTGCAGAACTAGCACTCCTGAAAGAAAGGATACTGCGGAGACATGGCTTAGCCACAGCCTGGGGGATGTTTCCAGAATGAGATTTTCACTCTGCAGCGGAGTGTGCGCACTTGCCCGCGAAAGGCAAAGGTCCCGAGTTCGAGTCTCGGTCGGGCACACAGTTTTAATCTGCCAGGAAGTTTCATAGGAAACTAGATTTTTGTATACATACTCAATCATCTCTATATAGCCCCCAAACAGGTTAACTTTCATTGTGGCGTCCCATGCCAGGATAACTTTCATTGTGGCGTCCCATGCCAGGATAACTTTCATTATGGCTACCCATACCAGGGCAAATTTCATCCCCTGCCAGGTTCTCAGTCATTTTTATGTAGTCCAAAACAGGCTAACTTTCAACATCTGAAATGCTTCAGTTCTCTTCAATGCATATAAAAATGGTTCAAATGGCTCTGAGCACTATGGGACTTAACATCTATGGTCATCAGTTCCCTAGAACTTAGAACTTCTTAAACCTAACCAACCTAAGGACATCACACAACACCCAGTCATCACGAGGCAGAGAAAATCCCTGACCCCACCGGGAATCGAACCCGGAAACCCGGGCGGGGAAGCGAGAACGTTACCTCACGACCACGAGCTGCGGACTCTATGCATATAGAATAAAACAGTATGTACAACCAAATGGTTCAAATGGCTCTGAGCACTATGGAACTTAACATCTGTGGTCATCAGTCCCCTAGAACTTAGAACTACTTAAACCTAACTAAGGACAGCACACAACACCCAGCCATCACGAGGCAGAGAAAATCCCTGACCCCGCCGGGAATCGAACCCGGGAACCCGGGCGTGGGAAGCGAGAACGCTACCGGACGACCACGAGATGCGGGCGGTACAACCAAATGGTAGATAATAGCACTGAAAATTGAGCAAATACGTTGAACTCATTGGGTACATACTCCCCTTGTAAACGAAAAGGGCAGTATTTCCAACAACAAAAAGTAATACGCCTTTCCACTTAGCTACTATTTTCCCTTCCTTTAGTGAAGGAAACTCGCAGGATCAGCTGACCTGAACTGGAAACATAAAGCTAGGGGACGGTGGTCCGAACGTTCACCGTTTTCGGTAATCAGCGGTTTTCGCTGAGCGAGCAGCGGGTGGCGCCGGTGATCGATGCTGGCTGTTTACGGCGGGCCTATATATAGCGGGCGAAATAAAAATACCGGCTTTGTGCGCGAGGCGGACCGTGACGAGCTGTGGCGTGCTTTGCTGTGCAGGTGCAGTGGGGCTTGCTGCCGTCCTCTGCCCTACCAGACAAGACACACCGCGGCCCCCAGCGCTGTGCTGTGCTGCGGGTTGCGTGGAGTGGGTTCCATTCAGGCGCAGCGGGCGCTGCCGGACTGCTAACACTGTGCCTCGGATGTGTAGCGGGTTGCCGGCCAGCAAGCTCTACTACTGCCGTGAGCGAAAACAGCCGGGGTAGCACACAGTCATTGCTGAAAAATCCAGCGTCTTTAAGGGCGAATAATCAACACTGTCCTGCACCGAGGGACATCTGCAGCCACTGAAGTCATATCTAGAGTGGCCACGGGGAACAGTATTGGCGCGAGCTGTGGTGTGTGCAGTATGGCTTAGTGTTTAGCGTAGTTGACTGGCATGCTGCTTGTCTCCAGTTCAAACTCGAACACCTGCAATTATATGATATTTAATATGTATCATTTCTGGAAAGTTCTTGAAATATCTTCTGTCTGAAATGTTTGTTTATTCTGGTATATTCGATATCTGTATAATACCAGCACTCTGGAATATTCTGTGTTTGTATAAACAGCTGCCCTCCATGTGCGGGAGGCCATTTCAGCTCTGTCTGCACGTTGGTGTCGGTAATAAACGTTCTTTTAGTTCAATGTGTTGTACTTTAATGAAGACCTTTCCTTCGAATGTGGATTGTTTGTGGTTTCAGCGTGATACTCTTTGGTGGAGACCCCGGGTATTTCTGAACATCTGTATCACCGTGACTGCAATTACGCTTCGTAAAATCCGTTGTCTAGATTGACAGCAACCGCAGTACAAGCAGTAGACAGTGTAGCACATTGATACACTTTTTAGACTTTTGTCTACAGCCGGATGTGTAATAGAAGTTTAAAATTTTCGTGACCAGTGGGATTTGTGTGTCTCACACATAAACTTATTTCCATGAGTTCACTGGAATATGAAAATCCCACACCTGTGTGTTACGGCAATCTAGCGTTAAACGTATCAACAGTTTGGAGCCAGCAGGCTCATTGTTCGACCCTATGTCTCGTAACTGTTTCAGTTTGCATTCTGTGCCTTCTGTTTTGGGTGGTTGTATGTATGTTTTTTCCTGTCTGCAACATATAACCTCAATAAATATAATTATTGATATATTTACTGTCTTTTTTATAGTGTTTCTTAGAAATAAAGAAATTTGTGCACAAATTTATCGATAAAACAATTTTAAATTTTTTTGTGGATTTGAATTATGGCCAGTGTGTACAGAGATTTTCTATTTGTGCCTTTTAATCATATTTGTGTCTAAATTTTTACATTTATATATTTCATTTCGTCCTATAACCTTAGTTTTTCAACTTGATTTGATATGAAACAGAGAACTCTAAAAACTCCTGATTTATGTTTCTTTTTGTGATGGATGCTTGTCTTCACCTTCTCATTACAAGGCAAAGTGGATAGGAAGTTGGTCACTTTTTCATCACTATTACAGTTCCACATGATGAAACAGTTTATTACCTGAATGACCAAAGAAATTAAGAAAGATGGTGCCACCATCTGAGTGCCCTACTGCCAACACCATATCTTCCTCTCCTCTGTTTGAACCCGTCTACAACTCCCATTACAGCTGAGTGTTCTGTTACGGATGCAGGGCAGGTTATAGCTGAGATTGTACCATCTCTATTTTTCCTTCTGACGAATTTTAGATGTTGTGGGTGGTGAACAGTTGACAAAACTGTAACTGGTTTATTATCTTGCCATTTTACTGCACATCTACATCCTTTTGTACGGAGGATGATGTGCGCTTGTATGTAGTTGGTAAACATTTTCCAGCAAGGGGCACAAGGATGCGATGCAGACAATACAGCAAACGGAAGCAAGAGGTAAGGACTAATTTCATATGCAGCTACTGCACGGTACCACTATGTATTCAGCCATGTTTTGAAAAATTTCATAAAAATGTTAAGCTGTGAATGAATAAATTTGTTATGCACGATAATGGAAGTTACTTACTCCTTTTTACAGATCCTAGTGAAAAATTTATATTTAGTGAAACGTGTATGTCCCATTGGACTAGAGAAGAAATACAGTTAGGGAACCATTTATTTGTCCCCGAGTCCAGAGGGATGTGTTTGCCCTACTTAAAAAAAATTGTAAAACTATAAACAACAATCGAAAATTACAAAAATGGCCTGACAAAGTATCCATTCCAAAAGCGAGAAACACGTTTTTAAAATAATATGCGAAAGCTTAATTAATTCGGTCATGAAAGGGTTAATACTCGTATATTTTCTTATTCTAATTTTAAACGAAGGTGTCCAATGTCAATGTGCTGCAGACTTTTTCTGAAATTAAGAAAATTACCCTCGGTTATTAAGGCGTTTCCTAATGTGAAAACATGTTCCAAGGTACAACATAATCATGTACCTGGGAACAAATATATTATTCTAACTTAAATGTGTTATTATCTAAAAAAACTTCTCCATGCAGTATTTAATGGTCTGTCTGTTATGTTATTGCTCTGCTACGAGCCAGTAGCAAGTAGGTGAAATCAAATAAAGCATTAGTATTATCAAAACAAGTTACAATCCAAATACATTCTGAAATAAAAGATATTGGAAACTAATACAAATTTATATTTTCCAGATGGGTAAAATTATTAATACATTGAACAAACCCAGATTATCGCAAATATCACATGTTCCACCGTAGAAGGCGATCTTCTGTTTCAAGGCACAAAATGGTGCATGACCGACGAAGTGTGGCTTAATTGTCCAAATGTTATATCAGTACTTCTAAAAGAATATCCAGCACTTTTACTCATCATTAAATTCTGTACCTGAAGAATTAATAATATGCTCCAAATAGAGTCAATATTTTACACAGCATAAATTTGCAGAACGCTAAATGTTTACAAATGCTTCACAAACCACATCATCATGTCTAACAACAACAGAAACTGTAGAAAGTTTGGAAACTGCTTATGGAAGTCTCCAGTGCTCACGCCTTCATATGATGCAAAACTCAGTCATTAGACAGAAGGACCGAGCAAAAAACATCACACGTGCAAGGGAACACTGTCATCTAGTTACAATACTCACTCCTACACCACTCCTAACATCTGTCTGTTCAGCGTACTGGGAGGCAGATGGCTTTCCAAATAGCAGTAAGCCAGATGTCCATTAGGGCATCCATGAGTGTCTTCCAGAGACGGATGAAAATGCTCAAAGGATTCTCAGGATCACCAGATACCACAGTTGGGGTGACATGATGGGTTTGGCAAATGTATGCGTTTACTTGGACGGCACAGCACAGCAGTAGTTCGAGAACAACGAAGAGAAGCTCAACATATGGGAAAAATTCCATGCTGAACTGAAGAAAAAATTTGAAGGTAATCAACAGTGAGTCTGCTTACAGGAAGAAAAACTGGAAAAACAGGGCCCAATGTCACTGAGAAATGACGAGCCGGCCGTTGTGGCCGAGCGGTTCTAGGTGCTTCAGTCCGGAACCGCGCTGCTGCTACGGTCGCAGGTTCGAATCGTGCCTCGGGAATGGATGTGTGTGATGTCCTTAGGTTAGTTAGGTTTAAGTACACTCCTGGAAATGGGAAAAAGAACACATTGATACCGGTGTGTCAGACCCACCATACTTGCTCCGGACACTGCGAGAGGGCTGTACAAGCAATGATCACACGCACGGCACAGCGGACACACCAGGAACCGCGGTGTTGGCCGTCGAATGGCGCTAGCTGGGCAGCATTTGTGCACCGCCGCCGTCAGTGTCAGCCAGTTTGCCGTGGCATACGGAGCTCCATCGCAGTCTTTAACACTGGCAGCATGCCGCGACAGCGTGGACGTGAACCGTATGTGCAGTTGACGGACTTTGAGCGAGGGCGTATAGTGGGCATGCGGGAGGCCGGGTGGACGTACCGCCGAATTGCTCAACACGTGGGGCGTGAGGTCTCCACAGTACATCGATGTTGTCGCCAGTGGTCGGCGGAAGGTGCACGTGCCCGTCGACCTGGGACCGGACCGCAGCGACGCACGGATGCACGCCAAGACCGTAGGATCCTACGCAGTGCCGTAGGGGACCGCACCACCACTTCCCAGCAAATTAGGGACACTGTTGCTCCTGGGGTATTGGCGAGGACCATTCGCAACCGTCTCCATGAAGCTGGGCTACGGTCCCGCACACCGTTAGGCCGTCTTTCGCTCACGCCTCAACATCGTGCAGCCCGCCTCCAGTGGTGTCGCGACAGGCGTGAATGGAGGGACGAATGGAGACGTGTCGTCTTCAGCGATGAGAGTCGCTTCTGCCTTGGTGCCAATGATGGTCGTATGCGTGTTTGGCGCCGTGCAGGTGAGCGCCACAATCAGGACTGCATACGACCGAGGCACACAGGGCAAACACCCGGCATCATGGTGTGGGGAGCAATCTCCTACACTGGCCGTACACCACTGGTGATCGTCGAGGGGACACTGAATAGTGCACGGTACATCCAAACCGTCATCGAACTCATCGTTCTACCATTCCTAGACCGGCAAGGGAACTTGCTGTTCCAACAGGACAATGCACGTCCGCATGTATCCCGTGCCACCCAACGTGCTCTAGAAGGTGTAAGTCAACTACCCTGGCCAGCAAGATCTCTGGATCTGTCCCCCATTGAGCATGTTTGGGACTGGATGAAGCGTCGTCTCACGCGGTCTGCACGTCCAGCACGAACGCTGGTCCAACTGAGGCGCCAGGTGGAAATGGCATGGCAAGCCGTTCCACAGGACTACATCCAGCATCTCTACGATCGTCTCCATGGGAGAATAGCAGCCTGCATTGCTGCGAAAGGTGGATATACACTGTACTAGTGCCGACATTGTGCATGCTCTGTTGCCTGTGTCTATGTGCCTGTGGTTCTGTCAGTGTGATGTATCTGACCCCAGGAATGTGTCAATAAAGTTTCCCCTTCCTGGGATAATGAATTCACGGTGTTCTTATTTCAATTTCCAGGAGTGTAGTTTCTAAGACTAGGGGACTGATGACCTCAGATGTTAAGTCCCATAGTGTTTAGAGCCATTTGAATCATTTGAAATGATACAGAGCTACATACAGAATGTTCTGAGGTTACTGCACTGGGAGTGCAAATAAGGTAGACACTGACAAAATCCCACACTTGATGAAAGAAACCGCACAAGACATCTTCTCGTAAGGGTTGTCAGAGCAAGAGAGGATATCATCAAGTGCCAGCTAATCGAGGAAAGGGAACAGAAAAAGAGTCGGAAGAGGTATGACCGACTGCCGAATGCGGTTCCTGTAGCAGTTATGAATGACGACTGTGAGTTCGCTTCAGTCATACGCCACATAGAGATACAGCAATGTGTGGCCGCCAGAAATGTCGAACCGAGAATGCAAGAGACAGCAGCTGCGAATTTCCACCCCAAAAGTCAAGAGGTAGTAAGATGACCGCCTTTATGGCATTTTTGTATAGAAGCTACAGCGTTCCCCTTTGTAAGGAAGCAAGGGATAAAGAATATCAGCTGATTCAGTACATCGTATCCTATAATAGTTGTGAGGCCAATTTCGTTGATAAAATTGAAAATGGAATATTTTAAAAGACCAAGAACAACATAATCACTTTGATTATCGCATAATTTCGCATGCTGGACAATGCTTCTTATTCCCGTATCCCATACCTTGGTAAGATGTTGAGGGATGTTGGGTCACAACTATGAGAAAACAATCTGCAATCAGCATTTTGTACATAACATGAAGTGAGAAGTATAGCCATAAAGCACACCCTAACAATAAGATGTACAATATCTCTGGGATTACACCATAACGTGCGACAACTGTTCTATGCTAAAAACACCGCAGCACCCGACCGACGTAGGTGTAACCAGCTCCTCAACGAAGTGCAATGCACCGCAGAAGGAGAGACATTTGGAGAAATGAGAACAACACACCGTTACGTTTTAAGTGTGAACTTCCTTGACACGTTTTAAGCTTCTGCAGAGAAATAAGGCGATCCTTCAACAACATTTACGCCACAAGAAGTCAGGAACCGTAACAGTCATTTTACGTCAGTCAACTGCGGACGATTTACACTGATAAGCCAAAATATTATGACTACTGCCCACAGCGACTTTGCATACCGCTTGGTGACGTTGCGGGCACGTGACGCGGTAACAAAAGCAAATAAGTGGAGTAGACTCGGACGGGGGATCGCCCTAGCGAAGATATGGGCTGCAAATGAGGAAATTCATTGAGATAAGAGACTTTGACAGAGGGTAGATTATTATTACGGCTGTGAACGAGTTTCTCGAAATAGCTGAAACTGGTCAATGTTCACGGGCTCCTGTCGTGAGTATCTACAGAAAGAGGTAGAAGGGCAGTGGAATTACCAATAGGGGCTAAATGGTTGGACGACCACGACTCTTCACAGAACCTGGGTTCAGAGACCTGCTGCTCTGTAAAGTATGATAGATTGGATTTGTAGCATCTCTGCCGAAAGAGCGCAATGCTGGTGCACGCACAAGTGTATTGTAACAAGCTACCCCTACGTGTTCACATGTTGACCCAACAAGTCATTTGCGATTACAGTGGGCACGTGACCATCGGGATTCAGTCGTCGATCAGTGGAAACGTGTCAGGTTTTCACGTGATCCACATTTTCGCTACACTAGGCTGTATCCACAAATGCCGTCAACGATGTGAACGACGGCTCGCAAGGTGCACCGCGCCACTGACAAAACCTGGAGGGAGCAGTATTATACCGTGGGAGACATTCTCCTGCGCCCGCCGGTGTGGTCGGGCGATTCTAGGCGCTTCAGTCTGGAACCGCGCGACCGCTACGGTCGCAGGTACGAATCCTGCCTCGGGCATGGATGTGTGTGATGTCCTTAGGTTAGTTAGGTTTAAGTAGTTCTAAGTTCTAGTGACTGATGTCCTCAGATGTTAAGCGCCATAGTGCTCAGAGCCATTTGAACCATTTGAACATTCTCCTGTGCGTGCATGGGACCTGTGGTATTAATCGAAGACACGCTGACATCTGCGAATCACCTGCAACTTTTTTTCCCAGACGGCGATGTCATCTTTGAGCGGTATAATTGTCCTCGTCTCGGAGCTAGAACCGTGCTACAGTGATTTGAGGAGCATTATACTGAACTCACTTGGTGTCTCGGCAACCAAATTCGCCTGATGTAAATCCTATGGAACCCATCTGGTTCGCTATCGGGCGCAATCACCGCATACGCTAATCAGCGGCCCGTCATTTACGCGAATTACACGACCTGTGCGTAGGCATCTAACGCCACACACCTCCAGAAACCTACGAAAACACTGTCCTATCTCTGATATGCAGAATCAGTTACGCCTACATAACGTGTTGTGACAGATGTCTTTGTGAACTGATTGGTACGGAGAATACTACGTCTGTAATTTTCGACAAGTGTATTGTGGGAACGTAACACGAAACAAACAATTTTAAATGTGACACTTACATCACCAATATCATACATTTGATAATGACATAAGGCCGTAACTGGCCAGTAATATATTTTATATGTACGGAGCATTACAGGAATAGAACTGACAGTCTGTGATGATTAGAATGGTTCTCTCATTTAGACGATACATTGAGGGTATTGACCCACACAATAAAGAAATCTAACAATGATTGCTTTCGGCGTTTGTTTGTCACTGACGATGTCAAAAGTTCAAATGTCTCTGAGCACTATGGGACTCAACTTCTGAGGTCATTAGTCCCCTAGAACTTAGAATTAGTTAAACCTAACTAACCTAATGACATCACACACATCCATGCCCGAGGCAGGATTCGAACCTGCGACCGTAGCGGTCTCGCGGTTCCAGACTGCAGCGCCTAGAACCGCACGGCCACTTCGGCCGGCAATGGCGATGTCATTATCCCGTCATCATGAAAGAGTTGAATTCCAGTTGTCAATCGGGATATTTAAACGGCGAAGCTTTTGGCGATTACAAAAAACGGCTTATGCTCACAAAGAAAACTACGTACCAGCGACGATCATAAGCATTTTAGACGATCAAGAGGATCCTTGAACCACTAACTGCCACGAGTAGCCCCAACTCAGCTCTAAAGGTATATGCATAGCGGTAGGCAAACTGTTCAGAAAGGGTAATCCGTATTAAGATAAAGAAATGATGAGTTTTCCGCAGATAGGCAAAGAGAGCAATATGTGTAAAAGACTGACAAGGGACAGAATGATAGGGCATGCGTTAAAGTATCAAAGAATAATTTGTATGGTTCTTGAAACAGTAGAGGTTAAAAACTGTAGGGGAAGATGGAGATTAGACTACAATAACACCTTTTTAAGCAAGTTATGTGGTAGTAAGACTCTGAGATAAAAACAAATTAAGCGTTTAGGACGGTTCTAGATGGTGAGGAAGGAAACTGCTAGTAATTATTACCAGATCCAACTAAAAAATTCATATTTCTTTACGTACTACACGAATATGTAATAAAAATTGGGGTTCGTATTGAAAAAAACGCAGTTGATATCCGTTTGACCTATGGCAGTGCCATGTAGCGGGCCAAACAGAGCGCCATCTGATTTACCCTTCAAGCTAGACAAATTTCGTTCATTGTAGTTTTTTCGTTTGACCCTTATTTCGTGAGATATTTGGCCCGGTCACGTTAAATGGACCGTCCTGTATACAAAGACTAACATTCCCTCATAACTAGCTAAGGTGCCAGGCGACGACTGTCGCTGTGTGTAGATTAGAGCACAGTGTGACGTATTGAGGTGCAATGCGACGTACTGAGGTTGGGCGATTGAGGCAGATGGGTTGGCGGCTGCGGCGGACTATATGCACGCTGCCCAGGGGCATTATCGGCGCGTAGCCTGGAGGCGTGTCTTGGTCTTCTCTTGTCATTGGCGCGCAGTGTTCAGCCCCTGCTATGCAATGTTTTCTAGTACCGACGGGTGTGCTGGCGCCAGGCGTACGCCAGTCCGCAAGTGTTACGGCTTGAGGAGGCATAAAGCTGACCTCCAAATCTCCGAACACGGGAAACTCAACTGTCAACGTTATTGTAGGCTACACGGTACTCCTTCCCCACGTCCGTCTTTTCTGCAGTACATTTGGTCCTGGATTCATTTCCATGGATGACAGCGCACGACTGCGTCGAACAGCACAGGATTAGGAGCTATTAGAAATAGAGAATATTTAGCGGATGGTTTGGTTGGCCGTTCCCCCGACTTAAATCACGTAGAACAAGTATTGGATCAGTTGGGGAGAAGTATTTCAGCACGTCCACATACATCAACGACCATCCTGCTCTTGTCAACCACGCTGGTGAAGGAATGGAGTGTCCTGCCTCAAGACCTCTTTACCGAACCTTGTGGACAAACACAGGAGTACGTTGAAAATCATACACTGCCGTCCGTGGTGATCACTCATTCTGTTATTACCATGTCCCGCCTTTCTTTAATGTCCATGTTACCATAATAAATCACAGGGACTCCCTTGTAACTACTGACTTCAGTGGCGCCTTGTAGTTGTACATTCTGGGTGTACACAAAATTTTTAAAATACATATAAATCTGGACACGCTCTCGGGAGGACGGCAGTTCAATTTCGCGTCCGGCCATCCTGATTTAGGTTTTCCGTGATTTCCCTAAATCGCTCCAAGCAAATGCCGGTGTGGCTCCTTTGAAAGGGCACGGTCCACTTCCTTCCCCGTTCTTACCTAATGCGATGAGACCGATGACGTCGCTGTTTGGTCTCTTCCCCCAAACAACCCACCACCCCCACAGATAAATATCAGAGTGAGAAATTAATAGCATCTGCTGTATAAGTTATGCTTTTCAACATTTTTGTACAACATCAGCTGCTTTCAGTTCAAATGGTTCAAATGGCTCTGAGCGCTGTGGGAATTAACATCTGTGGTCATCAGTCCCCTAGAACTTAGAACTACTTAAACCTAAGTAACCTAAGGGCATCACACACATCCATGCCCGAGGCAGGATTCGAACCTGCGACCGTAGCAGTCACGCGGTTCCAGACTGAAGCCCCTAGAACCGCACGGCCACACCGGCCGGCGTGCTTTCAGTAATAGCAATAATAATAATAATAATTATTATTATACGCGTAACTTGTCTGAAAGAAGAAAGAATTGTTTATATGGAATTTAGTTGTTTTGTACATAATTCAGTATAGTTTATAGCAAGAACGAAATAATGTTTCAGTATTCCCCGTTTCGCATTTTTGGGTATCTGGTAGTTTTTTATTTTTCGGGGTCCTACTTACTTTGTGGCTGAACGGAATGAACAGTGTAATGAGTACACAGTATGGTTTGAGAGTAAACCGGAGAAAGACGAAGGTAATGAGAAGTAGTAGAAATGAGAACAGCGAGAAACTTAACATCAGGATTGATGGTCACGAAGTCAATGAAGTTAAGGAATTCTGCTACCTAGGCAGTAAAATAACCAATGACGGACGGAGCAAGGAGGACATCAAAAGCAGACTCGCTATGGCAAAAAAGGCATTTCTGGCCAAGAGAAGTCTACTAATATCAAATACCGGCCTTAATTTGAGGAAGAAATTTCTGAGGATGTACGTCTGGAGTACAGCATTGTGTGGTAGTGAAACATGGACTGTGGGAAAACCGGAACAGAAGAGAATCGAAGCATTTGAGATGTGGTGCTATAGTCGAACGTTGAAAATTAGGTGGACTGATAAGGTAAGGAATGAGGAGGTTCTATTCAGAATCGGAGAGGAAAGGAATATGTGGAAAACACTGATAAGGAGAAGGGACAGGATGATAGGACATCTGCTAAGACATGAGGGAATGACTTCCATGGTACTAGAGGGAGCTGTAGAGGGCAAAAACTATAGAGGAAGACAGAGATTGGAATACGTCAAGCAAATAATGAGGACGTAGGTTGCAATTGCTACTCTGAGATGAAGAGGTTAGCACAGGAAAGGAATTCGTGGCGGGCCGCATCAAACCAGTCAGTACACTGATGACCAAAAAAAAATTGTTTTCGGACAAACGTAGAAGATCTCTAATTCATTTATTACTTAACGAATTAACTTCCTGTCTGGAAATCAGACATTCGTACATTGCACCTACATAACAACTTACGCTTGTTTTACACTTCTTCGTTAAATGTTCCCTTGCAGTCATGCTTATTTGATTTCGTCACTTTCTCAGACAAGGGATCTCGTCTCGGGGGGGGGGGGGGGGGGGGGGGGAGTCCTACTTACTTAGTGGCTAACTTTTCCTGATAATTTTCTTTTCTGCCGGCGCGTAATACAGGTTCAATAGTGTTCGTGTTAACACTGCACAGGAAAGCCAATTCCTGCAGAGTAATCAACCAACTCCAAACATAAACTGCTGTTTGCGGAAATTATTAAATTCAAGTAGTACTATACACCAACAAGGGCACTTGAGTAGAACATAAATGAGGCGCTGAGGGACATAAGGATCAAAAGCACACCGTCTCCGACACCCAGATATATAAATGTATATCAGAGAAACCAGTGCAACAGCTTTTGGTGAATCCTCAGATGTACTTACGTATAATATTGGCCTACAGTACAGATAAACCCTACCCACTGTAAGATGAACAGTTGTCTAAGCATGAATAAACGCTACAGTCTCACATTCGACGATGAAGTGCTTAATGGTTCTCAGCGCCTCAAATCGATTGCTGTACGATAAAACCCAAAACTTAATGTACTGAATCTTATTCATAATCCCTCAGAATAGGTTTTCCTATTGGTGTAACACATACTGATGGCCGATATAATTTTACTATATAGTGAGTGAACTGGCATATCTCTGGAGTGTGCTAACGGCTACCGGAATTTAGGCCAAGCGAACGTGGATAAACGTCTGCTGCAACGTGCTACCACCTGGTGGCTTTAACATAAGCTTGTAGCTGAGTGGTAAGGACTAGCAGTGCACACCGCAAACCGTGCACATTGTTTATCAAATCTGTATTTGATCCGTAAGGCAATTACGTCATGCCAGCTGCGCATGCGCAGAACCTCTTTGAAAAGTGCACTGACGACCCCGATACCAGGTTTCACCGAGTCTAGCGCGGTAAATTTAGTGCCGTGTATTTCAGATTACCGCATCTAAAGTACATTTAACACCGCTCAGAAAAAATACCTAATATATATTCTCAAGGTGCGAAGTTAGGGTGCTCACGTGCTCGTACACAACAGCCACCAGTGACTATCTTTGAACGAAAGTATCATTTCTGTACGTCTCGTTGTATATTTCTTATGTATTGTTGCAGTTCTTTCTGTGTGCCGTCCTCGTTTCATCGATCTATGGCACTTGACAGTGACACATCATTGGAAAGCTACTTACATGCTTAAGTTTTGCACAATATAAGGGCATTTCAGGCACCTAATAAGGATTCAAATAAAGGGAGGCGAAATGCGTATGAAAAACGAAAGGTTATGAAATTGAGCACACTTATTTTGTTATTAGAAATTATTGCATTACTTAATACAGAAATTTTTCAGGTAAGGGCTGAAGGAGGAGGTAGAAAGTAAGTGGTTTGAGACTTCAAACAGCTATTCCGTGCTGTAGGGACTTGTGCCACGTCTATTTCATCCCCAGTTTTCTCCATTCTTGTGACAGGAAAGGCGTTCACTTTTGTACAGGGATCTTTTCGTCGATTGTGGTGGCATGGAAGGAGAGCACAGGAGAAATACCTCAGCGGCCCGTTAGACGTCCCAAGTGCGTCGTGGAGGGAAAGAATTATTTTCAAAGTTTGATAATAAAGCGTAACCTCGTTAATGAGACCTGGCGAACAAAATGTAGTTAGCCGGCGAGCGATAATGAAATAAGGACGGTAACCGGTCGCCCTCCGGGGGGCTCCATTAGCTGGGAAGAGAAGGGAAGGGAAGTGGAGGGAGCAGAATGGAAGGGCAGCTAAGGGCTGAGTGCAGGCTGGCGGGTGTCGGAGTGGCAGCCCTTAACAGTCGCACTGAGCAACTCGCGCACCTGTAGGTGTGTGTGTGTGTGTGTGTGTGTGTGTGTGTGTGCGGAGTCGCACTTCATTACTGTGACGCTTGATGAAGCTGTCTGTTGCTCAAGGTAACTGGGCAAGCAGCATTCAGCAAGCAGAAAATTAGGAGTGTCATATTGGATTTGACATTTTGCATTCCGGCGAGAAAAGTCACCCAAGTCAGAAAACGGCATTTTTCACTGAAAAATAAGTGTGAAGTGCCCCAACGTGCATGAGAAACGTCTCATCTCTATCTCACAATTCGCCCTCTTCATGGCAGTTGTGTCTGTTTTGCTGTAGGCCACTTCATGTATCACAAAGACAAGAACAGTGAACACATCAGCATTGCCACTGACAAGTGACCATACGTTATCCAAAAAGAGCGGCGCATTCTGAGTCAAATATTCCGCATGTAAAGTAAGTTACACGAAATTTTTAATATCATTGGTTATTATAACGTCTGTGTTTATACAGTGTCTATATTTTACAATGCAATATTCTCCACATGTGCATGTATGCCTGAAGGAACAGACATTTTTGATGTTTACACCTTTTGTAAATATTACGAAATTTCGTGCGTTACAGTGCACAAGGAAGAAAAATGAAAATTTCTGCTATAAAGACAGTTCATATTGAATCCCTTTTCTTAACTAAAAGTATTCCTATAGCATATATAAATACATTTCTGAATCTATGTTTTCGTAAACTGAGTTCATTAGAGTCTACTTAATTGATGTTCCATATTAAATTGTATTATTGTTCACAAATTACAAATTTGCTTTTTGTACTTTGCTAATACCGCAGTTTGAACTTTCTTCATTTTTTATTTTACATTAAGTACTTATTCTGCGTGGGAGGTTTAAAGTTGTATTGTATTTCAGCATAACAAAACTTAAAAAATTAATTAATAATAAACTGATAGCACCTCACACTCGACGACATCAGAACTACTTGTCCGTATTACTGTTGTACAGACTGTAATGGAATATACTGGAAAAATTACTTACTTGAAATGTAAAGAACGCCTTACTACTTCAGTGTTAGTCTTATAGAGTTCTTTAAATCAATTTTTCTCAAATATTTCATTTCAGAGTTCGTCACTGTTCTCGCCGGGTTGCGATATTGACGAACAATGGGAAGCTTCTCAAATGGGTTTCGTGAGTACTGAAACATTCCGTAGTGTGCTAGAGCGTCTAAAATTACTATTCTTTCAACCACTATGTGAAATGGAGCACTTCTTAAACGTCTATGGTCCCTACTCATTATATTTATGTCGGATACGCAACGTGGAACTGTTTTTGTGGTCGTCGTGAAGGAACGCCAGGTTATTATTATACAGGGTGTCCCAGGAGGAATGCTCAATATTTTGGGATATAACAGGAATAATCATTCAAACCAAAAAAGTCTAGTAAACGTGGGCTCTGAAAAGCGTACCCTAAGAGCTATGAGTCTTCTTTATTGCAAGCTCTCAGGTCTCCATATTTTGACAGGTGTTCGTAACAACCGACAAAAGTCTCCTGTAAACATGGGTTCTAAAACGCATACCTTAAAGGGTATGAGCACTCTGCTGCTATGAAACATCTCTTCTAGTGAGCAACTACTCATAGCTATTAAGGTGGGCATTTTAGAGCCACTGTTTACTGGACTTATTGCTTTGAATGGTCGTTCCTGTCACATCGATGAACAATGACCATTCCTCTTGGGACATCTTGCAAATGTCCAGGTCGTAGCTGCGGGGAGACAGCCTCTAAAGAACAGAAACTTAAGTGAAGTACTCTGTTCGTAATTTTCATTTCCAAAACCACGAGAAACACACTAACTTTAATTAGATTCGTGTTAAATTCATTTTAACAGAAGTTTAATATTTTACTTATTTGTATTAGGTACACAGCCCTTACTTCCACTGATACGTTTACCGTGTCAAAACCTGCAAAGGAATTTCACAATGTGCATAACTGCTAACACGTCAGTATCTCGATCAGTATCTGTATCTGTGATGATGTGTCTGGCTTAATCGGCTTTGTTAATCTTACCGACGGTTTGAAGCCTTTTATGAACAAACTGTATTTTGAGAAGTCTTATGTCCTGTTTCCACTTCTCCTAGTGCATTGCTTTATAAATTCATTCGGTCATGAAACTTATTAAATATAATTTAAAAGAGAGAGTATTTAGTGGGATTAGCTTGCGGCTCGTAATGTTAGTTCACGCTGTATGCAACGTAACTATGCGAGCCAAAATAAGTTGCCCTCCTACCTTGTATCCACCATTACACTAGGAGCTCCTTCATAATAATGACTCTACATTTTTAAAAAGCAGCAAGAATGGAAGACTAGAGTGTAACTTCACCTCAACGACAAGGTCGTTGTGAGTGGGGTGTAAGTTCTGGTAGGAGAATGATGGAAAGGAAAGCAGTAGTTCGGAATAGGCTCTCAGGACGTCCATATCGTGGTGGTTCTGAATGGACGCTAAAGACGTCAATATCATCGTCGTCATCGTCATCACCATCATCATCATATCATCATCATCATCACCACATCATTACCAGCATTGTAATCAAATCAGTTCTAAGATATGGTTTCAGATTCCAATGGATCTATAAAAATTACGACTTTAGTGATATGGAGATGTGAAAACGTATAGATTGATTTCACACTTATACGGTCCACGGGGTGGACAAAAAATATGAGAGCACCAAAACTACAAAACACTCTGTGAAGGAAACCCATTGGCATTCAAAACAGCTACCAGCTGTCTCGGATTGGAGAAATACAGGTCGCGTGTCGTTTTCAGGGGAATCTTATACATTTCTTCCTGCATGACGGTAGAGGCAGATAGCGCTCACGCATTTTTTTCTGCAACATAGTCCGCAAAGGCTAAAGATACTGAGATCTCATGGCTGTGATGGAAAGGGTGAATGTGAAAGTTTGTCCTGGTGCTCACGTAACCAAGCTTGGACGATGCAAACCGTGTGAAAAAGTGGCCTACCGTCCTGAAACACTTCATCACCATTGTGGATAAACATTGAAACACTGGTTGACCCTGATCAGCAAAAACTGTCCTCATAATTCTTGGCAGTAATGCCAACTTACAGAAGAACCATGGTGCTGCGGAACACCACGATAAGGCTGCCTAAATCGTAACCGACACCCCTTATGCTTCGCTCTTGCCTATACGCAACCAGATGTTGCAAACAGTATGAGAAGAGAGTCATCATACCAACGACTTTCTCACATTGCTCCATAATGCAGGAGTTATGGCTTCGGTACCACGTCTTTCTGGTAGAGTGATTCGCGCCGCTGATGCGCCAACAATATGCCCACTTTCAAATACATTTAGATCCAACACAATGCACTCACTGCTACACAGAACACTGCTCCGACCATGTCTGACACTTGCACAGGTGCACAAGTGACTTTCGTGGTACAATGTATCGGCGAGACCTGCAGGCTTGGCTATCAGCTGTATTTATGTTCCATATTTTTGTCCTACCCCTGCAGAATCTGATTGTATTTACGTATTCGTCCGGATATATCTTTAAATATCAAGATCTGAGCCCTACTAATGGTCATCAACTTGGCTCAGAAGGGCACTCTAGTATCAGCCACTCCTGGAAATGAGTGCGTTCTGATTCAAACGATTGCCTAGTACGACTGCATCACTCGCCTAAGTCTGCTGTAGAATTATGAGACACGTGATCAGAAACGGAAGACTATTCTCGGGAATAAATGTGGGAACTGCAAACAGAGATTTTGTAAAACGCAACTTTCACCTGAGTGTAGAAAACGGCGAAGAAGTTTATGCCACGTTTCTTCAGTTCCAACAGGCGTCTCCCACTAGTTCCGAATTATTTTCGCTGAATGAAATACGAGTTTATGTAATAAGTGGACGTTGACTAGATTCAGAATTTCCATGGATACAGAACTGAATGCATCGATTTTAAAGACGCGGAATCATAAGACGTAAAAGCGACTTCGGAAGTACCTCAAGGCAATGTTACAGTGCCATTACATTCCAGCGGATTGCGCCGGAAGATCCGTCAGGCTATTCGCAAACGACATTGTTGTGTAGAGGCTACACGGTGATCCAGAAGGTGGTAGCGGAGTACAGAAAGAGTTGCAGACAATCGCTGCTTTGTGCAGAGACGAGTAATTCTCCTTCACTGTATATACGTGTAGGAGGAGATTAATGTTTAACGTCCCGTCGACAACGAGGTCATTAGAAACGGGGCACAAGCTCGGATTAGGAAAGGATTGGGAAGGAAATCGGCCGTGCCCTTTCAAAGGAACCACCCTGGTATTTGCCTGAAACGATTTAGGGAAACCTAAATTCGGATGGCTGGAGACGGGTTTGAACCGCCCGCCCCCCCCCCCCCCCCCCAAATACGAGTCCAGTGTGCACTGTGTGTGTGTGTGTGTGTGTGTGTGTGTGTGTGTGAGTGCGCGCGGGTTCAACAGAGCGTCGCCGTTTCTCGCTTTCCATTTCCTGTTGTTTCTTATCCAACCAGTCTTCATATTGCAGATCTTTACTTCTTCTGGACATATTCTGTCAGATGGAAGTTGGCTCAGTCTGTCCCCAAAATCTTCCACGGTAAATCACTGACCGCTTCCATGCGAGCAAGAAATTCTAAAACAAAGGTCAACAGGAAACATTTCGAGCACATGGGTAATTTTGGATGGACAACAAAGAAGAATGCTCCGTAGGATTTTACGCACCATGCTCACGGGTATGTCCGATATTTGGGCAATTCTCCATGCACTATACGTTTTCACACTACTATTGGTCTCCTCCTGCACGGCTGTGGCCTCTGTGTCCACTCACATCGAATCAAAACGTTTCCGCAATTTACCAGGTTGTACACCAAAAGAACTCGTCTTTTCGAATTTCTGGATCATTTGCTCCAGATCCACGGCAGTCATTAGACCAACGCCTTTTCTTCAAACTATTCAGTGTCCGGAACTTTTGCAGAGTGACGTGTGCACAGTCATCATTCTTGTAATACAGCTTTACAAGCAGAGCGCGATCCTGCATTGAGGCAGTCATGGCGAGTGTCGCAGACTCGAAAGGAGGAAAAGCCGTGTATCCGGCGTGTTTATAGCAACTTCAATGGGTCGTGTGCATGACAGGTGTTTTTATTTACGTATTCTGACACACACAGCGCCAGCTATTGATCAATTTTCATAGTATTTTCTTTCTTCTGCCATACGTTTTCCTCCTTCTCCAATAATATGTCGTTTCAATTTGACGTCATTCTGGCCAGTGGTGTTATTTCTACAGCATTTTGAAAGTTTAATTGTAATCACCCTGTACTTTACGCCATTCATAAAAGATTTTATCCACTTTTAAACATCTATCTACATCTACTTATTCCGCAGACTTGACGGAGGGTACCCTGTACCACTACTGGTCGTTACCTTTCCTCTCCCACCTGCAAAAAAGAGCGAGGGGAAAACGACTGTCAGTACGCCTCCGTTTGGGCCCTAATTTCTCGTGCCTTATCATTGTGGTCCTTTCGCGAAATGTATGTTGGCGGCAGTAGACGCGTTCTGGAGTCAGCTTCAAATGCCTGTTCTCTAAGTTTTTGCAATAGCGTTCCTCGAAAAGACCGACGCCTTCTCTCCAGAGATTCTCATTTGAATTCCCGAAGAATCCCCGCAACAAATTCCCGTTGTTCGAACCACCTGGTAACGAATCTAGCAGCCCGCGTGTGAATTGCTTCGATGTCTTCCTTTAATCTAATCGGTTACGGATCCCAAACACTAAAGCAGTGCTCAAGAATAGATAGCACGTGTGTTCTTTATGCGATCTCCTTCACGGAGACTTCCCCAAAATTCTCCCAAAATCCGAACTGGACAATTCGGTTTGCTTTCCCAAATCCTCACATGCTCGTTTCATTTCATATTGATTTGCAACTTTACGCCCAGATATTTAAACGAAGTGACTGTGTAAGGCAGGACACTACTAATGCTGTATCAGAAAAACAAAATTTCCTTTTTCTGCTCGTCCGCATTAAGTTACATTTTTCTACATTTAGAGCTAGCTACTATTCTTCACACCAACCAGGAATTTTGTCTAAGTCATTCTGTATCCTCCCACAGTCAGTCCACTCCGACGCCTTCCCGTACACCACAGCATCATCAGGAAACGACAACAGACTGCGGCCCACCCGGTCCACCAGATAATTTCTGTAAATAGAAAATAACTGCCGTCCTATTTTCGCGCCACTCACATATATGGGAATCTGTTCCGTATGTTCGTCTGTTCGTTAACAGTTTGCAGCGGAGTACAGTGTCAAATGCTTTCTGGAAATCTAGAAATACGGTATCCAGAATGAAATTTTCACTCTACAGCGGAGTGTGCGCTGATATGAAACTTCCTGGCAGATTAAAAGTTAGGAGACGAGGCACTAGCGGAATTAAAGCTGTGAGGACGGGGCGTGAGTCATGCTTGGGTAGCTCAGATGCTAGAGCACTTGCCCGCGAAAGGCAAAGATCCTGAGTTCGAGTCTCTGTCCGGCACACAGTTTTAATCTACCAGGAAGCTTAATACGGTATCTGCCTGTTGCCCTCCAACCATAGTTCGGAGTATGATAGGGCAAATTTTAAACAGACTGTAAATCGTAGTCTGGAGAAGCGTGTGCCAAGGAAGAGGATTAAGAAGGGAAACAACCCGCCATGAGTTAAGACCCACCGTGTTTTAACGACGTTACTCGAAAAATACTGAGGAAGCATAAAATATATATATATATATATATATATATATATATATATATGTTGTTGTGGTCTTCAGTCCTGAGACTGGTTTGATGCAGCTCTCCATGCTACTCTATCCTGTGCAAGCTTTTAATCTCCCAATACCTACTGCAACCTACATCCTTCTGAATCTGCTTAGTGTATTCATCTCTTGGTCTCCCCCTACGATTTTTACCCTCCACGCTGCCCTCCAATACTAAATTGGTGATCCCTTGATGCCTCAGAACATGTCCTACCAACCGATCCCTTCTTCTGGTCAAGTTGTGCCACAAACTTCTCTTCTCCCCAATCCTATTCAATACTTCCTCATTAGTTATGTGATCTACCCATCTAATCTTCAGCATTCTTCTGTAGCACCACATTTCGAAAGCTTCTATTCTCTTCTTGTCCAAACTATTTATCGTCCATGTTTCACTTCCATACATGGCTACACTCCATACGAATACTTTCAGAAATGACTTCCTGACACTTAAATCAATACTGGATGTTAACAAATTTCTCTTCTTCGGAAACGCTTTCCTTGCCATTGCCAGCCTACATTTTATATCCTCTCTACTTCGACCATCATCAGTTATTTTGCTCCCCAAATAGCAAAACTCCTTTACTACTTTAAGTGCCTCATTTCCTAATCTAATTCCCTCAGCATCACCCGACTTAATAAGACTACATTCCATTATCCTTGTTTTGCTTTTGTTGATGTTCATCTTATATCCTCCTTTCAAGACACTGTCCATTCCATTCAACTGCTCTTCCAAGTCCTTTGCTGTCTCTGACAGAATTACAATGTCATCGGCGAACCTCAAAGTTTTTATTTCTTCTCCATGAATTTTAATACCTACTCCGAATTTTTCTTTTGTTTCCTTTACTTCTTGCTCAATATACAGATCGAATAACATCGTGGAGAGACTACAACCCTGTCTCACTCCCTTCCCAACCACTGCTTCCCTTTCATGCCCCACGACTCTGGTTTCTGTACAAATTGTAAATAGCCTTTCGCTCCCTGTATTTTACCCCTGTCACCTTTAGAATTTGAAAGAGAGTATTCCAGTCAACATTGTCAAAAGCTTTCTCTAAGTCTACAAATGCTAGAAACGTAGGTTTGCCTTTCCTTAATCTTTCTTCTAAGATAAGTCGTAAGGTCAGTATTGCCTCACGTGATCCAGTGTTTCTACGGAATCCAAACTGATCTTCCTCGAGGTTGGCTTCTACTAGTTTTTCCATTCGTCTGTAAAGAATTCGTGTTAGTATTTTGCAGCTGTGACTTATTAAGCTGATAGTTCGGTAATTTTCACATCTGTCAACACCTGCTTTCTTTGGGATTGGAATTATTATATTCTTCTTGAAGTCTGAGGGTATTTCGCCTGTTTCATACATCTTGCTCACCAGATGGTAGAGTTTTGTCAGGACTGGCTCTCCCACGGCCGTCAGTAGTTCCAATGGAATATTGTCTACTCCGGGGGCCTTGTTTCGACTCAGGTCTTTCAGTGCTCTGTCAAACTCTTCACGCAGTATCGTATCTCCAATTTCATCTTCATCTACATCCTTTTCCATTTCCATAATATTGTCCTCAAGTACATCGCCCTTGTATAGACCCTCTATATACTCCTTCCACCTTTCTGCTTTCCCTTCTTTGCTTAGAACTGGGTTTCCATCTGAACTCTTGATATTCATACAAGTCGTTCTCTTATCTCCAAAGGTCTCTTTAATTTTCCTGTAGGCGGTATCTATCTTACCCCTAGTGAGATAGGCCTCTACATCCTTACATTTGTCCTCTAGCCATTCCTGCTTAGCCATTTTGCACTTCCTGTCGATCTCATTTTTGAGACGTTTGTATTCCTTTTTGCCTGTTTCACTTACTGCATTTTTATATTTTCTCCTTTCATCAATTAAATTCAATATTTCTTCTGTTACCCAAGGATTTCTACTAGCCCTCGTCTTTATACCTACTTGATCCTCTGCTGCCTTCACTACTTCATCCCTCAAAGCTACCCATTCTTCTTCTACTGTATTTATTTCCCCCATTCCTGTCAATTGCTCCCTTATGCTCTCCCTGAATCTCTGTACAACCTCTGGTTCTTTTAGTTTATCCAGGTCCCATCTCCTTAAATTCCCACCTTTTTGCAGTTTCTTCAGTTTTAATCTACAGGTCATAACCAATAGATTGTGGTCAGAGTCCACATCTGACCCTGGAAATGTCTTACAATTTAAAACCTGGTTCCTAAATCTCTGTCTTACCATTATATAATCTATCTGATACCTTTTAGTATCTCCAGGGTTCTTCCATGTATACAACCTTCTTTCATGATTCTTAAACCAAGTGTTAGTTATGATTATGTTGTGCTCTGTGCAAAATTCTACCAGGCGGCTTCCTCCTTCATTTCTGTCCCCCAATCCATATTCACCTACTATGTTTCCTTCTCTCCCTTTTCCTACACTCGAATTCCAGTCACCCATGACTATTAAATTTTCGTCTCCCTTCACAATCTGAATAATTTCTTTTATTTGATCATACATTTCTTCAATTTCTTCAGAGCTAGTTGGCATATAAACTTGTACTACTGTAGTAGGTGTGGGCTTCGTATCTATCTTGGCCACAATAATGCGTTCACTATGCTGTTTGTAGTAGCTTACCCGCATTCCTATTTTCCTATTCATTATTAAACCTACTCCTGCATTACCCCTATTTGATTTTGTGTTTATAACCCTGTAGTCACCTGACCAGAAGTCTTGTTCCTCCTGCCACCGAACTTCACTAATTCCCACTATATCTAACTTCAACCTATCCATTTCCCTTTTTAAATTTTCTAACCTACCTGCCCGATTAAGGGATCTGACATTCCACGCTCCGATCCGTAGAATGCCAGTTTTCTTTCTCCTGATAACGACATCCTCCTGAGTAGTCCCCGCCCGGAGATCCGAATGGGGGACTATTTTACCTCCGGAATATTTTACCCAAGAGGACGCCATCATCATGTAATCATACAGTAAAGCTGCATGCCCTCGGGAAAAATTACGGGTGTAGTTTCCCCTTGCTTTCAGCCGTTCGCAGTACCAGCACAGCAAGGCCGTTTTGGGTATTGTTACAAGGCCAGATCAGTCAATCATCCAGACTGTTGCCCTTGCAACTACTGAAAAGGCTGCTGCCCCTCTTCAGGAACCACAAGTTTGTCTGGCCTCTCAACAGATACCCCTCCGTTGTGGTTGCACCTACGGTACGGCTATCTGTATCGCTGAGCCACGCAAGCCTCCCCACCAACGGCAAGGTCCATGGTTCATGGGGGGGGGGATATATATATATATATATATATATATATATATATATATATATATATATATATATATATATATATATATGGAGAGAGAGAGAGAGAGAGAGAGAGAGAGTGAGAGAGAGGGTGGGGGGAGGGGGAGGGGGGGTGCAAGGGTGCAACAGCCTTTGCTTCCTCAGTATTTTTCGAATAACGTAGTTAAAACACGGTTGGTCTTTAAGCCATGGTGGGCTGTTTCCTTTCTTAATCCTCTTCCTTGGCACACGCTTCCCCAGACTACGATTTACAGTCTGTTTCAACTTTGCTCACAATTCCTCTACGTCCATCTTACTGGAACTAAGTGCGATGCTAACAACTTTCTAGTGGAAAAACTCTCCTGGACTTTTTGACTGATTCATTAAATTTCGTAACCATAGATGCTATAATGACATAATGATCACCAGTCTCCATCTCCACACTAATGCTCTCGATTAGGTTCGGCCTGTCTAAGATATGTCCACTGAGTGTGGGCTGGGGGTTGGGTTGTTTGCGGGAGGAGACCAAACAACGACGGTCTCATCGGGTTAGAGAAGGACGGGGAATGAAGTCGGCCGTGCCCTTTCAAAGGAACCACCCCGGCATTGGCCTGGAGCGATTTAGTGAAATCACGGAAAACCTAAATCAGGATGGCCGGACGTGGAATTGAAACGTCGTCCTCCCGAACGCGAGTCCAGTGTGCTAACCACTGCGCCACCTCGCTCGGTCTCCGTAGGAATGTGCCGAATGGATTGGACGTGGTGGAACAATATCCTGGCCACGATGTCCACGTCATTTAACCCCAGTGAACTCCTCTATATGGGGTTACAGTAAAGGCGGAGTATTTGGTCCTACGCTTCCAGGAAACGTCGAAGATCTGCGACAACGGATAACACAAGTAGTTGCCATCATAGCTCAAGACCTACTTTATATCAACAGGCAGAAAATTGGCTACAGGCGGGAAATTTGTAGTATTACAGAAGGTAGCCACATTGAACATTTGTAAATAAAACTTGAAGATGTATTGCAACCAGGGATGTATCAAACATTTCTGTAAGTCATCTACCTTTTTCACAATTAAAGGTTGCTCTTGCATAATTGATTTACGAATGCTGCTCGTCAATATCGGATAGTTAATAGGTACGACTGACAGAAATTTGGTATATCCGAAGAAGAACGTAGTGTTTCGTGCGGGTTCATTTAGTTAGCGCGTTCACGTCCCTGAGATAATAGGTGAACTCCAGTAGCAGACCTTCAGGTTCAGAGGCGTCTATTACGGGAACATTCGTCTCAAGAGAAGCCAAGCTCATTATTTTCTTCCACGCGTTACGAAATGGCCACAACGGCTAAAAAGGAAGATCTGGAGCCCATACACTTATCAACCGTTCCTCTTCCCACACAATCGCGAGCTGTTAATGGTAGCAGAAGTACTCTCCACTACGCACCGGAAGAAGTCCTGCAGATTGTAAATCTAGATGTTGGCGTGCAATGATGTACCAGGCATATTGTGACTATTTTCTTTGTCTCTCATAGCGGTGACATCAAGAATACAAGACAATCAACAGCACAATGTTTCGGTAGAGTAATACATTCTTTCTGAATATGGGCACCAGCATTAGTGGCTGAGTCTCTCTCTGGTGGCTAACACGCCCATTCTGTCGTGCTGACTCGAGCGGCAGTCGTCAGCGATAAGTAATGTGGCGGTCCGCCGTAAAGCACGAAACCCGACACATTAGCGGGTGCACTCGCATCCGCGGCCAGCGACTGCTCGCGTGGACGTTAATGCTACGGATGGGCCGTAAAGCGCGCGCTGCACTTGTCGTGAAATGAAACAGCACGCACCGCACTGCCCGTCTACCGAACAGGGAGCGCCATCCCCAATTTCTGTTGTAGGCTCGGTGATTTCGCAAATGGAAAGCATGGACAAGGAGACTCATTTTCAGGTAAAATGAGGTAGATCATCTAAACTGTCAACTTCTCCTTGGTGCCGAGCCTGAGCTTCAAAGGTAGATTCAATTTTGAGTACGTTATCTATTTTAGAGGTATTATGTGTTGGAACATGATGGGTGAGAGTGAGTCAATAGTCACTTAGTGACAACAGACTGCCTTTAGCACTTTTCAACATTTCGTATTAGTAGCTCATGCCCAAATCTGGCTGGCGCTGGAAGCCACCGATGCATGGACCTTGGCAGAGGAGTTTTGTCAGCACCTGCAACTGGCACGCCTTATGCTGCCGAGACGTGGCGCGAGCTAGGGTGGAACACTCTCCCAGCAGGGGATCAACCACTTCAGGGACTGAAGCAGCAGACCGTTGCGAGCGTGGGAGGGGCTAGCAGCCAAACTCAACCGTGTTCATCTAGATTAATGGTTCAAATGACTCTAAACACTGTGGGACTTAACATTTGAGCTCATCAGTCCCCTAGACTTAAAACTACTTAAACCTAACTAACCTAAGGACATCACACACGTCCATGCCCGAGGAAGGATTCGAATCTGCGACCGTAGCGGCAGCGCGGGTCTGGACTGAAGCGCCCAGGACCACTCGGCCACAGCGGCTGGCCCTAGATTTATGACCTGCAAGAATTCTTACGATGCATAGTGAAGAGTACTTCTGCTACCATCAGCAGCTCGCGATTGACGTGTGGGAAGAAATGCTCTCGATAAGTGTATGAGCTCCAGTTCTTCCTTTCTACCTGTTTGGGCCACTTTGCGAATTGTGAAAGGAAGTAATGTGCTTCTGTTGAGATGAATGCTCCCGTAACAGACTAGAGATCAGGAATGAGCTCAGTACATTCACTATAATGTCGCCAGCGGCTCCTATGACTGCATCTCTGAACTGACAATTTCCTTAAGCTCGGAGACTCAACTCCCGTTTGTCCACCGGTACCCATTTAAATGAAAACTAGTCACCTGAATCTGTTGTCACGTGGAGGTGAACTGTAACAGCGTAGGAAGTAGAGCGAGTACACTAATTCGTAAACATAACTGAGGACTCACAGATTTGGAGAAACATATGCAACACCAATATACAATTAATGATCACTTACAAGTAAATACTGTTCGGTGAATTAGTTATTTTTCTCACCATGTTTAACAGTCTTCCTGCAAAGACATCACGTGAATTACTACCTGATGTTTTCTGCACAATGGTAATTGCGCAATGAAGTGGACAACGCCTGTCAATATAAACTGTCAGTTTTTCATCTGTGCATCCACTTTTCAATACCTGGCCTGCTGCCCAGGGGAAAAAAACGTTAATGGCTTGCATGTGCTATGCATATATGCATACCTGAAGTTAATAACCAATCTAAAAAAGTGCTACTGGTAACAGCTATAATTATTAGTCTGCACATGAAGTAAATACGGCGCAATATTGCTCAGTACACCGTCCTCAGTCATCAGTAGAGCTATCTGCACTTACATTTCTAACAACCTGTGTACAGAGGGTGGCCAACTTAAACGCTTCCGTGCAAATATCTGTGTAATAACAATAGATACCGAAAAACGACTTTCACGTTTATGAATGTAGGGCAGAAGCTCATAAAGGTAAGTACTATAAGACTTTCTAAAACGTAAGCAATTGTAAGTTTCAACACAAAATTATGTGTTTTTTAAATGGGAATTACGTTTTGCCTTATGTAATCAATAATTTGAAAAAAATCACAAAGATAATACCGTTGGCTGCCTCGTAATACGTCAATTATATCCCGAGAAATCGCAAAGCGAAGTTGACGCTTGAAATTAACGAAAGCGCCACTATTGCACATCCTGAAATGCAAGCATGATCCCCTCATATCAATACTTGTGGCAGGAAGCCCTGCCATTACTTTCGGCCTTCTGATAACAGCGAAAGTAAGATTACGTACGTCTATAACATCGTCATTACGAGTAACATGGGGTTCACCTATGCATCGTGAGCTGTGAAATAGCCGGGCGTTTCGTTTATTTCAAGCGTCAAATTCGCCTTGCAATTTCTCTAGATATAGTTGACGCTACTTTTTTTGTGATTTTTCATATTATTGATTGTGCAATAAATAATACGGTGTGTCCATTTTTAAAAAATTAAGTTTTTGTTGAAACTAATATTTCCTTACGTCATTTTCATGAGCCCCTGTCTTACATTCATACCAGTGAAAGTCGTTTTTCTATTCTTGTTCCAGAGATATTTGCGCTGAAACTTTTTGGTAGGCCATCCTGTGTATAAACAGTGTATGTGCGTACGTACAAGTTTGCATCATCTACACACAAAAAATTTTTCGGTGACTGCTGCACATTTATTACAATATTTAATCTCTGTTTAGATAATGTCTGACACTTGCGTAGACATACTCACACTTTCGACATGTTACCTTGTCTGTGATGACACTACAAGAAAACAGAACACAAGGCAGAAATGATGAATAATTAATGAAAAAAATTTACAGCAGGCTTCGTAAATGCTACAATAATGAAAGATATGCTACACATCTCGCCAGTAGCCCATAAACACAGGCTGCAATGACCAAAATAATGCCCTTTTAGGTCGCAGGGACTTAACAGTGACGTTGTTCTGTGTCCAGGTTTCGTTTGACGGAGCACATATGTTTTCTTATGGTGGAGATGAAATAGCCAATAACAGTTCCGTCTTAAATCCTCCACAGTCTGAAAACATTGCTTCGTTAAATTCCATTTGATCGCAACAGTCGGCCGTTCTTCCTCTCAGTGTTTTTTACAACAAGCAGCAAAATCAAGAGCTTACCTTCCGTACCAAGTCGCAACTCGAGCACGCTTCAGTCCGAGAGAAGCAGTCAAAGAGAAGCAGTCAATGAGTGGGAAGCGAGTGTAGCGTAACTGTTCTCGGACGCGTCATTCTCACGGAAATACAGCTGGAAGAAGGAATCCTCCGAACATCAGACTCGTGTTTGCTCCGTTTCCAATCTCTATTGTGGACATCCACGCAGGGAATCTCAGTGTAGCATCAGGCTGGCGGTATCTGATGCTGGCTAGGAGGGCCTCAATTCGACCCTCAGCCCATCAGTGCTGTGGATAGATCCCCTAAGTAGGTGCTCTTGTCTCGATAATGGTGGACTGGTAGCTGATTTCATAATGTTCCTTGCCAGATGGTCATTATGTACACATACTAAAGTACATTTGTTGTGTTGCTGCCATCGCAAATTTCACGTTACCATGTGATGGGCAATATGGATACATACTAGAGTAGATCTGTTGTGTTGTTTCCACCGCAAATTTTCCGTTCACCATGTGCCAAAGTGTTCCTGGCTTTGGTAACCTGTCAAGCATTGTGTAGCAGGTGTACAACGGTATCCATCAGGTGCATGGAGTAATGCCACGTCAGGATTTCCCAGAAAGTATATTTTTATGGCATCAGACCCTTTTGCTTTGTCTCGCGCTATTACACTGTTGATGTTGGTGAAAAGAAGAATACTACTGTCTTGGTTTTGGATGCACAAGATTCTAGAAACTGTCGTGAAATAGAAATTAAACGCAGAGAACAGTATGCGTAAAGATTACTAAAGGTAATTTATGTCCCGCAGGATTACTAACAGCACTTCCGGAATTATCGCCTGCTGGTGGGGAGCGAGATTATAATAACGTACTGGGTACTTTAAGACATAATAACAACACATAAAATGTGCGCAATTTCATTCTGCCGAAGACTGACGTTGCGAAACCGTGTTTACATAAATATACACGTAAATTCTTACTAACAGTAAAAGCAGCAACCTGCTATTGTTATTAATGCTATTTGTTAAGAAAAAATAGCGCCAGTATTGGTATTTATTGCTCGGTTTTAGTTAAATGTAATTACAAGCGTGAACAGCCTTCTGGTGATGATTCTGTCAATTCGAAGCCAGTAAGGGCTATTAACAGTGATTGGTTGCAGCTTCTACTGTTTATTTCATGCCACATTAAGAACGTTCTATACTTGCTTCTGTAAGTATTGTATGATACCGGAGGATGATCAGATGATGGAAACGGATATATAATTAATATTTATTCCATCAACAGATTATTAGGGCCCTGAAACACCACTCTTATTGAAATTCTAAGACATTGAAAGACCTGTCCTTAACGATACGCAGAAAAAAACGTAGATTTAAGAGGTCTTGATGGTAACTGAAGCATAATTCATTTCTGACTTCTCAACAGAGGACTGATAGCTGTCGCAGAAACGGCAGTATAAGGATATCTATGTCTATATCATTATCATCATCATCAGCAGCAGCAGAAAAAACGTAGATTTAAGAGGTTTTTATGGTAACTGAAGCATAATTCATTTCTGACTTCTCAACAGAGGACTGATAGCTGTAGCAGAGACGACAGTATATGGATGTCTATGTCTGTGTGTATATCATTATCATCATCATCATCGGCATCATAACAACAGCTGCAAAGATATCGATTCGGTTCGCGACAATTCCATAAAGATGAGGATTTCGGTGACATGGCGAAATGGAAAAGATGAAAGTGATAATCGCTTTTCTAACCAAGCAAGTGAAGTTAAGAGACATTAGTCAACATATATTGTTGCACGACGATATATTTCATGAAACTTCTGTTACAATAGACTAGTCATTAAATGACTGCGGTTAGACGTAAGTGAAGGGGGATACTCGCCAGATGTGCGACCGGGGTCGTCGCTCCCGAGACCTGGGCGCCGCCGCCGCCGCCGCCTGTCACACACTGATAACACCGCGTCTGTGTGGCACGTGTCACATGGGCGCTTATCACTGTCCCCGGCGGCTGGGCGGCCACCGTGTGTGCCTCTGTCCAAGCACCCCGCAGCCGGCGGGTGTGATTACCGCTGCCCCGTCAGCCAGGCTTAGAATAAACATTAATAAGCTGCCGAGTGGTTCTAGGCGCTTCAGTCCGGAACCGCGCGACCCAGTTCTAAGTTCTAGGGGACTGATGGCCTCAGTAGTTAAGTCCCATAGCGCTCAGAGCCATTTGAACTTCTAAGCTGCAGTGTCAAATACTACAACGCAAGACTGAGGCTAGCTGGCTAACTAGCGGGCTTTTGCTCACTCGCTAGTAGGATATAGATGCTGTAGGCCAGTTTAAACGGCACAATCTGGGGATTATCCTTTGCAAACGTGTGAATTTAATACAACAGCCGGTCGGAGTGGCCGAGCTGTTCTAGGCGCTACAGTTTGGAACCGCGTGATCGCTACGGTCGCAGGTTCGAATTCTGCCTCGGGCATGGATGTGTGTGATGTCCTTAGGTTAGTTAGGTTTAAGTAGTTCTAGGTTCTAGGGGACTGATGACCTTAGATGTTAAGTCCCATAGTGCTCAGAGCCATTTGAACCATTTTTTAATTCAACAACTATTTATGTATAATGGGAGGTAAAAAAAATGGTTCAAATGGCTCTGAGCGCTATGGGACTTAACTTCTGAGGTCATCAGTCCCCTAGGCTTAGAACCACTTAAATCTAACTAACCTAAGGACATCACACACATTCATGCCCGAGGCAGGATTCGAACCTGCGACCGTAGGTCCCGTTTCCAAACTGTAGCGCCTAGAACCGCACGGCAATCCCGGCCAGCGGAGGTAAAAAATATGTTCGCGTTTGTAATTACATTTAACTAGAATCGAGCAAGAAATACCAGCACTTGCGCTATTTGTTCTTAACAAACAGCATTAATAACAGTAGCTAGTTGCTGCTTTTACTGTCCGTAATGTTTACCTGTATTTATGTAAACACGGTTTCGCAACGTTACTTTTCGGCAGAATGAAATTGTGCACATTTTATGTAAATTGTTATTATGTCTTAAAGTACTCAATTCGTTATTATAAACTCGTTTCCCACCAGCAGATGATCATTCCGGAAGGGTATTTAGTAATCTTGTGGGAGCCGGCCGAAGTGGCCGTGCGGTTCTAGGCGCTGCAGTCTGGAACCGCGAGACCGCTACGGTCGCAGGTTCGAATCCTGCCTCGGGCACGGATGTGTGTGATGTCCTTAGGTTAGTTAGGTTTAACTAGTTCTAAGTTCTAGGGGACTAATGACCTGAGAAGTTGAGTCCCATAGTGCTCAGAGCCATTTTTTTTTATCCTGTAGGACATCAATTACTCTTACTAATCTTTATGCGTAGAGTTCTCTGCGTTTGATTTCTGTTTCACAATATTTTCTAGAACTCTGTGCATCCAAAACCAAGACAGCACTTTACTTAGTATTTCTCTTTTCACCATCATCGACAGTGTAATAGCACAAGACAAAGCAAAAGGGCCCGATCCCATAAAAAACATACTTTCTTTTAAATTCAGGAACAGAAACCTACTTGTATTTAAGTATCTGCACACCGCTATAGGTTGTGGAATCTCCACTACATCAAATACGAGGGCTTCCGGAAATGTTTTACAATCACGTTATTTTACAAATACGTCTCAAACTATGGACACGCCCTAATATTGAATGATAAATTGATTCTAGCACAACTTGCCGACGCTAGACGGCAGTTGTGAACTCTGTGTATAGTAAAAGGGCAGTGTTTGTTTTTAAGCTGCCAAAGTATGGGCGAGATGGAATGTTCAAATAGGTCCAACCACTATGGGACTTAACGTCTGAGGTCATCAGTCCCAAGACTTATAACTACTTAAACTTAAGGGGGGTAGGACGTCAAACGGGCCGACTTGGAGCAGGAGAGGCACCACAGGACATTTTATTTTCTACTGTCTATACTTTTACAAATAAATTCATAAAACTTTGTCAGCATGACCAGGAAGGATTCAGGATTCACACTCGTAGCAGCGGAAGTTCAAAAACATAACAAAATAATTTTTTTACATGTGAAATTTCATCATTTTTTCCACTTACTGTTGGCTGCATTTGTTGCTATAGGTACATTTTCCTTCACAGTAAGACAGATTCTTTGATGAATTTTGCACAGTATACAAATCATACTTACAGATGTATGAAACTCTAGATTTTTCCAAATCTATTAAACACTGTGGTAAAAATTTAGGTAATTAACTACAAAATTAGATTTTTTTCTAAACATAAAGTTTAAAACGAATCAGCTCATTCACTTTTTCATAAAGTAAATATATTCTAGTGTTTCAGACACCTGTAAGTATGGTTTGTATGCTGTGCAAAATTCATCGAATAGTCTCTCTTACTTATGAGAAAAAGTGTACCTATAGCAACAAATGCAGCCAATAGAAGTGAAAAAATGATGAAATTTCACATGTAAAAAAATTATTTTGTTATGTTTTTGAACTTCCGCTGCTACGAGTGTGAATCCTGAATCCTTCCTGGTCATGCTGACAAAGTTTTATGAATTTACTTGTAAAAGTATAGACAGTTGAAATTAAAATGTCCTCTGGTGCCTCTCTTGCTCCAAGTCAGCCCGTTTGACGTCCTACCCCCCTTAACTAACCTAAGGATATCACACAGATCCATGCCGGAGGCAGGATTCGAACCTGCGACCGTAGCCACAGTGCGAATCCGGACTGAAGCAGCTAGAACTGCTCGGCCACAACGGCCAGGCGAGATGGAATGTGACTGCTATGGACAAGAATGTATCGCCTGGTTTTTGTGGAAGGAAGGAGTCAAAACGACTGTTATTAATAAATGTTTAACTACAGTGTGTGGTCAAGAGGATTCTGCACAAAAGACTGATAACAACTCGCTTGCTGGGTTCGTTGTCGGAAGGGAATCCGCATGCAAGGATTTGAGCACTGGTCGTACGTCAACATCGCGGACTAAGGGAAACATTAGCCCGCCCGGTTAGCCGTTCGGTCTAACACACTGCTTTCCAGGCAGGAAGGCGTGCCGGTCCCGGCACGAATCCGCCCGGCGGATCCACTGGGGGCCGAACACTTGGTTTGGTGTGGGGCAGCGGTGGGGTGAGTGGACTGCTGTAGCCTGTTGTGGGGTTGTGAACCACTGAGGGCTACGGCGGGGACAAAGCCTCTCCGTCGTTTCTAGGTCCCCAGTTCCATACAATACAATACAAGTGAAACATTAAGGTTGTACTGTGTAGCACTGACGTACTATAGCACCCTTAGACGACTCAGATACAGGATTCAGCAAATGAGACAGGAAAAGTAGTAGGAGGGCAGCTCCTCCTGCACAACAATGCAGCACCCATCACCAGCAATATCACGACTGCAAAGTTGACATCAATGTTATTCATTTTGTTCCACACCCACCGCATTACCGAATCTCACTCCATTTTATTACGCTTTATTCGATAACGAAGAATAGTGGTTTCGTGATGCAGTAATGAAGTTGCCAGGAAGGAGGCAGCGGTGTACTGACGTCGTTTCGGAGACTGTTCAGAGATACCATATACTGTATATACTGTACATTGACTCATTTTCTTTAACAATAAAGGTACCAAGAGTTGCTACTGTAAATCGTTTCCGAACCATTCAAATCAGATCGACGACTTATCCCCATGCTCTGCTGCATTGGCCACTGGCGTAAAGGTAACTGATTGGAGAACCAGTGATGAAAGTCCCTTGTTTCATCAGTGCTTAGTTGGCAGGGGGAGGCATATGGTGACATTTAATCTACCATGACCAGAAAGGTTCTGGAATGGCATTAAGTACTGAGTGAAATAATATCAATGATAAAATATGATGATGACTTTGCTATCTTCAGTGAAAGTAAGTAAGAATTGCAGGAGCTTTTTACTGCAATGAATTGTATAATGAGCACAAACTATGAATTGAAAGCAAACGGAAGAATACTGCAAGTAGTTTTGAGTATTACAAATGAGATCAACGACAAGCTTAAAATGAGAACAGGGAAACAAGAAATAGGCAAAGGGAATGAATTCTCTTACCTGCCGAATCAAGGTGAGCATTAAAAGCAAACCAGCACAGACAAAGAAGGAAAAATGGCTAAAGGAACTCAATAGTGGCAAACGTCGGCCGTAATTTGAGGACGAAGTTTATGAGAATATAAGTTGGGAGCTCAGAATTGTATGGAAGTGATTCGTGGACTGCGAGGAACAAGAAAAGAAAAGAGCCGGAAGATTTGAGATGTGGTAATGCAGAAGGGTGTTGAACATCTGTTGGATCAATAACACAAAAAATAGGTGATTTTCCGCAGAAATGGCGAAGAGAGATCCACATAGAAAACTTTGCAGAAAAGAACGGAGACGATGATATTAAATGTGTTAAGAATTCAGGGAGAAAGGTTCGTGGCATTTCAGAGAGTTGTATAGAGTAAATACTGTAGGGGGAAACATCGAACAAATTATGGAAGACTATGTTTGTATGTGCTACTCTGAGATGAAAAGACTGGAGAGGAGAGAAATTCGTGGAGGGCTCCATCAAAGCAATGAGAAGTTCGATGATTTATTCATTTATTTATTCAGTTACTTATTTACTGATCAGGTTCCATGGGGGCATGTCAGCCAAATTTGCTTGGTCATGAAACGAATCAGTACACAGTTTACAGAATACTAATTTGAAAATTAGTCATGTCCTAGTTCATGAACCACGGGCAACGTATGAGTGGCCAAGTAAGTGGTCCCGACAGTCGGGATACCAGTTACTTCGGAATAAGGCTGGGCATCTCGGACATATTCTGAGTCGTGGTCACCTTTGTGCTCATACGGCAAAGACTACCAAATCCACCGGTTAGTCCCTCAGCCGTTAGGGGTAAAACCCAATGGGACTCGGGGCACGTAAGGCTAGCAACCTGCTTCCCTGGTACTTTAAATATGATGCTGGCAACAATCAGAGCAAAATGCCTCGGACCTTTGGAGGTGACGGAGTCCCACCTCTAACTGACAAACCAGGGACTCCTAAGATACGACTTGGCAAACAAATGGTAATGAGATGGGGAGCTATTAATATCAATGGGGGCTACTCTTGGAAGAAGGTAGAGCTGGCAGAGGCTGCAAGTAAGATGGGGCTGGACGTTTTAGCTGTTAGTGACATTCGGGTAAGGGGTGAGAAAGAAGAAGAAGTGGGAGAATACAAGGTCTACTTGTCAAGAGTCAAAGCAGGAATAGCACAATGGGGTGTAGGGCTTTACATCAGGAAAGAAATGGAACCCAACGTAGTTGTAATAAGGTATGTAAACGAACGACTGATGTGGATAGATTTGACAGTGTCTAGCAAGAAAATTAGGATTGTGTCAGTATATTCGCATTGTGAAGGGACTGATCAAGATAAGATGGATCGTTTTTATGAGGCACTCAGTGATGTAGTTGTTAGAGTAAAGGACAAGGACAGTGTTCTGCTCATGGGTGATTTTAACGCCAGGATTGGAAATCGAACAGAAGGGTATGAAAAGGTTATGGGTAAATTTGGAGAGGATATGGAGGCCAACAGGAACGGGCAGCAACTCTTGGATTTCTGTGCCAGTATGGGCTTAGTAATCACAAACTCCTTTTTTAAACATAAGAACATTCACCGGTATACTTGGGAAAGCAGGGGAACCAGATCTGTCATTGACTATATAATAACAGATCAGGAATTCAGGAAGGCTGTGAGGAACACACGTGTATTCAGGGGATTCTTTGATGACACTGATCATTATTTAATCTGCAGTGAAATTGGGATTGCGAGGCCGAAAGTGCAGGAGGTCAGGTCCATATGTAGGAGGATAAGAGTGGAGAAACTTCAGGATAAGGAAATCGGGCACAAGTACATAACAGCGATCTCAGAAAGGTACCAGTTAGTTGAATGTAGTCAATTACAGTCATTGGAAAAGGAATGGACAAGGTACAGGGACACAGTACTAGAAGTGACTAAAGAATGTCTTGGAACAGTAGTGTGTAAAAGTAGGAGGAAGCAAACAGCTTGGTGGAATGACACAGTCAAGGCAGCCTGTAAAAGGAAAAAGAAGGCGTATAAAAAATGGCTACATACTAGAACTCAGGTAGACAGAGAAAGTTATGTTGAAGAAAGAAACAAAGCCAAACAGATAATTGCAGCATCCAAGAAGAAATCTTGGGAAGACTTTGGAAACAAGTTGGAGACATTGGGTCAAGCTGCTGGAAAACCATTCTGGAGTGTAATTAGCAGTCTTCAAAAGGGAGGTAAGAAGGAAATGACAAGTATTTTGGACAGGTCAGGAAAACTGCTGGTGAATCCTGTGGATGCCTTGGGCAGATGGAGGGAATATTTTGAAGAGTTGCTCAATGTAGGTGAAAATACGATCAATAATGTTTCAGATTTCGAGGTAGAATGGGATAGGAATGATGACGGAAATAGGATCACGTTTGAGGAAGTGGAGAAAATGGTCAATAGATTGCAGTGCAATAAAGCAGCTGGGGTGGACGAAATTAAGTCGGAACTCATCAAGTACAGTGGAATGTCAGGTCTTAAATGGCTACACAGGATAACTGAAATGGCCTGGGAGTCGGGACAGGTTCCATCAGACTGGACAAAAGCAGTAATCACACCAATCTTTAAACATGGAAACAGAAAAGATTGTAACAACTACAGAGGTATCTCTTTAATCAGCGTTGTGGGTAAAATCTTCTCAGGTATTGTTGAAAGGAAAGTGCGAGTATTAGTTGAGGAGCAATTGGATGAAAATAAGTGTGGGTTTAGGCCTCTTAGAGGTTGTCAGGACTAGATCTTTAGCTTACGACAAATAATGGAGAAGTGTTATGAGTGGAACAGGGAATTGTATCTATGCTTTATAGATCTAGAAAAGGCATATGACCGGGTTCCTAGGAGGAAGTTATTGTCTGTTCTACGAGATTATGGAATAGGAGGCAAACTTTTGCAAGCAATTAAAGGTCTTTACATGGATAGTCAGGCAGCAGTTAGAGTTGACGGTAAACTGAGTTCATGGTTCAGAGTAATTTCAGGGGTAAGACAAGGCTGCAACCTGTCTCCACTGTTGATCATATTATTTATGGATCATATGTTGAAAACAATAGACTGGCTGGGTGAGATTAAGATATGTGAACACAAAATAAGCAGTCTTGCATATGCGGATGACTTAGTTGTGATGGCAGATTCGATTGAAAGTTTGCAGAGTAATATTTCAGAGCTAGATCAGAAATGTAAGGACTATGTTATGAAGATTAGCATCTCCAAAACGAAAGTAATGTCAGTGGGAAAGAAATATAAACGGATTGAGTGCCAAATAGGAGGAACAAAGTTAGAACAGGTGGACGGTTTCAAGTACTTAGGATGCATATTCTCACAGGATGGCAACATAGTGAAAGAACTGGAAGCGAGGTGTAGTAAGGCTAATGCAGTGAGCGCTCAGCTACGATCTACTCTCTTCTGCAAGAAGGAAGTCAGTACCAAGACTAAATTATCTGTGCACCGTTCAATCTTTCGACCAACTTTGTTGTATGGGAGCGAAAGCTGGGTGGATTCAGGTTACCTTATCAACAAGGTTGAGGTTACGGATATGAAAGTAGCTAGGATGATTGCAGGTACTAGTAGATGGGAACAATGGCAGGAGGGTGTCCACAATGCGGAAATCAAAGAAAAACTGGGAATGAACTCTATAGATGTAGCAGTCAGGGCGAACAGGTTTAGATGGTGGGGTCATGTTACACGCATGGGAGAAGCAAGGTTACCCAAGAGACTCATGGGTTCAGCAGTAGAGGGTAGAAGTAGTCGGGGCAGACCAAGGAGAAGGTACCTGGATTCGGTTAAGAATGATTTTGAAGTAATAGGTTTAACATCAGAAGAGGCACCAATGTTAGCACTGAATAGGGGATCATGGAGGAATTTTATAAGGGGGGGCTATGCTCCAGACTGAACGCTGAAAGGCATAATCAGTCTTAAATGATGATGATGATGATAATGATAATAAATAAATATTAATAAACAGATCCCGGAGTGTACGTGTGAATAACGTATTATAGAGAACAATTCTCAGCTACTGCGATTAACTCTTATACAGCATAGAAGGAATGTACCAAAAGGAAACCTTTCGATTCGGATTTGAATACTCGAGGTTTATCACTAATTTATTTAAGTTCCACTGGGAGACTATCAAAAACGAACAGAGCACAGAAAAATAGTGCTTGGCCTTGGTCTCTTGCTTTCTCATGCGTGTACCTGAGCCTAATCATCTAATCGATTCTCTTCACAAGTCCATATCGCTTTATTTTTCTTCACTCTTTCCTTGTAGGGGTTCCTGCTGCGTTATCTGCTTGACACTTTAATTTCTTATTCCTCCTCTTACTGTTGGAGTTATCAGTCTTCTCAAAATCTTTATTTCACTCTGTCGTGCCATTACTTCATGACCGAATCTCCTACAACTACGACGAGACTGGTATATGACACGTTTGGTACATCATCTTCTTATTTTTCTGAGGGACGGCTTTGTCCCATATCGTTCCTTTTACACTTCTTATAAACCTTCCAGGTTCCCCTGTACGTATACAAATTTCTTTGTCATTGCTTCTGTTTTTCTGTATTGTACTCGCAATGTACTTCATGTTTACCACGGTTTTCATCTGCTCCCCATCCAGTATGCTGTTTACTATATTTTTCTCGTTGTGCCCACAAGCTCACACCTCTCTGGATTAAAATGTAGATAGTAATCTTACATAGCTTCTTCCAGCACACCCAACTGCTTCTATGGTTCTTCTCCATTGTTCCCCCACACCATCACAATAACAAACAACAAGCTTTCTTGCCACTTGTCATTACATCATTCATCGCTACTAATCCAGCCAAAGAAGGCGTCCCACACAAGACAAATAGAAATATTAAAACAAACAGAAGTTAAAGGCATAAAATTCACAACAGAACCCATGAAACGAATATCCTGAGAATCCTGAATTACTGAACCTGCACAGAGAAACGTAACATATATACTTCACATCCTCGTTTAAGACTGCTTCTATGTTTCGGTTATCTCGTCCTCCCTCCTCCTATTCTTACTGAACTTACACCTTACACCTCCCAGGACAAATCTTTTATCCTCAGATTAGTCTGATTTACTACCTTTTTTCATTTTCGTGCCCAAGACACCGATTTTTTAAATCCACGAAGATCATCAGTAGATGTCTCCTACATTCATAGCGCTGCTCCGGAACCTGACTCACTGCAGAGATCTACAGCAGATCTTCCTGGCCCGCAGCCATACTGTTTTTCTCGTAGCTGCTTATCCTGTTTCAAAGGATTTGTACCTCCAGAATATTCTCATAATCATCAGCTAAACAATCAAGTACACCTCATCGTAAGAATATACAACCAAACTTAATGACCAGATATGGACTAAACAAAATACCGTGGCGAAGATCTCGACACTAAGAAATAATTAGTGGAGGGTAATGAAATTTCGGGAATACCTTTGTCTAGGTAACATATTTAAGCGATTAGCATTACGAGTTTTAAGGTTAGTTTAAGAACGAGAAACGCAATTCAATTTTGAAATGCTGATGCATTTTGAAAGCAAACATGCACTGTGTCATATAGGTGCCAGATGTCAGTTCGTGGCATGGCGTTCCATGTCTGTTGCACATGATCGATCAGGACAGGGATGGTTAATGCTGTTTGTGGATGTAATTGTATTTGTTGTCCGATATTGTCCCATATGGGTCGATTTGAGACAGATACAGTGATCAAGCATGCCAAGGCAATATGTCGATATTCTCTAGAGCATGTTGGGTTACAACAGCGGTGTGGGAAATTGTTATCCTGTTGGAAAACACCGCCTGGAATGCTGTTCATGAATGGCAGCCTAACAGGTCGAATCACCAGACTGACGTACAGATCTGTACTCAGGGTGCGTGGGATAACCACGAGAGTGCTCCTGCTTCATACGAAATGGCACCCAAGACCCAAACAGCAGGTTTAGGTCCCGTATGTATAGACAATTTGGCAGCAGGCACTCACCTGGTCTCCTCCTAACCACAACAGGGCCATAGCTGGTACAAAGACAGAACCAGCTTTCATCAGAAAGCACAACAGAAGTCCACTGTTCCCCACTCAGTGACCTATTGCTTGACACCATTGAAGTCGCAAGTCGCTGTGGCTTGGGATCAGTGGAGTGCACACTATAGGACGTCTGGGCCAGAGATTTCCGTACAATAACCGATTCGTTTTGCCAAGTAGTGCCAACTGCAGTTCAGATTGCTGCTGCAGATGTTGTACGATGCACCAGAGCCATATATCAGACATGATGGTCTTACCTCTCAGCAGTGAGACTTGGGCGTGTGGAAGCCGGTCGTCATGCGACTGTGCATTCTCGTGACCACCACTGCCTGCTGTCACGTACAGTGGCTACATTCCCGCCAAGCCTTCCTGTAATATCGATCAAGCTTCTCGTAGCTCCTACTACATTACCTCGACCTAGTACAGTGGGGTGTTGATAATGGCTTCCTTATCGCCTTAAGGGAATTCTTAACTAACACTAACTCACCACGTCCAATCTCAAAAGTAACTAGCGGTCACGACCTTTACAGCGCGTGTTTAAAGCTAACCTGATTTGCGTCCTAATAGCGGCGCTACTAACGCCACTATTAAGCGACTGGGGCGAAATTTGAATAGACACCATTTTTAGACGTAGAAACACGCCTATCAGCTTTTATGTCGCACAACTCTTTCCTGGTGTTGAGATTTTTCTACGCTTAGTGTATAAAGCATAACTGGAAGATGGCAGACACCAACACCATCGAGACATACAGAAGAGGATCCTCAGCCTCGTACCTCATGGCATTTGGTAGAGACAGATGTAGATGTAGCTTGCAGATGTAGCTTCAAACGAGGTATTTTACCACCGGCAACTTTCGGTCTGCGGAATAGTTGTCAAGTCGGAGGGAGCTGCTAGCTGCAGAGGTAAGTGGCATCTCGGTCCACGCTTAAGAGATTACGGCGGCTCGCGCAGTAAGGTCAGGTGAGGTGAGGAGCGGGCGGGAAGTGGCTGCTCTAGCGGGCCCTTCAATTAGCCGGCTGCCTCATTAGCGCGGCCGCAGGGTTATTACGCGGGGGTCACACCACACCCGCTAAATATGCGCCGCAGCGCCGCTCGCCGTAATGGCCAGCTAACCGCCAGCGGCGCCGACACCGCCGCGCCGGGCGCAAGGGTGGCCCACCTGTCGGAGACCGTGGCGCCTGTTTACCAGCACGGCTCACCGCGGGGAGGCACTCCACCACAACAGGGTCCAGAGCTTCCATTGCAAAACCACTCAGTACACGTGGTCCTGTCACCCTGAACGTGATCACCGCCTCTGTTCGATGTAAACGTCCAATAACCAATGACAAGCAGCAGGTGGCAGCACTAGTAGTGGGGGGTACATAAAACGTGTCTGAGGGGATACGGACAACAGTGCAGTCGTTTTCGTAATACGGAAGCAGAGCGATGCGTCTGATGTCCATAAGGGGACGATCATTGGCTTTCGGGTCAATGGTGGACGCATTCCCAAACCTCGTAAGTCTGTATACTATTCGCGTGCCGCCGTACTTTGACAATACAGTTCATGACAAAATGGTGCTATTCAAAACTGGCAAACGTGATACGCCACGGGCCATATATGACAGAATGAAATGACAATCAAATCAAGACCCTAAGCTGTCGACAGGCGTTGATATACATCAACGCTGACAGTTGAAAAATGTGTGCCCCGACCGGGACTCGAACCCGGGATCTCCTGCTTACATGGCAGACGCTCTATCCATCTTTTTTCTATTTTTTTTTAAAATCTCATTTTCTTCGTTTTTCGTTCGTTGCATCTGCTCGTGGCGAACGTCTCAAGACACCCGTTACAGTTCGCCGTTGATCCATTAACTCGGTTTTCTTATTAGAGAGGTCAGCTAACCCTCTGACCGAACAGGCTGAGTAAACGTGCCGGCTCCATCTGAGCCACCGAGGGCACAGACAATAGTGCGACTTCAGGGATTTATCCCTTGCACGCTCCCCGCGAGACTCACATTCACAACTTAATTTCCACATACTACGTTCGTCGTGCCCCTCCCATTACACTAATTACTCGCGGTAGACTATCTTACCGAGTCCCGAAAGAGTACGGGCAATGCGTGTGCATCCAGCACAGAAGGAGGAGGTCAATGGCCGGTTAGCCTTAACTTTATATGAAGATGGTATCGAGTCCCGGTCGGACATGTCCGAAAGAACAGATACCATATTCATATATAGTTAAGGCAAACCGGCCATTGACCTCCTTCTCCCGTGCTGGATGCACACGCATTGACCAAACTCTTACGGGACTCGGGGAGTGTGCAAGGGATAAATTCCTGCCGCCGCGCTATCCTCTGTGCCCTCAGTGGCTCAGATGCACGGAGCATCTGCCATGTAAGGAGGAGATCCCGGGTTCGAGTCCTGGTCGCGGGGAGACATTTTCAAATGTCCCCACTAATGTGTATTAACGCCTGTCAACAGCTTATGGTCTTGATTTAATAATCATTTCATTCTAAAAGAGCTGCATGCTCACCAATGTCTGAAAGAACAGGTACCATCTTCGTATATATGACAGAGGTGAACGACGGCTGCAGACTTAAGTGCGGGAGAACAGTAGTGCAACAATAGGGCAGCTGACCCCCCTCCCCCCCCCCCCCCCCCCCCCCCCCGATGAACTATGGGGACTACCAAAAGCGTCTCCTCAATGATTTTACAGCGAACGTTGCTCCTTATGGGCCTCCAAAGCAGCCGCCTGGTTCATGCACTCGTGCCGACTGCTGTTCATTAACGACAAAGGCTAGAATTCGCACGCCAATGTAGCAAATGGACGTCCTCTGGGTGGCAGCAGGTGACCTTTTCAGACGAATCACGTTTTTTGCCCCATCGAACACATAGTCGCTGGCGTGCATGGCGTGAAACGTCTGAAAGCAAACAACGAGACAGCGTTATCCTCCGGAGAATGTTTTCGTGGTATTGTCTAGGTGATGTCATTCTGGATGGTGCATTGGATTTATGCATCTATCATTAGGGACGATGTCCTACCTTTTCCTCGGCACGATGGCGTCTACCAGCAGGACAATGCTTCCTTCGTGTCACATGGATCGTAGCATACGAGCGTGATTCAGAGAGCACCAGGATGACTTTACCGTGCTCCCCTGGCCACCAAACTCCCCCGATTAAAACCCGATCGAGAATATATGAGGCTAACTCGATCAGTCAGTGCGCGCCATGGATCCTCTGGTGAGATACCTAGTGGTGCTGGCCAAGGCATGAAGTCTACGCCGCGCGGTCTTACGCGTCAAGGTCTGCGCGGCTCCCCCCGTAAGAGGTTCGAGTCCTCCCTCCTCGGTGTGTGGGTTGTCAGTAGCGTTAAGCAGTGTGTAAGCTTAGGGACCGATGAACTAAGCAGTTTGGTCCAAAAGATCTTACCACAAATTCACAATTTTACAAGTCAGTACCGTTTTAATACAGTAGAGCAAACGGATGATGCAATAGCAGACTCTTTGTCACTGCCTAACACTTCACATTTAACAATTTGAATGTACGAACAACATGGCTTGTTCACTTTGTAACGAATTCTAGGCTAGGGGGTGGAGGGGGGGGTAGAGGAGGGGTGGGGGGAGGGACTGCGGCAGGACGACAGCACAGGGGTGAGGAATGTTACAGGAGTAATAAGTTTCGCCGTCTTTCTCAGTGCTGGCAACACACAGTACGGTTTCTTCGTCTTACCAATCAACAGCTGTGTGTGGTAGTATAGTTTCATGGAAGCAGTTTTTATAGGGTCATTCATGTCCACAAGTGGTACTTATTCCTAGCAAATAATTTGGAACTAAATGAAGCCTGTTCTGATACAAATAATCAATGAGTAATAGAGGAATATTTATTGAACTTTTATCATATCACCATCGTTGAAGGCAGGAACTTCCTGTATTGGAAAACTCTTCACAGTTAACTTAAAACACTGTCACGTATGTCACAAAAGCAAGTTTAGCTTCATATCATCATTACCGCAGTCAAGAATTAGCTCGTTGTAATACGCACACCCCGGTTCCTGACGCACGGTTTCTACGTATCGCGATACCATTTAACGTAACGCCCAACAAAGCAACACTAACAATAATAAACCGTCCAATGCGTAATGACTACTGCAATGCCCCATATTGGTACGCCGCCTAAGCTGGCAGCAGTACTTTGGAATAACCTCCGCCAAGAACCGATCAAAATATCTCCAACGTCAAAATAAGATAAATCATTCCCAGCGAAGGCAGCGACGACTAATAAAGGGAGGGGTGGTGAGGGTGTATTCCAACTTTCTTGTGTCCTGTGCACGGTCTGAAACGAACATTCTGCGGTAAATCCATCGTCATCAGTTACCATTTGCTGATAACATTCGCGAAATTTCATTCGTAGATCAGGATTATCATCATTAATAGCAAGCAGTAATCGTCGAATGTGAACTTTCTACTTTGCAGATTTCAGAATCCTTCCTATACTTGTACTGCTAACCCCCACTTCACGTGCACATTGCGTAGCAGACTTCTGTGAAGAATTAACAAAAGGTTTCTAACACGAGAGCTGACGAAGAAGGACTAGTATCTGTACGCTGTCTTCCTTATCTTCTTTTGTGAATATCACAAACCGTTCCATGCAATTGAAACCTGTCAATGATGCGTTTAACTGTTAGGCGGGTTGACGGTTCTGTATACGACTCTCGTTGCACTTCAACGTCATTATCAAACTTGAAAAATCACTTCACAATACATTTTCGTTGCTCCAATGAAAGTGTGCTCCAGGCATCTTGTTTTCTCAATACCGAGGTGAAAGTACTAACATCTTTGAGCCAAAGACACTACAACAACACACTCGTAACTCAAATCGAACGACAATATCGATATCTCGACAGATCCTGACAAATAGTGCTTATTAAATATGTCCATGAGAAATCAAACAATTAGACTTCTCAATATTATAAATCTATGGCAGAAGAATGCCAATGTCCCAGAATGTTTGCAGAGCTCAGGCGTATTACTTACATTTAAAAAAGAAGATCGGAACGACTTCAGTGACTATAGAGCTATAAATATAATACTTGTGGATATGGGATATGGCCAAAGTACTTTGCCAAGGTACAGAGAAAATGTTTTAACCGTGGATTGTCAGCAGAGAAATAGTAACAGCAGAATGCGTCGCTAAGGGGGACTCACTGACTTCGAACACGGGCTGGTCATTGTATGCCACCTGAATAACAAATACATCGATTTTGGACCACCCTCACTTTTGGTGACATAGCTGTGAAGAGGAAACGTGAAGGCACAACCGAGATCTGGCAGACCTCACGAACTGATGTGCAGGGACCATAGGGAGGATGGCTGTAAGAAATCGGATGAAATTAGAGCAAGACTAGTAGTCCAAATACGTACCACAGTTACTGTCCGTAAGGAGTGAAAATGATTCTGGTACAATGATCGAGCAGCAAATCGTGGGATACACATTTCTCTAAGCAGTGCTGGTGGTACTGTAAAGAGGGACTAGAAAAGAGTGATTAGGAGAAGTGAATCACGTGACGCGGTGTGACAAACCGATGGAAGGGTTTGGTCATGTCGAATGCCCGGAGAAATGTAATTGCCACTAGGGCCAGTTACAACAGTGAAGTGTGAAGAAAGTGGTGTTAGAGTATGAGGGTGTTCTTCGTGGTCAGGGTCTGGCCCATCATAGCCCTAAAGAAGACGCTGAATGCGGAAGAATATGAAAACATATTACAGCTCTGTGTACTTCGTACAGTTGAGGAACAGTTCGGAGACGATGATGGTGTCTGCGTGACAGTGCACCGTATCATAAAGCAGCATTTGTGAGGCAATGGTTTATGGAAAATAACGTTCCTGAAACGAACTAGCTTGCCCAGATTTCTGACTTGAACCTAAAGGAACACTTTCGTATTGAGTTGGAATGTCGACCTGGCTTCAGACCCCAGTGTCCGACATTACTACTGCATGCGGTTTCGGCTCCTGGGAAAGAGTGGACTCCCATTCCTGCACAGATATTCAGACATCTCACTGAAAGTGTCCCCATTGGATTTCAAGCCGTAGTAAAGGCAAAGCGCAGACGCACCCCATATTAACGTCAATTAACATGCGTCCAGATACTTTTGATCAGACAGTTCATGTTGCTGATTGGCTTTGCTAGGAACGTACGCACTGGAATTATAACGAACCACATCTCTTGTTGCATCTTTCACGGGTGTTGGACGAGAATATCGGTGATACTTTCGAGCTTGCTGAACGAACCCCCATCTATCTGCCCTCATCATTGGGTTTTCTCCATTTTTTCTCTCTCCCCTATCTGGTCTATGTATCATATGGTCTTTCTGTGGTATCGATAGCTATAATGCCACGGCGTAGGTAAAAGTTCTTAGGTTGGCACTACGACACCGACACCGTCGACAGCGCCCTCTAGCGGGCGCTGTGCAGCTCTACGAACGGCGCTCCTTATTCAGCTCATTTGATTCCAAGTATACGATCAAGCAACATTGTTTCTATTTTATAGTGGGCGGGCCACAACAGAGTTTTGCCTGTGTAACTTTTGTAAGCTTTGATACATCGGCTTTGCACCTACTCGCTTCCTACATTCGACCTACCCTTCACTTTACAGGAGCAGACCCATGCGCCGCCTACCAGGCGGGATACAAAACTTTTAGGACATGCGTCAAGGGCCGTGAGCTTTCTGGTGAGCGACCTTGGGAGGTAAGATAACTCCGACCTCCGTCCAAAAATGTCTCAGAAGTTGCAAAAGTACCGTTCAACCGCCATGTCATCCCCAATCTACTGGTGTCACTGGATGCGGATATGGAGCGGCACGTGGTCAGCAAATCATTCTCCTGGCAGTTGTCAGTTTCCATGACGTTAGGAACTATTTGTTAATCAAGTAGCTCCTGAACTGACCTCACAATGGCTGAGTGCCCGCCGCTTGCCGACAGCACTTGGCAGACCCGGGTGGCCCCCATCAAAGTATTAACCAAGCCCAACAGCGCCTAAGTCCCGTGCGATGACGGGAACCAGTGTTACCACTGCGGCCAGGGCGTCGGCCGTGGGATAAGATAGTTGTAATTAAAATCAGGAAGTATGTAAATGTTTCTTTTTAAGGTGCAACGCCAAGACCCTTTTATGTTTCTGCAGGGCGTGGAGGGGTGTCGATGCCTATTACCTGTTAGTATAGTTGAGTTGTAGGTTTCCGTTGGCCGGTCGGGGTGGCCGCGAGGTTCTAGGCGCTTCAGTCTGGAACCGCGCGACCGCTACGGTAGCAGGTTCGAATGCTGCCACGGGCATGGATGTGTGTAATGTCCTTAGGTTAGTTAGGTTTAAGTAGTTCTAAGTTCTACGGGGCTGATGACCTGAGAAGTTAAGTCCCATAGTGCTCAGAGCCATTTGAACCATTAGGTTTCCGTCTAGATATTAGTGACTCTTCACTGTTTGCGGTTTCGAATATGTCTCGAAATATTCACCCGGAGGTCCTTTTGTGTGTTTGATGAAGATTAGCGGGCGGCTGCCAAAGGTTCATGCTCCATTGCTGTTAGCGAAAGCTCATAAAAACCACAAACTGACAAGTGGCTCTAGGCACTATGGGACTTAACATCTCAGGTAATCAGTCCCCTAGAACATAGAACAACTTAAACCTAACTAACCTAAGGACATCACACACATCCATGCCCGAGGCAGGACTCGAACCTGCGACCGTAGCGGTCGTGCAGTTCCAGACTGAAGCGCGTAGAAACGCTCGGCCACCAGCGACCGGCGCCACAAACCGACAGTCGGGCGAAAATCTCGAGAAGAATGCCAACAGATAACAAGAAATGGCCCCAACAGCCTCAATAACTTTACTTTTCGCTGTTCGCCCTAATTAGCTATGCACAAGGGGGCCAGAATGAACAACCATGACAGTTGGCGTTGTTAGTTAAAACCGAATGCGCCAGTCGTCATCACTGATAACGCGCTACATCTGAGAGATCCGCACTAAGTCAGAGCGAAATCCTTCATTGTTACGCGTGCTGCATTATTCAGAATCGGCTAACAACGAGGGCCCCGCGCTTTTGCAGGAGCGCATCCGGGTCGCCGTTAACGACCAGAGCAGGTAGGGGGCCGTGTGCTTATCTGCGGTCGCAGCCGCGCCGGCTAACAAGGCGCTAACGAACGCTGCAGCCACCAGCCAACAGCCGCCGCCGACGATCGGTCGGGCGCGCGCACCGGCTGGCCAGCCGCCACTGGAGTGCGCAGGGTCCCCTCCACAACGCTGCCCTGCGTCCGGAACGTCGCACCGCTGCTCCCTGAGCTGGAAACGTCAGCTACGTCTCACTCTGTGGACCAGCACCGCTTTAAGGACAAACAGCTATGAGCTGTCGGCTACCGTAGTCCTGCTCTACTGTGTACACTGCGGTGACAAAAATCATGGGTACCACCTAATATCGTGTCGCAGCTCCTTTCCCCCGGCGTAGTGTAATAGCTGAACGTGAAGTGGAGTCAAGAAGTCGTTGGAAGTCCCTTGCAAAAAATTTTGAGCCATGCTGCCTCCAGAGCCGTTCATAACTACAAACGTGATGTCGGTGCTGGTTCAAATGTGTGTAAAATCCTATGGGACTTAACTGCTAAGGTCATCAGTCCCTAAGCTTACACACAACTTAACCTAAATTATCCTAAGGACAAACCGGCCGAAGTGGCCGAGCGGTTCTAGGCGCTGCAATCTTGAACCGCGGGACCGCTACGGTCGCAGGTTCGAATTCTGCCTGGGGCATGGATGTGTGTGATGTCCTTAGGTTAGGTTTGACTAGTTCTAAGTTCTAGGGGACTAATGACCTCAGAAGTTGAGTCCCATAGTGCTCAGAGCCATTTGAACCACTTGAACCTAAGGACAAATGCCCGAGAAAGAACTCGAACTACCGCCGGGACCAGCCGCCCAGTCTATGACTGCAGCGCCTTGACCGCTCGGCTAATCCCGCGCGGCGTCGGTGCAGGATTTAGTGGCGAACTCAACTCTCGATTGTGTCCCATAAAACCATAAATTTTCAGTGGGATTTATGTCGGGCGATCTGGACGGTCAAACCATTCGCTCTAACTGTCCAGTAGTATGGCGCATTTTTGTTTGGGAACATTAAGCCCATGAATGGCTGCGAATGGTGTCAAAGTGGTCGAACATAACAATTTCCAGTCAAATACCAGTTCAGCTGGGCCAAAGGACCTATTCCATTCCATGTAAACACAACCCACACCATTATGGAGCCACCAACAGCTTGCACAGTGCCTTGTTGACAATTTGAGCCCATGGCGTGGTGGAAAGTGGTTCAAATGGCTCTGAGCACTATGGGACTTAACATCTGAGGTCATCAGTCTCCTAGAACGTAGAACTACTTAAGCCTAACTAACCTAAGGACATCACACACATCTATGCCCGAGCCAGGATTCGAACCAGCGACCGTAGCGGTCGCGCGGTTCCAGACTGAAGCACGTCGAACCGCTCGGTTCCACCGGCCGGCTCATGGTTTCGTGGAGTCAGCGCCAAACTCGAACCCTATCCAGGGCACGATTTTCCAGTCGTCTACAGTGTAACCAATATCATCGTGAGCTCGGGAAATGTGCTGCAGGCAATATCATGGTTTTAGCGAGACCACTCACGTTGGTCGCCTGCCGCCATAGCCCGTTAACGCCAGATTTCACCGCACACGCCCAACTTATGTTTCTGCGGCTATTTCACGCAGTGTTACTGTTCTGTTAGAACCGACAGCTATAGGCAAAAGCCGCTGCTCTCGGTCCTTAAACAAACGACTTCTCCCACTGCGTCATCTGTGGTGAGAGGCAATGCCCGAAATTTGATGCTCTTGGCACGCTCTTGACTATGGATTTCAGAATATTGAATTAACTAACGAATTCCGGAATGTTATGTCCCATGCGTCAGGCTTCAACTACAAATCCGCGTTCAGAGTCCATTAATTGCCGTCATGCTGCCACAATCACGTCGGAAACCATTCCAAACGAAGCACTTGAGTACAAATGACGGATCCGCCAATACTCTGCCCTTTTATATGTTGTATGCGCCATACTATCGCCATCTCTACAGGTGCGTATTACCGTTTCAAGACTTTTGTCACGAGAGTGTAATTATAAATGTACATACCTCCGACAGTAATAGCAGTACGTTCACGCTGCAGCCTCTGCGCTCGTACATTACTGGCGTCACCCAGTGACGACGAAACAAGCGGCTACTGGCCGCGCCACTCTTACTATCCTCCACAGTCCGCAATATCAAGCAGGGTTTATTCGTTGCTAAATACTGCATTCAGCTACTGGTCTACACAGACCAACAATTCTTATTGTCTGCAGAGTTCACGGAATGGTTAAAAATAAGCTCAGGCTGGTATTACACTATCAAATTTCTTTGTCAAAGATTTGATCAAAGCTGTGAACAAATATTCCGTCAAATATATTTGATAAAGATCTTTGACGTAGCGCTAGAAGGGGTATTACACTGTCATCATATTTTTCGTCAAAGTTCAAGATGGCTGACAACAACAACAACTTGTAATTAACCGCAGCAGTTGCATGTACCACAATTGCACTGTGTGCACATGCGGAAGAGAAGCGGGAGAAAAAAAAAAAAAAAAGGAAACATACCTGGAAGAATCCGTGGGTTTTACGACACGATAAAGGTATTCAACAAAACTTGTTACGTGAGCTTATAGTGGAGGACGTCAAGTCGTACATCAATTACTTAAGAATGGATGAGCATACATTTCAGTATGTGCTCAGCGAAGTGTATCCTCGTATCACAAAGCACAATAATCACTTAAGATCTGCTACATCTGCAGAAGACAGGCTCACTGCAACACTCCGATTCCTTGCTACAGGAGAGGGTTGGGTTGGGTTAGGATAGGATAGGATAGGATAGGATAGGATAGGAAAGGTTAGGTTAGGTTAGGTCAGGTCAGGTCAGGTCAGGTCAGGTCAGGTCAGGTCAGGTCAGGTCAGGTCTCCAATCTTCTTAATCTACTTTTGTATTCAGGGTGCCTCACGTTGTAAAGCGCCTCATCAGCTTCATACATCTCTATTAATTTTGTAGTTGTCGGCACACGCCAATTGTATTTACCGGCAATGTTTATAAAAACACTACAAATGACAGAATGCTGCAGCGATGCTTGCGCTCCAAGTGGTAACATGTCACATTGCAGCGAACCGAAGACAAGCGACTTCTTTTATCAGATCTACAGCGAGGTCCTAGATTTGATCAGATATTGGACGACATTTGGCAAAGTTCCTTATGACACCATCAAATATCTTTGACAAAGATTTTTGACAAAGATATTTGAAAAAGAAATTTGATAGTGTAATGCCGGCCTAACTCTGCTACCATCGCTGGCCGTCCTGAAATTGCGGCCGTGATTGTTTGTTTCAAGATCAGTCTAGTGGGGCCTTTGTTTAGAACAGACTTGTTCACCTATCTGCTCCTGTGAGATGGCTCGCAGTCAGGCCTCAGCAGTGAGCAACCCCCAACCGTTGTTATAAGTCGTCCCCTTCACTCGAAATTCTTTGAAGATTGCTGTTGTATACGACTCCGAACACAACGGCAAGGAAACGTGGACTATAGAATAGTGCGGCAACTGTCGTCATACGAAGGCAGGACAGGAGCAAAAATTATTACCGAACATGTTAACGTAGTAAATATAAGGTTTGCGTAACTTGTATTTCTCCAAGCTTAGGTTCAGATGGCTCCAAGCACTATGGGACTTAACATCTGAGGTCATCAGTCCCCTAGACTTAGAACTACTTAAACCTAACTAACCTAAGGACATCACACACATCCATGCGCGGTTCCGGACTGAAGCGCCTAGAACCGCTTGGCCACAGCGGCCGGCTCCAAGCTTAGGAAAACTCATTACAAATAATGCAGCAAGAAATATATCCAGCTACCGCAAACTCAACAAGGATGACGCTCTCTGTACTAAATCTCGATCGATGGTGTCAGAATTTTGACAAGACGGTGTACGCATAGCGTCACATGGCGAAGAAGTTCCAAGTAGGACTGGGCTGAGTGACTGCCACTGGCCGTTTCATATTCCAGCGACTGAGGACACTCACAGTGCAGAGTCGCTGGAGGCTTGACTCAGTAGACATGCACCATAGGCTACACTGGATCCCTTGCGCCTACTATCGGTTTCTGACGGAAACATGCTGTTCTGTTACCAACATTGACGGCTGTGTGGTTGCGTCGATATCTGATACGACCATATCAACAGTCTGTCGTTACCATCGTTACAGTTGGCGCACCTATGTGTACTTCTCGGTTAGTTAGCTGCCATCTTGAGCTTTGTTTTATCTTGAAGGCAGTGTCATTCCGAGTACACATTAGAGGGTATTGCTTAGCAGTTACATGACGATGTCTATAAATTTTAGAATTATTATCGTTTAATACAATTATTTCATAACTGTGTGTCACTAATGGCAGCAAGTATACAAAAATAATTTTTCTGGCTTTGTTGTTTTTCTTATCAGTTGGAAACTATTTAGAATGGTGGTAGGGGGCGATTGTGCACAGTGTGAAAGTTTGGCCTCATGCTGGCTATTGGAGTGACCTTGGCCCTAATATGAATTTTACAATGACCCTTGATAACCCATCAGTGATGCACCTGGTGTTGGTAGTCTTGTGGTCACTCGATCTCCTCCCTACAGGTGTGGCACTCAGAAGCATCTGAGTGTTGAACAGCAATATAGATCTTAACAGGCCCTAATGCTAGCTTACGTGTTGAAGTTCAGTGCTAGGAGTGCTCATTGATGTGGTGTTTCTGGAAGACAAATTGATTCTTCAGTAGACAGAGGCAACAAGCTGCATTGAGGTCATCAGATGAAGACTGTTGTCTCAAATACATCGTCAGCTAGTTCAGAGACTGTGCTGCAGCGTCTAGGTCATAGATTTGCTGTAGTATTGTCGGTATAGAATCAACTGGTATTACAGTGAATGCCATCGATCCCAATGATCAGCTGATGAGAGCTGGAAAATTGGATTATTTACAAGGAGCTAGTGCGATGTTGTCATGTGAATCTCAGTTCAAAATGACTCATGTGTCCTCCCTACTCTGCTATATTCATACAACAGGCTGTATTAGGTCCTCACTACATGTTCATGTGTAAGAGATAAGAGTTTCTTGCACCATGTCTTACGTGTTAACCAATATGCTCATCTCTCTTCCCTTGATTTTCTGTCGCAGTCTTTCTGCTGAATGCATATTTCACACTCAGTGTATACAGTCGCAATGCGTTAAAGGCCTGATCCAAGTACACTTTCTGATTCAGCCTCTGCTCTGGCTCAACTTGATACTACCTTTGGCAATGCGAATGGGTTTAATAAAAATTTCTAATTTCATACCCCTTACTACTGTGTGCCATAAAAATTATTTTTGTAGCAGGAAAAAGGTTCTTACACAAATATGTAGGTCCAAAGAGCGACAAAATTACAGCTACATACTTGTAAAGTTTGAGCAATTTAAGTTAAAGAAAATTTTATAAAACTCATTTTATTATGAAACTTATTACCCACTGACGTGCTATAAACTGATACTGGAGTGTCTAACCTTCGCTTTGAAGCGCCTAACGCGGCCATTATGCTGCTTTTCATTGATTTTATAAGAACTTTTCTTCCTTTTCAAACTGTGCTCCATTAAGTATAAACACCTGCGTTAAAAACTACGACTAACTTAACACATGGTTATCTTTCTGAAGACAGTGCACATTTCGCACTTCCTTTGTACTACATAACAACATCTGACCATCCCATTTTACAGCGAGAGCTCGCTATTTATGCGCTCCTGCTCGCCTGCTTCCTGAGCAGGCCTGGTTTAGAGCACGGATGTGCAACCGGTGGCCCACGGGCCGGATCCGACTGGCAATACGATTCCATCCGCCCAGAGGTAGAAATTCGAGAGAGAGAGACAGAGAGAGAGAGAGAGGTGTTCACACTGGACTTCGCACGGTACGGATTTTCGGGTATTTCCACTGACGCTCGGCTCATCTTGGCTTTGCAGCTCATGGCGCAGGTCGGTCAAAGTCTTACTGAGTGCATTTGCGGTGTTATTTCACCACCACAGGATTTTAACAACAAGGAGATATACCTATCCAGTCTCAGCACGAATTCTTGAAGTGCGAGAAGTATTTTCGCCCCTGAGATCAGTGGTGAACACACACACACACACACACACACACACACACACACACACACACGTTATTTACTAACTGCGTCTGTACTGCAGAATGGGAAATCACTGACGTTGCTAGCAGGAAACAGTGGACGGACTGTACCGATAACTTGCGAAAAAAAAAAAAAAATATGGTTCAAATGGCTCTGAGCACTATGGGACTTAACTGCTGAGGTCATCAGTCACCCAGAACTTAGAACTACTTAAACCTAACTAACCTAAGGACATCACACACATCCATGCCCGAGGCAGGATTCGAACCTGAGACCGTAGATTACTTTCGAAATGTGCCGATCTGAACAACGGTAGCAAAGACATAACTTGGCGAAAAAATTAGTTTTCTGCTGTCGGTTCGTGTTCTGTGCTACTCCTTTGTTAATGTCGTGCAAGTGTTTCCGTGCATCATTATTGAGTTCATTGGCAGAATGTCTGGCATTAATATGACAAATGTAGATGCTGAATATCTTTAATTCCAGGAGAAACATAAGAAGGATTATTTCTTTATCATGTGCAATGGTAAACTGTTAGCTTGTTGGGTAGCGAGATCTCTGTGGACTATCTGTAAGAAGATCTTTGTAACTGTTTTGTTTGTATAAGATATTTTCGAAGTGTCAAGTGTACAACAAGTTCTGTGTGATGTTTAGTGTGTGTGAGACTCTGCACAGATGGACCATTACAAAACTTAAAAGTCAACGAGATGAAGCAGACTCACACACTGACAACATAAAAGGAAATGGCTTAATGCACACAAAAAACACACTTGAAAATGGGAATTATTTCTCGAAATGTGTCGTGCGAAAAGTAAAATAAAGAAAAATCGTCACTGATAATGGAAGATTTATTTCTTTATAAACAAACCTATAAATATTAAGTCTTTAGTCCTATTCATGTGCAATACGATACGTCGTTGGAGCACGTTTCTGGAAATAGGCTTCTATCCTATAGTGGTTCCTCAAGACACCGCTTACAACCCCCGTAAGATTCTCTGTATTTTGTTTTATAAGAATCAACCAACCAGGCAGCGATTTAAATGTGTGAATAGTTTTGTAAGCGTCGTGAGTGACATCACCAGCACACCCAAAAATGAAATGGAGATAAATTGGTTTCACGCTCGCCGCCCACCAACCCCTGTGATAGGTTCAGCCTCGAGATTCAAGATAAGCAACCGAGCAGGTGATGATGAGGAACAGAAGCCACGAACATCTAAACAGAATCGGATCGGATGTAGCAAAATAATAAGACGCAAATTCCTTCCAAAAGCAACGACCGTGATTTCGGTGAAATAGAAACGCCGTCAAGTATCTCACAATGCCCAACATGCTCATCAAGCGACCTAACGGCGGTAAACGTGAGCGTACCGTGACACAGTTATAGGCATACCTTTCTCTGTTTCATAAGCTTGTTTAGTTTGAATGTCTTCTTCTTCTTATTATTATTATTCTATGACTTTTCTCTCAGAGGCAGCTCGCTTTCTCCTTCCAGTAGTCTCAGTTACTCCAAGCTTCTCATCCATTGCTCGATCAATGTATTATAATTATGACGACAAAGGCGGCTGCCCTCTTTAGTTCTTTTCGGGAACCACATGAGCAGGTTCCTTGGCCACCTGTCATACATCACTCTCTTAACACGCCCTAACCACTGCCGACTTTTAATCTCCAATCAGCACGCTGCGATGAGCCACTTCATTTTTCCATACATTTAACGTTTAGATTTTCATTAATCTCCAGGTACCTCCTCACAGAATATGGTTCTATCGTTCTCATCTTTTCCTTTACTTTATTTGTAAGTGGCCACATTTCTGCACCATAAGTAACTACACTCCCGGAAATTGAAATAAGAACACCGTGAATTCATTGTCCCAGGAAGGGGAAACTTTATTGACACATTCCTGGGGTCAGATACATCACATGATCACACTGACAGAACCACAGGCACATAGACACAGGCAACAGAGCATGCACAATGTCGGCACTAGTACAGTGTATATCCACCTTTCGCAGCAATGCAGGCTGCTATTCTCCCATGGAGACGATCGTAGAGATGCTGGATGTAGTCCTGTGGAACGGCTTGCCATGCCATTTCCACCTGGCGCCTCAGTTGGACCAGCGTTCGTGCTGGACGTGCAGACCGCGTGAGACGACGCTTCATCCAGTCCCAAACATGCTCAATGGGGGACAGATCCGGAGATCTTGCTGGCCAGGGTAGTTGACTTACACCTTCTAGAGCACTTTGGGTGGCACGGGATACATGCGGACGTGCATTGTCCTGTTGGAACAGCAAGTTCCCTTGCCGGTCTAGGAATGGTAGAACGATGGGTTCGATGACGGTTTGGATGTTGGCCCTGTGTGCCTCGGTCGTATGCAGTCCTGATTGTGGCGCTCACCTGCACGAAGCCAAACACGCATACGACCATCATTGGCACCAAGGCAGAAGCGACTCTCATCGCTGAAGACGACACGTCTCCATTCGTCCCTCCATTCACGCTTGTCGCGACACCACTAGAGGCGGGCTGCACGATGTTGGGGCGTGAACGGAAGACGGCCTAACGGTGTGCGGGACCGTAGCCCAGCTTCATGGAGACGGTTGCGAATGGTCCTCGCCGATACCCCAGGAGCAACAGTGTCCCTAATTTGCTGGGAAGTGGCGGTGCGGTCCCCTACGGCACTGCGTAGGATCCTACGGTCTTGGCGTGCATCCGTGCGTCGCTGCGGTCCGGTCCCAGGTCGACGGGCACGTGCACCTTCCGCCGACCACTGGCGACAACATCGATGTACTGTGGAGACCTCACGCCCCACGTGTTGAGCAATTCGGCGGTACGTCCACCTGGCCTCCCGCATGCCCACTATACGCCCTCGCTCAAAGTCCGTCAACTGCACATACGGTTCACGTCCACGCTGTCGCGGCATGCTACCAGTGTTAAAGACTGCGATGGAGCTCCGTATGCCACGACAAACTGGCTGACACTGACGGCGGCGGTGCACAAATGCTGCGCAGCTAGCGCCATTCGACGGCCAACACCGCGGTTCCTGGTGTGTCCGCTGTGCCGTGCGTGTCATCATTGCTTGTACAGCCCTCTCGCAGTGTCCGGAGCAAGTATGGTGGGTCTGACACACCGGTGTCAATGTGTTCTTTTTTTCCATTTCCAGGAGTGTATGTTCTCAATGCTGCTATGGAATATCCTTTTCTTTAGTCAGTTGACTACTACTGTTGGTTAAAATCACTCCATGTAGGGGTTAGTCGCTCATTTGAATTAATTTTCTTCTTCTTTTCTTGTAGATTTGCACATGCTCTCTGCCAAGTCAGACTGTTGTGCCGTCAGCATATATTTTAATTTTATATGGTTTCCTTTCTCGCAGGCTCCGTCACAGAATATAGCAGAACCTAAACATTTGAAACTGTCATTCTTTTTTCATTTTTTCCAATTTATGAAACTAAACCTGTCCCTCCATTACCAATAAATTTGTATTCTGTCTGTTGTTTGCAAAAAATGCTTATACCTTAATTGGCTAACTGTTTTAATATATGTATTGTTATTTTTGTTTTAGTGAAATGAAATAAATGAATAAATAAGACTTCTTTTATATATTTGTATACACTTTATGTTAAATTTTAGGATACAGGATTATGATGATTTTAAATATTAGTCAAGTATTCAGTGTTGACTGTCAATGAAATTTTTGTGAGAAAATGTAAGTATTAATCAAAAGATTCATCTTTTTGTTACCGAGGAGGCTGGGTTGCAAACAACTGATACCATCAGGACAGAGTTGCTACGAACGGTATCAACGTTTATGAATTAATAATACTGGAATATCTACAACAGAAAACACTCACTGAAGTCACATACAGTTAAAATACATTCCGACGACACAACAGCGAGACTCTCAGAGAGAATATGCAAATCTGCGCGAAGAAGAAGAAGAAAATTAATTGAATGAGGCACTTAAACCTACTCCTCGTGGTCTCCTAGTCAGAAAGCAGAGAGACTTTAACAATCCGAGAAGGTCTGCACCATCTCCGTGAGACTCTCCAGTTTAAAAACCGGCCTTCTGGAAGCAGAAAATCCAGCATCTACATCGCGACTACGATCCGGCTCCTTCACCGCACCAGAGCCAGACTTACATGACCAAAAACTGAATTCCAGGTTACGACGATCTATCTAGTTTACAGACGTACCTCCTTATGGCTCCGAATAGTAAATAAAGGAAGTTTAAGGCATAACGCCGCATCGACGTAGAGGTCAATGGAAGCAGCGCGTGAGGTCATAATAAGAGATCTTCCATTGGTGCAGAATGAGGTGGTCCAGTGAAATGACGCTGGATTTGCATTCCAGACGACGGTGGTTCAAACTCCTCGCGGCGACCCAAATTTAGGTTTAATGTGATTTCATTTGGTCGCAGAAGCAAAATACTGACTTTGTTCCTTTGAAACTGCCACGGCTTATTTCTTTAGTCATCTTTCCTTCATTACCAATAAGTTTGTTTTCTGTCTGTTGTTTGCAAAAAATGCTTATACCTAAATTGGCTGTTTTAGTATATGTATTGTTATTTTTGTTTTAGTGACATGAAATAAATGAATAAATATAACTTCTTTTATATATTTTTATACACTTTATGTTAAATTTTTGGAGACGGGATTATGATGATTTTCAATATTAATCAAGTACTCAGTGTTGGGTGCCAATGAAATTACTTAACCTCGGTAGCAAATATCATTCCTGTAAATGTTCCCCATCTAGAACGTCCACACGTTGAATGACAGCTGCTAATGATGGGAACCATTCATGTGTGTGTGTGTGTGTGTGTGTGTGTGTGTGTGTGTGTGTGTGTGTGTGTGTGTGTGTGTTCCTCTTTCAGATGCACGTCGATTGTGAACAATTTTGATTCCAACACTCCCTCACTTTGCCTTGATATACAAATAACATGGTAGTAAATCTCTCAGTATTAAGTAGACGCATTCATCAATTTCAGGAGGTCGTCGGTGGTGAGTGCTCGAACACCCTGTTGGTTTAGGAGACAAGAATATTCCACAGTACTGAAATTCTACCAGAACTATGATGCAACAGCCGAATGTGTCATTCACTGTTTTGTAAATATGTTACCAATTAGATCACAGACATTTTCTTCTGCAGCTTGTGAAAGCCTCTGTAAAAGGCACCAGAGCTCCTGTACAACGACAAGCACTTACTAGCACAATTTACAGATACTCGTCATGTTTGTGATTTTCTTAGTTTTTTTATGGAATGCCGTTTGCTTCTGGCCACGAGGGAGGATGATCTTCCGAAAACAGTCTTGACCACCTGCTAATTTCGCATTACATGCTCACAAACTCCCATATTTTCATTGAAGGTAGAGACGACGCGGAACCCAAATGCCATGCGTATCGTTTACCAGACTTCAACCCTACCTTCTTTTACTTTCATAAGGTTGGGGAAACGAAACATGTTTAGGTGCTCTGTGTTATCTAACAGAACAATTGGGACCTGTGACACCGATATTTTAACCACCGCAGCGTATACAGCTGAGCAAGTGTGAAGATATACTTAAAGATACATTAAGTTATTGAATTTAATATGTGTTTGAATTTTTTTATTTTATTGCGATTGTGTCTTAAAGAGGTACTTCTTTCCTTATGCTACATGATGACAACGAGAGCGCTCCGAAATACGTCAACCGCAGCATCTTTAGACATGCTGTGCTGACCGCTACTGCAGATGCAGCGACAGCCAGAGACAAGAAGAAGGTACCGCCGCGGACAATGATCTCTACCCACGGAAGTACAAAAAAAAAAAAAAAAAAAAAAAGGGGAGATGTCGTTACGTCACGAACTTGAAACCGATGTCCGCCATCTTCACTAGCCCAAAACATTAGGTTCACCGCACTCATACTTCCATAGTTCACTGCGGCAATACTTCCCCGTGACGTTAGTCAGACGTGTCTGTTCTCAGTTTCGACACTGTTGGGTGCTCTGACTCTGTGTAGATGTAGTTGTTTCATCAAAAACTCAGCTCGTGCTATTTACGGGTGTACCATTCGATTCGATCATAATCTGAAGGTTAAAGGAATGACATTTCATTCCTAAGTGAAGCCCTCCAAGGAATATTTTCTTTTGTATACATGAGTTATAATTTCACTGTTTACTTGTATCGTAGTGGTTTTCTTCCTGTGTTTTGACTTTAGATTTGCCTTACTTTACTCAGTGTCTGTTCGTTCTCTTCTTCCCTGTGCTTTCCATTGCTCTGCAAGTCGCAATCACTCCGACATCCAAACCACACTGTCTCGTCCTCGCACAACACACTGCTACGTGGCCGCGCTAGTTGTTGGGGCAGTATATCACGCCTTAAATTCCTCTGGCCGATAATTATTCATTGCTTACATTTCTTCTCCCTTTCAAAAAGATTCTAGCTAGGACAGCCGGAGAAGGCTTGTGAGTTTTGTGCGTATGACTGTATGAATGTTACATGTGCTTTGCTTCCTTCCTGAGGAAGGCCTTGGCTGAAAGCTCATGTGAGCACCCTTCGTCGTGCCTGTTTGCTGCTCGGCTTGTGAGTACCAATCTACCCGTTTCACAGTGCAGGTATTCCCCCAATGAAGTTTCTTGTAAATAATCTACTGCACTTCAACAGTAAAAATGATCTACATAATTACAATACCAGACGAAAAAAAATGGCATTCGTTACGCCACGTTAAGACTGTCTGTACCGCGAACAGGGGTTCACAAAGTTACAACCAAAAGATTTGATCTCTTACCCATTTATATAAAATGGCTGACACACAGGAAAGTAAAATTTTAAGCTTAACTGGAAACGTTTCTTGTTGGAAACTCCTCCTATTCTGCGAAAGATTATCTATTACTGTAATGTGTAAATGGTGATGGGTAGGAATTACTAACACCCGTCTTTCACTGAAAAACATAGAAACTAATAAATGTTCAGCATGCAAGCATATTTGCAAAAAACTGATGTCAAAATGCAATGACTCGATCCATATCATTACTATTTATCGTGCAAATGATACATAGAGCATAAAACTGAGCAAATAACTATTGATTTATTACAAAGCATGGTATAGACTTATAAACGTTGAAAACCTCAAAAGGAAATTCAAAAGCAAAATCAAGCATATGATAAATGTAGACGTACATTCCAATTGTACTATGTCTGGTCATTCCTGAAAAACTGACACAGTTACTGGCGAGAAACATTCCGCGAAAAGAAGCAAATAGGCTACAGTGGGAAAGATAGGCCTACATCCTACGCAGGTTAGACTATCGTTACTAAAATATTGCACCTATACATGTTAAAATAAAACATCCACTTTAACGAGTCTTAAGCGTTTAAGACCATTCCCTTAATCACATTTATAGCATTCCACAATGCTGGAAAACGTTTAAAAATTTTAACGTTTTTTTATTGTAAATTGCTATTATTGATGGCACACTGAATGCCACATCGAAGGAAAGACTTCAGATTGAAAAGATAAATAAACTACAGTGAAACTAATGAAATGACAGTCTAATAAAACAAGGACTCTATTTTGCATGTAGATACACCTCTACGCAGTTGTGTTTCTTTGACTTTTCAATAATCGTTCGCTTTGTTGGCATGCAGAAGATACGAAAGCATCCCTTGCTTCTTTCCTCATTGCGTACGTTAATGAGCTAGCAAAGAACACGTAGGTAAATTTTTTACAAACATGAACACTAAAAGTGTTGTGCACACTAGATGAAATCTGAATAGGTAACGAACAAGAATCAGTGCCGATACCAGTACACATACAGTCATTGTTTTCGGAATTTCAGTTTCATTTGACATCGATGCAAATACAGTAAAAGTGGAATTAAGTGCCTTACGAAAGTATGCTTTTCTCATCACTTCGTTCCGAAATATAGCAGCAAAAACAAGTTTCGTTAACGAGGCCGAATGTGTCGCATTACTAGAGGAAACACGCATTCAATAACAGAAAAACGTTCGAAATTGCCTTAATGACACTATGTTATTCGTGCAAGCTCTATAATTTTCCGTATTTAAATCAATTATTGAGCGCACACGACAGAAACAATGAACAAGAAGCTATCGTAAACAATAGTTTGCTAACGTTTTGGGCTACTTAAAATAACGAATTGGCCCGCCCACTCTAGCTTCAAAACAACGTATAGCATGTAAGTCTGTAGTACCAACTCCCTTCTTTTCTTACCTCCATGTCTCCACCAATGTACTATGTGTAATGCTCGTTTCACAATGCTCGTCATTTTGACGTCACGCACAGTGATCCTATGATCGGCTATCGACTTTGTGACCAGGAAGAATATGAATATGATTTCTCCTCGATACACTTGCGTCAGTTTAAGCTGTCCTCTTAGGTTCCTGCCTAACGACACACTCGGAAGTCGCTACACATTCGAAAATATAGAGACAAATATTTGTGAGAAGAAAAAATGCAAATTTTACTTCAGCTCGATTTAGTCGCAGCATTTAAAGCACTGCTCTTTGGTTCCAGCCTAACCACACACTCGGAAATAAAGAGCCAAATACTACTGAAAAGATAGAATATGGATTTTAATGCTGCTCGTTGCAGTCGCAGCAAATAAAGCAGTATTCTTAGGTTCCAGCCCCACCACGCGCTCGGAAGACGCCAAACATTAGCAAAGAAACAGGGAAATATATGAGACAAGGAAGAATATGAATGTTAATGCTCCTCGTTTCAATCGCAGGAATTTAAACTGTCCTCTTAAATTCCTGCCGCATCACACACTCCAAAGGCAGCACATATTAGGAAATGAAGAGCCAAATATTTCTGAGAAGGAAGAACGCGAATTTTATTGTTGCTCGTTTCACTTGCGCAATTTAGGCTGTCCTCTTAGATTCGTACCTAACCACATATTCGGAAACCGCTAAATTTTATTTCATCCTTCGTTCTCAGATCAGACAGAATGTAAATAACAGCCAATATTACAGAATATAGTGATGACTGAGTGTTGTGTGATGTCCTTAGGTTAATTAGGTTTAAGTAGTTCTAAGTTCTAGGGGACTGATGACCATAGATGTTAAGTCCCATAGTGCTCAGAGCCATTTAAACCATTACAGAAAATACTTGTATTACATTCGTAAGAAATTAACATTATGTTTTAACATGAGAAAAAGTTGCGTGAAACAGGACACGAACCAACCACTTTCGTCTCTTGTAACCATGACGTTTATTAAGCTAGCACTTAACCATTCGATGTTTAACTGCAGTATTGGGTAGCATATTCTGTCTTAAGGGCTTGCATCGTTGATGCGTTGCTAAGTAACATTTAATGATAATGGTGACGTTTTTGTGATAAATTTCAGTTCTCCGTCACACTGAAACGGCGTACTGCAACTTATAAAACAAGTACGTATGTTTCATTCTTAATTGGTAAATTACTGACGATAATAACTCACTCCTAAGAGAGGACTCTTATACGAAGGCATTAACCGTCGATAAACCATTACATAATATTTTACGATAGCAATAATTATAATAACTCTTTCCAAGAACGATTTGCTTTTGTAAAGCTCTGGTACGCGCCCACGAAATCTTGTGAGAGGCCCGTATCGAATGCTAATGAAAGTTGATAGCCGATAATGCGGTCGTCGATATTACGCATGACGTCAAAATGACGTCACGTTTGAGGCAATTATTGTGAAACGTTACCCGTATACTATCTGCATGTTGAAGTCCAGATGTCTTTAACGTCCTGGCCAAAATTGCTCGTATTTTGTTTCCTGTCTAACTACGACATGGCTGCCACGAAATACTACGAGAAAGCAAAATGAAATTACGTTTCGATTCTGCTCCCAAGCCAGCGTATTACGTCGCATATTGATATGAAGTACAAAATTACAAATAAGTATGGAAGTCTTTATCACGTAAAGGCCGGAGGAAATTCTTTTGCCTGATCACAACATGGCGGATATGCAGATGACAAGAATCTGCAGGCGCGCCGAAATTCCATGCTCTGAGATCAGAGATGTGCATCCGGGTAGTATAGAGTACGCAGATGTAAAAGAAAAAGAAGGGAGGTGGCACTATAGATTACGCTGTACGTTGTTTTGAAGCCAGAGTAGGCGCCATTTTAAGTAGCCCAAAACATTAGCATACTACTGCTTCGAGCGCTTCTTGTTCGTTATTTCTGTTATGTGCACGCTACAACTGTTTTAAATACTAAATGTTCTGGAACTTACATGAATAACATAGTGTCAAGAAGGCAGTTTCGAATATCTTTCTATTCAAGAAGGCGTCTAGTAATACGACACAGAGTGATGTCACAGGGTTCAAAATGGCTCTGAGCACTATCGGACTTAACATCTATGGTCAGCAGTCCCCTAGAACTTAGAACTACTTAAACCTAACTAACCTAAGGACAGCACACAACACCCAGTCATCAAGAGGCAGAGAAAATCCCTGACCCCGCCGGGAATCGAACCCGGGAAGATGTCACAGGGAAGTGGCACCGCGGTGAACTATTGGGGTATGCATGCGGTGAAATGGCTCTGAGCGCTATGGGACTTAACATCTATGGTCATCAGTCCCCTAGAACTTAAAACTACTTAAACCTAACTAAGCTAAGGACAACTCCCAGTCATCACGAAGCAGAGAAAATCCCTGACCCCGCCGGGAATCGAACCCAGGAACCCGGGCGCGGGAAGCGAGAACGCTACCGCACGACCACGAGCTGCGGACTGCATGCGGTGAACCTAATGTTTTGGGCTAGTTAAGATGGCAGACATCGGCTCCAAGTTTGTGACGTAATGCCACCTCCCCCCCTTTTTTTTATCTCCATGGTAGTGTCACTGGCAGTCGATTATTGTTTCTCTATGAAACTCACAATAAAATTGATAATGTAATTCCTTATTAATAAACAACGAATGATGAAACTTAATACCAACTGTACATGTAATGATAGTGTGAAACATCTGTATTCTGATGTCTAATAACTGGGTATTATACGAGGCAAGTAAAAGTGTTACGAAGTGAAATTTAGTTCTCTGCCTGGTCTAGTAAGAGATTAATAAGAGAGTAATAAAGAGATTATTTAATGTTTATGCAACGAATTTAAAGCAGTTTTCCTGCTGAAATATGTTTTTTTTTCTTTTTCAACGTTAGGATGAAAGTTTTGTACAATGTTGTGGAATGAAAGTTTCGGTCTGGATACCCTTCTAGGGACGTCGGCCTCCCGGTGCAACTGTTTTCATCTGAAGTCACTTCGGCGACTTAACGCGTGTATGATGATGAAATGATGATGACCACACACAAACACCCAATGCAGAGCGGAGAAAACACTCCACGCGGCTGAAGATCAAACCCAGGGCTCTGTGATCGAGAGCCAGCAAGGCAACCCAAAAGATCACGAGCCGCTGTCTGTACATGTTGTGAGTTTACCGAAGACAGACATATGAATCTGAAACACTAAAATCGAAGACAACTGCAGGAATATACAGTACCTTTGACCTTTACCAAAAAATCACTAATTTTATGAAATAATATTTCTCCAGCTTTGTTTCTCTCGACAAACAAATCTGGTAATTAAATACTAACTGAAAACGATTAATTTTACTTGAAGATTTAGTTGCATGTTACTCATTAATGGGAAAAAAAAAATCCGAGCACGGTGTGGCAGATTAGCTGAAAAAAGTAGCTTTCTACAAATTGTATACATGGGAGCCAGTGAGGGTCACGCCGCGTCTGGTCCGCACCTCGTGGTGTAGTGGCTAGCGTTGCTGCCTCTGGATCACAGGGTCCCGGGTTCGATTCCCGGTCGCGTTGGGAATTTTTCTCTTCCCAGGGACTGGGTGTTTATGTTGTCCTCATCTTTTCATCATCATCATCATCATCATCATAATTCGTGACAGCGGCTACATTGGACTGTGTAAAAATTGGGAATTTGAGCGCAATACAAACCAAACATTATCACGATCATCAAACGCCGCATGTGTGGGAGGTAGCACTGGCAGACTGTAACCAAAACATTAATAACTACAGAAAAAGGCAACGCTTCGCAATTGCTAAATGTGTGTGGGAATTGGATATATACTGTAATATTGGTGTACCCATGGAAATTGTCAGTACCCAAATTTCGGCTCCTCACTGTTACGTAACCCACTTTAAGCTATGGAACTCGAAATTATAGCAGATCATATACCCCAATGAATGTAAAAGACTCCTCTGTTTTCGGTTTTATTCTATTTAACATTTTTAATTTTTCTTAGACAATACAACTGCAAAACTACAGAATTCGCAATGTTTTTCTTGTTTTAGATACTGTGCAGTAAGAGCGTGAACTGGTTTTCTGATCATGCTAAAAGTTTGTCTCAATGTTTAAACGCCCTGCTACTGTAGTTTAAACTTTAAACTGACCGCGAGGAAGAAAACAAGACAGCACATTTTCACGGCGCGAGCGCGCGCACACACACACACACACACACACACACACACACACACAAACACACACACATATATATATATATATATATATATATATATATATATATATATATATATATATATCACATTCCTTACAGGATTGAAAAACTTAACCAACAGTTTCGATGTGTCCTTCATTAACTGGTAAAACATTATCCTCCTGAAACGATGAAGTTGTTCTCACATGTTATGACGACCACCTACTTCTAGTACGCCGATAAAGTTTATGAAATGACGAACGGAATGGCTATGGATTCTTCGTTGTCTCCAGTAACGGCCACCTTTTTATGGAACATTTTGAATAACGTGCGTTAAATCTGGCTCCACTTCCTCCATATTCATTTTATCGTTGTGCTGACTACGCGTTTAGCGGCTGGCCACAAGGCGTAGAAGCTCTTGTGCAGTTCCGTAATCATATGAACAGTATGCACCCAAACATCCTTCTCCGTGTTGAGAAAGAGAAATAGACGCGGCTGTCATTTTTAAATGTTTTAGTAGAACGAAAATCGGATGGTCGTTTCGGCCACTCAGCGCATCGGAAACCGACGCACACTGATTTATATCTGTTCCTAAAAAGAAAAAAAAAAAAAAAAAAGGGCTATGGGTCACGTGATATGAAGCCAGCGTTCTCCAAGAAAAGGAATCATGAAAATGTTGAACGTTTACGCGATGAGCCACCGATTGTATTCCCTCCCTTGTGCGGCACTGCATCCAGCAAAATAACCAGAGTCCTGAGAAGACGAGGTATCAGATCTGTTTTTCAGCCTCGTAAGGAGATAAAGCAGATGCTACGCCCTGTTAAGGACAGTCTCGGCCTCAGGATCCCTGAGATACACAATATCCATTGTGAATGCGGAAGAAATTACATCGTTCAGTCCATCAGCACCGTTGCCGGCCATTGTACAGAACATAAACGGCATATTAAAAATAGAGAACTGGAGACATCTGCAGTTGCTGAGCAGAGCCTCACAAACAAACATAACATCATTTTTGACGAAACAAACTTTTATCCCAAGCTCCTACACCCTGGGATAATGTAATTAAATAGCCTATAGAAACGAGAATGTGTGAGACATCTTCAACCTTGACAGCAGATATAATATTTGCTGTGCATTGAAGTGAGCTCTTGATGCAGAGTAGAGCCAGAGATCTTCGTCGCCATGTTTACGCTACGGCCTGAACAGTGACGCCACCAGCGCAGACGTTGAACATCTGCTGCAACATGACGTAATTACCGACCATTCAGAAGGTTTGGGCTACATAAGGCCACTACGGCAGCAGTTTGTCTTCACGCCCTCAAACCGGGAACACATTTTTGTGGTCTCAGCCAGGTGCACGTTGGCAGGGGTGTCCCAATTGGGTCGGCGGCAGTCACCCCCTACCCCCTGACCCGCCTCCAGTCCCGATTAGTTGTGTCTTCCCCGAATATCTCGCGCAATCTTTCGGCACTCAGCGTCCACTGGACGCATTCTCTCGACTTCCTACACCCTAGTTACTGCAGGGATAGCGACTTCGCTTACACTGCCCAGATGCGGGATCTAGCTTTGCTCGTCCTGATAGTGCAGAGTAATGCAATGCAATTCAATGGAATGCAGTGCAGTATAGTGCAGTTTTGACACTCAGTTGCTTCCGACGAATTCATTGAAGGTAAACGTCGAAAGCTCGAGGTTTCAGTCTGAACTTACCCAACAAGAAGTCGACAACGTTTTATGCAACAGTGCCGTCAAGAAAGGCTTCTTTCTCACATGGATATAAGTAGGACAATTAACATTGTTGACTGGAAGAGTTTGCAGAGTGTATATGCGGTAGTATGAGTACAGTATACTGACAAATTCAGTCAACTGGTATGGCATTTTATGTCAGTAGTACAGTATATGACATCAACGATTCAGATGGTAGAGGGTGGAACTCAGTTTAAAGGCAGTCGACCTTCTGTAGTGTCAGTGTGTGCGTATGTGCCTTTACTGCAGATAAGAAACAGACACCATAAACAACAATGCATGTTGTTTACAGAAACCACGATTGTGACAATGCCATACAGAAACAGTTATCATGAGATTAAAAAGCAAAAATTGTAGCAGACAAGGAAATGAGACTCCAATCGTCATATCGCCGAGAAGTTGAACTGCTTAAGTACGGCGATTGATAATTTCGTTATGCTGGGCGAACGATATGGAGAGAAAGGAAAATATGACCCAAGTAGAAAATTATTTGAGGCGCCGAAACGGTTCCTATTTGCGCAAAGCATCCTTCTCAACTTACTGCTGATTTACATTTTTCAGTAACTGCAAGACACGTTCGAGAAATTTTTCAAATGAAAAACAACTTGCATTCAAGAAACGACTACAGAAACCGGCGCAAACACCTAAACATAAACAGACTAGAGTGGATTTTGGTGTAAAACATTTGTGATGGACTTGAGAATGGAATAAAACGATATTCATTGATAAGAAGAAGTTTAATTTAAATGGGCCAGATAGATTTCAACATTATTGAGATCATTACCTGGCTGAACACTACAATGAACTCTACATGTTGAGGCGTGCAAGGCTCGCGTTTATCCCATTTATTGTTTGTCATCTTCTGTTACGGTACTGCCGCCTCGTTTTCTTATTCCATTTACTGGCGTCACTAACTTTCTGCCTTATTTTCCCGTGAGCGGCAGCAGCAGCAGCAGCGCGTGTCGATAAGTACACTGTCGGACCATTTCTACAGCGACTGATATCATTTCGGGGTCGTCGTGTGTCTGGCAGTCAGTTCGGGACGGACTAGCAGTGCAGTCGGGACGCAGCAGCAGTGAAGTCGGGGACGAAGGGACGGCGAGGTGCCGACAGCCAGTGGTTTCTGACCGCTGGCGACACACATGAACTGTCCGACGGAGGGAGATCAGCGCGGGACTACCGTTGGTTGGTCGGTCGGTTGGTCGTCTCATCGCCGACGTATATTTGGTCCTTTCACCGTTTCGGGCCTGGGCAGTTGGTCGGTTGGCGTGGAGCAGCGAGGAATTCTCCGCGTCACGTAGTTTGGCCGGACCCGCTGGCGGTCTCTACGCGGTGTCGGAGTGCGTGGGGCTGTTCCCATTGCTACGAGGTCCATGGTTCACCGACCCTGGACACGAAAGTTGAGTTTTGATTCAACCTACCAGCAAGTCAAGACTGTTCACATTGTGTCATTTGGTGTTCGTTGTCGGCTGTTGGGATATCCCTGCGAGCAGCAACGTGAAGTTGGAAAATTGTAGCCACCCTCCGGTGGAGTTTCACTGTATTTGGTTATTTGAATTGAAGTGCACCAGCGGACTCTTCTGCCTTGTGGCCGTTAACGCTCCGGTTACCTGGCCTGGTCATTGACGTACATTTCAGGCAGTGTAGTTTCCTCATCGTGTTGTTGCTGTCGAGCGTGGTGTGTAGTTTGACAGCTCCATGTATGATTGGTTGAGGGCGCCAGTATATTCCATGTTGTTCCGTTGAACTCCTTACTGTGCCCAGGTCGTGTGATGTGGAAGTTATCTTGTTGGTGGGTCCATGGACTGTCGGTCGGTTGGGTTGTCGTCGGATCGTCAATGGTTGGCCCGACTGCGCAGTCTCACATAAACGAGCGTTTAGTGTTTGAATAGCAGGCCGACCCTCGAACATCTGAGCGCCCTTGAGTGCACTGCCTTTTTTTTTATTTCTTCTTGTTATTTGTAGTTGTGTGGCTTCTAGCTGATTTTTTAAATTAAGGTTATTTTGCCATTAAGGCGTAAGATTCTTTAGATCTTCAGCCTAATTTAAAGAACTGTTTCACATAAGACGTTTGGCATTTTAAAGGTTTTAATGCTGCTGAATTTTAAGTGTTGGGCCTTCAGCCGATTTTCACTTTGAGTTGGCCGGCCGGGGTGGCCGTGCGGTTCTAGGCGCTACCGTCTGGAACCGCGGGACCGCTACGGTCGCAGGCTCGAATCCTGCCTCGGGCATGGATGTGTGTGATGTCCTTAGGTTAGTTAGGTTTAAGTAGTTCTAAGTCAAGGGGACTGATGACCTCAGATGTTAAGTCCCATAGTGCTCAGAGCCATTTGAACCATATTTCACTTTGAGTTGTTTTGCTCTTAAGGCCTTCAGACTAGTTCAAGGAACTGTTTCACGTAAGTCCTTTGGCATTTTAAAAATTTTAATGTTGTTGAATTTTAAGTGATGGGCCTTCAGCCGATTTTGAATTTGAGTTGTTTTGCTCTTAAAGCCTTCAGGCTAAATTAAAGGACTGTTTCACTTAAGGACTTCGGTATTAAGAAAAATTTAATGTTTTGGAGTTTTAAGTGTTAGGCCTTCAGCCTATTTCAATTTAATTTGTTTGCTCATGAAGTGTCTGTTTCTATGGGCCTTCAGGTGAACCAAGGAACTGTTTTAATATAAGGCTTTGCCTTTTAAATTTCTGTTTAGGTTGAGTTTTGCCTAACTAAGAACTGTTTTACGTAACGCCTTTGCTTTTTTAAAAACAAATTTAATGTCATTTAGCCTTAAGTGTTGGGCTTTCAGCCGATTTAGTATTCAAATTGATGGCTCTGAAAATCTCAGATTCTTTGGGCCTTCAGCCTAAATAAAGAACTGTTGTAAGTTAAAAGACAATTCTTCTGATTATGCTTGCGTTTTAAGTTATTGGCCTTCAGCGAGTTTAAAATTAAAGTTGCTCTCAGCCGGTAATTAAGTCCCAAAGATTAAAGCTGTGTGTTTAAAAAAAATTTTTTTGGGCTCTTGTAATGTTTGATCAAATAATAAAGTTGTATGTTAGAGTGTAACTAACAACCCCTTATTTTGGCCCATTTTAACAATTTAAACTATCTGTCCAGTCCTGCGGGTTAAGCAGGGTGTTTCACATGTAGCCTGAGGTGCTACAGAAACAAATGATTAGAATGTACGAGGATCCAAGGGAACGAAAGTCTGATGTTTCAATACGCTAAGGTAGCTGCGCATGTTTCTACTACGACTAAAACTGGCTCGAAGATAAAGGTATCGATGCCTTGCCCTGGTCTGCACGTAGCCCGGATATACTCGCAAATCCCGTGGACAACCTTTGTGGAATACTTGCAAGGCGTGTTTATCGCAATGGAAGGCAACTTGAAGCCGTATTTGATCTGGAAAGTGCGACAATTTCACTGCAAGAACTACAAACCGAAGCATAATCAATGCCGATGAGAATTTTAGAAATAATTAGGAGGAACGGAGATTGGACGAAGTACTAACAGTGCAATAACACAGTAAGCCACTGAGTGACTTTATACCTGTTTCTACTCATGAAATGTAAAAGCCTTACTTTGGCACCCGCGTTATGAAAGAAACTATGTAATACCATCATGATTGTTTATGTCAATAATTATCTACTACTTTCATAACATATTCGATGCAATATGTTGGAGACATTGCACTATTACTTTCGTGGAAACACTCCTTTTATACTGATTTCCACTACTGTAAATCGGGGAAACAATTGGTCTAATGGTTCAAATGCGTTTTGTCGTAATAAGAACCGACTGCAAGAAGAGAAAACGAATCCACACATTTTCATAGCACACCACACATTTTCTTTCTCCCCTTCCTTTGTAACAGAATATATGGACATCCTAGTTCCAAAAAATATACAACCTATATCTGTCAAGATGATTCCGAGATTTTTGATTAAGTTTCACCTTTACATACTAGTGCAGATTCACGTAATTTCATTAACTGAGTGCTGAAAAATAAAGTCTCCTAATTTCTTATGTGAAAACTCTTGAAGCTTTTCAAATTAAATCAACTTTATTAACATTCTACACATTGTTTCCTAATGTCTACACATTTCTCAACATAGTCACTGGCGACGAACACACTTTTTCCTGCGAGAGACCATTCCCTTGATACCGACACAGCAGAATGTTTGACTCTGCTAACGGAGCCGCAACCTCACCTCCGCTTTCACCGTTTCATCACTATTAAGGTACTGGAAGGCGTTCTTTAAGTTTTACAACTGACAAAATAGAATGGGGGCGATTCGAGACTGTATGGAGAATAACAGATGCCAGTGAACCCAAGTGTCGGATTTTGCAAAAGCCGTAGCACTCTTTTGTGGTCTCGTACTGTCTTGCTGAAGGTGAATGTTCTCCATGTGTGGACGACTTTTATTTTCGAAACTTTACTGCAGCAGGTTGTATACATGGAAGAAGCCTGGAGATACTGACAGGTTTCCGATAGATTACATAATGGTAAGACAGAGATTTAGGAACCAGGTTTTAAATTGTAAGACATTTCCAGGGGCAGATGTGGACTCTGACCACAATCTATTCGTTATGAACTGTAGATTAAAACTGAAGAAACTGCAAAAAGATGGGAATTTAAGGAGATGGGACCTGGATAAACTGAAAGAACCAGAGGTTGTACAGAGTTTCAGGGAGAGCAGAAGAAATACTGAATTCAATTGATGAAAGGAGAAAATATAAAAATGCAGTAAAAGAAGCAGGCAAAAAGGAATACAAACGTCTCAAAAATGAAATCGACAGGAAGTGCAAAATGGCTAAGCAGGGATGGCTAGAGGACAAATGTAAGGATGTAGAGGCTTATCTCACTAGGGGTAAGATAGATACTGCCTACAGGAAAATTAAAGAGACCTTTGGAGAAAAGAGAACCACTTGTATGAATATCAAGAGCTCAGATGGAAACCCAGTTCTAAGCAAAGAAGGGAAAGGTGGAGCGAGTATATAGAGGGACTATACAAGGGCAATGAGCTTGAGGACAATATTATGGAAATGGAAGAGGATGTAGATGAAGATGAAATGGGAGATACGATACTGCGTGAAGAGTTTGACAGAGCACTGAAAGACCTGAGTCGAAACAAGGCCCCGGCAGTAGACAACATTCCATTAGAACTACTGACGGCCTTGGGAGAGCCAGTCCTGACAAAACTCTACCATCTGGTGAGCAAGATGTATGAGACAGGCGAAATACCCACAGATATCAAGAAGAATATAATAATTCCAATCCCAAAGAAAGCAGGTGCTGACAGATGCGAAAATTACCGAACAATCAGTTTAATAAGTCACGGATGCAAAATACTAACGCGTATTCTCTACAGACGAATGGAAAAACTGATATAAACTGACCTCGGGGAAGATCAGTTTGGAATCCGCAGAAATGTTGGAACATGTGAGGCAATACTGACCCTACGACTTATCTTAGAAAATAGATTAAGGAAAGGCAAACCTACGTTTCTAGCATTTGTAGATTTAGAGAAAGCTTTTGACAATGTTGACTGGAATACTCTTTTTCAAACTCTGAAGGTGGCAGGGGTAAAATACAGTGAGCGAAAGGCTATTTACAATTTGTACGCAAACCAGATGGCAGTTATATGAGTCGAGGTGTATGAAAGGGAATCAATGGTTGGGAAGAGAGTGATACAGGGTTGTAGCCTATCCCCGATGTTGTTCAATCTGTATATTGAGCAAGCAGTGAAGGAAACAAAAGAAAAATTCGGAGTAGTATTAAAATCCAAGGAGAAGAAATAAAGACTTTGAGGTTCGCCGATGACACTGTAATTCTGTCAGAGACAGCAAAGGACTTGGAAGAGCAGTTGAACGGAACGGACAGTGTCATGAAAGGAGGGTATAAGATGAACATCAACAAAAGCAAAATGGGGATAATGGAATGTAGTCGAATTAAGTCGGGTGATGATGAGGGAATTAGATTAGGAAATGAGACACTTAAAGTAGTAAAGGAGTTTTGCTATTTGGGGAGCAAAATAACTGATGATGGTCGAATTAGAGAGGATATCAAATGTAGACTGGCAATGGCAAGGAAAGTGTTTCTGAAGAAGAGAAATTTGTTAACATCGAGCATTGATTTACGTGTCAGGAAGTCGTTTCTGAAAGTATGGAACGTAGCCATGTATGGAAGTGAAACATGGACGATAACTAGTTTGGACAAGAAGAGAATAGAACCTTTCGAAATGTGGTGCTACAGAAGAATGCTGAAGATTAGATGGGTAGATCATATACCTAATGAGGTATTGAGTAGGATTGGGGAGAAGAGAAGTTTGGGGCACAACTTTACTTGAAGAAGGGATCGGTTGGTAGGACGTGTTCTGAGGCATCGAGGGATCACAAATTTAGCATTGGAGGGCAGCGTGGAGGGTAAAAATCGTAGAGGGAGACCAAGAGATGAATACACTAAACAGATTCAGAAGGATGTAGGTTGCAGTAGGTACTGGGAGATGAAGAAGCCTGCACAGCATAGAGTAGCATGGAGAGCTGCATCAAACCAGACTCAGGACTGAAGACCACAACAACAACAACAACTGCAGCAGGTCAGTTCTCATGCACAGTAATAGTTACGTTACACACACAGAGCCAAGTTATATGCTACAACCCGGAGTCCTCTTGCCTTTCGGAGCAGTTAACTGAAATGTAAATGAAAACTTTCTACGTAGATCAGTTTCGTTATGAGGAATACTGCAATTCATTTACAGTGTGTTGGTTGAAAGCCATCGACATAGTCGAATCTTCAGCAGTGAATAAATCATTTTCCTGAGGACAATGCCATTCACAAAAAGGGAATCGTTCGAAATTTAATTTACGGCAAGTATCTCCAAAATTCTTACCATGTAGCAGAACTGTAAGATGAACGGCATCTAAGCAGACGCTGTGCAACTCGTCCTACATTCATTAATATCACTAAAAGACTTCGCCCCAAGATAATGTGTAGGAAGGAAGAATTATTCCAAAGAGGATGCAGAAACAGTAGTTCCTGTCACTACAACAATAAATCTTCGGACACATTGGGGTCAAATTCTTCCTTTCCCATAATTTTTATCTCGTCTACTATAGGGTCAGCGTTTTCATGTTTTGGCAATTTTTATTTTATTATTTAACTCTGTGGCCGTGTACATTTTGTAATGCCATAGTCGTCAAGGTCACTTAATGGAGGGAATTAGTGTACGCCATCTTTCTGTAAATTGTGTGAACTCTAAAAAAATGGCTCTGAGCATTATGGGACTTAACATCTGTGGTCATCAGTCACCTAGAACTTACAACTACTTACACCTAACTAACCTAAGGACATCACACACATCCATGCCCGAGGCAGAATTCGAATCTGCGACCGTAGCGGTCACGCGGTTCCAGACTGAAGCGCCTAGAACCGCACGGCCACACCGGCCGGCTGTGTGAACACTGTTCTGTGTGTTATCGTATTTTAATTGTTCGTGTATCATAGTCTTTGGAACGGAAGTTTGAGACCAGCCCAGCATTCGCCTAAACGAGCAGGCGAAACCGCCTAAATAACATAGGCTGGCCGACGTAGCACGCCAGAGTCGTCAATCTGCAATCTGCCGTGCGGATTGGATACCGATCTGACCCACCTGTGTGTCCCGCAAGGTAGTGCGCGTTACTCTATATGGACAGGTGCAATATACGTCCCTCACAAATTGTAAATTGTAAATCTGAGAATCATGCACTACTGGTCAACAAAAAACATACATTGGCTTTATCAGGTGTCGTATAATCGGACAACACACATTTTTCTATAAATATTTTACATGTTCTATTAGAAAATGTGCCCTTGAGAACTCGTCAAATGACATGATGCTGACATGATGGATATCCTGCTCGCAACCGTCAAGCAGCAAGAGATGCTTGAGGTAGCTTACATCCAAATGGGTGGGTGAGAAAAGGCTGTCCTATTAAGAGGTATCCAGTACGGTCGCCTGACGTGATGCTTCTATTTTTCTGGGGCTATGTGAAGCCCGTGGTCCACAAGCTTGGTCCAGCGACTGTGGTAGACAAGAGAGAGCTGATCACTTATGTGTATGATCGATAAATTGAGGTACGTTCATGAGCGACGCAGTATGTACGAAAGTGTTGTGATGTAAATAGTTCCCAATTTGAACATTCTCTGAAAAACATTCACCAACAGCATTTTGATGGCACATGGTAATGTCTTCATTGCTTTTGTTTACAATCTTTGGGGTCATTTATTACATGTATGATTTCTAAAGGAATTATAAATAACATAGAATATGTAAACAAAAAGAAGAAATATTTGGTTTTCATAGCAAATAACAAATTATATCTGGAACATTCGAATAATTTTGTTACTAACAAATAGTTTTTTGCTATTATCAAGTGTTCACATGGATATATGACGATTTGCTGAACACTCGGGAAGGTAAAAACGTTAATTGCCTCACGTTAAAACGGTTTGAATTACTTTCCAGTGATACAGTATTTTCTTTGGTTCAAAATAAATTTAAAACATTGTGAAGTCGAGCGCAGAAGCATGACATCGCGTCTTAACCCGGCGGAGCAAGTTTCTTTGGAGAAAGGGGTATACTTCGGTGTCGTGGGGCATTCAACGGGTACAGAAACAGCAAAAATGATTCTGTATTCTTATCTTGTTATTTCTTGTTAAACCTGCAAAGGAGCTGTATCAGTAGGTATGTCTCATCGAGATCTACTATTATGGCGGGAAAAACCAGCAGTATTACATTGTAAACTAAATTGTTGTCTTTGTTATTAAGGAAGTTGTGAACATGCGTTGCCTTATGGTTCATGAGGTCCTGGTGACTGTTCGTCTGGATTTCAAATTTCTTTAAAGAATCAAAGCTTGTGGAGGATTAAATGTTAAGCATCTCTTTTTGAATATATTCACTATCAAATGCGACATAATGAACATACTTCGTTTCCTGCATATTTTTCTTGTGCAAGTGACACACAAAAATAATACTATCACCCTAAATTCCTCTTTCTGTTCAGCGTGCTTCGAAATTTGTTCCTGTGGTTCTGCTTTCTAGCCTGTGTAAGCTCTGACATGACAAAGCGACTCAATCTTCGTAAGAAATTGAGTTATTATCGATACCGATGCAGATAAAGTACTTGAAACTCAAATCAAATAAATGTGAATAAATGCTACTGGGTTCCTCGACCACCCTGTAGACCACAGCATTGTCTGTTATAAATCACTTTCCTTGATGAAACGAATCCTACACCTGTTATACCATTTTCTGCTGCTGTTGATATTACCCGATACTCATCTGACCAGAAATCCTTGTCTTCCTTCCACTTCACTTCACTGACCCCTACTATATCTAGATTGAGCCTTTGCATTTCCCTTTTCAGATTTTCTAGTTTCCCTACCACGTTCAAGCTTCTGACATTCCACGCCCCGACTCGTAGAACGTTATCCTTTCGTTGATTATTCAATCTTTTTCTCATGGTAACCTCCTCCTTGGTATTCCCCTCCCGGAGATCCGAATGGGGGACTATTCCGGAATCTTTTGCCAATGGAGAGATCATCATGACACTTCTTCAAATACAGGTCACATGTCCTGTGGATACACGTTACGTGTCTTTAACGCAGTGGTTTCCATTGCCTTCTGCATCCTCATGTCGTTGATCATTGCTGATTCTTCCGCCTTTAGGGGCAATTTCCCACCCCTAGGACAAGAGAGTGCCTTGAACCTCTATCCGCTCCTCCGCTCTCTTTGACAAGGCCGTTGGCAGAATGAGGCTGACTTCTTATGCCGGAAGTCTTCGGCCGCCAATGCTGCTTATTTATCTAAATTTAGGCAGTGGCGGGGATCGAACCCGGGACCAAAGACATTTTGATTATGAATCAAAGACGTTACCCCGAGACCACGGGTACCGTCCCTGCCATTAAAATACACAATCACAAATAAGAAAACGCAGTACAGCCAGAGGCGCTCAGAAGTTTCTGGGGTCGGTCTGCACCTGAAACATTAACGTTCGCTTGGGGGAGACACGTAGTCGGCCCAACTATATCCGATCCGCCAGCAACCCAACCAAGAGACAGTTAGCGGACCCACCGACAAGACGACTTGCTTTCCACCGGACCAGTGCACAAGGAACTCCAAAGCCAAAACGTAAAATGCGTAGCCGCCCACAACAAAGTATGGATAAGGTGTCAAAACTACACACACGTATTGGACAGCGACAACACGACGAGGAATGAACACTGCCTGAATTTTACGTCAGCGGCCAGGGCAGGTAACCGGAACGCTAACGGCCACAAAGCAGAAAATTCCACTGGTGCACTTGGACTTCAAATAGCCAAAATACAGTTAAACTCCACTGGATGGTGGCCAAACTTTCACCAACTCCAACACTCGCTGTTGCTCACGGGAATATCCCCAGCAGCCAACCATGAAAACCAAAAGCGTAATGTGAACACTCTGGCTTCGGTAATCAAATCACCAGTCAACTTTGATGTCCTGGGTGGGTGAGTCACGAACCCTGTAGCAATTGGAACAGCTCCCACACACTCCGACACACCGTAGGGACCGCCAGCGGGCCCGGCCCACTGCGCCGTGCGGAGATTTCCTGGCTGATCCACAGCAGCCGACCAACTGCCACACATCATCAGGGAGAGAGCACTAAAATAACTTAGCAGTCGACGTGAGAAGTACACACAGTGTTACAAACACTTGCACGAAGTACTAGACAATACTAACGGCAGAGACCGTGTAAAAACAAGGACGAATCACGAGTCGGCACACGCAGGTAACCCAAAAGCGATCAACGGTCAACATACATGTCGCCCGACAAGACGACCGACCGACGACTAACCAAGGTGGTCCGCACTCAAGTGATATGTATCGGCAACCGTCGGGTGTGTCATGGCTGTCCGGACCTCACTGTAGCCGCCCCGACTGAACTTCTGCTGCATATTAAGCCAAACACTGCCAGGTCCGATCTGCCCTGCTAGCCCTCCCAACTCACTGGCAGATCCGAACTAAATCCGAACACACGACAACCGGGAGGTAATAGCAGTCAGAAAAGATAATACGCCAGGGCTTATATCGATAAGCGCCGCTGCTGCCGCTCACGGGCAGGCAAGGCGGCAACGCGGTGACACCAGTAATTGAAATTAACATAACGAGGTGGTGGAAGAGTAAAAACAGGATATCAAATGAGATATCTCACAAACACGAGCCACGCACGGCTAACTTGTTTTAAATTTCCGTAAAAGTAATTAATGAAAATTACGCAGTACACCACAGACTTCTCTGTATAGACAGCTTACATGGGGCTTACATTTATCTCACAAGCCTAGTCGACACTTGGCTAGCAGAAATGTTTAACATTCGACGATGAGTTTTAATTTTGTAAGTATGGCTAAGTGCTGTATGAGACTTAATTTTTTTGTACTTCAGGGTGACCAACAATGAACAAAGCAATTATCATGATGAGAACTGTGAAAGGAAAGTCTTTGTTTAACAAAAATTGTTGGAAATTATATTCCGTGGCACACTACATATCACTATTCTATTCTAACTGTTTCGAACAACGTGACGAAGACTCGTCTGAATTCTACGTTCAGGTTTACTACTAGACTGAGATCGTAAAGGAATAAAACAACAGTTGCGGATGGTTTTGTCTCTGTCCACTTCACTATGCAAAAACTAGGAGCTGCGTCGTCTTCTAGTGTTTATCCTTACGCTTTATTTTTCAGGAACCGTTACGTCATGAAGTGTTCATAAAGTATTCGATGAAAATTCTGTTCTTTTGAAATGTAAATATCCGATATCTGAATATTCAGTAATGTTTAAATAAGCTCTAGAGTCATTTAGGTGAGGCAGAATGCTTCAAAGACAAAGGGGTTGGCAAAGAATAATCGGGCGCATTAGCGCGGCCGGGAAGAAAATGGAGAAAGAAGAACACGGGCCCCTCAGAATACTCGCCCTCAGAATTTACCTGCGCAAGCAAAGGAAGTGGAAAGCCAAACACTCGCCTCGGCTTTTTCATGTTTTCAGTCCGAGAGCTACCGCCGCGTTGTTTAGGCGTCGCTCTTTCATCATCGCAACTAGTAGGGCAGAAAAACAGGCCCCAGACGAGTGCAATAATAACGTCACGAGAAGTCCCGTTCTCCCGCGTAATGGACCGCGAAATTCCCTGTCGTGTCTCAGCCAATATTTGGCACAGTTTAGTAGCTGACGGCCAAAGGTTCACGTGGAAGACGGAATTGCTTGATGTGGCGTGTATTCTCATGTTTTAGTGCGACAGGGAAGTACTAACAGAGAAACCAATCTTGAAGTAGTAAGCTGTGCGCAGCTGTTGGAAATTGTGTATTATTCTAGTTTTGTTGTTAGGTTCCTTCATGCAGCTGACGAAGAATGAAAATTTTCGGCCACGAATACGTATAAACAAGCATTCTAAAGCTTATCAGAAATTACTAAGGATGATAAAAGCTATGATTCTCTTTTGCTTGGGTTGATTCTGTAATGACATGAGTATTTCGCGGAAAATGAAAATTGCTGACAAACTGGAAGTCGAACCCGTATTTCTTGCTTTTCCTGAAAAGTCATCTTCATCGGTAGGCTACTTAAGTAAGCCTCCAGGCCAGGTTGAATTTTTCACTGTCGCTATTTCCTCCTACAAATTTTGAACGGTACTGCCAGAGGTTCTGTGATTATAGTACCAGTGTGGAGATTGTGAGGGTAAGGGGGTTGGAATTCCGTTGAGGAACGTGGCTTACCCTAATGCAGGAAATAACACTTTGGTGTGCAAAATTTAAGAGGACAGTAACTTTTGCATGTGGGTCGCTGCCAAGTAACACTGCTAGATGAAACTTGCGCCATACATAGAAAGAATTGCTACAATGCCGGCCGCAGTGGTCGAGCGGTTTTAGGCGCTTCAGTCCCGAACCGCGCTGCTGCTACGGTCGCAGGTTAGAATCCTGCCTCGGGCATGGATGTGTGTGATGTCCTTAGGTTACTTAGGTTTAAGTAGCTCTAAGACTAGGGGACTGAAGACCTCACATGTTAAGCCCATAGTGCTTAGAGCCATTTGAACCATACGAACCTTGAAAGTCTCCTGGAGAAACACTGAGCCAAGCTACGTTTATATCCGTCCATAATCGCGAAATAGTCACCAGTGCATGATCTTGTGCATGAACTGACCTCTCCATTGTGTCCCATAAATTTTAGATATGCCTCGTTTCGGACAATCCGGGTGGCCAAATCGTTTGCTCGGATTGTTCGAAATGATCTTAAAACCAACTGCAGCCCGGTGAAACAGCGCACAGTCAGCCATAAAAATTCCATCGATGTTTGGGAACATAATATCCATGAATCTCTGCAGATGGTTTCTAACTAGCCGCACTTAACCATTTCCAGTCAATGACCCAGTCCATTCTATGTAAACACAGCCCACACCATTATGGAGCCACCACCAGCTTGCACAGATGCTTGATGACTACATGGAACCATGGATTCATTGGGGCTGCACCACACGCCAACTCTACCATCAGCTCTTACCAACTGAAATTCGGGCTCATCTGACTAGGCCCAGGTTATTAGGTCGTCAAGGGCCTACCGATATGGGAGCCGACGAGAAATGCTGCAGGCGATGTCGTGCTGTTAGCGGTGGCACACTCCGCACTGTCATAACGGATACGTTCGTCCACGTCCCACATTGATTTCTACGGTTATTTCACGCAGTGCTGCTTGTCTGTTCCACTGACTACAACAAACAAACGCTGTTGTTCTCGATGGTTAAGTGAAGGCTGTCGGTTACTGCAATGTCCGTAGTGAGATGTAATGCCTCACATTTGGGATTCTCGGCACACTCTTCACTCTGTGCATCTCGTAATATTCAATTCCCTAAATGTTTCCGAAACGGAATGTCCTACGCTTCTGGGTCCATCTACCACTGCACGTTCAAAGTCAGTTAATTCCGTCGATGAGGCCAGAATCACGTCGGAAACATCCTCATATGAATCACTTGAATAAAAGTGACAGCTCCTCCAACGCACTGCCCAAACCTTGTGAGTGCGATACTACCGACCGCCTCCGTGCATGTGCGTATCGCTAACCCATTACTTTTGCCACCTCACTGTACCATACGGAAGGTAACGGTGAGAAATATGCAATGACACAAACAGAAATGATACTTTTACTCAAAACCAATAATTATACTGAAGTCACCGCGACTCATAATGGTCCCGTGTACATTGCGAAAGAAGGTACGTGGATCTTAGTAGTAAGTGTGATCACAACGGGCACCAATGGATGCTCTGCAACGTGCCCTATGTTGACCACAAGGTTGGTACGGAATTTTCTCGATAGCACGTTCCATTTCCCCGCCAGCACGGCTGATAGCGCCTGGATGGCCGCTCGTCCAAGCCGCCAAACGCATCCCACACGTCCTCGATTGGATTTAAATCGGGGGATCGGGCATACCAGTCCATTAGCTGAATATCCTATCGTTCCGAGCTCTCCTCCGCTTGCTCCGTTCGATGCTGTTGCGCATTTTCCGTACAGTGAACGACCACGCCACGCCAGCCTCCTACCTTCCGCTCAACTACAACATCCACGAACGGTATCTTACCATTCTTCTCCAATTCCACAGTAAATTAAATGTTGGGTCTGATATCGTTCGTGTGAACGGTGCTGCTGCGTTGCATTCTCACCTTGAGACCATATCAGGAAATGATCACCAACATACCGTAGGAAGCAAACGGGCGCTACGTCGTCGAGTTCAGAGCATGCTCCTCAAGACGCTCCAAGAAGAAATTCACGACTCCCAGAGACGGTGCCAATCCCATCGCTGCGCCATCAGTCATCTCATAATACTCGTCGCGGTGCAAGAAGTATGCTGTCGCTAGGGCATGTCCGAAGAATTTGCCGATCCCAGATGGAAACTGTTGGGCTGAAAGATCCAGCGTGTATTATATTCGCACTGTTTGAAAAGTAACACTACGTCCAATTAACCAATATGTCATTTCAGAAATGTTCAAATGTGTGTGAAATCTTATGGGACTTAACTGCTAAGGTCATCAGTCCCGAAGATTACACACTACTTAACCTAAAATAGCCTAAGGACAAACACACCCACCCATGCCCGAGGGAGAACTCGAACCTCCACCGGGACCAGCCGCACAGTCCATGACTGCAGCGCCTGAGACCGCTCGACTAATCCCGCGCGGCAATACGTCATTTCATCCTGTTTCCATTTTCTTGAGTTATCGGTAAATGTCTGCCAGATAACGGTACGGCGTTAACAATGTCCCAGTTGGGCGATACTAACACTGGCAGATTTTTTGCCAGTCTCTAAGTGGGCGAACCTTTTGCAATAACTTTGAGCCTAAGACGGACATCTTCCTTGCATACATTCAGAAAAACAATAAACCATGGGAGTTCTGCCGACACCAGGCCCTAATTTCTTCATCTCTTTGTCTGGCAAACAACAATCTTTCAATGACGCCCTTGTCTTGCTTACGATGGCATGTGTCGAACTGCGATTAAGTTTCCGATACATGTAGTCTCCTAATAAATGTAGCGTTGTTAGTATTTAATGGTTAGAACTACAGTGGCATTTCCTTTGTTGACTGGTGAGTCATCAAAGACCTCGTTCTCAAATAAAAAGGGTAAGCCACGTCGTTCCTCCCGGCTAATACACTCTTAAAAAAAGAACGCTACACGAAGGAATTATCCGAATGAACGAAAATCTTTAAATGTGACGTACGTACACGGAAAAGTTGATTATTACAATTTCAGAAAAATCGGATGATTTATTCAAGAGGAAGAGCTTCCTGAACTGAACGAGTCAATAACGCGTTGGTCCACCTCTGTCATTATGCAGGCAGTAATTCGGCTTAGCACTCATTGACAGAGTTATTAGATGTCCCTCTGAGGTTTATCGTGCCAAATTCTTCCAACTGGCGCTTTAGACTGTCGAATTCCCGACCGTTCACAATTTAGGAGGGATCTGGCGACCTTTCTGGTCGAAGTAAGTGTTTTGCAAGCACTCAAACAAACAGTAGAAACTGTCGCCGTTTGCTGGCGGGCGTTATCTTGCTGAAATGTAAGCCCAGGATGGCAACCAAACGGGAGTAGAATACCGTCGACGTATCGCTGTGTGTAAGAGTGCTGCGGATAACAGCCAAAGGGATCCTGCTATGAAATGAAATGGCACCCGAGATCATCACTGCTGGCTGTCGGGCCATATGGCGTGAGGGACTACGGTTGGCCAATTTTCAATAGTCCAATACCAATCGCCGTTATTTAGGTTCTATTTTTAGTTTCGACAATACATTATGTCATCTTAAGGCCTGCTTAAATCGAGTAACCTTCATGTTACACAACACAGCAGCACTTTCAACTGGTCTTGTGAGGATTATTACGGGCATGCGTGCTCCTTGGACAGGTGTTAGCAACTTGGACAGTGGTCCAAGGAGCACTCATGCCCGTAATAATCTTCACAAGACCAGTTGAAAGTGCTGCTATATTTTGTAACACGAAGGTTTCTCGATTTAAGAAGGCCTGAAGATGACGTAAAGTATTCTCGAAACTGATACCCTGAAAATAAAACCTAAATATAGGCGACTGGTATTGGATTATGGGATATGGCGTGACAGGCAAGTTGGTATCCCACCACTGTCCGGGGCGTCTCCATACACGTCTTCCTGGTCATCAGGGGATAGAATCTCATCGTGTGGAGTGGAATTGTCGTCAGTGATTAGTCCGGTATCGAACTGAGCTGCGCCGTACCGTCCGAAAAGCAGGAGTGACAGCTTGTGGTGCCATTGCGTCTGACAGCAAGACCACTTTAGTTTTCATCCGCGGAACTCTTACAGCACAACGTTACTTCGACGACATTCTACGTCCGTTTGGTTGCCCTTACTGGTAGTCTTCCTGGACTTACTTTTCAGCAAGATAATGCCCGCCCGCACACGGGGAGAGATTCTACTGCTTGTCTTCCTGCTTGTCGAATCCTACCTTGTCTAGCAAGGTCGCCAGATCTCTCTCCAGTTGAGAAAGCCTGGAGTGTCCCAATCGAAGAATTCGTCCGTGGTGCTTCTTTTTGTCTTAGAGTAGGTCATATTTCAGTGGTTTAGGTTGCACCAGGATACGGCTGGTAGTTGGACTGATGTCCTGAGATAGGTCGTGCAAGTGGTGCCAAATACACTGCGGTATTCCCAAGATGGGCAGTCATCGCGGGGCTAGAGAAAATCTATTCTCGGCGTTGCAACAGAGCCGTTGTTCAGTTCTCGTTTGGAGAGAGCAACAGCTGTTCTAGTAGGATATCGAGCGAAAGTAAAAGGCGGGTGCTCGGCGCTTGGAGGGAAGCACAAGCGGCAGTTTGAAACGCGGAGTCGGCTCTTTGTGCCACATGACGTCACTGGTCCTGCTCCAGACCAGAGCTGTTGCAACCTGCGCAAATCGCCTTCCGTGCACGACCTCTCTGATTGGTTCCAGATGCTGCAATCATGCCCGTATAAGCGGAACACTGTGCCAGCCCAGTAAGTGAGTGGCTTTTTTACTCCTGACGGGAGTGGTGGAAATAGCCGTCCTTAGTTCAAGCGTTTTATACGAAACTAAGCGGCTTGTAAGGTGAGAAGGGTTTATTCTACTTTTATTTGGCTACCTTGTTTACATATCCTTCTTCTTGTACGTAATATGTTCATATTGATGTTTCACAAATTATGAAATACATTTATTTTTATCTTCTGTTGTTGGTCTGATGATATCTGTGACACCAAAATTGGTCTTCCGTACAAATAAAATGAATTGGGGCCAAGACTGCGAATCCAATAGTATCAAGACGACTGATCTGTTTCAAAGTGAACTACGAGTGTTGGAACTTAAATAGTATGGCTCTGAGCACTATGGGACTTAACTTCTGAGGTCATCAGTACTTAAATAGTAGCAACTATTTATTCAAAAAGAGTTACATGTTTGCACCTGATACTGTCCTTCAAAGTAGTCACCAACGTTGTGTAGAAACCGTTGCCAGCCATGTGGATGGCGTACTATACCGTTAGCAGAGCCTGTTCTGTTGATAGTGCTAATGGAGCGGTCTACTGCCTGTCGAATCTCTGGAACATTTCTGAAGCGAATACAAAGAAGTGGTTCCTTCGTCTTCGAAATCAAATCAAAGTCACAAGGACTTAGGTCCGAGGAGTATGGTGGATGGTACAGTACTTCCCTGTCCTATCGACCGAACAGAGCAGCCACAGCTTGCGCTGTATGTGCCCGCGCATTGTCGTGCAAAGTGATGGGTGGGTTGCGCAGAAAGTTTCGCCCCTTGTTTCGCAGAGCTGGTTGCAGGTGATGCTCCAAAAACAAACAATAATAATGTGCAATGACGGTCTGCTGTGGAGAGACATAATGTGTTACGATAACACCATCGCAATCGTACACGAGAATCACCATAACTTTCACCATACTGAGGCTCGGACGCATTTTCGACTTTCGTGGCGACCCATGATGCTTTTGCGAAAGAAGCGGCAACACTTTCTGCGCAACGCACCCATCATTTTGCACGACAATGAGCTGGCGCATACAGCGCAAGCTGTGGCTGCTCTGTTCGGTCGATGGGACTGAGAAGTACCGTACCATCGACCATACTCCCCGGACTTACGTCCTTGTGACTTTGATTTGATTTCGAAGATGAAGGCACTACTTCGTGGCATTCACTTCAGAACTGTTCCAGAGATTCGACAGGCAGTAGACCGCCCAATTCACACCGTCAACAGAACAGGCTTTGCTAACGGTATACTACGCCTCTTTTGTATCGGTTGTGAATAAATAGTTGGCACTATATAAGTTACTCCCCTCGTATTTTCATAAAACGTGGATCACAAACAACGCTGAAAAGACGACAACAGAAGCATTGAATTATAGTGTTACAGAGAATCGAAAGGCCGTCATGTCGCCCTCTGCGAATGGTGTAATTAGGAACCGCTATTGATGGACTTGGGATCAGCACACCGCTCTCCCTGCAGTGTTCGGTTTCCCAGATCTTTGAGACGCTACTTCTCACTCAAGTAGTTTCTGAATTGGCATTACCAGACTGAGTGCACCCCGTACCGGTCCTCTCCTTAGAGAAACATCTCTGGCAGTACCTGGTATGGAAACCGGCTCCTCCACATAGTAGGCCGGCAAGCTAGTCACTTAGGTAGGGAGATGGACAGCAACGGACAAAATCGAAAACAAAAGGAATTTATAACACAACTTGACGAGAAGAAAGGATAGGTTGATACGACAGTATCTGGGGCATCAAGAAACAACTAACCAGACGGAACTACTTTCGTTCGGCCATAGCTGTGTCTTCTTCTATTGCTCTGGAAGACGGCCATTCAACTTAGAACATACACAATATTAGTTCACTTTACCATATAAATTAATAAATGATTTACTTCTCTTTCACACAGTTCTTTGCCAAAGGATTGCTTTATAATTTAAAACCGTCATTGACTATGAGAGTATCACCGGATACACTTTTCAACTAACAGTTCTCTTGCTGTAGATAATGCAACCTTTACAAAGTAGTCAGCTGATAATGACAATATAGCTTCGTCGAAATTGGTAATCAAGATGTGTTTCAACTGCCCTTTGGAGAATAAAACTCTAATTTGGTAGCTTTTTTGCTTTCATGAAAGTACATTTTATCAGAATCCTTAACTTCCACTGTCCTACCCGATGATGTTGATTGCGGTTGCTGAAGTCTTTGAGCGAGGATGAGCTCTTGAATGCTCGATACTGTATTGACCTGAGCGTGAGGGCACTACTGTGATGAGAGGGAGAGCGTGTTTCCTGGAGTATCTCTCGCTGGGTTTTTTCAGACTGCAGAGAGACCACGCTAATGTCTGTGGTCCCGACTTTGGTGTTGCACCGCGACCTCTGGACGATACCACAAGTGCTGTGATGGCGGACAGACCTTCGGTTGCGGGGGTGGGGAATGGCGGGCGATTAACACGTGTTGTGGCGCCACGGTATAAATACTGTTAGTCAGTTCAGGTGTATCAAGACTGTAGCACTTACTCACAAGGGAACCTCCCCATCGCACCCCCCTCAGATTTAGTTATAAGTTGCCACAGTGGATAGGCCTTGAAAAACTGAACACAGATCAATCGAGAAAATAGGAAGAAGTTGTGTGGAACTATGAAAAATAAGCAAAATATACAAACTGAGTAGTCCATACGCAAGATAGGCAACATCAAGGAGAGTATGAGCTCAGGAGCGCCGTGGTCCTGTGGTTAGCGTGAGCAGCTGCGGAATGTCCTTGGTTCAAGTCTTCCCTCTTTATTTTCGCAAAGTTATGATCTGTCCGTTCGTTCATTGACGTCTCTGTTCACTTTAATAAGTGTAGTGTCTGTTTTTTGCGACCGCACCGCAAAACCGTGCGATTAGTAGACAAAAGGACGTGCCTCTCCAATGGAAACCGAAAACATTTGATCGCAATGTCATAGGTCAACCGATTCCTCCACACGAAAACACGCCTGATATATTCTATACGACACTGGTGACGGCATGTGTGTCACATGACAGGTGTATGTTTTCGACCCACCTAACTTGTATATTTGGCGAATTGGTAAAAAGATTCTTCTATCTTGCCCGACTTAGGTTTTCTTGTGGATGTGATAATCATTCCCAAAATAGTGATGAAAACACAAGAGTTTCTCACGTAAACTGCAACAAATGAATGCAACAGTTTCACAGTCGCACAGTTTTCCCTGTGCTCTGTCAAAACATATGTTTTTAACGTTTTCCGTGTTTAGACCGTCAAATCCTGCATATGTCCAAGTAAATCTGAACACGTCCTGGAATTTTGGAGATCGAAGTTGAATATGTGTCCCCATACTACGGTGCAGTTACCACGCATCGGACGGACGGACGGACGGACAGATAACAATTGTCTGAAAATAAAAAATTGAACTTTTCACTTTTTTTTAATCTCGTTTTGTTCTATATTGTTCGTTGACTTTGTTCGCTGCGGACGTCCGATGACACTCTTTCTGGTTGTTCGTTGATACGTTCACTCAGTTTTCTTATTACAGAAGGTAGCTAAACCCTCTGACCGAACACGCTGAGCTACCGTGCCGGCATTCACTCGAGGGAAGACTTGAACCGAGGACCTCTCGTTCCGCAACTGCTCACGCTAACCACGGGACCACGGCGCTCCTAAGCTCACACTATCCTTGTTGTTGCCTATCTTGTGCATGGACTACTCAGTTTTTTATATTTTGCTTATTTTTTCATAATTCCACACAACTTCTTCCTGTTTTCTCGATTGATCTATGTTCAGTCTTTCAAGGCCTACCCAGTGTGCCAACTTACAAATAAATTTGAGGGGGGTGCGATGGGGAGGTTCCCTTGTCAGAGATGAAAAGACTTAGATTACAACATAAACAATAACTTCGCCCCATCTGAGCTTGTGCTAAAATCTTTGACAAAGAGAAGTCTAAAGGATGATAGCAAAAAGAATAAGTCAGCTATGAATCATGGATGCTAGGCGGTATGGTCGTACTTTTGTGACAAACTGAAGGCAACTATTTGTCGGCGCAAAGCAAAGTTTCGCGTGTTGCCTCTCCTCTGCCAGCACGATGTGTACATCTCCAGGCGGACCAATAACCCGCCTTTACGGGCTACCGTATCGAGCGCAGCAGCCCACTACCCTAGCAAGGTACACGGAGACGCTGTATATGCGGGAAGAGGGCCCTGAATGCAGTTTCCCAAGAATGCGTGCAGGAGAGCGAACAGAAAATAATACGGCCTGCCCCGGGATGGCCTCTGCGACATAATATCCGGCGGGCACTCCGCCCACCCTCCTAACCTTCCGCCCAGTCCCAGACCACCTAGAGCTGCTGTCCGCTTCCCGCACGGACTACTGATAGCACAGACATTTATCTGCCGGTTCACAGATAAAATGTTCGCTCCAATACAAAGCGTCTCTGGTGTATGGGCAGTAGTAAGTTTTGCGCGGTTTGGTGTGCCGAACGCATCTACATCAATACTCCAAAATTCGCCTTACGCTCTGTAGCGGAAGATGTTTCGTGTACCACTGTCATTTCTCTACTTTCCAGTTCCAGTCGCACGGGATGGACAATCATTGGGAACCGGCTGTGCCAGATCGAAGATATCTCATTTTACAAGATACGAAGGACGTAAATAAAGTATGACAATGTAGTCCAGACACTATCAAAGATGGGGCATGGTCAGATACGATAGGGAAGCGACCTTTACACACTGTTCTCGATATGTAGTGTGCATATAAGGAGCATCCAGTTGAGAGTACTATTGCTGTACGGCGTTGTAATTAAGTGTCCAATTCACAGCTTTAAATGTTTTCAAAAAGTGATCAAAGTTCGTGGATTAAATTCGAAGAGGTCCGCCGGAAAAATATAGCAGGATGATATCAAGGATTCCGTGAAGCCTGTGGCGAGAATGCATCGCCGTATAGGAGTTTGCACGATGGAACAAGGCGTTTCGTTTGGGTCGGTATATCGATTTGTACTGCATAGGTCGGTCGTCCATTCCTGAAGATCAGACTGACTTTGTGAGTGGTTTCGTTTCAGTAGACCATCGGTGGACCATCCGGAAATTATCCGTAGAGGTTTGTCTCAACCATCGAACGGTGTGGCATATACCGACAAAATCTCTTCGCTTCAGGAAAATTGCGTCTCATTGGCCTCCACATCAACTCACCGACAGACAGAAACGGCTCTGGTGTATACTGGCTAGCATCCACTTGGACAGATACCGCAACGAATGTATTGTCACCACTGACGACCCAGGAGCACGAGAATAAGAGCCTGATTTAAAGGGTCTATTGAATGAATCGCGTCGCCCAGATTCGCCATGCCACTACTACGAGTGAGTTACTCTTACATGTGTTGTGGCTAAGGGACAACCCGTCATAACTTACTGTTTCTTTGTGTCACCAGTCTGCGCCAAATTTTGCATCTCACAGGAGCAATTGCAACCGACGTCCTGAATTATTCGCTGGGTGCATTCTAGTCTCGGAGTTCGTCTACAGTTTTCACCCTCTACAGCTTCCTCTAGTACCACGCTAGTTGTTCCTTGGTGGCTCAACGGAAGTCCTACCATACTGTTCTTTCTACTTGTCAGTGTTTTCCACATATTCGTATCCTCACTGGTTCTGCAGAAAACCTTCTCAGTTCTTAATTTCTCAGTCCACCTAAGTTTCAGCATTCGTCTATAGCACCACATCTCAAGTGCCTTGATTCTCTTCTGTTACGGTTTTCCCACAGCCCGTACCACACTGCCATACAATTATGTACTCCAAACATACATTGTCAGAAATTTCCTCCCCAAATTAAGGCCTGTGTTTGATACTAGTAGACTTCTCTTGGGCAGGAGTGCCCGTTTATCCAGTGCTAGCCCGCTTTTTAAAAAAATAGCTCTGAGCACTATGGGACTCAACTACTGTGATCATCAGTCCCCTGTAACTTAGAACTACTTAAACCTAACTAACCTAAGGACATCACACACATCCATGCCCGAGGCAGGATTCGAACCTGCGACCGTAGCAGTCGCACGGTTCCGGACTGCGAGCCGAGAACCGCGAGACCACCGCGGCCGGCCCCGCTTTTTATCTTCATCTTGCTCCGTCCATGATGGGTTATTTTGCTACACAGGTTAACAGAATTTTTTAACTTCATCTACCTCGTGATAGCCAGTTCTGATGTTTTCTCGATGTTTTCATTTCTGCCACTTCTCGTTTCTTTCGTCTTTCTTCAGTTTACTTTCAATCTATATTCTATACTCATGAGAGCGTTCATTTAATTCAACATATTCTGTAACTCTTCTTCTCTTTTACTGAGGCCAACAGTGCTATGAGCGAATCTTATCATTGACATCGTTTTACCTTGAAATTTAACTCCACACTTGAACCTTTCCTTTATTGCCGTAACTGCATTTTCGATGTGTAGATTGAACAGCAGGAGCAAAATCTACAGCCCTGTCTTACACCGAATGCAATCTGAGCACTCTTCGGCTATTATTGCCGACTTCTCGAGCAATATTTGCGTCCAGCTGTGTGACGCAAAGGTCCACGTTTGCTGTGAGGCGGTCGCCCTATCATGTGGCCTGATAACGCATGTTTTCATGAAGCAAACAATGTCAAGTTCTTATTGCAGTGTTGACAGTAGGGGTGACACCTGTACTCAGCTATATGCGAGACTGAAGGAACCCACTGAGGTCGCTGATTTCCTGATGTAGCATGTCTACTCGCCACAGTAAAGAGCATCGTCGCTGTTATGAACATAGAACCCCGGGCTAAAGGTCCCCAAAGGCTTCTCGATGTTTGGCATAAGGTAACAGACTACCTTGAAAGATTGTAATGCAACTGTATTTTTTAGTTAATTAAATATGCGTTCTATCAGTGTTCCACTACTTTCTTTACAGCCCTCGTATATAGGGCGATTCATTTGCCCCTACATATAGGCCTTATATAACCTGCAACACCTTCAAAAAAGACGACACAACGTGGGAGATTTTCATATTTCCTTGCTTGCTATGTGCACACTGTTAGTCCTACAGAAAAAATGAACGGGCTCTTTTAGTAGGAAATTTAATTTAGTTAATTTCTGTGCAGGACATGTTTCCGATGAAGACCACGATTTTCGACATATTCAAGAAAAACGAGCTTGATAGCCACATTAGTATGTCTTTCTTGAATAATTTGATAACTACAGCCTACATCGAAAACGTATTTCAGTACTAAATTTAGCGACATTAAATTACCTACAAAACGGGCCTGTTCATTTTTTCTGTAGAACTAATAATTTGCACATAGTGAGCTAAAGAATGTAAAAGTCGTGCATGTGGTATCTGGAGGGGTTGCAGGTTGCATATAGTCCATAGCTAGGGGCGGCTCAACCACAGTGTATATACTAGGCTGAAGTTAATTGTTTGACGATTCTAGAAACGCACAATACAGGAATCTTAACAATTCCAATTCCAAAGAAAGCATGTGTTGACATATGTGAAAATTACTGAACTATCAGTTTAGTAAGTCATAGCTGCAAAATACTAACGTGAATTCTTTACAGACGAATGGAAAACTAGTAGAAGCTGACCTCGGGAAGATCAGTTTGGCTTCCTCAGAAATATTGGAACACGTGAGGCAATACTGACCTTACGACTTATCTTAGAAGAAAGATTAAGGAAAGGCAAACCTACGTTTCTAGAATTTGTAGACTTAGAGAAAGCTTTTGAGAATGTTGACTGGAATACTCTCTTTCAAATTCTAAAGGTGGCAGGGGTTAACTACATGGAGCGATAGGCTATTTACAATTTGTAGAGAAACCACATGGCAGTTATAAGAGTCGAGGGGTATGAAAGGGAAGCAATCGTTGGGAAGGGAGTGAGACAGGGTTGTAGCCTCTCCCTAATGTTATTCAATCTGTATATTGAGCAAGCAGGAAAGGAAACAAAAGAAAAGTTCGGAGTAGGTATTAAAATCCATGGAGAAGAAATAAAAACTTTGAGGTTCGCCGATGACATTGTAATTCTGTCAGAGACAGCAAAGGACTTGGAAGAGCAGTGAACGGAATGGACAGTGTCTTCAAAAGGAGGCTATAAGATGAAGATCAACAAAAGCAAAACGAGGATAATGGAATGTAGTCGAATTAAGTCAGGTGATGCTGAGAGAATTAGATTACGAAAAGAGGCACTTAAAGTATTAAAGGAGTTTTGCTATTTGGGGAGCATAATAACTGATTATAGTCGAAGTAGAGAGGATATAAAATGTAGACTGTAAAATGTAGACTGTAAAATGTAGACTGTAATTCTGTCAGAGACAGCAAAGGACTTCGAAGAGCAGTTGAATGGAATGGACAGTGTCTTGAAAGGAGGATATAAGATGAACATCAACAAAAGCAAAATAAGGATAATGGAATGTAGTCTAATTAAGTCGGGTGATGCTGAGGGAATTAGATTAGGAAATGAGGCACTTAAAGTAGTAAAGGAGTTTTGCTATTTGGGGAGCAAAATAACTGATGATGGTCGAAGTAGAGAGGATATAAAATGTAGGCTGGCAATGGCAAGGAAAGCGTTTCTGAAGAAGAGAAATTTGTTAACATCGAGTATAGATTTAAGTGTCAGGAAGTCGTTTCTGAAAGTATTTGTATGGAGTGTAGCCATGTATGGAAGTGAAACATGGACGATAAACAGTCTGGACAAGGAGAGAATAGAAGCTTTCGAAATGTAGCTCTACAGAAGAATGCTGAAGATTAGATGGGTAGATCACATAACTAATGAGGAGGTATTGAATAGAATTAGGGAGAAGAGGAGTTTGTGGCACAACTTGACAAGAAGAAGAGACCGGTTGGTAGGACATGTTATGAGGCATCAAGGGATCACAAATTTAGCATTGGAGGGCAGCGTGGAGGGTAAAAATCGTAGAGGGAGACCAAGAGATGAATACACTAAGCAGATTCAGAAGGATGTAGGTTGCAGTAAGTACTGGGAGATGAAGAAGCTTGTACGGGATAGAGTAGCATGGAGAGCTGCATCAAACCAGTCTCAGGACTCAAGACCACAACAACAACAACAGTAAACAAGATCGTGATGCATTACAGTTTTAGTTTAGCGTCTGCCGCTGGAGTTTTTTGAATACCACTACTCTGGCTCTCCGTCTTCCTACACAAATCCGTGTCGAAACGCGCCGCTCTTTGTGGCACAATTTTTGTTATGTATACATGTTAGCATGGCTGATTTGTTAAGTCCCTGGGTGGAGATGGTGTATGATCCCCAAGGCGGAAACGGTGATACTTCGCGGCTACGAGCTGTGGTGTGGGGTTCGCTATGAGTGGGAATGCTGACTGGATGACGGCCGGCCGGTGTAGCCGAGCGGTTCTAGGCGCTTTAGTCTGGAACCGTGCGACCGCTACGGGCGCAGGTTCGAATCCTGTCTAGGGCATGGATGTGTGTGATGTCTTTAGGTTAGTTAGGATTAAGTAGTTCTAAGTTATAGGGGACTGATGACCTCAGCTGTTAAGTCCCATAGTGCTCAGAGCCATTTGGACCATTTGTGAACTGGATGGCGCTGGTGCTGAGCGTGCAGTAGCAGCCGTGATTTATCACATGTTGGACACGGATGTTACTGACCCGCAAGTAGATGTGAATGGTGCGTGCCCAGTAAGATAGGGTGCGCTTCGATCAGATCCTGTAAGCAGTTGTTTTGATAAATCTGCCCTCGCTTAGCCACAATGGCTGAATCGTCTAGTTCGCTGAAAACTGTTACACCAGGTTTAACAGGCAGTTAGTGATCAGGCTACATACTGCAAGGAAATATTGTTTTAATTCGTGTAAACTATTGTTCTTAACATGTTATCGTGTCTTGTTTCTAATACTCAACTGTCTCAGATAAATCTTTGGACAGCGTTTAAGTTTTTCGTATACTATGGGTGTGAACAATGCTGGATGTTTTGACCAGAAATTATGTTACCAGACCGAGTGTATAATAGAACTAAGGTGGTCGTTCAATACTAGTCACGCTTCAGCAAGAGTATCTGGGATCCAAATCTAGAACAACAGAAGTTCTTTAATCAAGAGGAGATTTTTTTCTTAAAATTTGGTCTTTCGAAATATTTGCGAGACTCTTGAATAATTTTGAAGTTTTGTTTTGAATATTATCTTTACTACCATTAAGCAGTATTTTTAGAAATGCTCCCGTTGTTAAGCATGGTCTATTAACCGTTGTAAGGATGCTTTCAAATCCTTAAGAGACTGAGTTATGTTTATTATGAAACTTGTTCTTACAACTGTTGCTGCGTTTGATTTTGTCTTTATTTAATTTATTAATCACTTGACCTCAATTACTTTTCGAGAATGACGTTTCTTATACATTGCAAAGGTTATTACTTAAATAAATAAATCGATTATTGTAATTTGTAACCCAACTCAATAAATAGGCCTTAGGCTTTCCATTCTATTGTCCAGTATTGCCACAGCTATCTTCTGTCTCCCCTTTAAATTTTCTCTGATTAGGTAATCAGACAGAAGTAATACTTTAATAGCGCTCGAACAATGGCTTCGTAAGCTGTTTTCGTCGTCGATAAATTGCACTTCCTGAGAAATCTTCTAATGAAAGCCTGACATCGTTTTCTACTCAGTTTCAGCAGCTCGCTTTTAGCGGTCGTTCCACATACACATAGACATTTAATGGCAGCGATTATTTTCTACGACTGTTTCGTAATCGTGTAATCGTACAATAACTGGCCTTTCTGCGCATTCATGCCAAAGACTGAAGCGTTACATTTTCTGCGGGTGAAGTGCCAGTCCCTCTTCTAGCTGTTCCGTATTATCTATTACGATCAAGTTCTTATTGATACAGCGCAAGAAGCAATTTGCGAGTAGAGCACTCCGCTCTCGATATGATCGTCATTGGAGAGTTTCTGATATCAATGTGAATTAGGTACTAGAATTTTTGTTATTTTCTTGAACCTCTGTCGGCGAATTTCATCATAATTTCTTCTGTAACGACACAACTGATCTGCTGTCTCCTTACATTCTTACTAAGCTGTGGCTGTAAACATCCTGCTGAAGCCCTGAACCGCAACGTGTCTATAACAAGATTGAATAAATTTTGGCGAAAGTTGGCAGTTCATTATAATTTATTCAATGTACATGGTTCAGATATAGTTCGGATGGATACTGATCTGCTAGAAAACACAAACCTGCTACCTAATAGCTGGCATGTCCATCTTTGGCAAGGATAACAGTGGAGACGCGTCGTGGCATGAAGCAATAAGGCCTTGGTGGGTCGCTGGAGGGAGTTGGCACCGCACGCACGCACACACACGCACGCGCGCGCACACACACACACACACACACACACACACACACACACACACACACACGTACACGTCATATAATCGCCGTTGGTTGCGGTGAGGGGCCGTGAGCTTTGACGCCACGCTCTCGATCACATCCATGATGTATTCGATCAGGTTCACATCTAGCGAGGGTGGGGAGCCAGTACATCAACTGGAACTCGCCGCTGTGTTCCTCGAATCATTCCCTCACACTCCTATCCTTGTGACATGGCGCGTTACCGTGTTGAAAAATGACACTGTCGTCGGAAACATAATCGGCATGAAGCGGTGCACTTGGTCTGCAACCGTTGTATGGTACCTCTTGTCCGTCATGGTGCCTTGCACGAGCTCCACTCGACTCATGGATGCCCACGCGAATGTTCCCCAGATCATAATGCAGCCGCCCCAGCTTGTCCCTGTCCCGGAGTACGTGCATCAAGAAGCTATTCCACTGGAAGACGGCGGATTCGCGGCCTCCCATCGGCCTGATGAAGTAGGTGTCGGGATTCATCAGAGTATGCAACGTTCTGCCACTGCGTCAACGTCCAGTGCCGATGATCATGTGCCCATTTCAGTCGTAGTTGTCTATGTCGTGGTGTTGACATTGACACACGCATGGGTCGTAGGCTGCGGAGGCCCATTGTTGGAAGTGTTCGGTGTACTGTGTGTTCGGACAACTTGCACTCTGCCCAGCATTGAAGTCTGATGTTAATTGCACCACAGTTCGCCGCCTGTACTGTTTCACCAGTCTGCCCAGCCTACTATGCCCGACATCTGGAATGAGGGGTAACCGCCCAACCTCACGCCATCTGGACGAGGTTCCAACAGCACCCCTCGAACACCCGCCAAATCGTGCAGTTTCCGAAGACAGCCGCCGGGCCATCACAATCTGCCGTCCGTCAGACTCAGATAGATCGCGCGTCTCTCTCATTCTACACGTGGGCAGCGCGCTCACTAATACTAAACGCACCGTGCGTGTATCTGACTGGCCGTCTTCCTCGCCAGGTGATGCTGCTATCGCCTAGACGGATTTATATCGATAACAGGTCGTTGGTCATAATGTTCTGGTTCGTAAGTATAGTTCGAGAAGTAGAACTCATCAGGAGAGACAGAGAAAGGATTTGATTAGAAGAGCTAATAGTTGTGATATATACAACTTGAATTATCCGCGTCTTTTCCAGTCTAGTCCAGTTGCAATATATTGATGAGTTACTTCAGACTGAAAGCCGTGCATTAAACAACATCTACTGTTTTTATTTTTATTTTTTACATACGTTATAAGGACTGGCGAGGTGCAAGGACACACAATATTCGGATTCTCGTCCTGTAAACCATGCTACGACGTTTAGCTGCCTAGCGAAGGTATATTTACACGGTTTACCATGGAGGACTAGCTGATTGCCGGATCAGGTGTCAGCGCACGAGAGTTTGGAGGAAGGATGCCCAAGTTAAAAGACGGACGAAGCGTTCTGTATGCGGTTTCCCTCTTCTGCTTGCTGATCTGGACTGGACAGTTTGCATTGCGAGGATACGCCTGTACTCATACGATGATTTATTTCAAAGGCCTTTCCTATGCTGCAACGTACAGGAAGTTATGGTGACATTGCTTTTAGCAAACTAAAGTGGAAGAAATAGAATAATGTGACATTATTTCTTTATTTATCCGTACTGCTTCAATAAGATGCATATCCGCCCAAGTGTAAGATAAATGGAGAATAGACGTTTCAATAAGAGTGAAAGAAGCAAAGACAATTTATGAAAGTGACACAATTCAGATAAACGTATCGATGTTTGAAAAAATTGTCAGTTGTTAAACAGCGGAAGTTTGTTGAGGGAAGAACCTCCCTTCCGTTAATCACTCTCGTTTGTACGGCCTCACAAAGCGCATGCAGGTACGAGTAACTGGCAAATCTTGTACTTTATATTGTTGTGAATAATAACTTGACATCCTGATCAGAAGTGTCAATCAATGTGATTTTCCGTTTTAGAGACAGTGTGTCAAGAAGGGGAACGTACATTATTAGAGGGCATTGTGTTCCGAATAGAACCTGCATCTTTAAATATGAAGACCGTTTCAGCTTTTCTGCCACTATTTAAAGAGAAAATTAGAGAAAAATCTATCACGGTGAGTCTGCTTATCGAAGAATGGTACGTTCATAAGGACCCACGGCCTGATACACGCACAAATCAGTAAGCTACAGATATTTCATTTTTATTACAGATTTTCACAGTAATACTCAGTGAGATGACTATTATTTTCAGAAGATTGCATGGAAATCGAATGAGTCATGCTAGCACTTATGTTCTTCCGACGGCAAACCTTCAACTCATGCACTGCATACTCCTGAGTAGATTCATTTAACTTAGTAATTTTGATATTTACTCACTTTTTCTTAACGAAGGATACATTAAAAAGCCCACCTTTACGTAATACTTCGGTAAAGAGCGTTGTACCTTCCTTTGTATTCAAAATTAAGTTACATTGTTTAGAAGGGAGACTATTTTATGTGTTCAACCATCAATATCAGTATTTCATGCATTCATCTGTGAGTGCAGGACATGGCATACGTTGCTTTCACACTTATTTACGTCGTTCAGTTACATTAATGTGACCACCTGTCAAAAGCCTGAATAACCACCTTTTCCAGCGCGGCCCCCTGTGATACGTCCAGGAAGAGCGTCATACGTTGCTTTCACACTTAGTTACGTTGTTCAGTTACATTAATGTGACCACCTGCCAAAAGCCTGAATAACCACATTTTTCAGCGCGGACCCCAGCGACACGTGCAGGGAGAGCATCTATGAGAATCCAGAAGGTACCAAAAACCGTGCCGATTTCAGTGCCGTGGCCAGTTGCGGCACGTTTCTCGGCTTGAGGATCCGTGGCTCGAACCGCTCGATGGACGTAGTCCCACGCATTCTCGACTGAGTAAAAATCCACGGAGTTTGGTGGCCAGCGGAGTACCTTAAACTCATCCTGGTGCTCTTTGAACCACACAAGTAAAATGCGAACTGTTTGAGACGTTGCTTTTTCCTGATGGTAGATGCCATCATGATAAGGAGAAAAGAACATGGCCCCCAAGAACGGATGTACACTTGTGTTGATCCAATGTGCTCTCTGCAATGACAAGATCACCCAGGGAATGTCACGGAAATCTTCGTCAGACCACGTTTTCGCAGGTTGTTGGCTTGCAGGTATTTCACGCCAGCGGCCATCTAGCTTATGGAACATAAGACTTGGTTCTTCTGGTAAGTTCTCCTGCCGCCACTCAATGGACGTCCAGTTGCTGTGTTTGTGTGCAAACTCCAGCCTTCGTCGACGGTGAACAGCAGGTAGCGCGGATGCATGAACCAGGCGCCCGCTGCGGAGGCCCAAACGCAGCAACGTTCGTGAACGGTAGTTGAGAAGACACTGTTGGCATCCACTTGGTGCAACTGGGTAATTAGCTAACCAACAGTTGCACGTCTATTTGCCCGTACACAACTCCGAAGCCGTCGTTCATCCCTGTCATCTACGGCCCATGGTGCACCACAGTTACCTCAGTGCCGGTTTTTGATAGCGCCATTTTGCTATGCGCAGTACTCTTTAACCACTGCGGCACGCGAACAGTTTATAAACTCAATCGTTTCGGAAATGCATCCTTCCCTGTCCCGAAAGCAATGACCATGAGCTTCTGGATGTCAGATAAATCGCACCATTTCCGCGTCAGAACATGACCGTGCTGTTTTCGCCTCGTCCGACACCCTTTAATGCGCTCCACTGCCTGTGCTGCCATCTGTCGTTTATGAGTGATTATTGCTCTTGGACATCGCATATAACTGGTGGTCACATTAATGTGACTGGGCCATCTGATACCAATACGGGAATTTTGCAATGTATGTGGTTTCGTTTTTTCTGATTCTATGTGGAATTTTATTCCACGTGATCCATTGGAGCTCGAATGTAACTTATTACTGAACAATAGCATGAAGTTAATTTAAAGTCTTCTTGATTTACTTTCCATACGCCAATAATTAATGAAATTTGGAATGATCCCATAGGCTCTGTTATTCTTATTTAAATTGGTAGCTGATGGAAGCACAAGCTATAAAATGCGTTTTGCCTTCAGGAGAATCGTTATTCAGACAAGCTTCCGTCAGTAGAATTATTTTTCCATTCCTTTCATGCATTATACAGCCATTATAATGTAAGTAATTGCCTCTGTGAACTTCGAGACTTCACAATAATCATGAGCACGTTCAGAGCGTTAGAATTTTAGGTTCATTTGTGAGTACTTTCACGGCTATACAAAGCGAACTGTTACACATTCATAGCACTTGTCTTCCCTATAAGGGAGGACAGGAAGACACAGATTTTGTCATGAAGTTATAAGGTGTGATTATAATGCTGTGTTCAGTTACTTATATGTTCAAGTTAACCTCATGGTTTTCGTTGTACTGTGAAAGCTCATCCCACTTCTGAATATGTCAAGAAAATCGGAGCCGGATCGCGTTAATGTTCATTGTAGGGCCTAAATTTTGTGTACAAACGGGAATATTTTTAGGATATTTTCACTGGTTCATATCAGCTATGTAGCCTATTCAGTTTAGTGCAAAAAAAGTAGGAGACCTTTCAAAATGTAGCCTAAAATTTTATGTAGTGAAAGTTGGTTCTCATGTAACTTACTACACAATTTTAGCCACACACACAATTACTTGAAATTATACGTTGCTTTCAATACTGAACTTTTTACCTGTAGCCAATTTGTCAGATTTCTTTGTTTGCTTCAAGTTTTCGTATGCGGTTTCTAATTTATAAATTATCTCCAACTTTAGTAACATGTATTGAAAGTAAGAATCGACTCTTACACACAGCAACATAATAGGCATTGTGCGACATATTATTCATGAACCAGTCCTGCAAAGAGTCAAAATATCTGGAGTCTGATAACTAGTTTTACATAAAAGATTGTTTTTATCGTGAATTATTAATTGAAACACCGAGAACTATCGTAATACTTTGCCAACGCAACACGCAGTTTCGTAGCCATCTGACAAAGCGGAATAGATTGATATACATCACAACAGCATTCTGTTTGATTTTGATTTTGGCATTTTTGCACTTGTTTTCGTTTTTGTGTGTTTTAAAGCTTACACCTCGCTTTCAACCTCGTTAAATCAATATATTAAAGAAGGGATTTGCATAGGAACAGAACACTAAATATATGTGGGAATGTCAATTAGGCTCAATTATACAAACAATTGGCCATTGTAGTAATTTAAAATTAAATGCAGATTATTTGACTGTGTGTGAATGATGTCAAAAACCAACAGAATAAACGAAACAGCCTCAGGTGTAGGAGAACAGTCAGTTGTTTATGAATTGAAGTAAAATAAGCATACACGGCACAAAGTTTTTGTTTATTATTTGTAAACTAAACAGCTGAAACAAGATGTGGATCCATAAACCTGGACCCCTGGGCAATCAACTCAACAGTGTTAGCTTACCTACAGGAGTTGGAGATTTAAGATTATATACAGGGTATAAGTGCAGATATTTGTATATTTGCCACCATAATATATACACACATCAGTGTTATGGTTGGTTTTTTACTGCATCAAACAGTCTTTCCACAAACACGTCAGAAACTTGACGGCCTGATGTTTTCTGCATGGCCATTCTTAGGCCGCAAAATGAAGGATGCTACGCACTACAGACGGTTCCTTCTCCATCCATACCTCCACACTTAAACACCTGACCTGTTGTCCAGCGTGAAATTAATACTGATGGCTCGCTCTTGCTTGGATGTACTACGCAACCTAAGAACATACGACTTTTATTAGCTTTAATTATTAGTCTGAAAATGGGGTACATACTAATGTAATGTTGTTCTCGTACTGTCCTCAGTCGTCAGTAGAAATATCTGCACTTACAACCATTACAACCTGTATTATCAGTGAGGCTGTAGTTTCTCCTATATCAAGTAAACATAGGTACATTATAAAACGGTCTTATCTCTGCAACACTGCCGTAGTAGGCCGTACTATTCAAGGGCACGACTGCCATTGGACACAGACCACTGTCCACGAACACACATAAACTGTTACCATCAAAACTGCCACTGTTTCGCCAAAATAATTCGGTTCTGGACAACATAAACACAAAACACACGAAAGAAGTATAAACATACAATCACAGTTATATTTATATAACCATTTGGACAGATAGGTTACTCTCCTGTTTTGAGTGAATAGTTGTGAAAAAATGCAGCTGTAATGGAGTTTCTTGTGTAAAAGTATAGATGTTTGAACTGTTAAGAATATGTCGAATTTACTGGGTTGTGTCCACGCAATAGTGAAAATCCCGCAGCAAATGTCTCTAATGATGTCTGTCAAAAGATTATGGCTACAGTGTATGGAATTGTGTCAGTCAAGTTCAGCTCTGTTAACATAACTTCACCTAAAAGATACAATGAACAAATTTTTATAAACAAAATTAAATCGAAAAGCTACTAATTCAGTCTGAAGTAAATAACAATATTATATTTAACGCTTTTCTGCCCTGTAAGTAGGATTTTACAGTTCGAAATATATAGTGTGAAGAAACATTTCACTCTCAAGAAGTCCTGCGTTTGAGTCTAAACTGGAATATACACTCCTGGAAATTGAAATAAGAACACCGTGAATTCATTGTCCCAGGAAGGGGAAACTTTATTGACACATTCCTGGGGTCAGATACATCACATGATCACACTGACAGAACCACAGGCACATAGACACTGGCAACAGAGCATGCACAATGTCGGCACTAGTACAGTGTATATCCACCTTTCGCAGCAATGCAGGCTGCTATTCTCCCATGGAGACGATCGTAGAGATGCTGGATGTGGTCCTGTGGAACGGCTTGCCATGCCATTTCCACCTGGCGCCTCAGTTGGACCAGCGTTCGTGCTGGACGTGCAGACCGCGTGAGACGACGCTTCATCCAGTCCCAAACATGCTCAGTGGGGGACAGATCCGGAGATCTTGCTGGCCAGGGTAGTTGACTTACACCTTCTAGAGCACGTTGGGTGGCACGGGATACATGCGGACGTGCATTGTCCTGTTGGAACAGCAAGTTCCCTTGCCGGTCTAGGAATGGTAGAACGATGGGTTCGATGACGGTTTGGATGTACCGTGCACTATTCAGTGTCCCCTCGACGATCACCAGTGGTGTACGGCCAGTGTAGGAGATCGCTCCCCACACCATGATGCCGGGTGTTGGCCCTGTGTGCCTCGGTCGTATGCAGTCCTGATTGTGGCGCTCACCTGCACGGCGCCAAACACGCATACGACCATCATTGGCACCAAGGCAGAAGCGACTCTCATCGCTGAAGACGACACGTCTCCATTCGTCCCTCCATTCACGCCTGTCGCGACACGACTGGAGGCGGGCTGCACGATGTTGGGGCGTGAGCGGAAGACCGCCTAACGGTGTGCGGGACCGTAGCCCAGCTTCATGGAGACGGTTGCGAATGGTCCTCGCCGATACCCCAGGAGCAACAGTGTCCCTAATTTGCTGGGAAGTGGCGGTGCGGTCCCCTACGGCACTGCGTAAGATCCTACGGTCTTGGCGTGCATCCGTGCGTCGCTGCGGTCCGGTCCCAGGTCGACGGGCACGTGCACCTTCCGCCGACCACTGGCGACAACATCGATGTACTGTGGAGACCTCACGCCCCACGTGTTGAGCAATTCGGTGGTACGTCCACCCGGCCTCCCGCATGCCCACTATACGCCCTCGCTCAAAGTCCGTCAACTGCACATACGGTTCACGTCCACGCTGTCGCGGCATGCTACCAGTGTTAAAGACTGCGATGGAGCTCCGTATGCCACGGCAAACTGGCTGACACTGACGGCGGCGGTGCACAAATGCTGCGCAGCTAGCGCCATTCGACGGCCAACACCGCGGTTCCTGGTGTGTCCGCTGTGCCGTGCGTGTGATCATTGCTTGTACAGCCCTCTCGCAGTGTCCGGAGCAAGTATGGTGGGTCTGACACACCGGTGTCAATGTGTTCTTTTTTCCATTTCCAGGAGTGTATTTGGGTTTATTGTTATTGCTCTGAGACGAAAGATTTAGTTCTTTACTGTCCTCCGAATTTATGTGAAGTCGGCTACGTAACGTTTGGTTCAGATGTAAATAGTCACTGACAAGTCGGAAATAATAACTGTCACCAGAGAAGTTCAACAGCTTCACATGTGAGATGTATCTTCTGCAGCAGTTGGCCATCGCAGGAGCACTAATACGTCAAATGTTCTGCGCTGCAAAAGATGCTAAGGTGGTCATGAGTCGTCTCGAAAATGAAAAAACTTGTTAAAGAAATGCTACCGACTTCCATTGTTATTCTTGTGCTGTCTCGCTGAGTAACCTTCACCAATAAAACCTTCTAAAACTCTATAATTTGAAATGAGATGTGCAAAGGTGATATACAGACACAACTTTAAGCATAACAGTGTATTCCTGCGTAACGATTTATGTCAATGGCATTTATTTATTCATATTTACTGTCAAATTTAACGTGTACTTTGGTCCTCACTGTAAAAGCATTTAACAAAGTGTTCCCCAGACCACAGTCCACTTCTCAAAGACGAATGATCTACATTACTGTTCAAATGGCTCTGAGCACTATGGGACTTAACATTTGAGGTCATCAGTCCCCTAGAACGTAGAACTACTTAAACCTAATAACCTGACATCACACACATCCATGCCGGAGGCAGGCTTTAACCTACATGACTGTTGTAACAAAGTCCGTACCTCCGTTGTAGTTCATGGTCCACCACCGCTTTTCTTGGTTGAAATGATGCCTTTATCTATTTTGACATCGCCTCTAATAGTGCAGCATATTCCGGCGTACCGCGTTTTCGACTGGTCTCCCGTAATTTCGATATCTTGATTATTTGTCTTGAAAGTCTTCTACATTGATTTTTCCACTTCACCTCTGGCTGCCGAGTCTTGTCTCCTGCAGCTTTTTTTTCTGTCTTCTCTTCTCTGTTGATAATTTCATAAATAGAGTGGTCTCCTATTAAATTTTGGGATTTTGCTGCATCAATGCTCCTATCATACTTAGCTGGCTATATCTTCGTTTCGTCCGCCTCTCCACGCTCTGCTTCTACTGTCTTCACACTCTTCTCCGTGTGAAACCTTCTAGTTATTACTGCAAAGAAAACTGCCTCTTTTCCGCATTATTATCACTATTTTACAGTAATAAAACTGCCCCTTCCATACATGGGTGTTTACCGGGCGCTGATGACGGCACAGTTAAGCTCTCCATAAACCAAACATCATCATCATCATCATCAAAATTGTCATCATCGGTGTTTCCGTATCAACTTCCAAGCTTCAATTGTGTTTATTATTTTTCATTTCCCTCGTTATAAAAAATGGCACAGATTATCTTTCTATAGTCTGACCAAAGCATTCCCTTTTATACATTAAATACGTAGAGTGAAAGTTACACACAACATCACTACATTGACTCGTGAAAGGTGTGGGATCGGTAGTATCGCTTATTCAATTTTTGTGCTTATACAACTCGTAGAAACGTGTTTACCTTCTGCGCCCACTGCGGGCTGCCAGCGCTTTACCGAGTTAAGCGAATCGGTCAGACTCACAGAGACAGTCATGTGCTGAAGTTAGCTGGGACATTTTCATCGGTGATGGGCTAGCGCAGGGCCGCCCACAGTGTACCAAACTTCACGCGTGCAGCGTGTGTGGCCCGCTGGCGAGCCGAGGCTCAGCCCGTCACTCTGCTTCGCTCAGTGCTTCTCCGAAGTACCCGTGACAGCACGGTGCGGCATTTTTTCGGTCGGAGCAACTATAAGTTCGGCAGAGTTACGGTGTCAACGTTGTCTAGCCCTCGCTATTTGCTCGTGACATGAAAGAGGTTCACAGGTCCAGTGGCTGTTTGCACGAAAAGAGTCAGTCTAGTGATCTGTCGTACCAATCCTTTAAAATGAAAGGGAATGATAGAAGAGAGGGCTCAGAATTCTGAATTCACATAAGCGACCGGTACCGCATATTTGTTATGAAGTTACATTGCAATATCATGCAGAAAGAGGTTCGATTCCCGGCGGGGTCAGGGATTTTCTCTGCCTCATGATGACTGGGTGTTGTGTGATGTCCTTAGGTTAGTTAGGTTTAAGTAGTTCTAAGTTCTAGGGGACTGATGACCATAGATTTTAAGTCCCATAGAGCTCAGAGCCATTTGAACCATGCAGAAAGAATTTAAAGATTTAGCTGAGAACTACAGTGCAAAAAATTATAATGACTGACAGAGATAATTCATTGTTCTGTACATCTACATCTACATCCACATTCCGCAAGCCACCTGACAGTGTGTGGCGGAGGGTACGTTGAGTACCTCTATCGGTTCTCCCTTCTATTCCAGTCTCGTATTGTTCGTGGAAAGAAGGATTGTCGGTATGCTTCTGTGTGGGCTCTAATCTCTCTGATTTTATCCTCATGGTCTCTTCGCGAGATATACGTAGGAAGGAGCAATATACTGCGTGACTCTTCGGTGAAGGTATGTTCTCGAAACTTCAACAAAAGCCCGTACCGATCTGCTGAGGTTCTCTCTTCCAGAGTCTTCCACTGGAGTTTATCTATCATCTCCGTAACGCTTTCGCGATTACTAAATGATCCTGTAAAGAAACGCGCTGCTCTCCGTTGGATCTTCTCTATCTCCTCTATCAACCCCATCTGCTACGGATTCCACACTGCTGAGCAGTATTCAAGCAGTGGGCGAACAAGCGTACTGTAACCTACATCCTTTGTTTTCGGATTGCATTTCCTTAGGATTCTTCCAATTAATCTCAGTCTGGCATCTGCTCTACCGACGAACAACTTTATATGATCATTCCATTTTAAATCACTCCTAATGCGTACTCCCAGATCATTTATGGAATTAACTGCTTCCAGTTGCTGACCTGCCATATTATAGCTAAATGATAAGGGATCTTTCTTTCTGTGTATTCGCAGCACATTACACTTGTCTACATTGAGATTCAATTGCCATTCCCTGCACCATGCGTCAATTCGCTGCAGATCCTCCTGCATTTCAGTACAATTTTCCATTGTTACAACCTCTCGATATACCACAGCATCATCCGCAAAAAGCCTCAGTGAACTTCCGATGTCACCCACAAGGTCATTTATGTATATTGTGAATAGCAACGGTCCTACGACACTCCCCTGCGACACACCTGAAATCACGCTTACTTCGGAAGACTTCTCTCCATTGACAATGACATGCTGCGTTCTGTTATCTAGGAACTCTTCAATCCCATTACACAATTGGTCTGATAGTCCATATGCTCTTACTTTGTTCATTAAACGACTGTGGGGAACTGTATCGAACGCCTTGCGGAAGTCAAGAAACACGGCATCTACCTGGGTATCTGAGTCTCGTGGACTAATAGCGCGAGCTGGGTTTCACACGATCGTCTTTTTCGAAACCCATGCTGATTCCTACAGAGTATATTTCTAGTCTCCAGAAAAGTCATTAAACCCGAACATAATACGTGTTCCAAAATTCTACAACTGATCGACGTTAGAGATATAGGTCTATAGTTCTGCACATCTGTTCGACGTCCCTTCTTGAAAACGGGGATGACCTGTGCCCTTTTCCAATCCTTTGGAACGCTACGCTCTTCTAGAGACCTACGGTATAGCGCTGCAAGAAGCAAGTTATTCTTCGTACTAAATTTGCAAGCATGGAACACATGAAGAAAGAGGTGGTACCGATGGTAAAATTTCTGAAGCCACATACATTATTCCACTGTCAGTTGCAACAGTTTGCACTGAAACTGAACGAAGAGTATGGAGATTTCACACACTGAAGCCCCAAAGAAACTGATATAGGCATGCGTATTCAAATTCAGAGATATGTAAACAGTCAGGATGCGGCGCTGCCGTCGGCAACACCTACATAAGATAACAAGTGTTTCGCGCAGCTGTTAGTTTGGTTGCACCTGCTACAGTGGCAGGTTATCAAGATTTACGGGAGACTGAACAGTCGGTGCACGACTGATGGGACACAGAATCTCCGAGGTAGCTATGAAGTGGGGATTTACCCGTACGACCATTTGACGAGTGTACCGTGAATATCAGGAATCTGGTAAGACATCAGATCTCCGGAAAAAGATCCTGCAAGAACGGAACCAACGAAGACTGAAGAGAATCATGTAACGTGACGGAAGTGCAACCCTTCCGCAAATTGCTGCAGATTTCAATGCTGGGCCGTCAACAAGTGTCAGCGTGCGAACCGTTCAACGAAACGTCATTGATATGGGCTTTCGGAGCCGAAGGCCCACTCACGTACCCTTCATGACTGCACGGCACAAAGCTTTACGCCTCGCCTGGGTCCGTCAACTCAGACACTGGACTGTTGATCACTGGAAACATGCTGCCTGGTCGAACGAGTCTCATTTCAAATTGTACCGAGCGGATAGACGTGTACGGATATGGGAACAACCTCATGAATCCATGGACCCTACATGTCAGCAGGGACTGATCGAACTGATGGAGGCTCTGAAATGGTGTGGACCGTGTGCAGTTGGAGCCATACGGGACCCCTGATACGTCTAGAAAGGACTCTGACAGGGGACACGTACGTAAGCATCCTGTGTGATCACCTGCATCCATTCATGACCATTTTACATTCCAACAGATTGGGCAATTCCAGCCGGACAATGCGACACCTAACACCTCCAGATTTCCTACAGAGTGCCTCCAGGAACATTCTTCTGATTTAAAACACTTCCGCTGGCCACCAAACTCTCCAGACATGAACATTATTGAGCATATCATGGATGCCTTGCAACGTGCTGTTCAGAAAAGATCTCCACCCCCTCGTACTCCTACGAATTTATGTATAGTCCTGCAGAATTCACGGTGTCAGATCCCTCCAGCACCACTTCAGACATTAGTGGAGTCCATGCAACGTCGTGTTGCGGCACTACTGCATGCTCGTACGGACCCTACACGATATTAGGCAGGTGTACCAGTTTCTTTGGCTCTTCAGTGTATATTATTGTGAAGTCGGTTGGTTAAGTTAAGCGGCATGTCTGGAAAACTTTTTCGATTTTAAACTCGTTATTGTTGAATTTGTGAAGGAACTCAAATTAGAACATCTGGAACAGATTGCAGGATTTGCTTTCGAAGTTGACTTGATTTCACACTGCCCACAGTAACTCATTCCAAGTTAACTTCTTTCTGATTTGGTGTGGAAAAATAAAATCGCCTTGTAGAAGGCACTCACGATGACAAAGACAGACAGCTTCCCCAAGCTCACTACCATTAAAGAAAACTGGAAGCTGGAAGAACTTATTGTGGCCTTGAAAGAGTTTCAAAGATTGTTTTAGAAAGGTTTCGAGGGCACTGTCAATGTTACATCAGTTTTAAAGGCCGTTTGCCGTTTCAGTTGAAAAGGGCCTTGTACATATCCGGACGTATTCGATTGTCCTGCAAGATAATTTTAGTTTTAGCCACGGATACTTTAACATTAAAACTATCAAGGACATCGACATTTTCATCCTCAGAGTTTCCAAGTCCTCGTAATGAGGTTGGAAAAGTGATAAATTTTTCGATCGACGTATTTGTGTGAAAATTCTTTTGTCGATTTTGAAACTAAACGAGTAACGATTATGTGGCACCTTGAGTGTGAAACACTTTGAAACTGCCTGCGTCTGTCTGTATTCCGTAAGTTTGTACCAAATACAAATAGTATTATGTCTAGAGCGCCAAAAATAATTAAATAACACCGATTTTTCCTGTTATCTGTGATGTTAAGAAATGTGAAATGTAAAACCATGTTCTAGGTCTTGCGACTCGGCTGCCATTTGCAGTGTTTGCAGTTTTCCCCTTCCTCGCGCACAGACAGAATGGCGTGACGGTGGAGAGAACAAGAAGCGAGACTGAACCTTTTGGCACTCTGGTATGAGTATGGCGCGCGAGTCGAAATTTTGAGTGCCTCTGGGCTAGAGGCTCAACGTTGCCACATGAGTCCATGCTGCAGCTGAGTGGGTAAAGTCTGATTGGCACCTTTTACTTCTGGTGAGGTTCCTGGAGTTCGAGCATGGCTGTTAATTTCGAGAAGCACCTTAAGAAGGACGTTAGGCTGAGTGGATCAATTCTGGGGACATAACATCGAGGACTATAAAACCCATATTCCATGACGATCACAGATGAAGAAATTATTTGGTGAGAACTTTATGCTAAAACTGCCTCTGAAGATCTCACTGGAAAATTGTAACTCATCATTGACTTACTGCTGCTTGCCGAGGTCAATGTTTCATGTGTGTGTTCATCAGTTTCATCTGTTATGAGTGATGCCATTTTCCTTATCTCTCTCTCTTGTTTGAAAACTGCATTGAATCACTGCAATTATTACCTCAGCTGTGGATCTTTTACAACGATTTTGTTTTCAAGCTACATGATATATTCTGGAGTGCGAGTGTAGAACATACTTCCAGCAGCGCCTAACCATAACGCTTCTGTGTATATTTTCTGCAGTCTTTAAATGTTTCAAGGTATACAGTATAATTGGCATCTCTCTTGTTTTGGTAACCAGATTTCATCACGTGTTTAAACTACTGTTATAGCATTGTAAATGCTCATTTATATGGTTTTTTCTATAAGTTACAGTTCTGCCTTATCTTTTATCCTGACTAACTGTTACTGATATGCCAAGGGTCAGTTGGCTGGTTATGTAAACGCCAGTGAACGAGAAGAAGTTCCTTAATTTTTTGAAGTTGTTGAATTAAACCAATTATTAAACGCCATTTCTTGTTTATTAATCTTGGAGATAATGTTTCACTCTAACGAATAAATGTTCTTCTATGACTGGATGTGGATATAATGAATTTTTGAGAGACAGTATATTTGTTAATTTGGACCGAAGACTTACCAAATAAATCTTTCTGCTAATCTCCTAGCCAATAATTGTTCCTGGAACCTTACCACTTACCAGCTTCCTACCCATTAAATATATTTACAAAATACATTGAATTCGTTTTCATTTATATAAAAGAAATCATCTGCTAGAGAATATTTCCGTCACTACAACACAGGGCATCTCACGTCAGATATAGACTTACTTTTACAAATGAGTGGATGCTGTAGTACTTCAAAGAGACATACTTGCGTGCTATATTTCTCTTCGGTAATTGTCTAAAGGTTAGGTATGTGTTTGAAGACAACGTCATAATAAGGTTCGAAATCGACTGCAAATAAAGTAAGCAGTAACCACAGTTGAGCGGTGGAGAATTAGTACAGTAAAACCTGTAGGCCCCAAACAAAACAATTTCCCATTACCTATCGCCATGGAAGCAAAAAGACTATCTTAATTCTTCCCCCTTCCCACAACCCCCCCCCCCTCCCGCCCAACAGACCCACTCATACCAACGCTTAAAGGTGCCGAAAAACTTTCCTTTAACTTAGTGTAGTCCAAGTTTTATGATTTCTCCCTGTGTAGCACGGAGTGACAGCTGAGGACAACGGTGACTCACGTGTCGATCGCACACGACAACCGGCATTAAAATAAATCTGAAAACTTTTTACGGCTTGATATATCAGCAGCAGGTGCACGAATTAATTTTTCATGTCGCTGCCATTTATAGCTACGCATTTGTCACGGCGATGGATTTCAGTGGGTATTTCCCTGATTGATGGTTTCATTGTATCGACCACCTTGCTCACTAAAAATGAGGCTGCTTAAGGAGTATTAGTTTTTATTCTTTCTTTCTTTCCTTTTAACGAAAGACGGCAGGTTACGTTCGGTGGTGTGAAGGTTTCCGTTTTGAGATTCGCTAGTTTAGTCCGAGTTACACGGATTCGGTACAGTGAACAACTTTGTATCACTGAAACATTTGCTGAATGGTTTCCAGAATACGAAAATCATGTCTTCTAATCTCATTCGACAGCCCCGATTTCACAACGAGGGTTACCAACAAATAAATGAGGATGATGAGATTATTCGACTTCTGGTGGTCGGACACATTCACCTCAGTTTAATTGTCTATGAGCACTATGGAACTTAATATCTGAGGTCATCAGTCCCCTAGACTTAGAACTACTTGAACTCAACGAACCTAAGGACATCACACACATCCATGCCCGAGGAAGGATTCGAACATGCTACCGTAGCGGCAGCACGGTTCTGGACTGAAGCGCCTAGAACCGCTCTGCCACAGACGTCTTGAAGAAATTAAATATAACATATATACATGAACTACAAAGCCCCCCCTCTCTCTCTCTCTCTCTCTCTCTCTCTCTCTCTCTCTCCCTCTCTCTCTCTCTCTCTCTCTCTCACACACACACACACACACACACACACACACACACAAACAATGGAACCAGTACCACGTCGGTTTTTCAGGCACACCAAATAAGGACATGGATCGATTGGTAAAAATACTAGAATAGAAATACTACAATACTGCAGTAGATACAGACCCTCTGCAACACCCTGAAACCTGTAAACGGAGATTTTAGGTATATCACTTAGATAAGAATTGCAAATAAAAATAATTTTTTTTACTCAGTCTTCTGAGTGGTCTGATGTGGCCCCCCACGAATTCCTCTTCTGGGCCTATCTTTTCATTTCTGAGTAGCACTTTCAACCTACGTCCACAATTACTTGTTGCATGTATTCCGATCTCTGTCTTCTTCCACAGTTTTTACGCTCTGCTGCTGCTTCCGGTACCATGAAAGTTATTCCTGGATGTCGGATTCTCTTGTCAGTATTTTCCCAAATGTTCCTTTCCTCGCCAATTCTGCGAAGAACCTCCTTATTCCTTGCCTTATCAATCCACCTAATTTTCGATATTCTTCTGCAGCACCATATATCAAAGCCTCCGATATTCTTCTGTTCCTGTTTATCAACAGTCAATGTTTCCCTACTATACAATGCTGTGCTCCAAATATACAATCTCATAAATTTCTTTCTCAAATTAAGAACTATGTTTGATACTTAACTGTTGACCAGGAATGCTCTTTCTGTTCCCAGTGATAATCTGCTTTTTATGTCAAACTTGCTCTTGCTCCTTCCGTCAGGGATTTTTTTGCTGCCTAGGTAGCAGAATTCCTTAACTTAATCTACTTCGTGTGCCTAATTCCGACGTTATGTTTCTCGCTGTTCTCATTTATGCTACTTTACGTTATGTTTATTTTACTCTTTCTTCTATTTACTTTCAATCCATTTTGGGTCTCATGAGACCGTTCATTCCATTCAGCATATCCTGTAATTCACTCTCAGTCAGGATGGCAATGTCTTCAGCGTAACTAATCATTGATATTCCTTCATCTTGAATTTTAATCCCACTCTTGTAATTTTATTTTTTCACCCTCATTGCTTATACTTTGTATGGACTGAATATTACCAATCTTTCCTAATAGCTTACTCCTATTTTTCTCAGAATTTCTAACTTCTGACATTGTTGAACGCTTTTTCCAGGTCGACAGATCCTATGAACGCGTTTGATTTTTCCTTGGTCTTGCTTCCATAACCAAACGCACCGTCGGAACTGCCTCTCTGGTTCCTTTGCCTTTCGTAAAAGCAATGTGAGCGTCACCTACAGAAAATCATTTTTCTTTTCCATTCTTCTGTAAATTATTTTTGTCAGCAACTAGGAAGCATGAGCTGTTAAGCTGTTTGTGCCGTAATTTTCGCACTTGTAGTCTCTTGCTGTCTTCGGAATTGTGGGTGATGTTTTTCCGAAAGTCAAATGGTATGTCTCCAGACTCAATCATTCTACACACCAACGTGAACAGTCCTTTTGCTGCCATTTCGCCCAGTAATTTTAGAAATTTTGCTGGCATGTTATCAATCCCTTCTGTTTTATTAGATCTTAAGTCTTCCAAAGCTCTCTTCACCCTGACAGAAGCCTCCACTGTTCTCCTCCGCGGATCCGCTCTCTCCTCTACATTTAACTGTGGACTTCCTATTGCTCTCTTAATGTGATCCCCCTTGCCTTTAATTTCACCGAAGGTTGTTTTGACTTTTCTTTACGTTGAATCCGCCTTTCCCACGATCATTTCTCTTCTATTTCATGCAGCCATTTTGCCTTATGTTACCTGGAATGGCACTTTATTTCGTTCCTAAGTGATTTGTATTTCTGTATTCCCGAATTCCCTCAACATTATTGTAGTTCCTTCTTTCGTCGATCAACTGAAGTACTTTCTCTATTATAAATGGTATCTTCGCAGTTACCTTCTTTCCAACTTCTATAATAGCACTTTTTAAAGGCGTACAATCCTCTTCAACTGCCTACTGAGCTATTCATTATCACAGTATCTATAGCTTCGGAGGATTTCAAGAGTGTCTCTTCGGTTCTTAGTAGTTCCGTATCCCGCTTCCTTGCGCATTGATTCTTCCTGACTTATCTCTTAAATTTCTGCCTATTCTCCATCATTACTAAACTGTCGTCTGGCTCTAAATCTGCTCCCGAGTAAGCCTTATAATATAGTATCTGATTTCGGGAGCTCTGCCTGAAAAGGATGTAATGTAATTGATACATTACCTTATCTTTCGGCCTTTCCCAAGCATTTCTCCTCCTCTTGTGTTTCTTGAACAGAATATTTGCCATTACTAGCTGAAATTTATTACTCTTTCTCCTTTCTCGTTCTTACTACCAAGCCCATACACTACTGTAACCCCCTTCTTCTCCTCCCTCCTCTACAACCGCATTCCAGTCCCGCATGACTAGTAGATTTTTCTCTGCCTTTACGTACTGAATTACCCATATCCTTTATCTCTTAGTCCTCTGCTTGTGAAGTAGGCATGTATACCAGAAGTACTGTTACCGATGTAGGTTTGCTTCGATTCTGAAGAGATGAACAGTTCAAAGTTTGCCTTACCTTCCTGTGCACAACGAATCCTGCTGCTGTCACACCATTTCCTGCTGCTGATATTACCCTATACTCGTCTGACCAGAAATCCCTGTCTTATGACCGATCCTATTACTGATCCCCACTGTATCGAGTAGGAGGCTCAGAACTTCCATTTTCAGATTTTTCAGATTTTCTAGTTTCCTTGCATCGTTCAGAATTCTCACATTCCATGCCTTACATGTCCTGTGGATGCACATTATGTTCTTTAATGCAGAGGTTTCTGTTGCCTCTGTCTGCATCTTCATGGCTTAGTCATTGCTGATTTTTAAATCTTTCATAGGCAGATTTCCGCCCCAAGGGCAAGAGTACGTTCTGAACGTCTGTCCGCTCCTCCGCCTTCTTTGGCAAGGCCGGTGGCAGAACGAGGATGGCTTGTTACACCGGAAGTCATAGGCCACCATTACTCGTGATTGTTTCTTCAGAATTTAAGCAGTGGCGAGGGTCGACCCGGGAACGACAAATTTCTGACTACTAGCCAAAGACGCTACCCCTATACCAGGGGTTACAAAAGCAAGGAAAAGGATGATTACGGTCTGGCGGCACGTATATGTCTACCATCTACGAACATTATATATATATTACATTGGCCGGCACTTGGATGGATGACCATCCAGGCCGCCATGCGCTGTTGCTTTTTTTAGGGGTGCACTCAGCCTCGTGATGCCAATTGAGGAGCTATTCGACCGAATAGTAGCGGCTTCGGTCAAGAATACCATCATAATGCCCAGGAGAGCGGTGTGCTGACCCCACGCCCCTCCTATCCGCATCCTCCTCTGAGGATAACACGGCGGTCGGATGGTCCTGGTAGGCCACTCGTGGCCTGAAGACGGAGTCCTTTTCTTTATTATATTCCCACAGGGAATGAGGCAGAAATGGCTATATATACACCACAGCACGCACCTCAATTATATCGTCACCAATCCCTCATATGGCAAGCAACGGAAGAAACATACTTTCTCAAGTTCCGCTTCCCTGGATTAAGGAAACAGGGTTTCATGATAAGTACTTCGCCTTCCCACCAAATATTCCCCTTTACTGATTGTCTCGCCCGTAACACTTCAATATCTATATCGACATCGTAACAAGTATCTTCCGATATGTCGAAGAATCACCATCGTTCTGCCAACGGCCTTTTCTAAGGCGTTGGAAGAGCAAACAGAGGTTGTGGCTCTCCCTCTAGCCCGTCGGGTGGTGTCAGCAGTGATCAGCCTCTTGAGAGTACGTGGGAGGTAAAGTAAACCGTGCATTAAAGAAAAGTAACATGTACCCATAGCACGTGTGACCTGTGAACGGAGCTGTTCAGTGACTGATCACGACGGACGGTAACTGAAGAGGACTGTGACTAAAAATAAGAGGAGACTGCAGTAAATGAGACTATAGGAATGAATATAGCATTCGCGAACTCTTTCAGCACCAAAACAAGAAGGGACCTCCATAAGTAGGGAATTGCAGGGCATATTCCAATTCGAATACCACAAATCTATGATGGAGATGCGCTTAACACGTAATCTTGATTCCCAAGCCTTAAAACCTGTAGGCCCGTACTATCGAGTATTGAATGGAAGTCATTTAGTTGGGTGAGCCTTTTGCACACCGTTTCCAACTTCTGGCTGAGTTTATGTCCCAAGAGAGAAGCATCATGGGTGTTCAGTCATGATTTGGGCAGTCATTTCGTGGTATTTCAGGGACCCCGTGGTTACTCTGCAACGTCGCACTACTGCCACTTCAGCTGATCAGGTCCACCCCATGTTACAACGTTTGTGCTCCAATGGCAATGCATGTTCCAAGACGTTAGGCTGTTCACACTGCTAGCATCGTCCAGGAATGAGTTAGTGATGACGAGGATGAGTTGTCGTATCTTCCCTGGCCACCAGTCACCAGGTCTCAAGATTATCTGGAGGGAAGGGTTATGTGATAGCTGTCAGTATCCTGAACTGCCATTATTTGGAGTATTGATGGTAACAAGATGCCCTTGAAATCCGTACAGGACCTTTATTTCTCCATTTCAGGACGACTGGAAGCTGTATTGAAAGCCGGCAGTTTTCCTACAACTAATTAGGCATTGTACAGAGTTGTGTTTTTGGTGTTCCCATATTTTTCCAACCCCCTGTAAATTATTGGAATACCTGAAAGAGACATATACTTGCAGGCGATACACACAGCACATATCGCAATCAGTATATCTGAGAGTGATACTGGTGAGAGTATATGGTACGAGATGAAAAAACAAGCCAGCAATCATGGGTCTGAAATGCAGCCGTATACAAAATATTTGTGAATATGTGGTTATTATTCGCCTTCGGTTTCAGTATCAGCTATTGCCATGGTTAGTACATATGCAACTTTTTCCAGTAAGCCACCCTCTACCTGTGCTTAAAGTTCATCCCCAGTCTATCGAACAAGTAATAAAATATTATCAGGGCCGTTCTGAGTCATAGTGGCATTATCTCCCGCCAAGGGCGCAGGCACGGAGCGGATGCAAAACCTGAAAAATAAAGACAGTTTAACAGTTCCCCGGGTGAGAGTCGTGGGTCGTGGGTCGTGTCCTCGTATTTTCTGCGTTTCTCCCGGCCCACGAATATAAAATCACACTCTTGGTACGATGTCATTTCTACCGTCATTTCGTCCACGTAGCTTTTTTGGTATTTGTTTGATGTGGTTTATAACAGATTTTTTCATTTTTTGCTAATCACCTGTTAAAAAGCAGGCATATAAGTTTACCAAAACTGCAGTGATAAAATTTTGCGTTTTCAAATAAAACATTTTTCTTAACGAGTAATGTTTATTCGTAAAATTTCCACTGCTTTGAAATAATGAACCGCGTAACCGCTACGGTCGCAGGTTCGAATCCTGCCTCGGGCATGGATGTGTGTGATGTCTTTAGGTTAGTTAGGTTTAAGTAGTTCTAAGTTCTAGGGGACTGATATACTCAGATGTAAAGTCCCATAGTGCTCAGAGCCATTTGAATCATTACAGGAATTGGGAAAAGGGATCAGCACTATTGTAATAACAACGACCAAAGTTAGAAAATAGTAGGGAATACGTGACATAATAATCCGTACAGCATTACAAAGACAATGATATACCTATTGGCGTGTGGCGTGGCCCATTAGATGGAAGGCCTGCACGTGCAGTGTGTAAGACTGGCTCCCACCTGGTCCTGGCCGCCCTCGGACATCAGTTGTAGTTCAAGATGGTAGCAGCCCTAGTGTGGAAGTATTTTACGAAGTGCGATAAGAATGTAGTAAAATGCTCCATTTGCCTTTAAAGATTCAGAACGTGAGGAAGCATAACATACCTGTGACGTCATAATTAGGAAAAAACATCCACATTGTTCCTTGGGAGAGTAGGTAATTTTGACTGATGCAGATATAATTTTATTGACTTGCTATAAACTTGGAATAGTAACTGAGCTCTTAATTTTATTGTTCAGGATCAAAAATCGATACCATCCAAAAATGACGACGTAGGGAAGTCAACAAGTTGTGACCTGTCACTCCTGCTGTCGCCACCCCCCCCCCCCCCGTCTCCCTCCGTCCCCCTTCCCCACCACTCATCGCCCACCCCCCACCGCCGCCAGCATCTATTTCGCAATCATTGTTGGAGACAATGAGACAGATTTCTGCTACAGCCTCAACCCCATTTCGATTGTGGGCTCCTGTTCTTTCACCTTTATTAGAATTTTTCAGACTGTGTTCGATGTCTAGTCCGCAGCTCGTGTTCTCGTGGTAGCGTTCTCGCTTCCCGAGCACGGGGTTCGGGTTCGATTCCCGGCAGGGTCAGAGATTTTCACCTGCCCCCGGAGGACTTGGGGTTGTTGTGTCGTTTTCATCATCATAATTCATCCCCATTACGGTCGGACGAAGGAAACGCCAAACCACCTCCACTAGGACCTTGCCTAGTACGGCGGTGCGGGTCTCCCGCATCGTTCCCCTAAGCTCTGTCAAGAAGCATGGGACTTCATTTCCATTTCCAATAGCAATAAAAAAATGAAAATCAATTTTTCAAAAACCTGTTATTTTGAGCGGTTTTAAGAGACAGATTAAAATGGAGACGAAAAGAACTGGTGAAACCGAAAACCAATTCTTTCGCCGATAATTGAAGGGCTTATTTGAATAATGTTTATTCATTTTGAGATACAGAGTACTAAAGTTAAATGAGCGCTGAAAAATCTCCAGTTGAGATACCAGCAATATTCAAGCATATGGTTTCTTGCAAGAGATGAACCTTTCTTTCTGTTTTCTTGGATCATTAATTTCAGAAGCATTACAGACAGAAAAGTGGAGGTAATTGAGTTTTACCACTATTGAAATAAGCCCTCCCTGACATGGGATTCGTAACCGTCGCTAACAAGCTTCATGTGGGAACACAGCGCACCATTAACACAGACGCCACCTACACACCTCGCTAAGTTTCACTAATAATACTTCGCTACGGTACTGTACGATTTCAAAGGGCTGAAGCAAATATATTATTTGACTGAAGCCCTCCGATTACTGCACATTTCTGCCGACTGACGACCGGAGAGAGACGCAACGACACAGGAAGCGTGCAAGAGAGATGCTGATGCGTAAATCGGAAAGAATTCAAGAACAAACCTCCTGTGTCTGATGACGAGGCCGTGCTGAAAAGAAACTTAGCGGATGATGTTTCTCCACTTCCCCTGTATGCGGTATACATCTATTTGATTACAGAAGCACTTTGCCCACGTTCGAATACACTGTGCTCCAATACAGCACACCCATAGCTAAACTGATCTCAGCACGACTGACACTTGCAACGTATAGAGGGCATTGCACAGGTGCCGTTCGCGATCAAATACAACAGCGCACCTGCATGTAAGGCTACTAAGATAGGAAATAAGTTCCATATGCTCGCTCTAAGCTCGCCAGCGGGTCCTGTGACGTCATCTCCGATCTCGTCGTCTCCGTGTGCCCGCAGACTCTAGCGTCTCCGTCGTAGCCCACTCGTCACCTGCGTATGTTGTCGGGTACAAGTGGAGTCGACTCGCTCAGAATGGAGAGCGAGTACTCGAGTTCGCAGGTATAAACGGGGACTCGCGGCATTCCTGCTACATAGGCAAACGTTCTGTAAGGAATTACGCCATTAAATTGTAATTTACGATGCATTTACTGCACACAACCCTGATTTCGGCTATATATTCATACTCAAGTGCAAACTGGTATGTCACAAAGTGTCCGACTAACAGATGCAAGTTATTTTTAAATGAACACACAGCTATTTGACTACATTGCTCTTTATTTAATTACGACTAAGTTTTCGGCCTCTTATGCCATTTTCAAGGACTGAGTTTATGTCATTAACACACATTGCAGGTCATCAAGATCAAAATTGGCCATAAATTAAAAGAAATATTCGCTCCCCACAAAATGCCAGATGTAAAATCATCATCTTGTAAAAAGATCAATAATATATTTTTTTAAAATTTATTGCCAATTTTGAGCTTATGTCTTGCAATATGTGTTAAATGACATAAACTTAGTCACTTGAAAATGGCATAAAAGGCCAAAACGTGGGTCATAATTAAATAAAGCACAATAGAGTCAAATGGCGGTGTGTTCATTTAATAATTATTGTATGGCCGTTACTCAGCAGCATCAAAAACTGTTTAGAAGAACGTCCTATACCACTATAATTGTAACGGTTTTGCTTTATACAGAAAATTGTAATTTTGGTAATAATTTCGATGATACGCGGTAAAGTAAAGCTTCCATAGTATCTGAGTAATAGCGGGCAACATCTCTGTCAAACAGGTCGCGCTGCGAGAGACTGTTAGTAAAATCTTATCTTTGCTTGTGAATGGTGTGCAGTCTTGGAGAGAGAGAGAGAGAGAGAGAGAGAGAGAGAGAGAGAGAGAGAGAGAGAGAGAGAGAGAGAGAGAGGGAGAGAGGAGGTGTCGAGTTATATCTTGTGATGGAATGAGATGTGTTTAGGGCATACTGCATGGCGGCAATAATTTTTAATGCTAATTCTCGTTTGTGGAGAGATATTTTGTAAATTCATTCAGAAGACTTCAAAAGGCACTGTAATAGCGCATTAGTCGAGATATCCAAGAGTAGTAATTAATTTTGTCAGGGATTAAGAATTGGAGATTTTTATGATAACGTGACAGTGTGTGATTTACTAACTTTCTTCAAAGATGGATAGCATGCATGTTTATATGAAAGTAAAGAGAAATTGTTCAGGTTTCTCCACTATTAATGCAAAGTCAATTTTTAATATTTAAACTGTTAAACTATTTTATCTTAGTGACGTAAAGTTTTGTTAATACAGTTACTTTATTGTTTTTCCGTCACTCAGCATTCGTCTCTTTATTTCAAGTTGCACATATATAATTTTGTTTTCCCGAGTTTCCCAGTAACAGAACTTTATTTGAAAATGATCATTACAGTAACGAAATTTATTAGCATAGAAGTTTTGTGGATGTCTCTATAGTTTAAAGCATACATTGCACATCGCGTTGCTGTAGTTTGAATTTTTGACTAGGTAGCAGCAGTAACCACAGCAGTTTGGAGATAGCAGCAGTACAGCATTTATTCATTGCACAAACAGGTAGGCCATTCATAATTCACCTGTGATACAATCAACATTTCAACAGTGACATACTTTTCATACAGGGCATTTTGATAGTTATTTATCTTTCATACTTGTCTCGTAGTCAGATTGCTTGTGTTATTGATGACAGGACAGGTTTCTTAAATTTAGCGGGACATACTGTACTTCCGCACCAAGTGTTACCGTACACAGTTTAATGTTGCATTGCTGATTAACTTTAGCGTTGCTGGTGACTTTTCAAGAATTACGAGATTACTTTTGAAGTTAATATGAACTTAACTGTTCTCTAATGACGAGTTAAACTTCATATTATCACACAGACAAAATACCAGTAAATATGACTGTACATTACCATACAACAAAACTAATTAGCCACTTTCATAATGACTGATCGGTTAACAGTGAACATTGTTCTGTTTATACACAGATTCATAAAGATAATACTTACTACAGAACTGTTTTAAAATTTAATTTAGGGTTTGTCCAACAATGCGGTATAGTGCTGAATTTGGTAACCCCTCGAAGGTGTGAACAACGACACTAGCAGATATGACATGAAGATGAAGTGCATTCTCTAAATTGCGATTATCATAAACTAAATTACAGAAATGAACGAAATGCCGCGATTTTGCGTCTCATGGATATAACATTGCGTTACTTTGTGCCCAGTTGTTATTTGACGACACACGTATATTTTCTCATAATGCAGGTGGAATAAATAAGAATACAACCATTTTAATTTCGTTGGACGAAATTTTTACGTCTTCCTTCTGAGGTGTGGTCTATAGCGTGAGACTTATTCCAGATACCACACCTCCTCTAATGAACCACTATTACAATTGCGTACTTCCCATCAATTAATTTTCATTTTACACCCTCCACAGTCTCACAAAACATTCATTAAACGCCATCTGATCCGGGCAGTTGGTAATTTCGCCTTGTCAGTGCCTCTTTATAGCAGCAAGATCTAATCTCCCGTAATAACAACACGTCACGACTGGCATTACACTCTTGCATGTTTGAGTAAGAAAGAACGAGTCGACGATTGTGAAGCGACCGCAGCGCTACACTCTTAAGACTCACCGTACTCGCGAAAGTACAGCGGAAACGAAGGAAGTCTGTTATTTCAAAAATGGCTCTGAGCACTATGGGACTTAACAGCTGGGGTCAGCAGTCCCCTAGAACTTAGAACTACATAAACCTAACTAACCTAAGGACATCACACACATCCATGCCTGAGGCAGGATTCGAACCTGCGACCGTAGCGGTCGCGCGGTTCCAGACTGAAGCGCCTTTAACCGCTTGGCCACACCGGCCGGCGAAGTCTGTTAGTAATGATGTAACAGCGGTCCCTTGTTTTGTGAAGTATGCAACCCGAACTCCGCACTCCGATTGCGATCACTACTTGGGTAGCCTCAGCAGCTACGTTCAAACAAGCATTAATCGCGGTGTGTTCACATTTATGTCCAACTCATACAGCTCTCAATTGCATGTAAACTCCGCGCAGTGCACAATATTGCTCAAAAGCAGTAGCTATTATACACCGTTACGGCCTGGAGTCTTATCGTCAGTAACGAGGATGGAAAGGCTAGTGCAGTTTCGTGACTCTTTGCTCGTGCATTACGCTCTCTTGCTCTACGCGGCGCTGAGAACGACTTTCAATTTTGCGCAGCTTCATTTACATTAATTTTGAAAGAAATCACCCTTTGGAAGGCTTCCAGCGAGCATCCCTTACACCGGCGGGGCGCGCTTCAGAAAAGGGCGAACAATGGATTGATATGAAAAATGTTACGGGGACAGCGCGATAAGGCGCCCCTTTCCCCTCCCCCTCCTCCCCCTACCTTGCCCCCCCCCAAACTGCGGACTTGGCTCTACTACTTTCCCTCCCACCACTTTTTCGCCCCCCCTTTCACCCTCCCCCTCTTCGCCAGAGACTCACCGTTCCACCACGCGCTATGCGCTGTGCGTGCAGCACGAAGATGGCGAGCCGTTGGGGAAAACAAAATACTTATTTCCCAAGAAATGTGCTCCGCAGTGCTTTTATTCCGTGAAACTGCCCTAAAAGAAAATAAAAGGAAAACGAAAATATTTTGCTTCTTCTAGCTAACAGCGCTGGGTGTAATCGTTACGGGCAGAATCTTGTTACTAGCAAATGCGTCCCCAAAAGCGGCAGTCCCAAATATCTGGTTGCTGCGTCGCGTCTTTCTGTACGCGTGTGGCTTCTCTCCAGTTTGCATATTTCATGAACAACTTGCGTCGACTGGGCTCCCGTTTCCTACGAGGCCTTACTGAAAAGTAATCCCTCCGTATTTTTTATGTGAAAACTCTTAAGGCTTTTTAAATAAAGCCGACATTATTAGCGTTCTACATCTTTATTCTTCATATCTAGATATTTGCCGCCCTCTGCCGCCAGAGGGCACCGAACTGTAGCAGCCGGCCGGAGTGGCCGTGCGGTTCTAGGCGCTACAGCCTGGAGCCGAGCGACCGCTATGGTCGCAGGTTCGAATCCTGCCTCACGCATGGATGTGTGTGATGTCCTTAGGTTAGTTCGGTTTAATTAGTTCTAGGTTCTAGGCGACTGATGACCTCAGAAGTTAAGTCGCATACTGCTCAGAGCCATTTGAACCATTTTTTGAACTGTAGTATGTAACATGGGGGCCCTTAACGTAACTACGTCGATGTGCGTGGCCCACGAAAAAGACAGTCCAGGCTCGTACGTCAAAGCACGTGACCCTGCAGGTCTTACGAGTGCCAGCAGCCGTCTCCGCTGGGGTGGGGGCTAGTAGCTAACCCAGACGAGGTTAAAAATTTTTGATTGCGTGTTTAAATGATGTATGCAAGTTCTCGATAGCACGCGTGGGCCCTGCACGGAGCCGAGCATTCGCGAAGTGTGGACGACTGGCAGACTCGAAGCCCACGAGAGAGACAGGCCACGACGCATATGTCACGAAGGTAGTCTTGAACCCGCTCGCTCGCTCAGTTCAGCAAACAAAATGCGTTTCTACATCTGTTAACTCGCAGCTGGGCCTGTAATTACTAACGAGAACTGCATCTTCCACTGGACTCTGCTATTATGAAGTCTTAGTGATTAACAGTACTACAGAAAAATTTAATTTAAGATCAGTACTCGATATAAATATTATAGCGTCTTGTTTATAGCATTTAGTTTGTTCTGCTTAACAGTACTTCTTACATGCTGGAAGTGTGCCTTATGCAACTGATAGTGTAACCTCCTAGCAGTAAAAAAAATAAATAATTTTAGCATTCATTCAAATTCAGTATAACCTACCAACAGATAAATTCCGTAACCTACCATAATAAAAATGTGACTAATCTCTCAATAAAATTGTGGCTCACATATAACCTTTCAATAACTGACCGTGAATTTAAACTGGTACATTTCGGACGTCAGCAGTGCTGCGTCATGGCCCTGAAAGATCATACTGAATAAATTGAAAATTCTTACCTCAATAAGGTCGCCGGATAACGTATATATATATGTGTGTGTGTGTGTGTATGCTCCTATAAGAAATTTTTCTGGCATAGCCCAGTGCAATGCTGGCCGATAGATTTGTCATGTATAAAAAGAAACAACTGATTTTTCTTTTCAATAATCGGGATGACCATGGATTGGAGAAATTACTAAAGTCTTTAAATTGAATGATTATTATTAAGAGATTTTTTAAAAACACTTACGTGGGACTCGATATAACAATAGTACATATGCGCGAGGCTGCTTTTACTATACCGCTCAGGCACCGACATCGCTCCCCACGACCGGCCCAGCCAACTCGATACACCAGACTGCTCGCTAGCAACTACTTACTCCTACTGCTACACAGTTCCTACTACCGCCAACACTACTCTCTGGTTTGAGATTCTCTTAGAAATTACATATCGCAGGCAACGCGTGAGCAATCCATCGAAATTACATCTGCTCGAGCGCTGGCAATAAATTCCTTGGGCATGAACCTCTTACAATAGTCATTTTTGCATGATTTTATTTTATTCTACACCAGTACAGCCATAACAAATTATAAGCAGGCCCATAGACTTCCCATCATTATAGGACTAATAAGAGTAAGATACCATAATAGCGGATTCCAGTAGAAGATTCAGTTTTCATTTGCACCGACACGCCTTGTTACGACTGAACAGGTGTAGAAATGTAGTTCGTCTGCTGATTTGGGCGAGCGACCGAGCGCAGGACTACCTTCGTGACGTACGCGCTGCGGCCTGTCTTTCTCGTAGGCCTCGGGCCGTCTAGTGTGACGTCACATGGTCGTTGCAGGGCCCATATATCTCATTGGCCCCAGTCAATAAGTGAGTATCAGCGTGCTTTAATCGAGTTTCGAATTCGAAGAGTTCGGCCACGTATGGGGCACCTTCTTCAGTATGGCAACGCCAGACCACATACGAGCGCTGCATCTGCAAAAATTCGACGCAGATTTTTTAAACGAGGAACGGATTTTTCTTTTTATAAGTACAGATGCTACATTTATTCAGAGAATGTAACAGTTTTTTCAGACAAATGTGATTCTCTATTCAAGCTGCGCTCAGACGTCTACTCCACTACTGGCCATTAAAATTGCTACAGCAAGAAGAAATGCAGATGATAAACGAGTATTCATTGGACAAATATATTATACTAGAACTGACATGTGATTACATTTTCACGCAATTTGTGTGCATAGATAGAAATCAGTACCCAGAATAACCATCTCTGGCTGTAATAACGGCCTTGATAAGCCTGGGCATTGAGTCAAACAGAGCTTGGATGGCGTGTACAGGTACAGCTGCCCATGGAGCTTCAACACGATACCACAGTTCATCAAGAGTAGTGACTGGCGTATTGTGACGAGCCAGTTGCTCGGCCACCATTGACCAGACATTTTCAGTTGTTGAGAGATCTGGAGAATGTGCTAGCCAGGGCAGCAGTCCAACATTTTCTGTATCCAAAAGGCCAGTACGGGACCTGCAACATGCGGTCGTGCAAACGTCCCTATCTGTTGACTCAGGGATCGAGACGTGGCTGCAAGATCCGTTACAGACATGCGGATAAGATGCCTGTCACGTCGACTGCTAGTGATACGACGCCGTTGGGATCCAGCACGGCGTTACGTATTACCCTTCTGAACCCACCGATTCCATATTCTGCTAACAGTCATTGGATCAGGACCAACGCGAGCAGCAATGTCGCGATACGATAAACCGCAATCGCGATAGGCTACAATCCGACCTTTATCAAAGTTGGAAACGTGATGGTACCCATTTCTCCTCCTTACACGAGGCATCACAACAACGTTTCGCCAGGCAACGCCGGTCAACTGCTGTTTGTGTTTGAGAAATCGGTTGGAAACTTTCCTCCTGTCAGCATGTTGTAGATGTCGCCACCGGCGCCAACCTTGTGTGAATGCTCTGAAAAGCTAATCATTTGTATATCACAGCATCTTCTTCCCGTCGGTTAAATTTCGCGTCTGTAGCACATCATCTTCGTGGTGTAGCAACTTTAATGGCCCGTACTTTGTTTTAGAGTCTTCTGCAATATATTGGTTTGTACAGTCTCTTTACGATTTTGTGATTCATTTTGTTCAGTTTTCCGTTTCTGTTGATACAGCATCAAAATACGCTTTCAGATTCACAAATGGAAACCACTAAGTGGAGGAAAAATAAAATAACGTAAAATCTGCTGAGAGACTGAATCAAGTAATAAATAAGCGGAAATCACTCTCATAAATGGTCCACTTCTGGAATTCCCTGTAGTAAGTACACATAACATTCAATTTCAAACGAATGCCTAAACATTAAATTTATTTCATCACATGCGTACGGATGCAATAGAGAACATTACTATTACAGTCTGCACTTTTCACACACTACTCTCCGATTATTTATTAAATTGAAAGTGTAAATATGAGCCATGAAGCTTTCTAAGCACCAAGAGAAGCAATCTGTCTTCAACTGAAAACAAAAAAGAAGGAATTTTATGCAAGTGTGGTGTCTGTTCTTTTGAATATCTCCGAAAGAGCAGACACTGCGTATGCATATAATTGATTTTCCTCGATGGACAATGAATTCGCAGCTTTCAGTGGGGATACACATTTACGTTCAACCTCCAGCGGGAATTAGCAGGCATCGAGGACACGAACGGGCGCGGCAGATAGGTGGCGCTAGGTGAGAATGAGAATCACCGGGTAGCGTGCCGAGATTGTCCACGCGTTTGCGATAAACACTCTATGCGGGTGGCGCAGTGCTTAACGCAACGGCTTAGGAAGCAGGAGGTGCTGGATTTGACTCCCTGTCGAGCACACATTTTCACTGATTCCGCTCCATGTCCCGATGCAGCCGATATTATTAGTTATTCCCCTTGCCTTTCGTTTCTCCCCTCTCCCTCCTCACAAATTACATAAAAAGAAGGAAACTGTGACGAGGTGACTGTTCCCTTTGAGATCGATACGCAGCCCAATCTTCTAATTGCGTGACTGATGGTGTGTTGTCTAGAGCTTGCTTCAATAATGGAAAATACTGACCTTTCTCGCTGTACAAGAGATGACGAGGTAGCTTAAAGTTTTCTCACTCGTGTTGTGTGGTCGAAGGCAGACGAAGCCTCAATAACATGTTTGCAGCCGATTGGAGTTTCTGTGCAAGGACTCTGCCTCTATAGCGAACTGTATGTGAAACGAAATTCGGCACAAAGTCCTTTCCGTTGCCAGCGCTCACAACGCGATTTTTTTTTCATACCCTACTCATGAGATCAAGGCGGGCTCTTGCCGAACTTAGTTCTTTTCAACCAAATGCCAGCAAGCTGGAAGTGGACTCGAGGGGTCCCTAATTGGAAACGAATTTTCAGTACCGGCATTCATCTGAAGTTAAGTAACGTCGTTAGATTTATCTCTCAGGGATGTATAACTAAGAAGTCGCTTCGAATCTATGCTTCCCGAGTTTAAACAGCTTTGCTCCACATTCCGAAATACTTCAACAACGAACATTTAAAGTCTACAATCAATACGTGCGGCGCTCTTCGTAAAATTTTGCTCCACCAAGATACAGACTTTTCGCGGACGGAATAAGATTCGTTTTACGGCTGATGAGAAAGAGACATCGTTGATCGTTTCTTAATGAACAGCAAGTACGTATTTCAAAGGCTATGTTCACTTCACTTATTTACCGTAGTTACCACTAGCATAAGACAGTGCACGCATCATAATGGCACAATCGTTCTTCATATAGTCCGTCCAGAAGGTTTCCACGTCTTGACATCGGATTGTCAGGAGCTATAAACACTTTCCCGTGTTTCAAGTCACTGTGCATGTCAGTTGCTTACTCAAAGTCCCGCACGGATGAGCTACGAATTTCACGTGAAGTTGAAGTGAAGCCAACCTTCCAGAGGCAAACATGTTCATTTCGCTCGTTACTTCCGCAGTTATGAATTTAAGAGCACCGGTAATTTAATGCACGCAAAAAAACTGCTCCCAAACGCGGTAGTTTAACATCATTAAATAATCATGGCGCACTTTCTGGCCATGTTTTCCTAGTACTGCTACCGCTGGCCTCTTCCCTCGCCCCTTTCTGTTTTACTTTAATGTTGTGCGTTTGCCTTTCAGAATTATAACAGAGAAGCTGTTAGATTTCGAAAAGTTCCAGAAAAGTAACTTTTATTGTGCTGAAAAAGTGTACTGAAATCGGAAAGAACAAATTAGGGTTAAGCCTTCCAGTTTCACTAAATTATAAGTTTCTCATTCCAATTCCAGGTGTTGTTGCGGAATAATCAACTTCACTGCTTTCATGAAACTGTAAATTAGTAAAACAAGTATGTCCAATGAAATTCATGAATGCGACTGAAAATACGAAACACAAAGGATTTGCTCAAAACATTTTATCCATGAGAAGAAGAAGAGAATTGATGGGAATAGACCATGGAACAAAGCGTAGTTTGAGGGAACTGCTGTCAATGACGAGACAAGTTAATCGGGATGGAGGACGCACGAGTGAACTCTCGGAAAGACACCAGTGCGACAGGGAGGCTATCATGTTACGGTCGGAGGAAACGAAACTGTCGACGCTTTCGCGAAGACGGTTGCGTTTATAGCCAAATTCAATGTAGGAATCTTTCCTAATATGACTGGCTGGGGATCAGAGTCTTTTGGAAGAATAGAAGCATTTATCGTGCCAACACAGAGGAAGGCATTATCTGCGTATTGGGCCAAACATCCTTGTACAGTCATGGTGTGACCTTGTGTAGAGAACTCCTAGTGACAGTGAGCCATTGCGCTAACCACGGAAGGATCAAACAGCACCTCCATTGTCTTCAACTGTTTAGTACACACATTTGTGACAGAGGCGCGAAGCGGAACACTTATTGCATAATTTTCGGCTGCCCACAGTGATACCATGAGGTAAATAACAGTGTGTTCAGTGATTTGCGGACAACAACTGTTATGTTCTCATATGAACATGTATTCAGCATTTTAGAAGCAAGCCAAATAAGGACACAACATAAAACTATTACTGTATAACTCGGCTATCGTGGAAGTGACGGACGGGCACTGTTATTTAAATCAAGGAAGACGAACTTGTGCTGCTGTAAACGACAGTCGGAAACCAGATAGGTACATCGCACGTGTAGAACAGTTTTTCATTTAGGATATTCAACTTAATATTGGATAAAGAACAAATTATACTGCACTTAAAATGTTTGTACTACACTCATAAGTCTGTAGATGTAGTTTTTTAAATCTGAAACCTCTTTCTCAGCACTATTACCATTACAGGATATCGCTCTCCCATGGGACACCGCCTAACCGAAGACATCTTCACCGTCGGGCAGGAGAGTTCGTGTGCTTTAAGGATGCTGAGGGCTATTACGGCGGCAGCGAAGCTACTACACGGCCACCAGAGTCAGATAAGCCTCGACAGAGGAATCAGACAAATTGTGCCCTACGTCATAGGGCAGAGGGGGCTCTAAAGGCCTAGAGGAGCCAACCTTGCTAGAGGATTAAACCCTTCAAAAAATTCTTTAGGATGGGAGTTGGCCTTAGGACCAATAACCCCCACCTTAAAAATGTCGTATTATGCAAACACAACAAGACCTTCCGTTAGTGTGTGGGACACACAGAACATCAATTTGCTAAGGAAAACGACAAAATATTTGGCACTGACAACTTGCATAATGGGACAGGGAAAAAAACAGAATAAATAGCTGTAGAGATTAAGGGCAGTATATTGGCACTACAGGAAATGACATCACAAGGGCAAGGACAGATAGATACACCATACTATTCTCTGCTTTATAGTGGAGCAGAAAGAGGAATAGGCCAATCTGCAACAATATTTATAATCACAAAATGGATTACGAGAAATTTTTCGAAAATTGAACCTATAAACGAAAGACTAAGCAGATAGTGAATACAAAGGAAATTTAGGAATACAACGAGAACAACGCGTACGCACCAAAACAACAAGCAAAGGAGCGAATAAAAGAACAGTTTCATGAAGGCCAGTGCAAAAATACTACCTATCACTAGTTTTGGTTTATTTTAATGTAGAATTTGGGTGACGACGATTTTTGTCAGAATATTTTAACGATCTGAAGATTGCGATAAGCCGAAACCGGTCATAAAGACTAAAGAAATTGTGTAATCAAGACGTACCTGTGAAAATAAAAGTGCTAAAGATAAAATGATCGCTGACTCATATACAGACTTTATATCTTCAATTTACAAACAGAAATGACACTTTGGCTCAAAGAGAATAACTGTACTGAAGTCGCCAGGATTTATGATGGTGTCCTGGACTTTTCAAAAGGTGGCACTTGCTTCATAATAGTGTGTGTGATGACGACGGACATGTTTGCAACATACACCATGCTGACCACAAGGTTATTAAGGTGTGCTTGTGGCATTCCTCCACCGGCGAAGTTGAGAACTGACGGATGGTCGTTGGTACATTTGGACGTGCTACAACACGAGCTCGATGGGATTTAAGTCGAAGGAACATGCAGCCCAGTTCGTTCGCCGAATAAGCTCTTGTTCCTAGAGCCCCTCCACTGTTCCACAGACTGTTCGATGCAGTCACGCACTGCCGTCCATAAAAACGAAATCAGGATCGAATGCAGCGCTGAAAAGACTCGCATGGTCTTCAGTGTCAGAATAGGGTCGACTGGAGAGAGTACTATGCTCAAAGGTTTGGAGATCAGTAAGCCCTTTTAACATTATGCCCTCACCATAACACGTGTTCCACAATATTGCTGGGATGCTTTACGTATTCACGTGTCTCGCCATATGAGTGCACGTCCAGAATTACTACTCTAACTGTATCTACTCTCATCCGCGAAGAACACGCACTCCACTACTTGTTAGTCCAGTCCCTACGCTCTTGGCACCATCGTGAAGGCTGCCACCGATGTGCAAGTGTCAACAGAACAGAACATGCTCGTCCCCGGGCAAAGAGACCACATCCGTGCAGTCACCGTGCCGCGCAAAGAGATCATGCCCATCCAGTCACATTGCCGCTGTGTAACGTGAGGTTGGGTACCCTGCAGTGCTGTTAAATGTCGCTACTATTGCACCAGCTGTTTGACATGGATCTCCTCTTGCCTGTTGCGCAAAGTTGGGTCACCTGCTGCATTAGTTGACTGTGGTCGACCACTTTTCTTCTTCGAGCAACAGTGCTTGTGGTCCACACAGCCCTCCCCCCTTGCACGTGAAACAATGGTGTTGAGCAATACCAAACTTGTGGCCCACATTAGTCACACTTCGTCCTTTTTCCAGTTTCCCCATTATTCTGATTATTCTTACCCGTGTCAAGGCATCCAAATGTTGTCTCTGGGATATGTTATAATGAACACCATCACCGTGCTCCGTAACTGCTCGCTGACTGACACACACAGTGTCTTCCTGTGCCTTTAATTTTCTTGGGCGAGCGCAGGCCCATTTGGTGTTTTAGTCTGGCAGACATCATGCCATATGACTCCTGCTTTCTGTGAGCGACTGGGAAACCGTGGCAACATGTTTTCATTCGTGTACACCTAGCATGTTAATGTATTACGTCACTTTGTCTTGTCTCATCCGTAAGTTTTGCAGAGCAGTGTAAACATAAAAGGAAAGTCCCAGTAAAACAAAATTAATACTTGACAATAGTACTGAAGAATAACTTGGTGAGGTGTTAGTAAGGACAGTGACACAGAAACAAAGATAGAACTGGCAGTCGTAACGACATAATACATTAGGCACATAGATAATTACAATATAAAATAAATGCAGGAGAGTGGATGAACAGAATGGAAGAAACAGTGTGAAGGAATGATGGAAGACCAGAGTTTAACGTAACACCGCCAACGCCGCCATTAGAGACTGAGCGCAAGCACCGGTCACGTGCCGTTTTCAAAGGAACCATCCGAGCATTTGCCTAAAGTGATTTAGGGAAATAACGCAAAACGTAAATCTGGACGGTCGGACAGGCATGTGAGCCGTCGTCTTCCAGAATACGAGCCCTGTTAGTGTGTTGTAAGTATTGGAAACCGGTGATGACTAAGCGATTTAGAAGTGGAGAAATAATGAGCTGCGTCTGACCATTTAATATTAAATGAGGACTGTAGGCCAAATGTTTGCTGATATCCTCGGCGTGAAACAGCTTAAGGACCTGGCCTTTGTTTGCTAAGTGGAGAACATGAGGCTGGTAGCTGTGGCATTCCCTCAGTACACGCTCAGCGAATGTGGAGTCGTAATTCTGCAAGCTCCAGCTGCGTTCGTGTGGGCCTGATTGGCCAATATAAAGCTTATCACAATCACGACAAGTAATTCTATATACCCCAATGTTGGTATGTAACTCGATCTCGGATCTTACATTCGTTACTTAACATACAGTGGGCTGTGGTGTTCTCCACGTTGAAGGAAATCCTACAGTTCGGAATTTCGGTTGTTATGCTACACTCTGTGATACCTGTTCTACATGTGGTATTGTACACCACTTGCTACAGCAGAGAGGTTATAGAAGAGGGATACAGTTTTCAAATTTGTTTCCTACACAAGAAATGGTCTATCAGGACAGGGTTGTAATCACTGGCTGAGGCAATAAATTTTATTGTGTCTAAATCTGCTTTACAATTTTCTTTGTATACGAGATGGTGCATCACTGAGTGGAAAGCTGCAAGTTTGGTTGTCACCGAGTGTTGTGAACGTGAAGGTATTATTGGTCTGTGGTAGTTGTCTTGACTGACCACATCCTGAATAGGAAACTGCAAAATCTGTTTATTATTCCTAACTAAAAGACAGTCCCAGTAAGAGCACAATAACTCCTTTATTGTCCTTCGGAAAAGCAAAAAAACTGTTCGTCACAATTTACAATTACAAATTAACTCCGTATTTTCTGCGGATTCAACCAAAATACAATTTTGCGGCTTTGGCTCTAAGTAAGCCCACAGAACCAGAACTGTTCACTGAAATGATCAACTCTCGAAGAGCTTTTTTCCAACGCTGAAACCTACTTCTCGGCCTTACACTGTCTTCACCGACGGCTCGTCGACGAGAACTTAACTGAGGGACCGCAAGCCGTCGGCGCATGACTCGGCGAGCTCTTGTCGAAGGGAGCTGTTCGTAGTTTCCTTAAGCAGCTGTTCTCCAGGAAGAAATGTGCTGCCCGTGACCGGATGTAAGCGTGCCCTTGCGATGCAGCCAGCGACCTCTTGTTGTTGCCTGGCGAAGTAGCTAGTGCTCCGTAGCTCTCTTTGCGCCTAATGGCGGTCTGGGGGCATACATGAAACCTTGCGCGGCTGCTACGGACCGCGTGAGCATCGCTTTCTGTGACTGGCGCATTGTAGTCGTCATGCGTGTTGCGGCAGTTGCCCCTTGGTACTACAGGAGAGACATACATGAAAAATTATACGCTCGTCTAGGTCAGCTCTGCTGCTCCTTCCAACGTCTGCAGGAAGTGATGTACGACCCAGAAGACCGAGCGAGGTGGCGCAGTGGTTAGACACTGGACTCGCATTCCGGAGGACGACGGTTCAGTCCCGCGTCCGGTCATCCTGATTTAGGTTTTCCGTGATTTCCCTAAATCGCTCCAGGCAAATGCCGGGATGGTTCCTTTCAAAGGGCACGGCCGACTTCCTTCCCCGTCCTTCCCTAATCCGATGAGACCAATGACCTCGCTGTCTGGTCTCCTTCCCCCAAAAACCACCACCACCACGACCCCAGAAGTAGGTCAGGTATCACTATGCACAGAGTGTACCAAAAATACTTGACTCTTACAACAACAGCATTTCTACTATCTATAAACAGCACAGCACATTGTATTTTCAGTATCAAAGAAAGTATCCTGTTGCTAGCCAAAACTGGGGTGTTCGAAATTACTTGTCCTGATTATCCTAAGTTTTGTACTGGTCAATCAAGCAGAAGTCCTCCTCCGTAATTAACTGGTCAGTGTGGCTGACTACTATGTAAAGGAGAACGGCTCGATTTCCGGTACTGCCAAGTACTTTTCCGTGGTAAGAGGACTGGTACGGGGTGCACACATCCTTGTGACTATCACTAAGGAGCTACTTGAGTGAAATGTAGCGGCTCCGATGTCAAGAAAGCTGACAACGAGCGAAAGAGCGGTGTGCTCATCTATCGCCCCTAAATACTTCATCAAATGACGCCATTTGCAGAGGATGGCACGGCGATGGGTTGGTCGGTCCCGATTGGCCCATCAAGGCGTGAACGCGGAGCTGAATTGATCACACACAGGTATAGTAACTAGGTTGCCTGATCATGACTGCAGCTTCAGGTTGCAGAATTACGGGTCAACTTTTGCTGAGTGTTTATTGAGTGAGGGCGAATGGTACCATACACCATTCCGTGTCCTTCACTTCCCAAACAAAGCTATAGAAATACACAAGCATACGGCTCAGAGCCCTGATGTAACATTAAATAACCGACGCAGCTCAGTACCGCCCCTCTTCCAAACTTCACTTAAACTACACAGTGTGTTCCAGTGCTTTCACCCAACAGCCTATTCTTTATTTCACAATTTTCCGGTATGGCTCAAATGGCTCTGAGCACTATGGGACTTAACAGCTATGGTCATCAGTCCCCTAATTTTCTGATATTTATTTTATTGTGATTGTCTTTATACTGCAGATATTCTGTTGTTGCCATTGTCAGTTCCATCTTTTACTTTCTTTCTATATCACTTTCAACATTTAACCTAACGACAACCATTTATTTCAAAGACATTCATGTATGGTTCAAATGGTTCAAATGGCTCTGAGCACTATGCGACTTAACTTCTGAGGTCATCAGTCGCCTAGAACTTAGAACTAATTAAACCTAACTAACCTAAGGACATCACACACATCCATGCCCGAGGCAGGATTCGAACCTGCGACCGTAGCGTTCGCTCGGTTCCAGACTGTAGCGCCTAGAACCGCACGGCCACTCCGGCCAACTCATGTATGGTTACTTTAAATAATGTCGTAATCAGACATGAGAATGTGATAAGAATAGTTCCCACCGTTTCATTTGCCAACACGGGGAGAGGGGGGTAGTACATGCAGGGTTATTCATAAGCACCTCCGTGTTTCCAGAAGACGACGCAAAAAACAGTATGGCATGCAGAAAATTAACACGTGTCAATGCAGAAGGAATCTCTCCAAGTTTGTAATTCATATTACAGGCGCACAATTTGGGTTCTTTTGCGATGTGCCAGACATCAATACGCGCGTGCAATTCGTTGACATGATGTGTCCAGGAAACCGCGACAGCAGCCCCGATTTGAAAATCTGTTAATTAAGTTGCCTATTTGCAGGCGCGAACTAATTCAATGCCACAGTGCGGAGACCGATCTTAGTATTGGATCTTGAGGAAAGCACAACCTCCTCGTAGAAAGCACTCCGTCTTCAGGTCACGAGTGGCCTACCGGGACCATCCGACCGCCATGCCATCCTCAATGGTGGATGCGTATAGGAGGGGCGTGGTGTCAGCACACCGATCTCCCGGTCGTAATGATGGTATTCTTGACCGAAGCCGCTACTATTCAGTCGAGTAGCCCCTCAATTGGCACCATGAGGCTGAGTGCACCCCGAAAAATGGCAACAGCGCATAGTGGCCAGGATGGTCACCCATCCAAGTGCCGACAACGCCCGACAGCGCTTAACTTCGGTGATCCCACGGGAACCGATGTATCCACTGGGGCATGGTCGTTGCTACAACCTCCTGGTGCAATCTGTAATTATAATATTTCAGCAAAACATTAGCAGGCGTCCCTACAGCAGTAGGACATTGACACTTAGCAATAACATGTACCAATACCCAACGGTTTTTTGACAATCTACCGTGGGACACGTACGCCCGCATGGTAGTCAGAAGGTTAATACTTCTTCAAGCTATTCTTAAATACTGTTGTCAGCTACTAATTTTATTTTGATGGGATCGTTAATTTAATTTAAATTCTTATATGTTCACTGCTTTTCGAATCTAGTGTTAATGTTTTTCTTGGTTTGGACTCTTTGTATTTATTTACTTTTCACCTTTTTACGTTTTTAATTGCATTACCATGGAGACATCGAAGATGATGATATCGTGTATTCATGCCTCACTCTATATGAGTAACGTCACTTTCAATGTTGTTCATGAATACTGTACGATGGTAGTCACTTAATCTGACAGATCTTGTAACCTGAAAAGCGCTCAGTAAAATAAATGAATTCGGTAGAACGTACACAGTAATATGTTTCTCATTTATACTTTTCTCGTGTTACAACTCTCTTACGCAGAAAATGTAAATGTCGTGAGACTTGGGCCTCCCGTCGGGGAGACCGTTCGCTGGGTGCAAGTCTTTCGACTTGACGCCACTTCGGCAACTTACGCGTCGATGGGGATGAAATGATGATGATGATGACAACACAACACCCAATCCCTAAGCGGAAAAAATCTCCGACCCAGCCGGGAATCGAACCCGAGCCCTTAGGATTGACATTCTGTAGCGCTGACCACTTTTTCTTTTTTCTTTTTCTTTTTTTTTTCATTTTCTTCGGTATTGTTTGTTGCGTTTGGTCTGGGCGGACGTCACAAGACATCCGTTCAAGTTGATCGTTGATTTCTTTCCTCAGTTTTTTATTACAGAGGGCGAGCAGCTCCAGACGTTATCCGGCTCCTCTTCACATATTGTAAACAGTTACCGCCCTAGAACATTCCATCTGGGTAGTCCCGAAATTACGTATACATCTTACGCAATCGACGACGTGAAGTTTTCTCTCTGCTAATAAGAATCTCTAAATCAGAGCATATTTCTAGTTCTATATTCAGTAAGCTTGTATTTTATTCATTAAAGGGCAATGCATAACTATTTTGAAAATAAAGAAGCGCTGAACCAACGTAGATACCGTTATCTACTAGGTCCCATATTTCATGAACAAATAAAGCGAACTGTTTCATGAAATAGATGTAAAGAATAGCACCGGCCTACATTTTTTACTTTATGTTTAACAAAGTAAACTGTAACGTCCATGATACTGACGCATTGGCAAACTTTCTGTAAGGTTAGTGACTTTCTCTCTTCTGTTGTCTTCTTCAGCTATATCATCTTGGCGTGAACTAATGTAACGCCCCTCTTCCTCTGATGCTGCAACATTGTGTTCGTGTGTGACGGAGATGTGTCTCGTTTGTTCAGAAGGAGGCTCATAACGTCTTGCTGGGCAACGTCATCTTGCTTTTGTTGCCCAAGTGTACCTTAAGAAAAGTAAATGACCCTTGAGATAGTTTGTGAATACAAGAGAAGGAGTACTATATCCATGAATGCTAAAAGCTAGGTGTGTTGTAACAGTGAATGTTGGTAAGTGATGAGAAGGACCAATTGCGCAAGTTGCTATAAAGCACGGGGTGCAGCACAGCAAACAAATGTCATAACCTTGCTGACAAAAAAAGCGTAAGAAATGATAATACAGAATTTGTCACTGAATTCGAACCCAGCTCTACTACTTTATGAAACAAATTTAACGTGTTTTATTCCAAAGAAAAATCGTCAACTGAAAAACGTCGAGGGGCCTACCTTTCATGAGTAGGGTAACACATCTGATATCCCTGTCACATTAATTCCCACCCTGGAAAATATTCGCGGAAACCGAATTCACATCCTGCCCCGCCAAACACACAAATGTATCAGTTCAGTATCGGTTTGAGAAGAAGCGAGATATATAATGGATTCTGAACAGTAGTACGTGTATGTACAGGGTGTAACAAAAAGTTGTGGCCATACTTTCAGGAAACGTTCCTCACATATGGAAGAATAAAATGTGTTTTACGGACGTGGGTCTGGAATCGCTTTACTTCCATGTCAGCTCTCATTTTCTACTTCTCTTCGTAATCGCATTACTCATGAGAAACGCATAGAAAGAGAAGCTACCAGCATTAGATGCAACGTTTTCTTACATGGAATTTTCAGAGTACCCTGCTGGCACGTTTGGTTATACTGTACTGTATGTTGTATTAGTCGACCAGAAAATTATTGCACCTGGAAGTAAGGGCGCTGTGGTCGGCTCGTGCGGTTATCTGTGCGCTCGTGTGCCGGTCAGAATGTACTTTGCTGTTCTACCGACAGACAACATGCGAGGGAAGCTATTCGGACTTCCGCAATGTACACAATAGTCGAAAAAATGGTCGTCCTTTATGTTTACTGTAATGTCACCGCACATTTCCGATAACGGCCACGGGAGGCCAAGGGCAATAATACCGTGATTGCGTAGTAATTCTTCGGCTCACCTCCAGTGTTCTTTGTTCCAATTGAACGAAGGTAATGTTGACAAGCGGCTCATTCACTGCTTGTGCTAACATGCGATTAACTTCGTTGCTGCACTGCCATCAGCTGTTTAGTGTCTATCAGGGATTTTGTTTTCGGTACAGTGAAATGTACGGGTACTCAACTGCCAACTTGGCTATAACACATTTGCTGTACGGATTAGCAGGTGGAAAGAACCTTGGCGCTCAAAGTTTATTCGGGAGAGATTTTCAAAACGACAGTGAGCCGACAGGAGGACTTCTGAAGCAATTTCTCGTCGTCTTATGGAGCACAGGACGCTGGAGTCTAGTATTCGCTGCTGGAGGAGGCCTGGAAGGAGGAGGACACCTCAAATGGTGCAGGAATTTCTTCGTGCAGTTGACGATAACCCTAGTGTCAACGTAAGACTGACTGCAACAAGTAATGTTACCCACATGACCGTCTGCAGAAGTGCTATATGATAACCTGTTGTGCCCTTACCACGTACAGCATGTGCAGGCATTATCGCCAGCTGATTTTCCTGCACGGTTACAGTTCTGCGAATGGTTCAAATGGCTCTGAGCACTATGGGATTTAATATCTTAGGTCATCAGTCCCCTAGAACTTAGAACTACTTAAACCTTACTAACCTAAGGACATCACACACATCCATGCCCGCGGCAGGATTCGAACCTGTGACCGTAGCAGTCCCGCGCTTCCGGACTGTAGCGCGTAGAACCGCACGATCACTGCGGCCGGCACGAATGGTTCCTTCAGCAATGTGTGAACCCTCACGTTAGTGCACATGTTCCGTTCACGTGTGATTGCAGCGTTCACGTGTGAGACTTCGTTTCAAAGTAGATGACTAATGTGTTCCGGAGTTGTAGGAATTCAACTCGAACAAAGAAATGAACTCGGACAGAAAAATGAGCCGTTCGTGGACCTATGTCCATTCAACATATTTTCTTCCTCTACATGTCATGAATATTTGCTGGAAGTTTTTTACGCCCTGTAGAGCAATATGTCTTGCACCTTTGATTTTATAGATTTAGAGAATACACTAGAGATAGTGATAGCAGTCAGTCGGGTCTCTTCATGCGTTTAAAATACCAAAACAATGAAGTCGACAAAATCGAAACTGCGGTTCAAATCTTACACGTAATGTCAAAAGGCCTGGGCAAAAAATACTAGAAGAACTGGAAACTAATATGAACATGAAAAATCATCAGCATGACATACATCCACAGTTAAACCCTTACACAAATATCGTAAAAGTAAATAAAATTTACCAACTGAAATTCTCACAGGTGTATTAGACAGTGGAAATACCACCGATATAGGCCTATTGTATGACATATAAGAAAATTATTAGCAGCTAACTTGGAAGATTCAATTTAAAATCTCACAAATATTTTGTCATTCAACGAGAAACTAATCTGAGCCTTCGTACATACCCTCTCCCCAACCACCATCTCACACAATACTAGTAACTCTCCTGAAAAAAGTCATTTATCAAAATGTTTGCAGACAACGATGGCACTGAGATGCATGACCATAAAATAAAGACCGAAATACTAAACTTCATCACCAAAACTGCTTCGCCGGAGAGGACTGCTGTGCATTACCTACATTCGACAGTGGCACGGATGCAAAAATGTTAGACGCAGAAATAAGAGAACGCGGAATTGAATATCAGCTCACATCGTTCTAGAGGAGAAAGTGCAAAGCAACTGATGAGGCGTCCGTTATATTCTATATTCAAAATCTTTAGGAACTAGATGCTCTACTGGAATCTATTCACAGCGGGTTGCTATATGAACGAAACGTGCCACGTAACTAAAAACCTAAAAGGCACAGGTCATTCCTGATCCATAAGGAAGGTCGCAAGATCGATGCCCAAACCTACAGACTTGCATTAGTGATCTTAGTTTCTTTCAACAAAAAGGAACATATACTACGCTCGTGAATAAAAACGTTTTTCGAGGACGAAGAACGTCAGTGTATGAATCAAGATGATACCCGAAAGTACCCATCGTGTGAAACCAAGTTTGATCTCTGCGTTCAGTGCAGTGTGATATGACTGAACCACGTTGTTGTTCATGATACATGTACTGATTTGTCATATAAAGTCTTTAGCCTGTAACGCTATTCACAGATATCACAGTTGTGCTATGGAAGCTGACGTCGTTTCAAAATAGTGACGAAACGTAGAGAGTTTTGTAGATGACGGGATACTTCCAGAATCAGCACATCAAATTGATTCTGGAACAGCTATTTTTTTTGAGAAATCATCTGGAAAATATTTTAAACGTGTATACTTGTGTCATTATTAACAGTGTCTTCATATGGCGACCAAATTTTCATATTCTGCATCGGTGAAAAACTGAAGTAGATATAATACCCAAATAAGGCCAATGTTGTTCTTGAGCACAAAAATGGCATTGTTCACAGAAGAGGCGCCAGTTTAGCCACATTATGTTATTGTGAATAATCTGAAGTGCAGCACTGTTCACAAGAGGAAACGATTTGTTTCAAATAATTTAGAAACATTTGGAGCTTAGAATAAAAATGGATCTTAAGAAGAGCAAAAAAAAATAAAAAAAATAAGGCCAATGCCGTACTTGAGCATGGATTTGTACCTGAGAAACGAGTTGAATTACCAGATAAAGGTAAAATACTGTGACTGAAGGTGCCGCATTATTAATAAAAACATTCATAAGCTATAAGGTAGAATAAGGACAGGCCTCAACGAAATGTCTGTTAGTTACAAATCTGATAAGTACCGTGCGCAACGAGGGGTCTTACAAGCATTTGAGACTAAACGCACAAACCGCTTCCCGTCGTGACGGTGCTGTCGTCGTCCCGTACCCCACACTGAAATACACCAACGTAGAGCAACATAAGTCTGTGTACCGATGTATCTTCTATATTTTTGTTGAGTCATCAGTCTTCTGATTGGTGTGATACTACCCGCCACGAATTCCTCTCCTGTGGCAAACTTTTCATCTCAGAGCGGAAAGTGCAACTTACGTCGTCAATTATTTTCTGCATGTACTCCAACCTCTGCCTTCCCCTTTACATCTCTCTCTAACACCATGGATGCTATTCCTTGATGTCTTAACAGATATCCCATAGTCCTGCCCCTTATTTTCACTGTATTCCATATATTCCATAGCTCGCTGATTCTGCGGAGAGCTACCTCATTCCTCATCTTTCCAGTCCACCTAATTTTCAGCATTCTCCTGTAGCATTACATCTCAGAGCCTTAAATTATGTTGTGCTCCTATTTTCACACAGTCCATGTTTCACTACCATACAAAGATATCCTCCAAACGTACATACTAAAAAATTTCTTCCTCAAATTAAGGCCTATTAGTAGGTTTCTCTTGTTCCGGAATGCCCTTTTTGACAATCTAGTCTGTTTTTTATGTCCTACTTGCTCCGTCCATCATGTGTTATTTTCTTGCCTAGAGAGCATAATTCTTAACTTCGTCTACTTCGTGATCACCAATTCTGTTGTTAAGTTTCTTGCTGCTCCATTTGTGCCACTTCTCGATACTTTCCTTTGTTTTCTATTTACTCTCAATCAGTATTCTGTTCATTCGATTCAACAGAATCAGCAATTATTCTTCACTTTAACTGAGGACAGCGATTTCATCACAAATCTTATCACTGATATTCTTTCACCGTGAATTTTAGTCCCATTCTGGAATCTTTCTTTTGTTTTCGTCATTGCTTCTTCGATGAATAGACTGAACAGTAAGGGCGAAAGACTACATACCTGTGTTATACCCTTTTTATTCCGAGCCCTTATTTCTTTATCTTCCAAGCTCTTGTACATTTCTAGCGCTTAGGACAGACCCACACATTTAACACCACAGAAAGTGACCCTAACATGATAAACTGAATTAGGCAATAATTTTACTAAAGAGAAACTCCGTACGATAATTTCTTACGTGTCCTAAAACTAGTGCTCGTAGTACAGTGCCGAAGTAAAGTGAGATGAGTATTTAAAATAGATATATTTTCTGCTCAAGCGACCGCACACCTGGCCCCTTCCCGCACCTACCTTCGGATTCTGTCTCCTGCCTAGGCCATACATGTCGTATCGAAAGATGTGTTTCCAACTTATTCTTGATGTTCCTCTTCTTTTAAATGAATTCGTTCACAGTAATAGAAATGGTATTTGTTGTTCTGCATTTTAGCTCTTCTGATCGCCCCTGTAGCCAAGTGTCTCGTTCTATTCTCCTTTTAATTCCACAGTATTGCGGTGTTTGTACAACCTCAATGGTTTGTTATCTTTCCTTGTCTTTCGCTCTTGAGAACACTAATCCATAATAGCGTCAAAATGTTTTCTCCCTGTTTTTCGTTCAAAAACAAGCAGTTTATCTTCATCTTTATTTGTGAAAGCCAGAGTCTTGCATCTATAGGCAACACACTGATAGACTGACAGACACAGGTTTCAAAGGGTCAAGAGATGGTCTTTTTCTCAGACTGTCCGAAAAGCTGTACACTGCTCTGTTAACAGACGACAAGCTTGGATTAATTTCAGTTTCGTTTCGTTCCTCTTTTCTAGAAAGGCTTGCTAGATATTTAAGATATATAACTCTCTTGATGCTGAATAGCCTACGGCCACGAAGTCACCTACCAGTTTTATTCGTGAGAAGATACTGCTTTTTTTTTTTTTTACTGACATTCATAAGAATATTTAAGTAATTTAGCATCATTTTTTGAGCATTTCCCTTTAGTTTCTTATTAGGTCATATCAAATGGCTCTGAGCACTATGGGACGTAACATCTATGGTCATCAGTCCCCTAGAACTTAGAATTACTTAGACCTAACTAACCTAAGGACATCACACAACACCCAGTCATCACGAGGCAGAGAAAATCCCTGACGCCGCCGGGAAACGAACCCGGGCGCGGGAAGCGAGATCGCTACCGCACGACCACGAGCTGCGGACTAGGTCATATCACCTGCATACGAAAGCCTAATTATGTTGACTGGTCCAGGGTGAATCATTATGAGATCTCTTTTCAAAAATAGTACATTAATTTTGTTCAAGGGGATGTTAATGTAGCGGAGACCAGATATCGTTGTCTTATCGTTGTTGAGTGTTTACTCTAAACTGACCAGTATATCCAAAAGGCGTTATAAATCTCTGTCGAATGTTTCTTCTATGCACATTTCCACTTAATGAGTTAATGTTAATGACATTTTAAATTCTCTCACTATATTTATCATTTTCTGGCAGTAGACGCAGATACACGTCGTTTTGAAATCCACAAAGGGAAGGTGAGTGTAAGCATTCAGTTCCTAGTCCTTCTGTTACCGGTTAGTGGAAAAAGTATGGCCTAGTGTAGAGGCTCTTGCGCGGAAGACACACTTATGCTCTTCAACGGAGAATGAGATGAATAAATGTATCTGCTCCCTAAAGTCAATAATTCGTGGGAAATAAAAGTAATTACAGCGTATCAGTATTCCATTGGTCCAGTTGACGCACTTCCCCCTTTTTATATATTTAATTGCAATTGCCTCACTCAATTTCCTGCGTTTGATTAAGTATTAATTAATTGATATCTAATTTGTGCATCCCAAGTTGACACATCCAACCACAGAATTGACCACTGTATAATTGGCTCCGTAATACGGGAGAGGATTGTCTAAATAAATCGGTCGTCAAACACACATCATGAAATTTAATGAGTTTACCACCTGTCTCCAAATAACGCAGTTGACTGACGTATGCTCATGCCCTGAGGGCACCACAGTTGGCCCCAGGTAAGACTGTAATTACCAACCTGCAGCTGTGGACATACATAAATGATGAAATTAAATATTTATTATCACAAAGTATGCTTTGGTAATTTTACTCCACTGGATTATAAAACGCCATCTACGTGTTCTCAACAATCAGATTTTAGGAGAAGACTCGTCTCTGGCATTAAAGCTAAGCGAATGCTGTCAGTAAGCGTTCGATAGTATTTATTTCCTTCCCAAGAAACAATATAAGAACGCAACTCTGTTGAAATACCAGTGTAGTATCTCAATACAATCGATAAATAGATTTTGCAACACTGCCGGCCGGAGTGGCCGTGCGGTTCTAGGCGATACAGTCTGGAGCCGGGCGACCGCTACGGTCGCAGGTTCGAATCCTGCCTCGGGCATGGATATGTGTGATGTCCTTAGGTTAGTTAGGTTTAATTGGTTCTAAGTTCGGCGACTGATGACCCCAGAAGTTAAGTCGCATAGTGCTCAGAGACATTTGAACTATTTTTGATTCTGTAACACCATTCAGAATCAATTTGATTGTTAAAGTTATGAGCTGCACTGCAGTTAAAACATATATGCTTACTGGAATCAACCTCCACTCAAGGAAGTGAAAGACTTTCTACAGGATATGTGAAGAAATCGATAGAGAAATGATCGCCAAAAGGATGGAGTCAGAATATAGAAAATTTGAAATAATTAGTGGAGATGCCGGCCATTGTGGACGAGCGTTTCTAGGCGCTTCAGTCCGGAACCGCACTGCTGCTACGGTCGCAGGTACGAATCCTGCCTCGGGCATGGATGTGTGTGATGTCCTTAGGTTAGTTAGGTTTAAGTAGTTCTAAATCTAGGGGACTGATGACCTCAGATGTTAAGTCTAATAGTGCTCAGAGCCATTTGAACCAATTACTGGAGAATTTAAAAGCAAAGGGTCTAAATTATTAACTGTCCATCCGGTCATTGACGTGTCTATTCTCCTTCTGTAGTCTCAGCAACTGTCATACTATACATTGACTACAGAATATGAGTCATGCGGTAAGAATACAGTACCGTCGCAAGTAAATGAGATGAACAGTGAGAGTATATGAGATGCTACACAGACCTCTCCCAAAAATGAAAAGAACAAACGAACGGGTGTGAACTTTGTTACAACAAAGGAATTAAAAAATCAAAACTTCCAAAACGGAACGCAACGGTCATAACATGCGGTACTTGTGTAGATCAACTACGAGGTAAATAAGTCCGGAGGTCCTTCCTTATTAGTCGCTGTTGCAAACGGCAAAAAAACGGTTCAAATGGCTCTGAGCAGTATGGGACGTAACTGCTGTGGTCATCAGTCCCCTAGAACTTAGAACTACTTAAACTTAACTAACCTAAGGACATCACACACATCCATGCCCGAGGCAGGATTCGAACCTGCGACCGTAGCGGTCACGCGGTTCCAGCATGTAGCGCCTAGAACCGCACGGTCACTCCGGCCGGCTGCAAACAACACAAACATCAATCTGAATATAGCAAACAGACGCGTCAATGGCCGGAGAGAGTTCATAATTTTGTAATAAACGTGCAAGAGGGAGATTTGAATATGGAACCAGGACCTCCCACTTCGGAGTCCAACACCATCACCACATAATCACGACGCCGTGGTTATTCAAAGTCGCTCGAAGTTACACATCTTGAGCTTGGGCCGTTCACTGCTTCTATTATGCTTCTGTTTTCGCAGTTCAGTACACCTTTTTCCTGTTTCCACGCTATATATGTGTTCAATAGGCCATTTTACCACTAAATATGAGGGGGCTGAGACGGTGGGTTTCCCTTGTTAAAGACAGTTACCGCGCAGGCCTTTAGTTGTGTTTGTGTACGACACGGCTACGTCAGACGTGTAACTTCCACAAGTTGTCCAGTTTCAGGCACAACAGATTCAGCTACCCAGGCCGCGCCGCAGCAATCTAAATCTGCCTGTTCTCCTAAGTTCTGGCAATTCAAAACACAGCAGGAGGACTGGACTGAATATTTTGCTCATATGCACATATTCAGCATATTACACATAAAGTACAGAGCGGCTTACCTGCTTCATTTGAAGTATTGGTGTTCAAACTTATCGGCTTTGCAGCAGACTTTCCCCTACAACTTTCCCTGAGAATGTTGTCCACGACAAATTGGTAGAAGCTTTAGAGAAGCATTTTGATGACCAATACCTGTTGCAGCTGCGAGGTTTTCATTTTTCAAATTGCTTAGGAACTCAGTGCGAACTAACAAACAAGATTTGAGAGGCTTACCCAGACACTGCACGTTTAAATATGAATGTGGCAAATATTATAGCGAAGATATGTTGCACGATGACATTACCCAAAATGTGTCCGACAGTCGTCTCAGAGATCAAATTCTCAGATACCCAGATCCCACTCTCAAGTGCGTTCTCGACTTGCTGGTTCACTAAGACACACCTTAACATTGTGGTGATGGAATTTGAGTCCAGTTGTTCAGGACAGTGAAAGCAGTAAAGAGCACGTACGCGCAGGTTCCACGCCATGACCCGCGCGTTCCGGCTCAGCCCGTGCAAAGCGGCGGCAGTAGTAAACACTCGTCTAGCGCTAAGCAAACAGTAAGCAAAGTGAAGTCATGTCCTCAATGCTTCGGGGCACATAAACGACAAGCCTGTCCTTGTAGGGAGGGACAGTGCTTTAAATGGGCAAATGGGGACAGTCACCAATCAGTCTGCGTGAAAAAGCGATTTCAGAACAAGTCAAGTGTTCTTTCATTCAAAAAGCAAGATAATAGTGTGAATGTAATTGTGTCAAAACCACTTTCTGAGGCGAACTGTACGCAGATCGACACAAGGGCATCAGTTACTACGTTAAAGAGGCGTTTATACGATGGATTAGATCTGCAAGACATTCAGAGTCACAGACTGTACCATGTACTTTCAGTTAAGGTGATATTACGATTCTTGGCGTTTGCAGTTTCCCTGCTACTATCAAGAAAGTAACAAAAACAGATTCATTTGTGATGCACAAAATACAATCCATATATTTTAAGCATGGCGGCCTATGACTTGTTTGGTTTGCAAATTCAGGACAAATTTTTGTCTGTCAACACATTCATGCCTAACGAAAGTGTAGGTACACCGTGTAATGAATTTCAGGATCTGTTTCAAGGTGGTGGTGTTGGTGGCTAGTGTTTAACGTCCCGTCGACAATGAGGTCATTAGAGACGGAGCGCAAGCTCGGTTTAGGGAAGGAGTGGGAAGGAAATCGGCCGTGCCCTTTCAAAGGAACCATCCCGGCATTTGCCTGAAACGATCTGTTTCAAGGCCCTTTAGGCAAGGCCAATAATTTTGAAGCTAATTTTGCTATGAAAGCAATTGCACAACCGAAATTCTTCCAGGCACAGTTAGTCCCGCATGCCATTACGGCCAAAGTAGCAACAAAACTGTAATAATGACAAGAGCAAGGTTTCGTGGAACCGGTCACAGCAAGAAAATGGGATTCTATGTTAGTCGCGTTAACCAGGCCAACAGCAGTTTACGCATCTGTGCAGATTTTAAGTCCACTGTTAATCCGCAGACTATTGTTGTATCCTACCTATTACCCGTACCAAAGGAACTTATGGTGCTGGCAGATATTTTTCAAAAAAAGATTTGGAAGATACCTATCTGCAGATTCACTTAAACCAGCAGTCACAGCTGTTCTCTGTCATAAATACGCAACATGGTTGTATTCAGATTTCTGCGTTTACCTTTCAAGAGTGCTTCAGCGCCCGTCATTTTTCAACAGCGCCTGGGGCAGCTAACTGCCATCATGTTCCAGTTACTTGGACGACATAGCGGTTTCCGGTTGCATACTGAAGGAACGCTTAGCCAATTTGCGTACATTGTTTGAAATGGTATCCTCAGCAAGCCTACGTTGTAACAAGAGTAGGTGTTCTTTCTTTGAAAGCGAGACTGCCTATTTGAAACACGTAATCAATGTGCGAGGCATTCACCCGTCATAAGCAAGTCTCAGAGCTATCCATGATTTGCCAGTGCCATATAATGTTCTGGAACTACAAGCTATGTTAGGCAAGCTGACGTACTATATTTTGATTTATTCCGAATGCTGGCCAGATCGCAGCTCCCCTGCATTCCCTCCATAGAAAGAACGTTCTGCTTGCGTTGTCAAAAGAATGTGTATCACCCATCAAGAAGCTGAAAGATGCATTATTATGTGGTACATGTCTAAGACATTTCGAACCGCCCAAACTAGTCGTTTTGGTGGTGGATACTTCCTCTTACAGGACTGGGGCAGTTTTGTCTCATCAAATCAAAGGTGCCCAACTATCGATCGCTTTAGCATAGGAACTGTTAAAAAAGACACAGTGCAACTCTCACCATCATCTATGGAGTTACTAAGTTTCACAAATATTTGGATGAGGAAAAGTTCTTCCTAGAGATGGATCACAAACAGCTGACATCTTTGCTCAGCCTGTCCCACCAAGCACCGCGCAGAAATTCAGCACTGGTTGCTCATTTTGTCAAATTCTCAGTACGAGATTCTGTACCACCCAAGAAGCATGCGCCGGCCGCTGTGGCCGAGCGGTCGTAAGTTCGAAGCCTGCCTCAGGCATGGATGTGTGTGATGTCCTTAGGTTAGTTAGGTTTAAGTAATGGTTCAAATGGCTCTGAGCACTATGCGACTTAACTTCTGAGATCATCAGTCGACTAGAACTAAGAACTAATTAAACCTAACTAACCTAAGGACATCACACACATCCATGCCCGAGGCAAGATTCGAACCTGCGACCGGAGCGGTCGCTCGGCTCCAGACTGTAGCGCCTAGGTTTAAGTAGTTCTAAGTCTATGGGACTGCTGACCTCAGATGTTAAGTCCCATAGTGTTCAGAGCCATTTGAACCATTTTGAACCAACAAGCATGCACCCAAACACTGGCACACTGGCACGGCTTCTGCTGGGACTGACCTGTATTTGACCAGTCAGAAGGGCCATATTTCTTTGTGAATCCTTAGGAAGCAGCAATGCTTAGGAAATTCCCCATTATGCCTCGTATGGTCGCCCAGGCAACAGCAGTAGATCCAAATTCGCAAGTTTTACTATAGTACAGAGGCACTGGTTAGCCCCGGCCTGTCAACAGAACACCAAATGCTTTAGTTCATCGTTACTTCAAACTGCGGCACGCTACGTCATTCTCAAGTAATTGCAACAGGAAGAGCTTCGGTTATTGCACTGTAGTCACTGGTGCACAGTCAAAACCATTCTGACCATTGTACATTGGTCAGAATGGGCAAGTAAAATGAGAAAATGAATACAAGTTTCCAGGCCTGTGCGAAGCACCAAGCTGGTCTCCCACACTGGTTTCTCGAATGGCCTCATGCAACTGTCCCATGACAGACACTGCATATTGATTTCGCAGTACCGTTTTGGGATATCAGATGAGTAATGGTGGTGGATGCCTTCAGTAAATTCCCGTTCGTTGTTCCAGCGCAGTCTACAACTGCGACTCAGTCAAAGCACTGACATCAATATGTCACAACGAGGGACTCTCTGTAGTCATTGTCTCAGATAATGAACCACAGTTTGCTTCAAGAGATTTTCAGTGGTTATGTGAAGTCAACGGCGTCCAACATGCAGCACGTGCACCGTTTCATCCCTCGTCCAAACATTCGAACAACAAATAGCTAGATTACGTGCTCCCCATCCTCGGGAGCAAGCTCTTCGGACATTTGTGTCATTCTACCGCTACAACCACGTGAAGGAAATTCACCAGCACTGTTACTAAATTTCCGTCGCCATCAAACTCTACTGCATCTCCTACATCTATCATAGCGGACGACAAGGTATTCTTGTAATAAATCATATAAGATTGATGGTCTTGTATTTTATAGCATTTTCGGAGCCCGCCGCGTATGGGAACGCAGTACAATTCTTCAATTGCAGCATCGTTCAATGTTCTCATTGAAGGTCCGGACGGAGTGCACAGACGGCGCTAAATTCTAATTCACCTCTGTCGGCTGCGTGACGCTGTCGCAGATTTTTCAGTTAGAGATTCGGGGCTGCTGGGTGTGAGCCGATGGAGACAGGTGAGCACCGATTATGTCTTCACAGCACTAGCAGCATCAATTGTCACGCCAGGATCTCCTAGTTTCCAGTCATCAGGACGCCAGCAATCCACAGGATACAGAGATGTCAAACACACCTACGGAAAGTCTGCATCTGGTACCAGGTGTGAGTCTGATTCTCAGTTTATTTTGCCGATGTTGGCAGGCATTCGCAAGGCGGTTGCCGGGACGCAGGCAAGGATGCTGCATTGGCCGACGCCTTAAACGCTGCCTTGTCGGGGACAGACGACAGTGAGGAAGTCTGGGGGGAGAGGAACGTGATATCGTCTCACTATCGACACCAAACCGAGGGCGTTATCACAAAAGGCACTGAAGTTGCCAGCACAAGTGCAGCGGCGGTCCACCAGTGGTCACTACTGCAACGGGCGCCGTCTAATCCCGAGTGGCACCGGGTTCACGCCCCTTTTGTGACAGCGCCGCCAGGGCGGAAGACTCGATTGTACATAGAGACGCCACGTCCACTTACTCTTCGGGGGCCCAGCCAGTCTAGTCCATGAAGTCGTCACTCTTCGAGTCATACTCCTACGTCACGACTGCATCAGCAGGGTCACTTCGCAGTACAGTGACGTACATCGCCATTCAATATTTACGTCCCCTCACAGAATTCAGCTCACGGCTAGGACAGTCAGCTTCGTAGAATTTTGACATAAACAGGCGCGACAGAACTATTGTGCAGAGACTTACGACTATGAATATCAACGTAATCAGTAGGCGAAGGACTTTGTACTACACCACCCGCAGATCTTCGATGTATAAGTTGACTATTTATAGTGTATCTATTTAGTACTGATGTTTGTTTACTCATACCGTGTTTGATGAATGCTTCAGTTCCCTGCGTCTTTCTGAGCGCTTCTGTATTTTGTACGCGTATCTACCACTCGGACACATATGGTTCAGCGCTGGCCCTAAGTGCCATAACAAAAACAATTACCACACTAGGCTAATCTGGGACAGCTCTATCGAATGGGCACATAATATTCCGCTTTAAAAATCATTTTGTTTGTAACGGTGTGTGTTGCATGAAAGACGTGATGAGCACTACCTTTTTTTTTGTTTTTTTTTTTTTACTGCAGCTACACAAAAAAAAAGACGAGACTGAAAAGAATCTGTCGAAACACTAGAGAAATGTGCGTGACATCTCTTAGAAGTTACATCATGTATAAAGATTACACGTTGTTTACAACTGTTCGTAAAAATTTCGAGAAGTTCTTGACCGACTTACAGTTCTTACACGATACTCTAATGAAGGTTCGGGCGAATGGAGGCTACATATTTTAATACATATGGGGTATAAATATATGTAAAACGCAAAGAGGAAACGTTGTTAGCGAAAATCTCAGGATGTTCGTAATCAATATACTTCAACGTTTTACACGATGCGCTAATAAACATTTGGACGAACATGATCTATATATTTTTTTAACAAAAAATTTAACGTGTTCTTTTAAGAATGATAGAGCCAAAAATTCTGCACCGTGCTGTGAAAATCTTTCTTACAGTACATTTCAACTAAGGTCTAAACGAGAAACTCAGACGACTCGGCTACGAATTCCTGGACCATCGCTATCGCGTGCTGAATTGTAGGGTTCCCCTTAGTAGGTCAGGCGTGCACTACACCCAGAAAGCGGCTTCTAGGGTAGCGGAGTAGGTGTGGCGTGCTTTTAGGGATTTTTTAGATTGGAGAAACGCTCCCTTGGGACCAAAGACGATTTGCCTGACAAATTAGCCACGGTGTCCTCAGAGAACGTTCGTTGTCGCAGATAAGAGAGAGAAAGGGTGAGTATGAACTGAGCAAACTGCAGGAGCATCGAGGGAAGGTCCCAGAATTAGTATCGCTTACTCAAGGTTGTATGATGCATATACAATATTAGGAACAGAAAGCTGGTTGAAAGCGGTCGTTAATAACAACGAAATGCTAAGTTCAGATTGGAATATTTATCGTAAGGATATGTGAGTCGCCAGTGGTGGCGGCCTGTATATTCCAGTACAGACTTCGATAAAATCGAGCGAGGTAGTCAGGGATTCCGATTGCGAATTAATCTGGTTGAAGTTAAGCATCAAAGGTCGGACAAAAATGGTAATCGGACGCTTCTATAGACAGCCTGGGGCATGAGCTATAGTGGTAGAGCGCTTAAGAAAGAACTTGCAGAGTATCGTTGATAATTTTCGTTCTCATGCTGTTGTAATAGGTGGTGGCTTCAATTTGCCAGGTACAGATTGGGAGTGTGATGGTATCAAAACTGGTGTCAGAGACAGGGAATCATGTGACATTGTTCTGGACGTCTTGTGCGAAAATTACTTCGAACAGATAATTACATACCTAAATCGTGAGGATAACGTCTTAGACCTTCCGCAACAAACAGTCCTGAACGTATTGAATCAGTTAACGTAGAGGAAGGTATCGGTGATCATAGCGCTTTGATATCATTTCTGACAACGGGTCTGACAAATAATGTTAAGAAAGGGAGGAAGAGATTTTTGCTTTGCAAGTGTGACAGGATACAAATTTCAGATTATCTTGGCTGTCAGCATCAAATATTCGGTGATGAGGACGAAGACGTGGAGGTCACATGAAAAATTCAAAAGCATACTGCAATATGCCCTACGCAAGTATGTTCCGAGTAAGGTCTTAAGCGATGGGAAACACCCACCATGGTTTAATAGCCGTGTTAGAGAACTACAGCGTTGGAAAAGAGAACTTCATCTCTTATTCAAGAGGAGTAAAAACCTAGCTGACAAACAAAAGCTGAACAAAGCGAAAATGAGCGTAAGGAGAGCAACGAGAGAATTGTTCAATGACTTTGAAAGTAAAACTTTGTCAACCGATCTGAGTAAAAACTCTTAGAGGTTTTGGTCGTATGCAACATCAGTAAGTGGGTCAAGATGATCTATTCATTCACTCACTGAGCATGCTCCACCGAAGCGGAAGGTAACAGAGATAAGGTGGAAATACTGAATTCGGTAATCGGAAATTAATTCAGTACAAAAGATAGTAACACGGTCCCTCCTTTCAGTCGCCGTACGAACGTCTAAATGGCAGATATTAAGATAATCGATCGCTAATTATAAAAGCAACTACAACCGCTTAACAGTGGAAAGGCGTCAGGACCAGATGAGATACCTGTGAGATTCTATAAAGATTATTCGAGAAAACTTGCTCCCCTTCTAGCAGCAATTTATCTTAGTTCGCTTGAGCAACGAAGGGTATCTAGTGACTCGAAGAAAGCGCAGATTATTCCCGTTTTTAAGAAGGGATGTAGGACTGATACAATTATAGACCTACATCGTTGACGTCAATCAGATGTAGAATTATGGAATATGTTTTATGCTCAAGAATTATGACTCTTTGGAGAGTGAAAATCTCCTTTATAAAAATCAACATTGATTTCGCACACAGAGACCCTGCAAAACTCGGCTCTCTCTCCACGAGATCCACAGCGCCATAGAGAGCGGCGTTTAGAATGATGCCGTGTTCCTTCACCTCAGGAAAGTATTTGACACCGTCCCGCATTGTCGTCTGGTGAAACAAAATACGAACTGATCGAGTATCGGAGCTGACAACTGAATTCACGATTTCCTTGCAGATAGAACTCAGCACGTCGCTCTTAACGGAACGAAATCATCAGATGTAAAGGTAATTTCCTGAGTAACTCAAATAAGTATTATGGGATCGTTGCCGTTTACAATATACGTAAGTGACCTAGTAGAAAGCGTCGGATGCTCCTAAGGCTCTTCGCAGATGATACGGTTGTCTGTAACAAAGTAGCAACGCCACCAGAGAATTGATGAATGGTGCAGGCTCTGGCAGTTGACCCAGAATGTAAATAAATGTTAAGTATTTCGCATACGTAGCAAAAGGAATCCACAACTGTACAGCTACACTACTGATGACAAACCGCTGGAAAGAGTATCCACATAAAATATCTAGGAGTAACTTTCCAGAGCAAAGTTCAGCGAAATGATCGCATAAAACAAACAATGGCCAAAGCAGATGCCGGACTCAGATTCTCGTATCGGGCTGCGGAGAAGCTGAATGGCCGCCGGAGCAAACAGACGTCGATGGATGATAGAGGATAGTGTGGCCACAGCGCAGCGCTCGCGTAGTGAGTACACCACCATCTCGCCACGTGAATACATCGGCCATTAGTGTCTCGCATGGCCGGCATAAATACCGCTGCACTACGGCCGCTCAGTCAGTAGTGTATTTCCTCTGATAGCGTTCGCCATTACCTCCACCGCACTACTGACTACTCGTCAACGACTTCACTTTGTAATAGCTTTTCCTCTTTTGTCCGCCGGCCGGGGTGGCCGAGCGGTTCTAGGCGCTACAGTCTGGAACCGCGCGACCACTGCGATCGCAGGTTCGAATCCTGCCTCGGGCATGGATGTGTGTGATGTCCTTAGGTTAGTTAGGTTTAAGTAGTTCTCAGTTCTAGGGGACTGATGACCTCAGCAGTTAAGTCCCATAGTGCTCAGAGCCAGCCTCTTTTGTCCAGATTTGTACTATGGCTCGCACTTGAGCTGTTGACAGCGTTCTGTCGAAGGTTTGTTGCACTTCGTTGTTGCATACGTTGATACTGATTTACTCCTGCAGTGTCGTGTCCGCCTTGGGCCAGCCCGGGCTTCGACTCCTGCGTCGGTTTGAGCCCTGTCCGCAGGCGGTCTTCCCGCCCAGCGTCGTCACTGCTTCTTTCCGGTTTCCTGACGTGGCCACTCGCGGATACAGTAACTGCCGACGAGGAAAAGGGAAGCTGTTTGCACGGAAGCTATACTGCAGAAGGTACTGACGGACTTGTTACAAAAGTCGCTTCCGCTCTCACGAGTATTTCGTATGCAGGAGGCCGCTGTACCTCATGGACCGGCGCCCCCAGCACACTCGACACCACATCCTGTCCTCCGTCGTTTCCTCCTTCCAATGACGCTACGGACGACTAGGATACACATTTGCATCGACTGAAGCGACATTTCACGGCGTTTCAAGCCACGGACGACTCATTGCAGCAGTCGCTCTGTCTCGGGCGTCACCAGACGAGTTTTTCCACCTTCGAAAATTCGCGCCTCTGTCTGTCCCCGCGCCCTCTCATTTCTGGAGATACACACTCTACTGAACAATTACTATTCCCAGCGATGCAATGTGGTTTCCTCCAGGCTAGAACTTCATCAATACCATAAACAGCCAGGGTCTCCTGGCTGTCTGACTCACAAGGACTCACCCGAAATGTGATTTTATTCCTCTAATCAAGACTGTACAACTTCCTACGCCGACTATTTGGTTCTTGGTGTGGTGGATGAACTTGCGCTTAACCTGGAGGTTCGTACAGTGGTGTTGAAACTGGATAACCGCCCTTAGAGGACACCTTGGGCATCGCTCATTCGTTCGAAACTACACAGACGGCTAACGAATGAAACGAATGACACTTGGCAAGGCCCAAAGCGACGAAGTTCACGCTTTACCACGTGCGCCACCCCAGCGTCGTAGACTTAGGACTACTGCCAGGTTGAAGCAACGTCGAGATTCGTCTTTGTCCGATGTATTGACTTCTGAGCCTCTAGTGACCCCTCGACGATGGCTTCTAGGGCCGCTCCCTTCGTGTCCGAAGTGTCTTTCCTCTCACTCCCGAGCAGTGTGTGTAGATCGCTTGGGTTCCTGTACGCTGTGGCAGGGAGGGGCGCTGTCACTCAGTATGGCACCGTCGCACGACCTGGCACGGTACACGCGCTGGAGACGGTAGCCCCCAGGGCGACCCCTTAATAATGAAATAGTTTTTCAGCTTGGCATTTCTCACCAGGACATCTGTTTTCAGATGGACATTGGGGCCACTGTCTCTTTGATCAATCAGGCGACTTATGACTTCCCTCGCGATAAGAGACGGTGCAATTCCTCTTCGCGGGCAGTTCTCGATTGTGGCAACTTTCAAATATGTTACCCATCTATTCAAGTTCTTTGTTGTCGACCATCCATCAGCTACCAACAGTTTTGGTCTTGACGCCTTCACGGCATTTGGATTTTCTATCTCGGATGTAGTCAAGGTGATTTCCACTGCGGTCCCTTTCCAGGAAATGGACGACCTCTGCACGAAGTTTTCAGCTGTGTTTCAACAGGGTCTGGGGTGTACTTCAGACTTTCAGGTGCACATAACCCTTTGGCCAGATGCCACACCACGTTTTTGCCACGTCAGACCAATTCTGGTGGCCTTGCGAGCTGCTGTGAAGCAGGAACTCGATCGTCTACAGGCAGATGGGGTTGCTGAGCCTATCAAATACAGTGCATCTGCCACTCTTTAGTCATAATCTGGAAATCTGGAAACCGTATGGGTATTTTTGCTTCTTTGGGGATTTTAAGACGACCATCAATGTTCAGTTGCTCGTAGAAACCCATCGCATTCTCTGGCAACGAGATATACTTTCCAGACTGCCTGGAGGGTAATATTTTTCCAAGACCGATTTCACTGATTCGTACCTCCAGCTGCCCTTACATGAGGCATCTCAGAACATTGTCGTACCTAACTCGTTCTTTGGGTTGTATATGTACAAGCGACTCACCTTTGGCATTTCCTCAGCCCCTGCAATAGTCCTATGGTTTCTGGAGCAGCTGATACAGCATATTCCGGCTTGCATCAGTTACTCTTATTTGGATGACCAGACTGCCACAGGATACTCCTGTTAGGAGCGTTTGGGAAACCTTTGAACCCTGTTCACGATCCTGGAGGACGCAGACCAGTGTTGTAGTTCTGGAGATGTGCAGATTTTTTTCAGCCAGGAGTGAAGTATTTTGAGCATTGGATCTCCAAAGAGAGGATGCGGCCTAGCAATCGCAACGTTGTCGCCATTATTACATCGCTCGACAAACTTTCCTGAATTACAAGCGTTTCTGGGCGAACTCAACTATAACGCTTTTTGCTATTATGCACAACCTCTCAATTATGCATGAGAAGGGGGTTCCTTATACATGGATGCCTGCCTGGAGCCTGGCTTATGTCAAATTGAAAATGATGCTGTCGTCCACACTTTTTCTCCTGATCATTCATTGGCTTTTGAAACCGATGCGTCCACCTACAGTACTGGAACGCCCTTGGCACAGGCATAGGGATGGTTCTGACGAAGCTATAGTGTACACATCCAACACCCTGGCCCCAGCACAACGCAACTACTCCCATAACGAAAAGGGGGCTTCAGCAATAGTGTTCACAGTGAAGAAATTTCTTGTCCACCTTCTACGTACACAATTCTCTCTAATTATGAATCACAAGCTATTGGTGGCATTATTTGGACCACGTTCCAATCTCCAAGAACGAACAGCGCTGGGCATTGTTCGTTGTGCCTACAAGTATACTATCTAGTTCAAGCTGACAGTCCAGCATTGCAATGCTGATGCGCTGTGCCCCCTACTGATTGGCCTGGACCTTGATTCTGACCACGAGGAGGCTTTTTGCTCCTATGTCAATCCTGAATGTTAACATATGTAGGACGGTTTTTCCCCTTACAGCAAGATGTGATGCCACTGCAATGTGCCAGGACTCCATCCTCCGACAGGTCCTTCGCTATGAAGTCCATGGCTGGCCTCATTATCTCACTCGTTGGTTGGCGACAGGGCTCCATTCTTGGAAACAGCTCTCTCGCCAGCTCTCGGTTCTAGATGGTATCATCATTTTGGATACTGAGATGCACATCTAATGGTTATTCTGGTGGAATTACATCATCAGATACTGAGTTTGCTCCACTGGGATCATTTGGGTATGTCCTGCAAGAAGACACTGACACACTGTCATGTATACTGACCTGAAGTTATGGCTACATCGAGAAGATAGTCTATAGTTGTCCAGCATGTGCCCAGCACCTGGTGGCACCCCTCACTCCCTTACCCCCTGGCCTACTCCTCGCCTCCCTTGAGACAGCCACCATTCCGATTTTACAGGCCCAATCTTGGGTTCTGGAAAATTTTGGAAATTAGTGGTAAGGTCTTATGGGACCAAACTGCAGAGGTCATCGGTCCCTAAGCCTACTCACACTACTTAATCTAACTTAAACTAACTTACGCTATGGACAACACACACACACCCATACCCCATACTTCTGTACCCCTCCATTCCACCCTTCCTCCAATGGTGAAGCTTAGTGGCCAGTCTGAAGTTCTAAACAGGAGATGAAGAAAGCTATCGAATCCTCCACCACTATGATGGCCCTTTTTGAGCAGTTATCGCACTACACCAGTTAACAGACATAGGCCCACAAAGCTCCTCCATGGTCACCAGCTTCAGACCTGGCTTCATCTGCTGACACTGCATCCCTGATTCGCATCCCTTCCCCTGTTGCACTCCTGGAACAGCTTCGTGGGCATGCTCCTACGAGAGTGCTGAAGCTTCGACGCCAGCAACGGTAGTGTCCACCTGCGGACGACGAGTCATGTCGCTCCAAACGCAAAAGGGGCTCGAGCGCCGTCACTGCAACGAGCTTCGTCCTCGGACACAAGCGTCCCCTCCACAGACTCCTCTTCCACTGCCTTCGGGTGACAATGTGACACAAAGGCCAGGATCTCAGGCAGCTACAGCTGGCATCCTCTTGTTGTTCTGGCCCTTTGTCTTCCTAAGGATCAATGGTTACCCTTGGCGTGCCCATCTCCACCACTGTCCTCGTGGACACTGTCGACGCCATTTCTTCCCCATGGCATACAGGTGACGGGACTTCACCTATGTCGAACCTTCCATGGCACCATCTGGGGCGTTTTCTGCCTGATGCAGCAGTTTCTGAGGGTAGGGATCTGATATTGGGCTGCGCGGAAGTTGAATGCCCGCCGGAGCAAATGGACCTCGATGGATGATAGAGGGCAGTGTCGCCGCAACACGGCACTCTCCAAGTGAGTACGTTAACATCTCGCCACGTGAGTACGTGTACACTGGCCAATAGTGTCCCGCGCAGCTTGCATAAATACCGCTACACTTCGACCGTTCAGTCAGCCGTCTACTTCGTCTGATAGCGTTCGTCACTATCTCGACCGTTCTACTGACTATTCTCCGATGACTTGGATTTTCCTCTTTTGTGTCAATTTGTATTGTGGCTCATACTTGACCTATCGATAGCGTTGTGTCGAAGATTCGTTGCATTTCGTTGTTGCAGAGATTGCTATTGATTTGCTCTATTCGTGTCGGGTCCGCCGTTCGGTCAGCCCTGGCGCTCGATTTTGTCGTGGGTTTGCGTCCCGTCTGCTGGCGGTCTTCCTGCCTCGCGCCGCCTCCGTTCCTTTCACGTTTCCTGACTTGAGCACCCGTATGGAGCCACTTGTGGATGTAGTACAGATTCACAGAAATAATCTTATGGAAATGTACCTCATCCACGAAGGATGTGGGTCATTAGACATTTGTTCGACCGATTTTTCAGTATTGTTCATCTGTCTGGGATTCCTTCCACGTAGGACTGATAGAAGAGATGGAGGAGATCCAACGAAGAGCGGCGCGTTTCGTCACGGGATCGTTTACCTGGCGAGAGAGGGTTACGGAGATGCTCAAGAGACTCCACTGGCATACGTCACAAGAGAGGCGTTGTGCATCACGTAAAGATTTGCTACTGTGATTTCGAAAGAGAATTTTCCGGAAAGAGGCGGACAATGTATTTCTTCCTACTACGTGTGTCGCGCGTAATGGCCACTAGGAGAAAATTCGAGAAATTAGAGCCAATACAGAGGCTTACCGACAATCACTCTTTCCACTCGCTATTCATTAATGGAGCTGGTATGGCGGGACCAGTTAGTGGTGCGAAAAGTACCCTCCGCCATGGACCATTGGGTGGCTTGCGGAATATGTTTTAGTTAACTACGATCTCAGGGCGCTTACCATTAGACAGATTAATTCTGCCACAAAAATTCCTTCTCCTAAACAATTTCATACAAAAATTCTGTACACAACAACAGGACGTTGTGTTTTCTTCCTCGCATTCGTTTTTAACATAAAACCGGAAAGCTGTCCTTGTGGTTTATCGGCTTATCATCACAATACTGTTACGGAATGTGAACCGTCCGATACTTTGTACAACTACCCTTCAGCAAATAAAAAAATTGGCGAGATAATGTTATTGCAGCTGCTTCTTTTATTAACAGATACACCAGATGGAGAGGTCTCTCTCTTACCTCATATGCCAATGACCCCAATCATTTGATACATTCATTATCAATGACCTCAAATCTTAACTGAGGTTTCGTTTGTAAGGTGAGTGGGATGGGTGAAAAGGAGGCGGACAGAATGGTAGGGATGGGGGAAGGTGAAATGGATATATTGAGGGTGAAAGAAGAGTTGGACAGAGACAGCGGAGAAGAGAAGATGGAGTAAGAAGGGAGAGGAGGTGGATTTTAGTAACAGCGCACAACTGCCAAGTTCGTTAGTGCACTGCAAACGCTGGAATAGTGGCTACTGAACTTTTTTGCAAAACCCTTCGGCTAGGTAGTGTTTATTTTGCAAAAATCCTCAGTTATCCGTCGCAGTTACAACGTACAGCACAACGGGAATTTCGGATTTAGGAAAGAAAGTCAGTCTTATGTGAATGCATGTATTCATCAAATTACATTTGCGGGCGTAAGAAGATACAGTCTTGCCTGGAAAGCCCTTGCACAACGTAGACGGCTTGTGGCATTTGCGGAGAGCCAAAAGGGGTTATTATAGTCAGAGAGGGAGGAACGAGAAATGCGAGAATTACACTGTGGTTTGAAACATAAAACCACGGGTGGGTTTAATATTGCTGTGTCAGAAAACCACGTTTAATTTTGCATTCGGCATTCGTGCGGTTCTGAAAGTAGACAAATTCGTACAAAGCAGCGTACGCGTTTACGAAACACGAAGCTGAACCATCTGGCATAAGTGAAACATAGAATCAGATTGAGAAAAAATGTGTTCATGGCTTCAACTTTCAATGTAATAGCAGCAAGGGAAGACGCGTGTTGCTCGACAAACGAGCAGATAGCTTCGGTTGATTCAATTCTCTTAAAGATGGAAAAGACGAGGAAAATAATTCTATCCCAGGATCTTACAAATCAGCTGGAACTGAAAGACAACTGTATAGTATCATTTCATGTTAAAAAGTTAAGTTGGAAGTATCATCTCTTATAAACATAATGTTGCTTCCTCAGTTACGAGTTTTCCGGGTGATGAGAAACACCGTCTTCAGATAACTTCATGTGTAGAAAAAGGATTTAAGTGGCTGAAGCGTTGATCAAAATAATATATATATGAACCACCCTGCTCACCTTATCGCTTCTGAAGGTAATCATAGTTTTTAAATAGTAAAGGCTAAAATGAATGGTTAATGTTTGTGATAAACGGTTCAAATGGCTCTGAGCACTATGGGACTTAACTGCTGTGGTCATCAGTCCCCTAGAACTTAGAACTAGTTAAACCTAACTAACCTAAGGACATCACACACATCCATGCCCGAGGCAGGATTCGAACCTGCGACCGTAGCGGCCGCGCGGTTCAAGACTGCAGCGCCTAGAACCGCTCGGCCACTTCGGCCGGCTGTGATAAATGGAAAAGATAAAGTTGTTACCCTTTACGTTAGAAAGAAAACGATGAAAGATAACGTTGCTAGCAGATGTATTTTCTTTCTTCCCAGAGGTCCGGAGGCGATTTCACGCTTCCGAGCACCGCTGCTGGAAGGTTGTGGGCTGGATTCATTTATCGCTTGTGACCTTTTGTGAGAAGCCTTCTGTTTTTCAGAAAAATATGATTAATATGCTTTTAAGAAAGAATCCTTGACTCGATGTAAGGGCCCTTTACGCAAAACTGTTCCTTACAAGACAATGGTTTTCACTTAAGGCGAATTGCAGTTTTGTTTCCGTAAGGATTTTGGTGCACATACCGTTAGATTAGTTACTTTTAAAGGAAACTAATTCATGTAACAGATGTACCCAAAAGAGAACGATGTTTAACATTTCCTGGAAATGGAATAGAATTGTAAAGCGTATATGTCAGTTGAAAATTGAGATATGAAAATCGTCTCTCTTCTAATACTCGTTGCTATATCTTGGTCGTTTCAAATATGCCATAACTAGAGGAAATGATATCTTCTATAACAGGCGAAGACGGTATCAGAACTTGGCATCGGTAGCTGGCAGTACATTATACCACTGCTAGTTATAAACACTTCCTAATGTTCTGCAAAAATTTTTTTTTGGTCACGAACGGACGTTCGGCTTCTAGACCATCATTAACTAACAATGTAATGTTTGTGTATTGCTGGAAGATTTTGTGTCCTTATCAAACTGATATGACAGTAAGTATCGAAAGAATTTAAAGTGAAGTTGCTGGGATTGCAAAGATGTTAGTCCAATAAAGGCCCATCTGGAACAGGTATTTATATTATATTACAAAGTTTGAGTCAGGAAAGACGTAACACGTATTTTATAACACGAAAAGTGAAAACATGGAAAAGAGTTTTCGGCGAATGATCGGACGCAGGGGATTACATCATTTTGTTGCGTGGCTAATCTTCCTAATTCTTGTATCAACCAGCAGCTTTCTTTAACGATATGCTTTTTTGACGGTAAACCGTTGAAAATACACGTATAGTGATACTTTGCTTGTTAATGTTGATAGCGATACGTTGCGGCAAAATATCCGAGAATTGAGCTAAAATAGAAGAGCATGGCAGCTGGAGAAGCTTTTTTTTTCAATATTATCAATGGCGTATTGAGTTTCATGCCCAGCTCTGTCGTTCTAAGAATCCTTTCGATTGTTTACTAGTTTCCACAAACGCCGTTGAGTCTCTGCATGACTCCATCTAGACATTTGAAACATCTTTCATCAGTGGCTTTCGGAACGTAAGAAGTTCAGTTTACATAATTTACATGAATTGTAGCTAGCCCTGTATTTGTGTGACAGAAAAGAAGGGCCAAGAGAAAAGAAGCTACGTTTTATATTAGTAGCATAAGCATATCTTTTTGCTGCATATAACGATGGAACCTGGCCCATCATCTCAACTAGGCGATGTTAACAAAGTAATAGCGAATTACGGCCACCATGCCGTTCATTTTGAGCAGATTTACTGGTTATTTATGACGACAGTTTGTAACGCACCTACAACAAACAAAGCCTATATACGTCTGTGAAAATGGACTCGATAAGCAACCTGAGCTATCAGCAATCGGAATCTAACCTACATAACACTGTGTGCGTGTTGTATGAGCGTCAGTTTCACTGTCATTTAAGCCCTCAACAGATCCTTGCATGAAAAACTTACAACTAACATTTGGATAAGCTATCTGACTGCGTAACTGAACATGAATTTGTAGGTGATACAGGATATGTCTTGTGTAACGTTGTTTACTGAATTAGAGTACAAGACATGTTGTGGTGTATCAGTTTCTCTGTTTCCAAGTTTTGCACTCACCTCTTTAGATGACTGTCTTTTTCCAAGTAGTTTACAGCAATTTGCAGCAGCACGCAGCAGCAGCAGCAGCAGCAGCAGCAGCAGCGGATGAGGCTTATGATTACTAAGAATGAATTTAATAAAAAGGAGTTTTCTTGGGTCCTGTTAACTGCTAAGTAACTTGTAAGAAGGGATTTCATAAATTAATTCTACTCCAAAACTTCAGAAATCATCATGACCAATAATAGTTTGGCAAATATTAATAATGGCGAAATGCCTGACAGTGACCTTATAAGTATCAATAATGGCTGCGTGCCGGATTAACAAATTATTTCAATTTCGAAGTTACATTAACATTTAATAACCACAGCATATTTACGAACTAGATGTGGAGAGCAATAATTATTATCTGAAGGATGAGGAGCCTTTTTTAACTCATAAACAAAATATGCGATTATTGCAAAATCTGACTAACAACCACGAGCCTAACACAGCAATTGCGCTTTACGCCATGACTGCGAATTTTACATTGAATTCCATCTTCATGCGCAGTAAGCCATCTACACCTTTCCTGGCTATATAAATGAAATCAGGCCTTGAATGTGGTAAGATCTGCCATCACCAACGTGAGGGCAGCGTGACACGAGCTCTGGACCAACACTATTGAAATTTTACTGTCGCAGACAATGTCCCACCACAATAATTATAATCGCTCTCCCATGTTTCGCCCTTAGATTGTTACTATCGATATGTGAGCCTTAAGTTGGCTATATGGTTTTCGATACTCAATGTATATTTAATTAATGTAATGGACAGTTCTTACACACACCTTACAATTTTCAGCGCCAACATTAACGAGTGTTTTATCACTGTACTCAATTTTCCAAGAATTTTCGAATACCGTTGAAGAAATTATATTGTTCCATTTTTTTAAAAAAAAGCACATTTACTTTAGTATCTCGGTTGATGTAAGACTTAAAAGTATTAACTATGCCACGAAATTACGTACCCTCCTGCACTCTGTCTTTTGCCTAAAACATCGTTTTAAGATTTTGAACTGTTCAGGAAATAAAAGGGGTGCTACAACTTACACCCTCGCCTTTGGCAATATGTCCATTAGTAAAGGCTTCTACTTTCTGAATATGAATTCTCCATCTTCTGATATTTGAACTTAGCAATTATAGCCACATTACATAGGGTTCGTTATCAGCCTACATTTGTAGAGACCGTGACACCGTGAAGAACATGATGAGACTTTATAGGGTGTTCCGGAACTATTCGTTCAATGTGCTACAGGAGGGACAGAATATCAAAAGAAACAAATTTCGATAAAGAAAATATGGTCTCAGGAGTCAGCTTGCAGTGTTACATAGCATTTGGTTAGTGGTGCTCACGTAATCTGTTGTGTCAGTGTCGCTGACTAGGGATCTGTACTGACGTTCAAAACTGCTCTATGTACGGATGGTAGGCTGTACTGGTTTTATGTACCTCTGAATGTTAGACAAAGCATGTACTTCCAGCACGATGTGGCGCCAGATCATTTCAGCATTGATGTAAGGAATAGTCTGGGAGGTTACCCTACGAGGTTGCCACTGAGGTCACCTGATACCACGTGTATGGATTTCTTCATCTGGGGGACATATGAAGCATCTGGTGTATGAAACCGTTGTGGAAACAGAAGAAGACGTCGTCGCTAGAATTGTTTTCACTGCTGGTACCGTTAAGGTCGTACCAGGAATCTTCGAACGGATACAAAAATCAATGGTCTGACAATGAGCTGCATGTGTACAGGCCAATGGTCGCGCATTTGAGCATTTCACTGCTGTAATAATCATGCTAAACTACCTTCTGTGTAAATCGTCCATGGATGAGAAATTTCCGTCACCGACCATATGTACCTTAACTAAATATATTTGTTGTCATGTTCTCTAGATCCTGTATTGAATAGATTGGGAATACCCAGTACATATCGTTGGCTATCGAAGTCAGTAATTATCTAGCGCCTCCCATTTGGGTTTCCTGAGAAATTTGTTTGGTACTCTATCGTACCAATTAAAATTAAACAACCTATCATGAAGCACGCAGCTCTTCGTTGAAACATCCACTTCCTTTAATTCCATGTATGGCTACTGCAGTTTGATGAGTAATTCTATGAAACAATCTCATACAGCATAAATCCTTACGAATTGTTTTTTCCTGGGTCCTAGAACGACGAATAATGCTTAAGAACCAGTCATACGAGGGTATTTGTAAGCGAACTCCTTTTTAGGAGGTTTAGATTCCATATTTTCTCCTAACAAAGCCAATCCTGTTATCCTGACGTACCAATGCAACATTTCTATGGGTGATTCAAGTTTAATCATATCACATACTTGACGGCTGTGATTTACGCACATCAAAAAAAGAGGGTTTGCATCACCCCGGTTCTGAGAGTTGCGGAACCTGTACAGAAAATTGGAACAGAGATCAACATAAACATCATTTCTGCCCTTTTTATTGCTCATAAAAACCACACATTGCATGTTGCACCACCATACAGCTGTATGCTGGTCCAGATTGCTGTACACACTGGTTCCTCTAATACCCAGTAGAACGTCCTCTTGCACAGAGGCATGCCTGTATTCGTCGTGGCATACTTTCCATAAGTTCATCAAGGCACTGTTGATCCGTTGATCCAGATTGTCCCTCTCCTCAACGGTGATTCGGGGCAGATCCCTCAGAGTGTTGGTGGGTTACGTCGTCCATAAACAGCCCTTTTCAATCAATCCCAGGTATGTTCGATAGAGTTCATGTCAGGAGAACGCGCTACCCTCTCAAGTCGAACGATGTCGTTATCCTGAAGGAAGTCATTCACTAGATGTGCAGGTTGGGGGCGTGAATTGTCGTCTATGAAGACGAATGCCTCGCCAATAGGCTGCCGATAAGGTTGCTCTGTCGGTCGGAGGATGGCAGTCACGTATCGTACAGCCGTTACGGCGCCTTCCATGACCACCAGCGGCGCACGACTGCCCCACATAATGCCACCCAAAACAGCAGGAAACCACCACCTTGCTGCACTCGCTGGAAAGTATGTCTACGGCGTTCGGCCTGACCGGGTCGCCTCCAAACACGTTGCCAACGACTGTCTGGTTGAAGGCATATGCGACACTCATCGCTGAAGAGAACGTGATGCCAATCCTGAGCGGTCCATTCGGCATGTTGTTGAACCCATCGAACAGCGATACATAGTGTCGTGGTTGCAAAGATGGACCTCGCCATGGACGTCTGGCGTTAAACTGCGCATCATGCAGCCTGTTGCGCAGAGTTTGAGTCGTAACACGACGTCCTGTGGCTGCACGAAAAGCATTATTCAACATGGTGGCGTTGCTGTCAGGGTTCCCCCGAGCCATAATCCGTAGGTAGCAGTCATCCACTGCAGTAGTAGCCCTTGGGCGACCTGAACGAGGTGTTTCATCGACAGTTCCTGTCTCTCTGTATCTCCTCCGTGTCCGAACAACATCACTTTGGTTCACTCCGAGACGCCTGGACACTTCTCTTGTTGAGGGGCCTTCCTGACACAAACTAACATCGCGGACGCGATCGAACCGAGGTATTGAAGGTCTAGGCATGGTTGAACTACAGGCATCATGAGCCGTGTACCTCCTTCCTGGTGGAATGACTCGAACTGATGGGCTGTCGGACTTCTCCGTCTAATAGGCGATGCTCATGCATGGTTGTTCACATCTTTTGGTGGGTTTAGTGACTTCTCTGAACAGTCAAAGGGACTGTGTCTGTGATACAATATCCACAGTAAACGTCTATCTTCAGGAGTTCTGGGAACAGGGGAGATGCAAACCTTTCTTCGTTGTGTGTGTTTCAGGGACTTAGGGCACATCATGTAGTAAAACTGACAGTATGCTGATGGTCAGCTGCCAGTCATAGCACCAAGCAAGTCATAGTATCATTCACGTCTTCTTGCCTATCAAGTTTACTATATACATGTGTCCCTCGACAGGAGCCGCCTGCTTCAGATATATGCTATTTCATTTTGCCAATGTGTAGATGGAATCATCCCAAACAAATAATGCTCTTGGAATATTTCTTGCGACGCTCAGTGTCGACGGAAAGCGTTGGTTTATATCCTGTTACATATAAAATTAATTTTAAAACAAAATTTTTCGTGTCTATTCGTGAAGCAAGATAGGGATGATGGTTGGTGTAACATCCTTTCATTCAGCATTCGCATCCTTCACTTTTGGCAGAGTTTCTTCAATATAACCCTGGACACTTAAGTCAGTATGTGCTCTTTGTGTAAATAAGACGCCACTATTCGACGACAAAGTTGTATGCTGTTTTCTTGGCTTAATCACCTGAATCGGAACGCATGCCGTTCGTAATATAATCCACAACACCACACACAGAAACGGCCTTCTTCCTGGTTCATGCCTCGGGTTCTATTGGTGAAAGAAAAGTGGGGTCAAGTGATTTGTGGTAGCTCCTCCTGCTCATGTAAATGGAGCAAATCGATGGTTCTTTTTGCAATTCGTGTGCTCTGCGGTGGGCGTTAAGGGGCTTATGAAGGCGCCATTAGTTCTGCTTAAAAAGTTGGATACCAGCTGCCTCACTCTAAGTTCCTCAGTATCTTTAAAAATTTTCCCAAAAACATTTATAACTTCTACAATTCCCATGGTATTTCATCATGGATCATTCTCCAGTCCTTCATCGATCAGGCGTACTCGTTCGAAATAATCCTTATTGTGAATATGATGGAGTAACAGAAGGAGCTACAAATCACATTTTCTTTTTATGTAAACTGTATGCAAACCGTCAAACTGATTTAATACAACGCTTAATCAGATCTCTTCAACCTTTATCAACTAGTACAGCAACTTACCTTCATCAGATTAATATATTAATTTTAAAACTAATTAAGAAATATGTATGTATATGTATCCTTACCCAGAAAAACTCCAAAAGATAGAGATGGCTATAGGCCTCCAGGCAGATGCCAGAAATTAAAAGATGAAAAAAGACTAAAGGTTTTCGCATCTCATCCAAATAAACCAACGAGAAATAGTACTCGTAATCTTTTTTGACGTAAATATCCCTTATGGAAAGTATATCCTGTTGTACACGCATGATGATTATTCGTGTATCCTTGTGCGCTTTACACACTACTCTCACTGGCACACTAAATTTCTCAAGTATATCTTTAATGAGTTCAACGTCGAACTAGTTGTGACGAAAACGGGAAACTCTTAGCACATTTATGCATATTGTCCTCATAATAATTATATTACACACTTTTCATCTTTCTTTTTGTCTCTGGAGGGTCTCTTTGAATTCCATAAGCTGGTGAGTTGTATTCCGAGTTTTACACACAGACGTGTTAAAATATTTCAATATTTTTGAAACAAGTTTCAGCACCATCACCATCTCCACTCTGATTTCTCTTCTCCCGAGCGTCTGGAAAGTTAATAACTTTAATAGTAAACCGACGAAGCTGTCTGTAAACGAGTAATGTCTCATCTTTTTGTATGACTGTATGCAGTATCCTTTATTCTTCATGTCTACTTATTTGCTACTCTCTGTCCCCATAGGAGCCGAATTGTAGCTTGTAACATGGTGGTGCGTAACGCAGCTATGTTGGTGCGTGAGAAACAGCGTGCTGTAATTGAGTTCCGAAATGTAAGATTTCGTCCACACATGGCGATTCCGCTTATTCAGCATGACGCTACCAGACCATACACGTGCGCAGCGGCATCTGCAACAATCCGACGCCTTAGGTTCGTTATCATCCTCCATGCAGTCCCGACTTGGCCTCATCCGATTTTCATCTGTTTCAAAAATTTAAAGGACTTCACTTTGATAATGATGAAGCGGTGCAAACAGAGGTGAGGTTGTGGCTCCGTCAACCAAGTCAAACATTCTACAACGATGGTATCAACTAACCGATTTTGTTCGTCGCCAGGGTGACTATGTAGACAAGTAAGTATGTAAATACGAAGAATAAAGAAGCAGCATGTTAATAACGTTTGTTTTATTTAAAAAGATTTAAGAGTTTCCATATAAAAAATTTTGAGCCATTACTTCTTAGCATGTCGTCGTAACTTTCCAAGAGGAATGGATACAGGCCAATAGTTAAGCACATGACTCATATATCCTGAAGAAGTGAAATGATTGCCTGATCAGAATGGCGGCATTGTCGTCGTTACGATTTAGGAACAGGGATGGGAGGTAGTAACCGCGTACGGTGCAGTATTGTTACAGTGGACAACTGTGAAACGCTATGCGTCTATTCAACAACAATTAAAACCTGACTGGCACTGTTATAAGACACTCAACGCATAATATGGCTCTGACAACATCTATTCAAAGTGTATGAATCCACGTTTCGTCCTGTCAGTCGCACTGAAAACAAATGGTCGACTTCGGTTTATTGAGAGCATTCCAGGAAAGTGCACCTGATGTATAGAATGATAGCGCGATCCATTCTCGAGTGTTTGCTATCATATCTGATCAAAGGTAACAATCGAAGCAATTCAGCGTCGTGCTGCTAGATTCTAACAATACGCAATTACTACGAAAACGTTCCGTGACCTCGAATGGACGCCCTGGAGAATAGGCGTTTGTCTCTATCTCTTTTTTTTTCTTTTTGAGAAGCACTATTCAGCAAAATTTAGTGAAGCAGGATCTGTTGCTAACTGCAGAATGATTCTACTGCCACCAACATAAACTACGCGTAAAGACCGAAAAGACAAGCTAGGAAAAGCTATTGATTATTACTATTATTATTATTATTATTATTATTAGTAGTAGTAGTAGTAGTACTAGTAGTACAAGGTATCCTTCGCCGTGTAGAATATGGTGGCTTGCAGATTGTGTACATAGATGAAGATGGGAATGGTGAAGCTCTCCATAAAATCTACGAAGAAACGAATTAGTGGCAAACACGGGCGGGAAGGATGCTAGACACGTATTAAGACATCAATGAATAACTTAAATTGTGTGAGAGGGAACCGTAGGGGGAAAATTGTAAAGGATTAGGAAATTTGTAAAACAGGATTTTTGAAAGTCTTTCTGAAAAACGTCGTAGAATAACAGATCACGACATGGGGAAGAGAAAAGTTCTTCGCTGGCACTTCTGAGCGAGACTGTGTGTTGTTTAAGAGTGGTTATGCCCCTGACGTGGACTGGTGCGATAAGGAGTGTGGAAGTTGTCCGGAAAACCGGCGAGGAAAGGAATTATAGAAAACAGTGAAAAGAAGAAGGTATAGGATGGTAGGACATCTGTTAAGACATCGCAGAATAACTTCATGGTACTAGAGGGAGCTGTAGATGACGAGAACTGTAAATAGAAAACAGATATTGGAGTACATTCAGTTGAGGTCGTAGATTACAAGTGCTAATCTGAGACAAAGAGAGAGGACAGGAGAGAAATTAATGTCCGGCCGGATAAAACCAGTCAGAAGACTGACGAAGCAAAAATCCCAAGAAAGGCGGTTGGGATTAGGTACTCTGCGGCATTCCTATGGAATAAGTGTTGCTTATCATACATCATCTGCTCCGCGCATAGGCGACAGTCTGTGTAAAAGCGAAGTTCCTGATTCGCTCTTAAAATATCTCTCTCTTCTTAGAAACCTCCACTAAAATCACTATCAGTTTACTGCGGTAGGTAAAATGCTGCACGCCCGGTTGTTAGATGATGCTAGTACCGCGAAGTCTTGTCATAAGGCTGTTGAATACTAAAGCATACCTAACGTCAATAGAAAACATCAGCGAACATTTGGTCTCTAAAAAAAGTTGTTCCTCATGATGTGATCTGTCAGCCCTAGACGTTTTTCTCTGAGACTTTAGAACTTCTTGCATATACAGAAAATAATGTAAGACATGTATTACGTTTAAATGTTCGGCTGAGATGGAAAGATTTACACAGGGGAGGAAATCATGGTAGGACGCATCAAATGAAAGAGGAGACTGATGACCAAAAACATAATGATAATTAGAACGGAAGGGACAAAGGAAATTAGTGCATGACTATTAATTAAACATGATACAGATGAAAGCAAGGAAATCACTTATACATGGGGTTTCATGGAATAAAAAGGCCGAACAACCTATACAGACTGAGAAACTCAAACATATTCTCTCATTTCATGTGAAACAATGGTAGGATACACAGTGTGTTCCAGTTCTATTAGGACTGTGTCTATCAAAAATCAAAGTCATCGATTGTGTTCACAAAATAGTAGTATTTATTAAAAATAATCTGCTCCTTAACCAACACACAGCTGAAACTGTTTTAAAATATTTTGAATCAGTCACTGTAGTCTTCTCTTGGAGTTGAAGTTATTGTTACAGCACAGTTTTCTAGGATATCCTTAAAAGCTTCGTAACAGTGTCCTGTCATTGCCAGGTTCACTTTAGGGAACAACCAAAAGTCAGCTGGGGCCAAATCCACCGAATACGGCAGGTGATTCTGGGGTGTTTTCTTTCCAAATACTCGCCCAGGTTCCTCACTTTGTGTACTGGAGTACTGTCGTGAAGGAGCAACCAAGACCCCCCCCCCCCCCCCATTTCGGTATTCGGATCAAATTGGACGAATTCATTGGCTGATGAGCCTAATTTGACACAGGACCTGATGATGTCTCATTGTTACAGCGCCATTTTCGGACGAGTGTCAGACACATACCGTTACATTCGCAGGCAGGACCCCTGCCGCAGCGAAGCTAGCGCTTTGCCTTTCTACACAGTTGTTGTTAAAATTGCAAGGGTCATAACGCCACAGCTCGCCACAAGATAGTTCTACAGTTTGAACTTTCACACAAGCCATCCTAATGCAGCTGGGACACACTGTGTAAAAGGAAGCTTAACATGTCTTAATTTGGTTGTAAAAGTTCTATTTGTGGAAGAAGAAGAAAAATTTTATTTCTGCGGTTACTATTTTCCGTCCAAAAATCGACGCTTTAGGAAAATCTAATATGCATCCGGTATTTACTGAAACATAGCGGTGCCTAGTACGAACGCAAAATAATGCACAGATGTTGTGTTGGAGAAAACTTATGCACTTTCCGTTCAATCGTTCAATGCATAAATGTATGTTGTTGTTGTTGTTGTGGTCTTCAGTCTTGAGACTGGTTTGATGCAGCTCTCCATGCTACTCTATCCTGTGCAAGCTTTTTCATCTCCCAGTACCTACTGCAACCTACATCCTTCTGAATCTGCTTAGTGTATTCCTCTCTTGGTCTCCCTCTACGATTTTTACCCTCCACGCTGCCCTCCAATACTAAATTGGTGATCCCTTGATGCCTCACAACATGTCCTACCAACCGATTCCTTCTTCTGGTCAAGTTGTGACACAAACTTCTCTTCTCCCCAATCCTGTTCAATACTTTCTCATTAGTTATGTGATCTACCCATCTCATCTTCAGCATTCTTCTGTAGCACCACATTTCGAAAGCTTCTATTCTCTTCTTGTCCAAACTATTTATCGTCCATGTTTCACTTCCATACATGGCTACACTCCATACAAATATTTTCAGAAACGACTTCCTGACACTTAAATCTATACTCGATGTTAACAAATTTCTCTTCCTCAGAAACGCTTTCCTTGCCATTGCCAGTCTACATTTTATATCCTCTCTACTTCGACCATCATCAGTTATCTTGCTCCCCAAATAGCAAAACTCCTTTACTACTTTAAGTGTCTCATTTCCTAATCTAATTCCCTCAGCATCACCCGACTTAATTAGACTACATTCCATTATCCTTATTTTGCTTTTGTTGATGTTCATCTTATATCCTCCTTTCAAGACACTGTCCATTCCATTCAACTGCTCTTCGAAGTCCTTTGCTGTCTCTGACAGAATTACAGTCTACATTTTACAGTCTACATTTTACAGTCTACATTTTATATCCTCTCTACTTCGACCATCATCAGTTATTTTGCTCCCCAAATAGCAAAACTCCTTTACTACTTTAAGTGTCTCATTTCCTAATCTAATTCCCTCAGCATCACCCGACTTAATTAGACTACATTCCATTATCCTTGTTTTGCTTTTGCTGATGTTCATCTTATATTCTCCTTTCAAGACACTGTCCATTCCATTCAACTGCTCTTCCAAGTCCTTTGCTGTCTCTGGCAGAATTACAATGTCATCGGCGAACCTCAAAGTTTTTATTTCTTCTCCCTGAATTTTAATACCTACTCCGAATTTTTCTTTTGTTTCCTTTACTGCTTGCTCAATATACAGATTGAACAACATCGGGGAGAGGCTACAACCCTGTCTTACTCCCTTCCCAACCACTGCTTCCCTTTCATGTCCCTCGACTCTTATAACTGCCATCTGGTTTCTGTACAAATTGTTAATAGCCTTTCGCTCCCTGTATTTTACACCTCCCACCTTTAGAATTTGAAAGAGAGTATTCCAGTCAACATTGTCAAAAGCTTACTCTAAGTCTACAAATGCTAGAAACGTAGGTTTGCCTTTCCTTAATCTTTCTTCTAAGATAAGTAGTAAGGTCAGTATTGCCTCACGTGTTGCAGTGTTTCTACGGAATCCAAACTGATCTTCCCCGAGGTTGGCTTCTACTAGTTTTTCCATTCGTCTGTAAAGAATTCATGTTACTATTTTGCAGCTGTGACTTATAAACTGATGGTTCGGTAATTTTCACATCTGTCAACACCTGCTTTCTTTGGGATTGGAATTATTATATTCTTCTTGAAGTCTGAGGGTATTTCGCTTGTTTCATACATCTTGCCCCCCCCCCCCCCCCCATGAACCATGGACCTTGCCGTTGGTGGGGAGGCTTGCGTGCCTCAGCGATACAGATAACCGTACCGTAGGTGCAACCACAACGGAGGGGTATCTGTTGAGAGGCCAGACAAACGTGTGGTTCCTGAAGAGGGGCAGCAGCCTTTTCAGTAGTTGCAAGGGCAACAGTCTGGATGATTGACTGATCTGGCCTTGTAACAATAACCAAAACGGCCTTGCTGTGCTGGTACTGCGAACGGCTGAAAGCAAGGGGAAACTACAGCCGTAATTGTTCCCGAGGGCATGCAGCTTTACTGGATGATTACATGATGATGGCGTCCTCTTGGGTAAAATATTCCGGAGGTAAAATAGTCCCCCATTCGGATCTCTGGGCGGGGACTACTCAAGAGGATGTCGTTATCAGGAGAGAGAAAACTGGCGTTCTACGGATAGGAGCGTGGAATGTCAGATCCCTTAATCGGGCAGGTAGGTTAGAAATTTTAAAAAGGGAAATGGATAGGTTGAAGTTAGATATACTGGGAATTAGTGAAGTTCGGTGGCAGGAGGAACAAGACTTCTGGTCAGGTGACTACAGGGTTATAAACACAAAATCATATAGGAGTAATGCAGGAGTAGGTTTAATAATGAATAGGAAAATAGGAATGCGGGTAAGCTACTACAAACAGCATAGTGAACGCATTATTGTGGCCAAGATAGATACGAAGCCCACACCTACTACAGTAGTACAAGTTTATATGCCAACTAGCTCTGCAGATGACGAAGAAATTGAAGAAATGTATGATGAAATAAAAGAAATTATTCAGATTGTGAAGGGAGACGAAAATTTAATAGTCATGGGTGACTGGAATTCGAGTGTAGGAAAAGGGAGAGAAGGAAACATAGTAGGTGAATATGGATTGGGGCTAAGAAATGAAAGAGGAAGCCGCCTGGTAGAATTTTGCACAGAGCACAACATAATCATAACTAACACTTGGTTTAAGAATCATGAAAGAAGGTTGTATACATGGAAGAACCCTGGAGATACTAAAAGGTATCAGATAGATTATATAATGGTAAGACAGAGATTTAGGAACCAGGTTTTAAATTGTAAGACATTTCCAGGGGCAGATATGGACTCTGACCACAATCTATTGGTTATGACCTGTAGATTAAAACTGAAGAAACTGCAAAAAGTTGGGAATTTAAGGAGATGGGACCTGGATAAACTGAAAGAACCAGAGATTGTACAGAGATTCAAGGAGAGCATAAGGGAGCAATTGACAGGAATGGGGGAAATAAATACAGTAGAAGAAGAATGGGTAGCTTTGAGGGATGAAGTGGTGAAGGCAGCAGAGGATCAAGTAGGTAAAAAGACGAGGGCTAGTAGAAATCCTTGGGTAACAGAAGAAATATTGAATTTAATTGATGAATGGAGAAAATATAAAAATGCAGTAAGTGAAACAGGCAAAAAGGAATACAAACGTCTCCAAAATGAGATAGACAGGAAGTGCAAAATGGCTAAGCAGGGATGGCTGGAGGACAAATATAAGGATGTAGAGGCCTATCTCACTAGGGGTAAGACAGATACCGCCTACAGGCAAATTAAGGAGACCTTTGGAGATAAGAGAACGACTTGTATGAATATCAAGAGCTCAGATGGAAACCCAGTTCTAAGCAAAGAAGGGAAAGCAGAAAGGTGAAAGGAGTATATAGAGGGTCTATACAAGGGCGATGTACTTGAGGACAATATTATGGAAATGGAAGAGGATGTAGATGAAGATGAGATGGGAGATATGATACTGCGTAAAGAGTTTGACAGAGCTCTGAAAGACCTGAGTCGAAACAAGGCCCCCGGAGTAGACAATATTCCATTGGAACTACTGACGGACGTGGGAGAGCCAGTCCTGACAAAACTCTACCATCTGGTGAGCAAGATGTATGAGACAGGCGAAATACCTTCAGACTTCAAGAAGAATATAATAATTCCAATCCCAAAGAAAGTAGGTGTTGACAGATGTGAAAATTACCGAACTATCAGCTTACTAAGTCACAGCTGCAAAATACTAATACGAATTCTTTACAGACGAATGGAAAAACTAGTAGAAGCCAACCTCGGGGATGATCAGTTTGGATTCCGTAGAAACACTGGAACACGTAAGGCAATACTGACCATACGACTTATCTTAGAAGAAAGATTAAGGAAAGGCAAACCTACGTTTCTAGCATTTGTAGACTTAGAGAAAGCTTTTCACAATGTTGACTGGAATACTCTCTTTCAAATTCTAAAGGTGGCAGGGGTAAAATACAGGGAGCGAAAGGCTATTTACAATTTGTACAGAAACCAGATGGCAGTTATAAGAGTCGAGGGGCATGAAAGGGAAGCAGTGGTTGGGAAGGGAGTGAGACAGGGTTGTAGCCTCTCCCCGATGTTATTCAATCTGTATATTGAGCAAGCAGTAAAGGAAACAAAAGAAAAATTCGGAGTAGGTATTAAAATTCAGGGAGAAGAAATAAAAACTTTGAGGTTCGCCGATGACATTGTAATTCTGTCAGAGACAGCAAAGGACTTGGAAGAGCAGTTGAATGGAATGGACAGTGTCTTGAAAGGAGGATATAAGATGAACATCAACAAAAGCAAAATAAGGATAATGGAATGTAGCCTAATTAAGTCGGGTGATGCTGAGGGAATTAGATTAGGAAATGAGGCACTTAAAGTAGTAAAGGAGTTTTGCTATTTGGGGAGCAAAATAACTGATGATGGTCGAAGTAGAGAGGATATAAAATGTAGGCTGGCAATGGCAAGGAAAGCGTTTCTGAAGAAGAAAAATTTGTTAACATCCAGTATTGATTTAAGTGTCAGGAAGTCATTTCTGAAAGTATTCGTATGGAGTGTAGCCATGTATGGAAGTGAAACATGGACGATAAATAGTTTGGACAAGAAGAGAATAGAAGCTTTCGAAATGTGGTGCTACAGAAGAATGCTGAAGATTAGATGGGTAGATCACATAACTAATGAGGAAGTATTGAATAGGATTGGGGAGAAGAGAAGTTTGTGGCACAACTTGACCAGAAGAAGGGATCGGTTGGTAGGACAAGTTCTGAGGCATCAAGGGATCACCAATTTAGTATTGGAGGGCAGTGTGGAGGGTAAAAATCGTAGAGGGAGACCAAGAGATGAATACACAAGCAGATTCAGAAGGATGTAGGTTGCAGTAGGTACTGGGAGATGAAAAAGCTTGCACAGGATAGAGTAGCATGGAGAGCTGCATCAAACCAGTCTCAGGACTGAAGACCACAACAACATACATCTTGCTCACCAGATGGTAGAGTTTTGTCAGGACTGGCTCTCCCAAGGCCATCAGTAGTTCCAATGGAATGTTATCTACTCCGGGGGCCTTGTTTCGACTCAGGTCTTTCAGTGCTCTGTCAAGCTATTCACGCAGTATCATATCTCCCATTTCATCTTCATCTACATCCTCTTCCATTTCCATAATATTGTCCTCAAGTACGAGTACATCGCCCTTGTATAGACTCTCTATATACTCCTTCCACCTTTCTGCTTTCTCTTCTTTGCTTAGAACTGGGTTTCTATCTGAGCTCTTGATATTCATACAAGTCGTTCTCTTATCTCCAAAGGTCTCTTTAATTTTCCTGTAGGCAGTATTTATCTTACCCCTAGTGAGATAGGCCTCTACATCCTTACATTTGTCCTCTAGCCATCCCTGCTTAGCCATTTTGCACTTCCTGTCGATCTCATTTTTGAGACGTTTGTATTCCTTTTTGCCTGCTTCATTTACTGCATTTTTATATTTTCTCCTTTCATCAATTAAATTCAATATTTCTTCTGTTACCCAAGGATATCTACTAGCCCTCGTCTTTTTACCTACTTGACCCTCTGCTTCCTTCGCTACTTCATCCCTCAAAGCTATCCATTCTTGTTCTACTGTATTTATTTCCCCCATTCCTGTCAATTGTTCCCTTATGCTCTCCCTGAAACTCTGTACAACCTCTGGTTCTTTCAATTTATCCAGGTCCCATCTCCTTAAATTCCCACCTTTTTGCAGTTTCTTCAGTTTTAATCTACAGGTCATAACCAACAGATTGTGATCAGAGTCCACATCTGCCCCTGGAAATGTCTTACAATTTAAAACCAGGTTCCTAAATCTCTGTCTGATACCGTTTACTATCTCCAGGGTTCTTCCATGTATACAACCTTCTTTCATGATTCTTAAACCAAGTGTTAGCTATGATTATGTTGTGCTCTGTGCAAAATTCTACCAGGCGGCTTCCTCTTTCATTTCTTAGCCCCAATCCATATTCACCTACTAAGTTTCCTTCTCTCCCTTTTCCTACACTCGAATTCCAGTCACCCATGACAATTAAATTTTCGTCCTCCCTTCACAATCTGAATAATTTCTTTTATTTCATCATACGTTTCTTCAATTTCTTCGTCATCTGCAGAGCTAGTTGGCATATAAACTTGTACTACTGTAGTAGGTGTGGGCTTCGTATCTATCTTGGCCACAATAATGCGTTCACTATGCTGTTTGTAGTAGCTTACCCGCATTCCTATTTTCCTATTCATTATTAAACCTACTCCTGCATTACCCCTATTTGATTTTGTGTTTATAACCTTGTAGTCACCTGACCAGAAGTCTTGTTCCTCCTGCCACCGAACTTCACTAATTCCCACTATATCTAACTTCAACCTATCCATTTCTCTTTTTAAATTTTCTAACCTACCTGCCCGATTAAGGGATCTGACATTCCACTCTCCGATCCGTAGAACGCCAGTTTTCTTTCTCCTGATAACGACATCCTCTTGAGTAGTCCCCGCCCGGAGATCCGAATGGGGGACTATTTCACCTCCGGAATATTTTACCCAAGAGGACGCCATCATCATGTAATCATACAGTAAAGCTGCATGCCCTCGGGAAAAATTACGGCTGTAGTTTCCCCTTGCTTTCAGCCGTTCGCAGTACCAGCACAGCAAGGCCGTTTTGGTTATTGTTACAAGGCCAGATCAGTCAATCATCCAGAATGTTGCCCTTGCAACTACTGAAACGGCTGCTGCCCCTCTTCAGGAACCACACGTTTGTCTGGCCTCACAACAGATACCCCTCCGTTGTGGTTGCACCTACGGTACGGCTATCTGTATCGCTGAGGCACGCAATCCTCCCCACCAACAGCAAGGTCCATGGTTCATGGGGTGGCATAAATGTATACAATTGTAAATATTACCACACCGCTAACTGAACTGAAACCCTGTCAGGAGAGTGAAAATTTAATTATTATGGGGATAGTTATTTCTTGTTACTACAATGTCCCTGTGTCAATTTCTGTGGAAAACACACTGTGCTGTTGCCAATAATTCATGAAATTTATTTAGAAAAATAATTCATTATTTCATACCAAAATCCAATGAGTTTCTTTATCAAACAAACTGATTTTTTGTATGCACGCCTCAGACCGCGCTGCTACACCGCGTGGCGTAGTTTGTTGAAAGGAGAATTAAGTATTTGCACTAGTTCTGCGTTATGGCAAGTTCGCTCAAGAAATTTGGTGGACGTAACTGTATTCTGTTAAATGCTAGTTGTACTCACGCAAGTAGCACAGAGCGACCAACTTGTTTTGTGGTGTAGTTCAGCTAACCACGACCGCGCGGATACTCACCTGAAAAGAAAAGAAAAGACTGTCAAAAACTAGGAAACTTTTACAAAAATTTAGTAACTTCTTTAATAATAAACATAATTTATCATGCGATCCAAAGTTGCTTGAACAAATGAACTTTAGATGAGTTAAACCAAGATATGTCAAACTGATTTTTCATTGGCTGCTCGTTTTTTCACGACCGGGTGAAGCAACAAAGTCACTAAGGCAGTGAACTTGCATTCAGAAAGAAGAAATATTAGGTTTCAACCTCACCTCGACGGTCAGGTCATTTAAGAGGGATAACAAACTCGGATTAGGAAAGGACACCGGCAATGTCATTTCGGAGGAATCACAACAGTACCCACTTGAAGCTATTTAGAAAAATTACGGAATTCATTTGTTGATTTATTCCTGATGCTTGAGTTATATCATGAAAATTTAACGTTGTGTGAGTTAACTGAAACTGTTATCTCGATCATACACGATGACTTGTTTATTCGGTCACCTTTTACGGCAAATCTCATAGACTTTAATTTTTTCCTGAGTTCAAAATGATCAAACGTGTGTGAAATCTTATGGGACTCAACTGCTAAGGTCATCAGTCCCTAAGCTTACACACTTCTTAACCTAAATTATCCGAAAGACAAACACACACACCCATGCCCGAGGGAAGACTCGAACCTCCGCCGGGACCAGCCGCACAGTCCATGACTGCAGCGCCTGGACCGCTCGGCTAATCCCGCGCGGCTTTTCCCGAGTTTCCTTGCAGTACATTTGAACGATAATAGCTCTGATGTTTTCGCACAGTGGGTTTCTCTTCGTAACATAATAGAAATTGTTGCATAGTAGCATTTGAAGAGTGGAAGAAGAAAGCATCGTAAATACCAAATCTCATATTTCTTAAGAGAATAAAAAATGATTTATCCTTTCTTGTACATCACTTATTTGTGTCCTAAAAGTGGTAAGATGTTCTAAAACCACAGAATTATGCTGTCCACTTCATCACCGCGTCCAGTAATGGCACAAAGTAGAAAAAATTTGCAAGTCCCAAACAAGATCCTAAGAGCTAGTAAAAAGGTTTCTTCTTTCCTCAAGTGCCATTAATATAGAGGCTTGCCTCTTCATCATGGCTTTGCCCATGTATGTATTTGACACATATATTTCAGACGTCTCCTCCTCCTCCTCCTCTTCACCCCTCTCTGAATCCATCTCTTCCTTTCCCCATCTCTCTGTCCATCTCGTCCACCCCCTTCTCTATGTCAATTTCCTCCTCCTCCACATTCTCTCTCCCCATCATATTCTCCCCACTCTCTTTGTCCACATCAACTACCTCCTCTTCCATGACAGTCCCCGTTATCTGAGTGGTCAGCGCGGCGGAATGCCATGCCAAGAGGCCCAGGTTCGATTCCCAGCTGGGGTAGGAGATTTTCTCCGCTCGGGGACTGGATGTTGTGTTGTCGTCGTCATCATTTCATCCCCATCTCCGACACTCAAGTCGCCCAGTGTGGCGTCGAAAGCAATAAGTCTCCTCCTCCCTCTCTCTTGCCACTCGTTCTAACCCCCTTACTCCACAATTCTTCCTCCCCTCTTTCTGTTCCCTTCTCACCTCACTCTCTGTTCATCTCCTGTTCCTTTATCTCTCCGTCTATCTCATCCTCTTCCATGCTCTCTCTCTCACTTCTTCCTCCCTTCTCCCTCTCTCTCTGTCCATCTCCTCCTGATACCTATCCCTCACCATCACTTCCTCTATCCATCTCTACCTTTTCCCAGCCAATCTCATATAACTCCCATAAAACATGTCGATAAACCATTCCAGTACTTCTACCTCAGAACACACCTGTCACGCTTGGCTGCTTATATGACAGGGGCTGAAAAAAGTTACACATATTTGATTGAATCTGCACTCCTGTTGGAAGTAGGAGCTTATAAATTCCACAATGCTTTTACTCACGAAGTTTGAGAATTGTGTACCAAATTTTGTTGAAATTGATCCAGGTGTTTAGGGGGATATCATGGGCATACATACATAAAAACATACATGCTGCTTAATGTGTATAGAATATGTGTGTGTGCATGTTTGTTTTTATGTCTGGGATTCCTTCCAAAACCAGTTGAACTAAATCTTCACATGTATCTGCATTGTGGGATTTAAAATCTCATAACTCCAATAGAAATGGAGAAATCGTAATCACAAATTTTTCTAGGCCCCTACCGTACAGGCTTCGCTTAATGTCAGGCATGTTGTGTGAGAATAGTATTGGCCTGCATTACTGACATGCTTTTCAGAGCATTCTACTACAATTCAGGGGCAAGAACCTGTTTTCGACATCCCTGATGTGTAGAGTGCCCTGCATGACAAGTTTGTTTTGGCAGTACAACCAGCCTGCTTTATCGATCAATGAAATATGAGACTTTACAGTCACAGCATTATTCCTAATAGTAACAAGTTGCAAAGCAGACTGTGTTCGCAGGTAAACGAATAAATTTAATTGCTATCAAAGTTAATGTCCACTATAAGATACAGTGATTGTCAGAGTGTATTTTTAAAAATTATATCATAATATACCAGTTCAGAGGCTTAATACCAGCAGAAGATATCAGTAAAATGTTAACTTGAGAATTTTCAAGCAGTTTCTTCAGAGAATCAGATTCGTTGGTTCTTATGCGGTGCAATTACAACAATAGTTGTGGAACAGTGACTCCTTGCAAGAGTAAAGATCAAGATTAGTTGTATTCAGGGCCAACATTTTAATCTGAGTCATTTGTTTTGCATTCAGGCGACGTACATAGATTTAATTGAAAGCGGATTGCTTTCTCGCAGAGGAATTGTTTGGTGTATCTAATAGTCTGGATTTCGCATCGTGTAGCGTGAGTTCCATACATTTCGGTTCAAAATTAAATTTTCACACAATTCGGTTTCTCTTCACTGAGATTTACATACTTTGATATCAAAATAAGTTTTTCACATTTCTTAGATACAATCCAGAAGAAACTCTGACACGTATATAGGATTTTCTTTCTTGTTTTGTAGCATACTACCACCTTCGAAAGATGACTAACTTAAATCTTGGCAACGATACTATCGGCACATGTATCCCACTGTCAGAGGTATCACTAATGTTTTCGCTTGACTCGTCCGTTTCCCGTACAGGAGCCCTCAAATGAAATTGATACATTTATTCTTGTCCACCAGCCTAGAAAGTTTCTAACATTATCATGAAATCATACTGTATGTGCAAATAGAGGCGCTGGCATCTATAACTTTCACACACTGTAGTGTCGTTGGATGATATTTCCGGACACGGGTTTCTGTCCCCATTTTGTTCATGTAGACACCTTCTGCTGTACATCAACTTGAAGTTGTCGGTGCAATTTTGAAACACCCTGTATAATACAAGATGCATCAAAAAGAATCATCCAATTTTAAAAAAATATATAACTATTACGGTATTTGAGATATGTGCGTGAACAACGTACTGTTGCAAAGAGCAAACTCTCAAGTTTTACGTGGTTCCCGCTAGGAAGCAGCAGTGTGTGCCCATTTGAGTTCTAGCAAAAGTGGTGTTGGGACAACAGAAAACGTTTTTTGTTCTACATTTTGCGCAGCGTGGGTCAGTAATAACTGACAGCGTGACTTTCGTACTAAGTATGGTGTGGATCCTCCTACAGCACAGAGCAGTAGACGATGGCATGAACAATTCCGAGAAACAGATTGTTTGCGTAAAGGCAAATCGACGGGCCGTAGCCGAGTGTCTGACACAGACGTCGAACGCATCCGCCACTGTTTCACAAGGAGTCTGCAGGTATCTGTTCGCCGCGCAGCTCGACAGCTCAAAATGCCCCGATGTCCGTCTGTCGTGTGTTGCGTCGACGTTTACACATGAAACCATACAAAATTCCGCTACTGCACCCTCTTCATGAAGATGACATACAAAAACGAATGGAGTTCTGTAATTCCGTTCATGGCAAGATAGAGGATGACAGTTTTCTTCCACGCTTACTATTTAGTGATGAGGCAACATTCCATTCAAATTGAAAGGTAAGCTGTCATAATGTGAGAACATGGGGTACGGAACAACCAGATGAAGTTGTTCAACATGAGAGGGGACCACCCAAAATTTAATGCGTTTTGTTCAGTTTCATAGGAATAGGTGTATGGTCCATTTTTATTTGCCGAGAACAGTTACAGGAAGCACATATTTTGATATGCTTGAGAACTTCATTTTCCCATCCGTTTTTTTCCCAAGAACACTATTACAGGAGCGACATATCTCGATATGCTTGAGAACTTTCTTCTTCCACAGTTGGAGGGTGATTCGAATGACATCGTTTATCAACAGGATGTGGCGCCGCCACACTGGAAACTTGAAGTGCGGGAATTTTTAAATCAAAGGATTACTGAAAGATGGATCGGTCGTACTGGACCAAATGATTCTGCCTTACATTACTGGCGTCCAAGGTCACCGGACCTGACAGTATGTGGCTATTTCTTGTGGGTTTAATAAAAGACTCTGATTACGTGCCTTCATTACCAACAACTATAAACAAACTGAGACATCGTATAACAGCAGCTGTAGCTCAATACATGCTCGCTGCAGTGTGGGAACAATTTGAATACCGCATTGATATATTCCGTGCATCTAAAGGGTGCATATCGAATACCTATTAAAAGGTATGAAAAAAACGTTTTTGAGTTTCCCATTCATCAAAAAACAAAATTCATTCTATAGGTTTATTAGTTTCCGAAATACAGACGTGCCAAACCGGATAGTTCTTTGTATAATAAGTGTGTGACACTTCTTGTGGAATCCGGTTGTCATTTTGCAATTAATTGATAAGAAACATTCGTGTAACAACCTTCTACGGACATGGGCAAATAAATGATAAAAATAAAATAAAGTAAATGAAAACTATAATCGGGTTTCGAACACGGGGCGCAAAACAAAGAAGGCGCGACGCTAACTACTGTGCTTTTTGGCTGAGGATATCGTGCTCTAAAAGTCAAATTTCAAAAATATATCAAAACTGTGACCTTCGGTTGTTTTAGAACCGGTCGAGTATCTACCGACAAGCCGAGACTCGTGTTCTATTACTTTCATTCCTCTTCCACTATGCGAAGTTCCTGGTAAATCGGGTTATGTCATTTCCCGTGTTCTCCTCGTAAGAAATGTGTGTGTGAATTCCTACGGTCATCTGTCACTCCTCGTAAAAGAGTACCGTGATTTACATAGTCAAATGCCTTAGATAGTTAAATGTGTTGTTACTTAATGCTTGTAAAATTTGTTGAGTACAGTAACGAGTTGTATGGTACAGTGCTGGATGGAACGTCTTTCCGTTTCAACTTCGGCGCCGGTACCTCCTGCCTCCTGGGTCTCGTGAAATTTTGGCGACGGCGACTATAATATCGGCCGAGGAGCGGCATCTGTAGAAACAGAGGGGACTGCGAGGCCGGCGTGCCTGGTGGCGGGAGAATGAGGTCCGCGGACCGCAAATAGCGGCGTGCAGCCGCAGCCGCTCCCGCGACGCCGCTCCCTGGGCGGCGGCCAGCGGCCGATTCTCTGCGCAGCGCGACGCAACGCCGACGCCCACGCGGCGCGAGCCACGCCAGCCGGCGACCGCCTGTCTGTCCGCTGTGACAGGTAGCTGCTGGCGGAGCGCCGCCTTCCGCCTATGTCCAGCAAAAGGTACGTACACGAAATCACGATGAAATGTTCTCGACTTCAGTCGGTTTATAACAACAAGTGCTTACTTAGCTTGTGCCATCTATTACCAATTTTGGTTTACTACGCACTATGCCTCAACAGTACAGATAGTCCTGTCACGGGAAAAGCCACGTGTAACACTATCACTGCCTCTCGTTTATGTTCTGAAACTATTTTGTTAAGCAATTATAGTGTACAGAAGCAGTACAATGTTACCCTCTGAAAGGATTTTTGTAATTTTGACCGTGAAATGCCTAAAGGAGGTTGCCTATCAGACATGAAATTTAGAATTACGTAAATACACAACTAGAAACATATACTGTTTCTAAACTGTTTTTACTATGCAAACTGATCAAATAATAAAGAAAACGGTCGCCAGCCTAACTAGGCATAGAAATGTGTAAGATCTCTTTTCAAAGAATAAGATATACGCAACGTTATCGTAAAGACACAGTCCATCCTTTTTTGGTACGAAAGTGCAATGAACCCAGTCACAAGCCAAAACAAAATGTTATACTGACCAAAAGCAGTAGCAGCATGATATTCACGTTCTCATAATCACAAAAGACACTCTTACATTCATCAATATTAAATGCTTTGCCAAACTGAATAACTCCATCAACACTACACATGCAAGTCACTGTTAAATTGGAAATGGACATGAGTCTAGTCTTCCTTCATCAGAAATTTTCCGCACGGTACAAATTTAAATAATTTTCACATGCAGTAAGATTCACGCTATTCTTCACACTCAAAGAAGTAACTGTTCTCGTGGATAATGACATTCCTAGCCACTTTACCTTCAGTGGGGACAAAAAAGTAAATGGGTACTCATAAACTGATATTACACATTTTTAGAACACAATGAGCACAAAACTCAACATAAATATCAGTAGTTGTTAGAACTTTTCACGACCAAGTAACTTAGTGCATTTCAGCAACTTTCAATGGGGAGGGAGGGGGGGCACTTCATCTTCACCACTGTAGTAAAGAAAATTAAACACATTTTCATAAACAATCTAAAGAATGCCAGCTTAAGGAAACTGTTTCATAGTTCTTTACCTTTTTAAACCAGAAGTGAGAAATTTTGAAAGATCACAAAACAAAAAATATGAAAAAGTATAGATACAGGGAGGCTCTCATAAAAGCTACACTTACTTCCTCCCTCCACTTCACCAAAATCCACAATAATATTAGATAATTTACTTCACTCAATTTTGAGCAAATTTAATTAGGTAACAGTCATTCCTTTTGAATATTAATTTTCAAAATCAGGACACTCGAAAGTTATAGTTCAAACGGAGAGGATCCTGAAAGGTGCTGTGATAAGGAAAAAATCACGTTAGGTACATAGATTCAGGTCTAAGTTACCTTATATTTGAGCACACTAAAACATCCAATGAGTTGATTCTTCACTTTACATATCTACACTTCCTCCATTGCGTTACTGTACTGCGTAATGTGGTGGCGACTACGTCCTGGCAGATGGATTTTGCAGTAGGTAATGTTGATCTCTGTCGTTTGTTGGTAGTGATGATCCTCAGATTAATAAGTATCATTTCCAGAATAAAGCCAGCTATTTATCAATCCATCCGAGGCTTTGGCACAACGAAAAACGGCACAAAAGCCTCTCCCGGCACCAGCACAATACACGAATTTTACATAAGCTGTTGGCAGTTTTCTAGCTCGTCCCGACTGACTCGTTGTCCACCTCTAGGCAGAGGCATGCCAACCCCATTTTGCGGGCGCTGCATGATTCCGTTCCCGAGGTGAATCGCAACACCTTTTCATCTTATAATTAACTAAAAACCCTAAGTGAGGACCAGCAAGTACAGAGTAACAACACATTCTGAACAAAACATATCATTTGCACATATTGACAGTTCAACATAAAATTATTTGAACAAATCTTGTGTTATAGATAATAAGTTTTGTCTCCCTCCAATTGAGGCAAAGTGTTTAACTAATAAAGACAATACATTGCATATATTTTTACCAGGACGTCAAAGTTTTTACAAAGAAAAAACTAAACACTCTTATGGTATCGATACAGTCAAACAATATTAACAACTGCTGAATACAACAAAAGGGCAAAATAAATCAGAAAAAGGTATGTAGTGTCTGAGCTATGGTGTTACAGGTTACAATCTCGTTGTTTCAGTTAGCCTAACTGAAACTGTATTTTCTGCCTTAATTTTGAGACTTCAGTTCCACCTATTAAACAGTTTTTGTATGCTGATTTTGTTTTAATGCTGAAACATGTTACATCACTTCTTGCCATCATCAAGCGATACTATTTTTCTTATTTTCTGGAATATATGCTTCTGTAAGACCTACTTTACATTATTAGGAAGGGCATGATGCATTTTTTTTTCTGCAAGTAGCTTGGCTTTATTCAGGATTCCAGTAGACCGTATTATTCCCCGCTCTTATGGCTACAAAACATATTTTTTTAACATCCGTTCAATGAGACGGCCTTACGCCAGCTTACTGGGAGGTCCTGTATGCCAGCACGGTACCACTGTCCTGGTCGACGTCGGAGCCAATGTCTTGTGGATCAATAACCTCCCCATCATCCACTTACTGCTTCCCACGGAGTGCATCCTTCATTTGGTCAGAGAGATAGAAGTCGGAAGTCGCGAGATCTGGGCTGTAGGGTGGATGAGGAAAAACAGTCCAATGAAGTTCATGAGCTCCTCTCGGGCGCGCACACTTGTTCAAATGTTCAAATATGTGCGAATTCCTATGGGGCCAAACTGCCTAGGTCATCGGTCCGTAGACGTACACACTACTTAAACTAACTTATGCGAAGAACAACACACACACCCATGCCCGAGGGAGGACTCGAACCTCCGGCGGGAGGGGCCGCACAGTCGGTGACATTACGCCTCAAACCGCGCGGCCACTCCGCGCGGCCGCACACTTGCGTGAGGCCTTGCGTTGCCATGGAGAATGAGCAGATCGTTTGTATCTTTGTGGCGACGAACAAGCTGAAACCGTTCCTTATATTTCCTGAGGGTAGCAGAATACACTTCAGAGCTGATCGTTGTACCATGAGAGAGGACATCAAACAGAATAAACAGAATAACGTCTCCAGAGTTCCATCAGACCGTCGTGATGACTTTGGCAAGGCTGAGGGTCTGACTTTGAACTTTTTCTTCGGAGGGGAGACAGTGTGACGCGACTCCATGGATTGTCGTTTTCTTTCCTTTTCGAAGTGAGGAACCCTCGTTTCATCGACTGTGACGATGTTCGACAGAAAATTGTCACGATCAGCCTCGTAAAGATCTAGCATTTCCGCACAGATGGTCCTTTGTTGTTGTCTACATTCTATTAGGCGACGACGAACCCAACGAGCACAAAACTTCGAGTACCGCAACTGGTGATCGAGTGCTACCAACAGATACGTCCAGTAGAGCATCGAAGTCTTTGATCGTGATCCGTCGGTCAACTCGAATAAGAGTGTCCACACGTTCCAAAATAGGTGGAGTCACAGCTGTGTGCGACCGCCCGGCACGTGGAACATCGGACGGATTTGTGCGACATTGTTGCGATGATAACAGACACCTCACCCAACGACTCAACATGCTTTTGTTCACGGTCAGGTCTCCGTTGACAGTCTGCAAGCGTGTATGATTTTCTACGATGTTCTGGTTTTCCGCCAAAAGAAACTAATGACAGCCCTCTACTTGCAACGAACACCCGTTACGAACACCGTTTCGAAGGATACGTTCATAGCGCCGCTACCTATCGGAACTTCATCAGAGGCTGAAGCGAGAATACTCCACAACATCCCACAAGAAATTACGCATTTTTTCAATCGAAATTAACCTATCCTCGTTTTGTTCTTCAAGAAATGTTCTACATCCCCTGGAAGTTTATTTGTGTAGTTCTGAAACTATCTGTAATGTATGCATGGTATGTTGAAGGGATTCATAGTTTTTAATTTTTCATATTTTGGCATTTCAGTTTCATATTAGTTCATACAATAATTCTTATATTTTATTCATATTTTTATTCTTCAGGAATATTTGGCGATTTTCTTTGGATGATACCGGTCGTAGAAACATTCGAAAGACAGATATTCCGAACATTACGAACATCATGCGAAGGCAGGTTTGCCACAGTCACATTTCTTCGTATGAATCTCACTGGGGAAAGAGACGTCATTAACAATGGTGATGGCTTCGTGTGTTGGCAATAATTTCGCGCGGAAAACCATGCATAACGGATCATTATCCGAAAATTGACGCTTGCAGCTGGTTAAGAATCAAGATATACTACAGGAATTTCACTGACTACAATTCTGAAGCAGTTTTTTTTATTTTTTATTTTTTACATTCATTCATGTGACACATAATTAGCAGAGGAATGAGGGCTACTTTATAGCAAGATACACTGGAAAACATTCGTGCAGTAATCCTCTACAGACGTGGGTATATAAATGAAAAACAAAAATAAAAGTAACAACTGAGTTTCGAACATGGGGCGCGAAGTTAAGACGCCGAGATGCCATTTCAAAAAGTTAAAATATATCCAGTTCTGTATATCTAGAGGAATTTTACCACTATAAGTGTAACATGTGGTTAGGAAATATGCTGATAATTTAAACTGGAAAAGCACATTTTGATACTGCTAGAAAAACTTACTTCATCCACATTAGCATTTAGAACCATTCTAAATCTTGTGGAGGGGCAAATCAGTAAGCGGGCACGTTTTTCACATTTTTCATTGAATAATGTTATGTAGAATAATGTTGGATGGCAAGTCATTCTTCAAGGAGGACAGTCTTCATTGCTCAGAAACGTGCTGTAAGAATAATATACGGTCCTCACCCAAGATCATCTTGTAGATATCTCTTTAAGCAGTTAGGTATTTTGACTATTCCATTTGTTGAAAATTGGCCACTGCAGTTCAAAAGGAATAATAATGTACATCATTACTAGATCAGAAGAAAAAATTGGCCAAGGGCGAGTAGGACTCGCGCACTGAGGGCTTTGTACAAATTTAGTTGTGTATTCAAACAGTGGATCTCTCCCAGAAGTCGAGGATCTCGACAGTTTTTATCTGTCATCGATGTCGATACTGGTATGATGATTCAAATGGCTCTAAGCACTATGGGTCTTAACATCTCAGGTCATTAGTCCCCTAGAACTTAGAACTACTTAAACATAACCAACCTAAGGACATCACACACATCCATGCCCGAGGCAGGATTCGAACCTGCGACCGTAGCAGCAGCGCGGTTCCAGACTGAAGCGCCTAGAACAGCTCGGCCACATCGGCTGGCTACTGGTAAGAGATCGGTCACTGGAATTCGAGGACCATATCGAAATCTCTACAGCAGTTCGAGAGGCCAGCCCGGACATACAACATACAAAATGGGATCAATATATTTTTTCCAGAATGTACCTTTTATGTTATATAAATGCAGTCAAACATTTTCCCAATTTTTATCCTTTACTTGTCGAATTTCATGATCCTACGTCAGCGGTAAAGAGTGAGTTTGTGAGCAACAAAACAAGTGACAAGAATGACCGTACCTTTCGACTGCATTGACTCAGATACTTAAACCTTTTTACTCCTCGAAGGGACCATAAAAGTTAGTATCTGATATAAATGTGAAACAGATAGGTCTACGCGTTCCTGCGAAAAAGGGTGTCTTAAAAGAAGTGAATATAGAAAAAAATGGCAAAATATATTTTTGTGTGCTGTAATTACAAATTAATGAGGTTCGGATATTTTTCCTTTAGGTTTGCTGTGAAGCCTTGGTTCTAACCAAATTTCATGATTCTTGGTGAGCGGGAAGCACACTACAGTTTTTAATGAGAAGAGTTTGCGAGTATCAAAATGATTTACGTAAATGGCATTTTCTTTTAATTTCATTGATGTTGGAATTTAAATGTTTTATCCCACCAAAGCGCTACTGACCTTCGTATGTGACATTAATTTTCAGTAGATACGCCTACCCATTCCTGAGAAAATAGGTCCTTAGCAATCGGAAAGACAGACAACAAAGTGGTCCTATAAGGGATCCGTTTTTACATATTTCGATACAGAACCCTCAAAATGGCATTAATTACCACACAATGTCATTAGCAGAAAAAGGGGTGCGCAATGTTGCAACTAAAATTTTTGATCACTTACGTCTTGAAATAAAATTTCTGGCAGACAACAAATTAAAATCTGAAAACAAAGTGAAAAAGTTCCTCCTCGACAAATCCATCTACCCCGCAGTAGAATTTTTATGGTTACGATGTGTAACAGGTGGTGGACAGGAATTACTAGTTCAAAACTGTATATTAAAAAAATTGTAAATGGTCATCTTGTGGCCATATTTACAAATTAATTTGCAATGGCATGTAAAACGACTTGTTCTTCAACATTACGATTTATGGAGCAAATTACTCATAAACAGGAAACCAACTAACTGTCACCTTGTGAACAAAATAACTATATAATCAAAAGTGACGGGACACCTCTGTGTGGAATAGAAAACTAGACGTCACGAGAGGCGGACTTGCCAATATAACAGTAATAAGAGGATTTTATGTTGCCGTTATAGAAACAAAAACAGTAGAATCCATCGGCCAGGTTCACGCAGGTGACTTCCATCATGGACTAAGCACTGGTTGGCACCCGAGTAACAAATCCGTTACCGACATTTCAACACTTCTTCTAAAGATGCTCATGTTGGTGGTTCGTTGTGACGTGGAAGCGCGAAGGAACAACCACAACTAAACAAACACCAGGCAGTGTTGGTGACGGACAGCGATAGTCTGGTGTTAAGAGAATAGTTGTAAATTATGACGTGAAAACAGCGGAAGGATACTGTCTTGAGTGCCAAAGAGCTACCAGCGGTCCCGCTGGGACAATCACGGTGCATAGGACTTTGAAAATAATGAGGTAGAGTGGTCGTGCAGCTCATCACAAGCCATATATTGAGGTGGTGTGAAGAGCAACGACACTGGATAGTGGATGACTGGGAACAAGTAATTTAGTGTAACCACCCACGCTATAACATTTCGCAATCCGATGGAAAAGATTGCGTTTCGTGAATATTTGGATAACATCACGTGCCATCATGTGTAGTTCCAACAGTGAAGTAGGGAAGAGGTGGTGGAACGGTATGAGGGTGTCTTACGTGCTTAGGATGAGGTCCCCTGATTGCGATGAAGAAAACTCTTAATGCCGAAGGATATGAACATGCTTAGAGCGTTATATACCGCCTACAGTAAAAGAGCAGTTCGGAGACGATAATTGTTCGTATCTCTAAGACATTGCCCACTCTCATAAATCAACCTTCAGGACGCAATGATTTGTGAACCTCAGATGTATTGGAGACCCCATTGAAACGAGTTAGAAGATTGACTTTGCTCCAGAACCCAGCGTCCACCATAGCTGTCTTCTCTGGTTTTAGCTCTTGAGGAAGAATGGACTTCTGTTTCTCCAGAGACATTTAAATATCCGACTGAAAGTTTTTCGAGCAAAGTTTAAGTCGTCATAAACGCGAAGGGTGGATACAAACCCCATTAATGTCCACTTACAGGTGTCTGAATAGTTTTCCTAAAATAAGGTAGTACCATGCGGAATACCAAAGAGTTCCCATAAAAGGGACACAGTATCTCCGTATTGATGGAAAGATGTCTTCAAGCGTCAGTGTACTTTCGGCCTACCTCAAACTAGAGTTAAAGGACCATTTCTGTTCGCAGTAAATGGCAATTTACTGTGGTTCATCTGCCTGATGGAATTCTTTCAATTGGACGCCCCTCTGGCGAACTGCGTGTCCTCAGCCTACTCCAATATTCCTGCCGTCGAATGAAGATCTACAGTTTAACATGTAATCTGAACCATGCGTCCCTTATCACTGAGAGGTGAAGGTTAGTTTTGAAAATTCCGTGGTCCAACTGAGATTTGACATCGCGAAATTCTGGTTTCCAGCCACATACACTATCAATAATCGCCAGATTCGGTTTAACATATTTAAATGACTCAGTGAATAACGTCGGAAGTACCACGAGGCTATTCACAGATGATACTGTTGTATACAAAAACACCGCAAGGCTAGAAAGTTGTGGAGAAATGGTGGTAGACTAGCAGCTGATCTACGTTTGGTTCACTGATTGGCCCATCTGTCACCGTCCAACCCCACTTCTAACCTTCTCAGTCTTCCCTCAATGATGTCCATACGTTTTTTACAGTCCCTGCAAAACGGATCGACGTAACAAATGAGTGACTGCACATAAATTGACGTCAAAACCTGCTTTTGTGTAATTACAGGACTACGTTGGAAGCAGACGCATTCATAATCTGAGAGTTTGCATAAGAATCGATATAAAATGGAACGACTAAATAAAGCGAACTGCACCAAAGGCGGATGGAAGGCTGAGTCTCTTAGGACCCCTACTTTACTGACAAAGGAAGTAGTACACAATAACCTCGTTCGAATTGTATTTGAATATTACTCGTCAATGATGGACCCTTAACAATAGCACTAAGGTAGGGAACAGAGAAGAACCAAAGAGGAGTAGCACATCTCGTAACAGGTTCGTTTGGTAAGCGCGGAAGCGTTAAGATGATGTTCATCCAACTCTAGTGTAATGTACTATGTGAGAGGCGTTATGCATCACTGTGTAGCTTACCGTTAAAGTTGTGAGATCGTATGTTCCTAGCGGAGTCCAATAATATATTCGTTCCACCCACACTCACTACCGGAAAAAATGCCACACTCTCCACGGCTGTGTTGAGCGGCGTACTGAAGGGCTGTAGTGCTAGTGATTCATTTGTCAAGGTCATCGACGATCAGATGTCACTCAAGAGGTCTGCCTGTGTATCCTCTGTTTTGGCCCTGCTGGCCGTCACTGTACTGAATTTAGAGATGAACAGTATTTTCAAAATTCATTCTAGGCTACAGCCATGTCACGCAGGCGAATGCATGTTGAACAGCTGCAAGAATTTGAACAGGGTCGCACTGTGGGTCTTCAAGAAGGTAGGCAGATGTATCGGCAGACGTATCGGCAGATTGCTGCACTTGCTGGGTATAATGAATCGGTAGTTTATGGCTGGTTAAAGAAATTGTCTGTGGAACACTTCCAAAGTTGCAAACTAAGTTCGAGATTTCCACGAAATGTACACGCACGTCAGTATGGATGCATTGGACGAGCAGCGGTGGTCCTACCAACATCACTAAGGGACGAAATGTGGGCTCATGTTGCTTCCGCATTGTCATCAGGGACCACTGCGAATAGCCTGTGTGCAACAAGACTAAGAACACTTGTAATTCTGACCAGGTGTGTGGTTTTAGTACGTTTGTAAAATTGTAAATAATTCACCTTTATTGTAGTGGCACAAAGATGCATGAGTGCGCTGCTTGAGTAGTGCATAACATCCTTCACTCTGTGTTTATCTGTGGCGTGCTTGGTCACCAGTCAGTTGTGCAGCGCTGGGGCGTTCTTCTTTGAGGTATAGTAGTGAGCAGTTGAATCTTTTAATCTTTTTGAGAAGGAGATTTTGAGCCGTGTTGTGGCTCGTGTTGGAGCCGTTGGTAGGTTGGCACCGTGTAATAGGGATAGTGGCGTCTCATTTTCTTCCTGTGTTTACTGGCGCCACTACGTTTGCTAGCATTGTCTGTCCGTGAATGGCAGCAGCAGTGGTCATCGATATCTAGTACGGTGGTACAATCTTTGGAGGGGCGTCATGTGTTTTCCAGGTCGGAGTGTGTCGGGGAGTTCGGTTGGGATGGAGCTGCAGTGAGGTCCGGCAGCACAAGGACATGCTGGGACCGCTGGCGGCACACAGGCACTGCTGGATCGAGGGGCTGTAGTTTCGAGGGCCAAAACCTCATTGTCCACCGGACCCAGGACGATTGAGTTGAGTGAACATTAACCCAGTAGTGAAACCTCCACTATTTTGAGATCACACCGTTCGTTCGCGCACTGCTGTTCACAGGGTCACGGAGATGAGGAGCAACGAGTGGAGTGTTAGGAGTTGGCGAAATTAATTAGCCGTCCTCCACTTCTTATTATTAATCATTGAATTCCTTGTGTTACTATTGGTGAAGTTCAACCAGCGGTATTTTTCTGCCTAGTGTCCGCTAATGCCCCAGTTATCTGCCCTGGAGGTTAGAGTATTTCCGCGACAGTGTACCTTTCCTCGCTTTGCTGCTGCTGTCCAGTAAGGTGTGTAGTTCGACAGCATCCCTGATTGTGGTTCGGATATTTTGTTTCTTTTGGACTACTTTGGTCGTAGTGGTTCCTTCTGCTTCTGGATGTTGTAAACACCGGATTCTAAAGATGCAGTGCTGTCCGCCAGTTCCTCCTTACCTGGGTTATTCCATCGTTGTATTGGTTATCAGATGTTAGGGAGATTTTGCAAGAGTGTTGGTCTGCGTTTAAAGTGCCACTAGTTTGCGATGCCATTTGGTTAAGTGAATACAACTCTTGGCTGCCTATCTCATCATTTACAGAGTTGAGCGACTTTCCCAGGTCGATCCTTGGAGCACTGTCTGAGGCCCACTTATCTGTTGACATGGTCAGATTGTGATGATTGTTTTAAAAAAAAATTAATTTTGAATTATTACTGTTTGGGCCTTCATCCGACACAGAGTTTGAATTTCTGGTCAATAAGGCCTTCAGCCAAGGGTTCAACTTGCTTAAGAATTTGTTTAATTAGACATTGTGTCTTAACATTCAAATTTGATAATTGTTCCTTATTGTCAATTTCATCTGCAATTGTTTCCAAATAAAGTGTACGTGATTAAAAAGAAATTAACTGAGCATCCAATGCTAACTGATTATGGCCCCATCCACACCAAATCCTGCCTTTCACTAAGTACCAGGTCCCATATTTTTTATGTGTAAATCTAAGACTAATTATTTGGAATACTTTAAGGTGGAGATGAAAACATGTTGGTAAACGTATGTTATTGATTCTATTGCATGAGAAGATTTTTTGCAGGAATTTTTTAAGGTAATCAATGCACGTGCAACAATGAAACGTTTCTTTGTCATAACAATTAATTGAAGGAAATCCTTGCCCCTTAGATGACTAGTAAAATTCATTATTAGTGTTAGTTTGATGTCTTTGTTTTCATTATGTCATAGATAACACAATTGGTTTAAATGTCTGTAACTTTTATGATGAGAGAATTTCGTAATTGTTAGGATCTTCTGATGTTGTACAGTCTTTTCTGTCGGTAATCAGATTTTAATATTTTGATAACGAATTTCCTTAAAGTAGACTCACCTCCATCCTTCTTAGCGACGTTTTCAGCATTTGTCGTGTACATAGCAACTTAGGGCTAAAATAGCATGGCTGACATGGCCGTAAGAAGGGTGCAGCAAAACATGCTCCTGCGCTCGGTAGGGGCATAGAGGACAACTCCTGGAGGGGGCATTGCTAGTAGTAATGGGGCTCTGACCAGTTGACACAAAAATCAGAGAAAAGGCCGCCTAGTACTGTGTGAAGAAAGAAAGGAGGAAAAAAATAGTGGAAATAATGGGGGTTTATGTCGGCGATAACTCTGGAATTAATAGAAGGGGGGAAGAATTATGGCAAGAGCAGTGGGACAATGATGAAACAGGGCGAAGAACTTACGAGTTGCTGTCACACATTAAGGAGCGCTTAAAGGTAAACCAGTTTTGCGAGTGAAGTTTTTAAAAGTTTTAACCTTTTAATTTTTCGTCCTATGTCTGCTGATAATGTGTACCAAATACCTCTCATTTTTATATTGCTTTAATCATAATTACAGATGCGATGACAGCAGTTGCCCAAACTAAATTACAAATAAAGTAATATATAAGTGATGTAGGCGGCTTCATTCGCAAAATTCAGAAGAACCGAGGAAAAACAGGGGACACTGTCTCAGAACTACTGCTGCTTGTCTACACGACAATGCTCCGTCACACTACGCCCGCCAGATGCACGAATTGTTGCGTCAATTTCATTGAAACTATCTGAGAATCCGCCCGAAACCTTTGTTTGGCTCTGATTTCCAGCAGTTCATGCACGTGAAGAAGTTGCTCGGATATCAATATTTTGACTCCGACGAAGAACTTCACGACGATGTCAGGGCCTGGATGCCCGTAAAGTTTAGAACGGATAAGTCAAAGAATTTCAATAATTTGGTACGATACATGCGAGTATAGTAGCGAGTTTAGTAGGTTACTGCAATGAACCCTAATTCGAGACGGGAATAGTCCACACACAGTGAATCGGCAGGATAGTTACTGAGGTGCTGCGAATGTGGTGTCTTTTCTAATTTTAACAGCTGTAGCGTATAGGCCGAGACAAGAGTGAAGCTTCATCAGTAGTTCGTCTTACAGGGGAGTAATATGATCGATTAAAGTAGCAAACAAAAGCTATGGATTTTATTTCGTTCATTTATTTAAATTGATAAGTTTATGATCTTCTTTTACATGTGCCAGAATTTGAAGCAAATTACGTTTTCTTTAAGTAATGATAACAGTGTAATTATTATAAACGGTAATAATAATGGTATTAATAGAATATGGTGAGCGGTGATTCGAAACATGATATCACTATGCTAAGGCTAATGTTCTAACTAAGAAATAGAACGATAACTGCAGTAATATTGACAGTAGAGGATACAAATTTATTTATGGGTATACAAAGGTGAAATATTGTGACGCAGCGAGTTCTAGGCGAGAAGAACATTAACTAAGTTTGCTGCTAGCGAAATACGGCTTTGTAACCGATGACACAAAAAAGGGTTTTACACTGATAGGGACAAGTGTTCGTGTTGTGTTGTTCAAATAAGAACGTTTCGACAGAGGAGAGATGTCTGAGACCGTAACGTTGATAAGGCGGTGGAGAAGACCGACTGTATGGAGAACCCCACGCTTTACCGCTTCTGTGAATATGATGATGAAAGATGAGGTGCGCTACATGCAGACAGTGAAATAACATGCAAGAAAATGTACGACGAGCTACATCAGCATACGAAGAAGGTGGACGCAGTACATCTACATCTGCATCTACGCTCCGAAACTCACCATGCGGGACGTGGACGGCATCTTTATGACGTCAGACGGTCCCTGGCCGAACCGCGATGTTCTGTACGAAACGGACTGTGGTGTAGATCACTGCGAGGACGTCGCGTCACCCTGACGCAGACACGTCCACTTTGGAAATCATGCAGTCTATTTCTAGCCTTATATGGTGGCAGTGTGTGCACTGTTCCATGCCACGGTTACAACATAACAGCGTATTCCTCCCAGATCATCGTCAAACTGCACTCATGCACAATTTCTGATGAGTACAATGCCATATGTGTGTTAAATTACACTACTGGCCATCACAATTGCTACACCACGAAGATGACATGCTACAGACGCGAAATTTAACCGACAGGACGAGGATGCTGTGATATGCAAATGATTAGCTTTTCAGAGCATTCACACGAGGTTGGCGCCGGTGACGACACCTACAACGTGCTGACATGAGGAAAGTTTCCAACCGATTTCTCATACACAAACAGCAGTTGGCCGGTGTTGCCTGGTGAAACGTTGTTGTGACGTCTCGTGTAAGGAGAAGAAATGCGTACCATCACGTTTCCGACTTTGATAAAGGTCGGGTTGCAGCCTATCGCGATTGAGGTTTATCGTATAGCGACATTGCTGCTCGCGTTGGTCGAGATCCAATGAATGTTAGCAGAATATGGAATCTGTGGGTTCAGGAGTGTAATGCGGAGCGCCGTGCTGGATCCCAACGGCCTCGTATCACTAGCAGTTGCGATGACAGGCATCTTATCCGCATGGCTGTAACGGATCGTGCAGCCACGTCTCGATGAATGCGTCAACAGATGGGGACGTTTGCAAGACAACAACCATCTGCACGAACAGTTCGACGACGTTTACAGCATCATGTACTATCAGCTCAGAGACCATGGCTGCGGTTACTCCTGACCCTGCATCACAGGCAGGAACACCTGCGATGGTGTACTCAACGACGAACCTGGGTGCACGAATGGCGACACGTCATTTTTTTGCATGAATCCTATTCTATTTACAGCATCATGATGGTCGCATCCGTGTTTGGCGTCATCGCGGTGAACGCACATTGGAAGCGTGTATTCGTCGTCGCCATACTGGCGTATCACCTGGCGTGATGGTATGGGGTGCTATTTGTTACACGTCTCAGCCACCTCTTATTCGCATTGACGACACTTTGAACAGTGGACGTTACATTTCAGATGTGTTATGACCCGTGGCTCTACCCTTCATTCGATCCCTGTGAAACCCTACGTTCCAGCAGGATAATCCACGACCGCATGTTGCAGGTCCTGTACTGGCCTTTCTGGATACAGAAAATGTTCGACTGCTGCCCTGGCCAGCACATTCTCCAGATCTCTCTCCATCTGAAAACGTCTGGTCAATGGTGGCCGAGCAACTGTCTCGTCACAATAGGCCAGTCACTACTCTTGATGAACTGTGGTATTGTGTTGAAGGTGCATGGGCAGCTGTACCTGTACACGCTATCCAAGCTCTGATTGACTCAATGCCCAGGCGTATCAAGGCCGTTATTACGGCCAGAGGTGGTTGTTCTGGGTACTGATTTCTCAGGATCTATGCACCGAAATTGCGTGAAAATGTAATCACATGTCAGTTCTAGTATAATATATTTGTCCAATGAATACCCGTTTATCATCTGCATTTCTTCTTGGTGTAGCAATTTTAATGGCCCATAGTGTATAATCGTTTCCCTTCGACTGTAAGCAGAAGATATTTTTTTCCAAAGCTAATACCAAGAGCAGATAGGTGCAAGTACCGCTGCACAATCGGCTTGAAATTTCATGGATCTCACTTGCTGACAAGAATAACATACATGATGAAAGACAGATACCGACGTCAGCTGCATGAAGGCACTGAAATAACTCGGTGCGACAATTAGAAATTTGCACCGAACCTAGGTTGGAAGGGGTTCCCTCGATTTAAACGAGCGGTAACCTTAATTATTTCGGTTATCCGGGCACGCATCCCGGCCAGCCCAAATTCCCAACCTGTCGTATTTTACTTCCACGCAGCCCACCGTCCTCACTGCTCGCAGCATGTACCATTATTTCCGCAAGAGGTCCAACCTAGAGTGCATCCACACTGAAGATACATCATAAAATATCGTGATGGCGCATGGTTGTTGTTATCCACTACCTTTCGGCACTCAATTACACTGAAGAGCCAAAGAAACTGGTACACCTGCTCAATATCGTGTAGGGCCTTCTCGAGCACGCACTATGAATCCTGCAGGGCTCTCCAAAATCCAAAAGAGTTCGAGGGGGTGGAGATCTCCTCTGAACAGCACGCTGCAAGGCATCCCAAATACGATCAATAATGTTCATGTCTGGGGAGTTTGGTGGCCATTGGAAATGTTTAAAACCAAACGAGTATTCCTGAAGGCACTCTATAGCAATTCTGAACGTGTGGGTTATCGCATTGTCCTGCTGGAATTAACCAAACCCGTAGGAATGCACGATGAACACGAATGGAAGCATGTGATGAAATAGGAAGCTTACGTACGCGTCAGCTGTCAGTGTTGTATCTAGACGTATCAGGGGTCTCACCGCACTCCAACTGCATACGCCCCACAGCATGACAGAGCCTCCACCAGCTTGAACAGTCCCATGCTGACATGCAGGGTCCATGGATTCATGAGATTGCCTACGTACCCGTACACGGCCATCCGTTCGATAAAATTTGAAAGACAGTAGTCGGACCAGGCAACATGCTTCCAGTCATCAGCAGTCCACTACAGTCGCAGGTTCGAATCCTGTCCCGGGCATGGATGTGTGTGACGTCCTTAGGTTAGTTAGGGTTAAGTAGTTCTAAGCTCTAGAAGACTGATGACCACAGCAGTTAAGTCCCATAGTGCTCAGAGCCATTTGAACCAATTTTTTGTTGTTGTAATCACATGTCAGTTCTAGTATAATATATTTGTCCAATTAATACCCGTTTATCATCCGCATTTCTTCTTGGTTTAGCAATTTTAATGGCCAGTAGTGTAGTGATAAATATACAAAAGAACGGGAAAAATCTGGAACTGCTTGGTGATGATAAGTTTTGCTTTAGGGAAGGTAAAGACACCAATGTTGTGGATTGAGAGTGAACAGAAGAAAGAAAAGTTTATTAAAAATATATTTTCATGGAAAAATCTTTTATTGCGTAGACTGCAATTTTCACTATGCAATTAAAGCATGATGAACAGTTCTACCATCTTCAGATTGTTCAAATGGTAAAAGCAAAAAGCTGAACATGCATTGTAAAAACTTCATAATTAGCCCCATTCCTATTTTTCCCATTCTTACTATGGACCAACGAGACTATGGCAGTAGGTAGTTAAATGCTTCAGCGTCAGTGAGGCAGGTTTCAAACCGCAGTGTCGCAAGATGCAGGTAATAATCAAGGAAAATCACGTTGCATAACTAAAACGATCTTTATTACCTGCCTCCTGCTAGATTATGGTTTACGACCTGGCTCGCTCGAGATGAAGCCTTTAACTGTGTTCTGTCATAGTCGTTGGTCTACAATACGAATACATGTCACTGCATAACTGTCGCTAACGATAATCTTTTTCAATGCATATTCAACCGTCTTTTTACGATTAGAACGATCAAAAGATGGTTGTAGAAAGTGGCCTAGGCATTAAAAGTTACCTGCATACAGAAATTACGTTACGATAGGTGCCTCCTTCTTGACGGTGTCAGGCGTCGCTGAAGACAAAGGTGATGTGGTGCAGCAGAAGTGAGATTGGGGACCACGAAGTTGATAAAGTGAAGGAATTCCGCTACCTTGAAAGCAAAATTACATGTCTGGACAAAGCAAGAAGGACATTAAAAGCAGATAAGCAAAGGATAGATGGCATTTCTACCAAAAGAAGTCTCGTAGTACCAAACATAGGCCTTAATTTGAGGAAAGAAATTTCTGAGAATGTACGAATGGAGCACAGCTTTGTATGGAAGCGAATCATGTAATGGGGGAAAACTGGGAAAGAAGAGAATCCAAGTGTTTGAATGTAGTACTGCAGAAGGATGTTGAAAATTATGTGGATTGATAAGGAACGAGGAGGTTCTCTGCAGAATCGACGAGGAGAAGAAAATGTAGAGAACATTGTCAGGCAGAAACAGGATATTAGGGGAAGTGTAAAGATATCACGGAACAACTTCCATTAACACTTACGATGCTGTAGAGTATAAAAACTGTGGGGGAAGACATATTTTTGTCTTCTTTCCAATATTGATTGAGGATTTTGTCAAAAAGTACTGCTGTGAGAAGAAGAGCTTGGCACAGGAGAGGAAGCTTTGGCGGTCCATATCAAAGCAGTCAGTAGACTGATGGCACAAAATGATATTTCTATAGTGATAGCTTGGTTACTTTCTACTGTTCTATTATAATATTCACATAAAAGGACTAAATGGCCTTTCGGGTTCTGATATAATGCTCATAAATCCAGCGCTGTCCATATTCAGAGACGTGCAGCAAACATTGGGCTTATTCGAGAGCCACTGCTTCTGATTAAAACATATTTGATTAGCTAACCTAATTTCACCCATTTTATAAGTTTTTTCTATCTAAAGAACTCACACACTTTCAACTACAACGTAAAGCGGCTTGAAACTTTTCAGGTTTACACCATGTGATTCAAATTTCGCCAATTGTTTCTTCTTTAAGAGTTGTATCTAAGGTTGCTAACATTTTTTCTCAGTGAAAACCACCACCTTTTTCGCAGTGAAGTAATTGGCTTTCTGGGATATACCTTGTAGGAGCTTACCGATATCAAAATTTATGTGAAAGTACTGCATCACCCAGTATTAAAAATTTTTCAGAAGCAGTCTACAGAAGTAGTTGGGCTATCTCTGGCGAAGTAGGCGAACAAGATACCTCGTTTCGGAATATCGAATTCGTGACACAAGACAACAGTTTAAGTAAGATGAATTATTTAACAAGTCAATACGGAAACATCGATTATGTGTCAAATACGCTGCCTAGAATCATCAGTTTCCAAACGCATATTTTGTTTTTGTCATCTTTATCGAGCTTTAGTTCACATATCGCTTGACGGTAACCGCGTTAGTACGGGTATTATACAAGCTATAACTATAAGCAAAGAGCCATAATATATTTCTTGGTCGTTTGAGATCCTTCTCAGTGGCGAAGGCATGGCTATAGTTTCCCATCGGCTGTTACGTCAGAATGTACTGTTATGGAAGTTTTCCGTCTTTGTTATGATTCGGATCCCCATTGCATGGTTCTCGCCTTGGTAACAGATGAGTATATATTCGCTCCGTTTCCTGTTCTTTCCAAGTAATGTACAAGATCACCTCATCCTTGGAGGTGCTGGGAGTAATATACTATTTGTTCAGACATCACCTAAGTACCACAAGCAACAGTACAATTTGCGAATAGAGAACATTTGTACAAGAATAATTATACCATTTTTCTGTTCTATTAGCGGGAGAGAGGTGGGATACACTACTGACAGATTGTTCTATACGTGGCAGACTTTTTCTAATTTTACTTTGTTTCTTGTAATTTCTGAGGATATGTGGAATTTTTGAAGACTCTTATAGGAAAACGTCTTCTTGTATTTTGTGAGTAAGGCTAACTTGCCCGCCCGGTTGGCCGTACGGTCTAACGCACGGCTTTCCGGCCGGGAAGGAGCGCCTGGTCCCCTGCACGAATCCACCCGGCGGATTTGTGTCGAGATCCGGTGAACCGGCCAGTCTGTGGATGGTTTTAGGCGGTTTTCCATCTGCCTCGGCAAATGCGGGCTGATTCCCCTTATTCCGCTGCAGTATGTCGGCGATTGCTGCGCAAACAAGTTCTCCACGTACGCGTACACCACCTTTACTCTACCACGCAAACATAGGGGTTGCAGTCGTCTTGTGTGAGACGTTCCCTGGGGGGGGGGGGGGGGGGGGTTCCACCGGTGGCCGGACCGCACAATAACCCTGGGTTCGGTGTGGGGCGGCGGAGGAGTGAAGTGGACTGCGGTAGTCGTCGTGGGGTTGTGGACCACTGCAGCAGCGGCGGGGACGGAGCCTCTCCGTCGTTTCTAGGTCCCCGGTTAACATACAATAGAATACAATACAAGGTTAACATCCAAGCTCGACGGTTATTGAGTAGTTTACTAGTAAACAAGAGTCTCAGACCGAAGACCAGTACTGAGGGAGATGTCGAACATTGCTTTTATTTGCAACCTCTCTTGTGGGCGCTTTATTCCTGCTAAATATTCTTGCAATATATCTCAGTCCTTCAATTGACATTTCCAGTATTACATTTATATGGTTGGACCTCTTTAAATCTCTCTGAACACGCACAATCGGACACTTGACGGTCGTGACTTATTACAGCGAGTAATCGCCGATCGGGCAGTCTGACGATATCGAAGATTTGCGCCTATTTCCGTGCCGACATTGCATTCATTTGTGTTGAGCGTCAGTTGCCACTCTTTCCATCCAGCTCTGATCCAGTACCCCCAATTTAAAGTCGACCGAGCCCTGACTCTAGAAGTTTAGAAATGGCTGACACTATCGCCATGGTGTTTTCAAGCAGGTAATTTGTAACACAGAACATAGTTCTCACAAAATGAAAAGTCAGTTATTACCTCTATCAAAAAGACAGCGATGCAGTTGTTTCTGGTTTTGAATGCAGATATGATATCTTCTGCTGCTAGTATCGTTGAACAGAATCATACAAAGCCAAACGCTAGTTAGTTTTAGAAATATTGTATGTAGTTTCAGAAAAAAAAAATAGTTTACATATAACTGACGGTTTCTCTGGTTTGGTTATTATGCCGTTGTGAACCTTTCCGCGTCAACGCCTCCCCTCTTTCCAGTCAACGTTTCATACATGTTGGTGGTACCAACATTGTTTAAAGCAAACGCAATTATTTTACTTGGAGGGTGGAGCAAACATACAGGTAAATAAGGGATAGTTGCGAAGATTTGCTTAGTACCAATCCCACGTACCCATATCGACTTTAATACAGCTTCATTATCATATTAGATCAAATAAGCCCTCGGTCACAAATATTAAGTCAAAATTGACCAGGTTTAGACGCTACTATGAGCTTCGTCTTCAGAACTAAACTAACTGTTCTAAAACATATTAGGTATATAATACATTAATAAAATTAAAGTTTGTACTGACTGGAAAGAGATGCAGTACTTACAAGTCACATTTTAAAAAATCTAAGCTGAAAAGGCGACGTCATGAATAGTTGTAAATACGATGGCGAGCCGCTAAGGGCTGCTTGTATTTGAGTGAACAAGGGTTGCAACAATACTCTTGTTGCAATCCTTGTTCACTCAAGTACTGCAACTCTTTCCAGTCAGTACAAACTTTAATTTTATTAATGTATTATACATCTAATATGTTTTAGAACAGTTAGTTTAATTCTGAAGACGACGCTCATAGTAGCGTCGAATCCTGGTCAATTTTGACTTAATAATTGTGTCAGAGGACTTATTTGTTCTAATATAATTCTGAGACGGTCACTGAACGTTAGCAGCTATGTTCAAAGTTTTAAGCTTCATTATCATTCATTTTAATTCACAAGGTCAATATTCAATAATTCACAAAGAGCCGAGTTAATTACCGTTGATTTCACAAACATATATATCTATATTGCTAATTATCTTTATCGCTACGGTTAACGTCATCAGGATTGTTTCCCCGAGAAAACCACTAAACTTTAGTCGAGGTTTCATTCATAGCCATTACAGTTTCTTATTATTCAGATCCAATTGTTAAATTAACCTGCTGGCACCACGCTTAAAAAATATACTGCTTCTTTAGTTACTTCTTATCCGGAACCTCTTCACCCACAGAATTAATAAAATATTTTCCCTCTCACCATATTTCCTCTGCTTGTTCATCGTGTAGACTACAATAATTTCACATTTTGTATTCGTTAATGTCCACCAGACACCGTTCCTCAAGCTTCTGTCTCCATTTGATTTAGACGATTCACTGACTATATGGAAACACTCGCGAGCTAGAAATAAATAACCCTGTTTTCTCAACACTGTCCAACTAATGCCCTTCTGGTTGTAAATAACTTTAACTCCATAGATTTCATAAGCCTATATGTGTCAATGGGAAGTTCACGACATCGTATCTCAAAAGAAAATATGTGTCATAGAACTACAGTATACGCAAACGTAATGTTGCTATAAGACACAGATGTAATGTAACTCCGTAATAAGTTTCTTGAAGACATGATGTCTTTGTACAGTTCAGAAATCGTGTTTATGCACTATACACAAAAATTTTTCTCTCTTGGTCACACTTTATTAATTCTGTTTGCGCTTTTCGGTACTCAGCCATCATCAGATCTGCGGTAAGACAAAACGTATAAACATGGGATGCATACTGCATCACATGTAAGAAGGTCGATTTATCGTAAGAGGAAACATGGTGTAGATGTAATTTCAACGTATTACATTTTACTAATGTTCAAATGTGTGTGAAATCTTAAGGGGTTGAACTGCTAATGTCATCAGTCCCTAAGCTTACACACTACTTAACCTAAATTATCCTAAGGACAAACACACACACCCATGCCCGAGGGAGGACTCGAACCTCCGCCGGATTCAGCCGCACAGTCAATGACTGCAGCGCCATAGACCGCTCGGCTAATACCGAGCGGCATTTCCACAAAGATGAGGAAGGAATATGCCTATATGATTTTCAAACGAACTACCCATCCATTCGCCATAATCGATTTTAAGGGACAAATAAAATATGAATCTAGGCGCCTCGACCTTGAATTGAGTACCGCTGCTCTTCCAGAGTCCTCACCACCATCACATCCGCACGTAGTAGCTGGTTCTCAAGCTCTACATATTAATTCAGAGAAGGTATGAGTGCCTTAGAGTTATTCTTACTTTGCTTAGAGACAAGTTACATTAACTGCCGGACGGCCACTCATTGGTTTCACGATTCTTGTGCGAGGTGTGAAGGCGATATCAGGTACTTGGTCGTTTGCTTTCTGGGAGCTATTGGAGGGTTTTTGTCTTTGGTATACTGAGAGATTTTCTAACAGCTAATTAGGTGTTGTAAGAACACCATTTGTTGCTTTGCATATAGGCTAAATGCAAGGCGGATAAGAATTATATCTACTATTATTATATCATGCTCTTAACAGTTAGAAAGTTTTCGTTCCTGTACTCGGAAGAGGTTATCTGGAAACGATCAATGAGTAGATTTGACGCTTATTATGGAAATCAAACGAATTAATCTGTAGAAATTATCGCCAATACTTTCCTCCATCGCGCTTCGTGTACCCTTTTAACGACTATGTAAGTAAGTTTACTTTTGAGATAACCCATGTTTCGCAGAAATTTTCTTCTTCCTCACATTCCTTTACTATGACTGCATTCAGTGTACTCTCAATGGATTTCATTTCGGAATACGTATTGGGTCTGCCTTTCTTGGAGAAATTCTTCTGCTGTCTGTTATTGTTGATGAATATTTTTGCTGTGCAGCTAAGCTGCTAGTACAGCTGCGGTTTCTGCAGGAAAACAAAAGCTCTCAGTGAGGAGCGAAATCATTACTTTGCAACCAAAAGTGGGATGTGACAATCACTGTCTGTGATTCGGGAACCGTGTGTGGTAACCTCAAAATCGTCAGCGAAAATATGAGCAATGCAGTTTTTAAATTACATGCATGCTCCACATTAATTTTTCCTATGTATCTTGCACACACAGACGCGTTTCGCCTTAGTTACAAGGCATCTTCAGTGGACGTCCTGAAACATTACACGAACTTTGCACTTACAAGTCATACATAGATTTTAAACAGTTCGTTGACCTATTTATAATAAAATGGAAAGTACTTACAGATCAGCATTGAATTCATTATTTTTAAGCCAAACAGCTTTCTCTCAAGTGGGAAACTGGCTGAAAGTTTGCAGTTTTCCTTTTGGTCACTGTTTTCAAGGTACAGCAATTTGACTGCCATTTCGTGTGTGTATAGTGTCACTTCCTTCTATAAGTGTTGCCAGTTTTCTCAGGTTAGCTTTCAACTGCTTTTTATGTAACTGTATGTGTGCTGATGCGATGAATATTTATGCTGTAGGATAGAAAGAGCTAAATTGGTGCCGTTATTTCTTTATATTAGTTTGCTGTATAAGCCAACGGCCTTGCGGCAGTGCTAACACTGGCTCCTGTCAGGTCACCGAAGTTAAGCGCTGTCGGGCTGGGCTAGTACTTAGTTGGATGACCATCCGGTCTGCCGAGCGCTGTCGGCAAGCAGGGTCCACTCAGCCCTTGTGAGGTAAACTGAGGAGCAACTTGGTTGAGAAGTAACGGCTCCGGTCTCGTACACTGACATACGGCCGGGAGAGCAGTGTGCTGACCACGTGCCCCTCTGTGGTATACACCACTTCTAACAAACACCTAACAACGCGCTCCAGTACGCGGCCGCCAAATACATCGCTGGCCGCACTTCTCTGGGCGGCCCGCTGCTTCCATCGCTGGCCGTCTTCACACGAACGCTCCCTTACGTGGCCGAGAAATACATCGCTGGCCGCACTTCTCCGGGCGGCTCGCGGCTACCATCGCTGGCCGCCTTCGCGCGCGCGCGCGTTTGTCAGCACACAGCAATTGGCTACGCCAGGAAACATTGCGATTGGTTTTCCCCGGAAAACAGCGACCCCAGCCTACGGCTCCATTAACTAGCAAGCCTTATATAAACCCGGCCGCCGCCGCAAACGACAGTTCTGATCGGGAAGTGCAATACGCCGTGTTCCATCTGCTTGTGGATGACTCGCCGCACCACTCGAGGTTACCTGGCTGCTCGGCGGAAATCTAGCGACTTCAGTTGCAGATACTGAACTTCACTGGACTTGGGAATAATTACGGGACGTGCACCCCACTATGCACATTTGGACATTGATATAACCAAACTTTAATTATGTATTACTTCTGAGTGTGAGCCTGGGTAGACGCTTGGCTAACATAATTGTTAAAAAGTGATGTGTGATTTAATAAACCAAACTGACGAGGTTATTGCGTTATTCCTGGTTATAACACCCTCCATATACGCATGCGGTGACGCCTATGGGCTGAGGATGACACGGCGGCCGGCCGGTACCGTTGGGCCTGTTCGGGCGGAATTTAGTTTTTGGTATGCTGAATAAATATATGTAAAAGTTCTTTGGAGAATAGGCGCGACTTCCTTTGAAACCAAGAAGCTGGTGCGCAATTTTGATTTTTCGGTTTGCTACATTCTGTGTCCATTCCTGCAAGATAAACTTTCCAGTGTCTCAATAAGTGGACGGTCTATTATAGAATTCCGTTGCACAAAAAAATTGTATTGGAGTGTTTTCCATCTGACAGTATTGGATATATTTACAGCTTTCAACCTAGATGCATTTGCCGTCACGGAACACACACCTCCTAGGTAAGTCCTGCTAAACCAGACTGGGTTTTTGTAATTTGGAAATAGGTTGCTTGCTGCCTCTACTGAAGAATATGAAATCATAGCCGATCTGTTCATTCTCCCCCCCCCCCCCCACACACACACACACACAGTCTCCACACCCAAGGGGGGGATAAAAACGAAGATGATGTCAGTACTCTCATAATGTATGTGTTAGACTGGTGTATGAAGGTTTACTGGCATTTAGATGTTCAGTATGTGACAGCGCTACACTGTTGCGAATACTGCTGTGTGCGCTGTTTTGCCCATTAGTTTCTGGAGCAACAACACAGTCCTGCTGTCACGCTGGCTGGGTCTTCAGTTGGCTTTGTCCGTTAATACACTACTGGCCACTAAAATTGCTACACCACGAAGATGACATGCTACAGACGTGAAATTTAACCGACAGCTAGAAGATGCTGAGATATGCAAATTATTAGCTTTTCAGAGCATTCACACAAGGTTGGCACCGGTGGCGACACCTACAACGTGCTGACGTGAGGAATGTTTCCAACCGATTTCTCATACACAAACAGCAGCTGACCGCCGCTGCCTGGTCAAACGTTGTTGTGATGCCTCGTGTAAGGAGGAGAAAAACTTACCATCACTTTGCCGACTTTAATAATGGTCGGATTGTAGCCTATCGCGATTGCGGTTTATCGTATCGCGACATTCCTGCTCGCGTTGGTCGACATCCGATGACCGTTAGCAGAATATGGAATCGGTGGGTTCAGGAGGCTAACACGGAACGCCGTGTTGGATCCCAACGGCCTCGCCGGCCGAAGTGGCCGTGCGGTTAAAGGCGCTGCAGTCTGGAACCGCAAGACCGCTGCGGTCGCAGGTTCGAATCCTGCCTCGGGCATGGATGTTTGTAATGTCCTTAGGTTAGTTAGGTTTAACTAGTTCTAAGTTCTAGGGGACTAATGACCTCAGCAGTTGAGTCCCATAGTGCTCAGAGCCATTTGAACCATTTGAACCCAACGGCCTCGTATCACTAGCAGTCGAGATGGCAGGCATCTTCTCCGCATGGCTGTAACGGATTGTGCAGCCACGTCTCGATCCCTGAATCAACGGATGGGGACGTTTGCAAGACAACAACCATCTGCACGAACAGTTCGACGACGTTTGCAGCAGCATGGACTATCAGCTCGGAGACCATGGCTACGGTTACCCTTGTCGCTGCATCACAGAGAGCAGCGCCTGCGTTGGTGTAGCCAAACGACGAACCTGGGTGCATGAATGGCAAAACGTCATTTTGTCGGATGAATCCAGGTTCTGTTTACAGCAACATGGTGGTCGCATCCGTGTTTGGCGACATCGCGGTGAACGCACATTGGAAGCGTGTATACGTCATCGCCATACTGGCGTATCACTCGGCGTGATGATATGGGGTGCCATTGGTTACACAACTTGGTCACCTCTCGTTCGCATTGACGGCACTTTGAATAATGGCCGTTACATATAAGATGTGTTACGACCTGTGGCTTTACCCTTCATGCGATCCCTCCGAAACCCTAGATTTTAGCAGGATAATGCACGACCGCATGTTGAAGGTTCTGTACGGGTCTTTCTGGATACAGAAAATGTTCGACTGCTGCCCTGGCCAGCACCTTCTCCGGATATCTCACCAATTGAAAACGTCCGGTCAATGGTGGCCGAGCAACTGGCTCGTCACAATACGCCAGTCACCACTCTTGATGAACTGTGGTATCGCGTTGAAGCTGCATGGGCAGCTGTACCTGTACACGCCATCCAAACTCTGTTTGACTCAATGCCCAGGAGTATCAAGGCCGTTATTACGGCCGAGGTGGTTGTTCTGGGTACTGATTTTTCAGGATCTATGCATCCAAATTGCGCGAAAATGTAATCACGTGTCAGTTCTAGTATAATATATTTGTCCAATGAATGCCCGTTTATCGTCTGCATTTCTTCTTGGTGTAGCAATTTTAATGGCCAGTAGTGAACTTATGAAGGAGAACTTTTACATTTTCGGAAATAAACACAGGGAAGAGGAGTCTATGGAAACCGTTCAGCTTGAAGTAGTGTGCCGCGTCACTGACTCAAACGCCAAAGGCATCGTCACGTTTTCCACACGTGCGCCCTCGTGACCTTGTGGCCTTAAGAGGAACGCCACACGCTTGACTCTGTGTAGTCGGCCGCGGCCAGTATACTCTGCAGACCTGTTGCTGCTACAGCTACTGCTGCTGTTCCGACTGTTTGTTCTGCATGTACAACGGGCGCTGCTAGACGTTGTTTTCGTACATCCTTGGGACTGATTGTGCCAGCCCCGCCAAAATCTGTATCTGCATCGCACTAAATTGTGACATTGTCTTTGAAGTGTACCGAAACGCTTAGAACATGCTGTTTAGTTTCATTTTCTGCTTTGTTTCAGCAACATCATTTGTTCAGTTAATGGTAATCTTAAAATTTAGAAAGTGAATTGCTGTTCTAGGCATTTTCAGTCAGTCAGACGGCTCAAAACGATTTACTTACTCGCCCTGCAGGTAATTCTCCTGGTAATATTTTTAGCTAATATAGCTAGTTAGTTAGTTCGTTAGTTATTTGTTCGGCAGACCATATTCACGATAAACGCTGTGATGGGATACATGACAGCAGAACACATCTATAAAACAGAACTGATTCATAAATATCGGTTATCTACATAGTCTCTCTGTAAAAATTACTGATCATTTTTGTTCAAGAATTGCTCTATGGTACACAAAGAGTTGTGAAGGAGAAACAACTTTACATTTGAAAACCCTTCTGCTATCTGTCAGCCATTTTATTTCCTTGAGCATATTGTCAAAGAGTTTTAAGGCTCCATATTTCACCACTTTCTGTACGAAAGTTAAATTAAAAGATTCTTGTGTTGTAAATGTCTCCGTAACTCTTAAGCTCCGAAGGTTAGTTGGCAACAAACTTCGTAAGTGAATAAATATACGGCTGTGGTTAATATTCCTAGCAGTTTGAAGAGACGTCTGCAAGTTGCACGAGCGTGAATCACATACACAGCGGTTACAACATTCTTCTGTGCACTGAATACTGACGAGTTACCCCATAACGTTTTCTCATTCGACATCATTGAACGAAAAAATGCAATATATGTTCACTTACTGACTTTCGTACACACAAGTTTTCGGTTATTCAAATGGCAAAAGTAGCTCTAACTAAACCGTTTAGCAGATTTGCTATACAGTTTTTTTAATTTAAATTTTCTTCAATACACACAGTTAAGAACCTAAAGCTTTCTACTACATTTATTATTTCTTCTTCGTACAGTAGGTTAATAGGAGATGGAATATCTTTGACAGTACAAAACTGGATGAGCTGTATCTTTTCAGTTTCAGAGAACCATAGTATCTTTCACAAAGACATTATTAACTGTTTTCTCTGTTGGTGCTTGTTCATCTTCAAATAGGACTAACTTTGCTTCCTGATTCAAATGAGATGGCAAAACGTTAATATAATGAAGGAACAGTAGTGGGCCAATGGTCGAAAGTTGAAGGCTCCAACTTACCTTTCACTTGCCCATCTGACATCTTACTCACCTAACTTTTGCATCCAACCTGTCATTTCCCTTCCACATGTAGTATCCTAAATCGTTTCTGTGCACTACGTACCTGGAGAGCTGAATGGCGTTAGGAGGGTTTGAGTTAATTTTTTAAGTGATGTCCTTAGTATATAACGTTCAAAAATAAACTATATAACTATGTAAATGTTTTCTGTTTCATGTCATCGAGTAAGAGCTGAGGAGGCCAGAACAGCTTACTTCCTTTTAACGGATGTGATAAAACCGCAGAAAACCTACCAGCTGACGGCCATCACACAGGAGAACATGGAAATTATTGTAAAGTGTTAAAGAAAAAGAAATGTTTTATTTTAACTGTACCGTATGTCGTGGGATTCTAAATGAGTCAGTCTATGTCTATTTGCCAAGGAATTCAAAAAGTTTTAAATTTTTATCTTTGATTACGGAAGAACTTTTCCTTATTTACTGTGTGTGATGTAATGTGAAGAATGCAATAATATAGAATATAAAGACGTATTTTTTGCTAAATACGGTGACAGAAACAGTGATGGAAAACTGTAAAATTTTATTAAAACTGGATAGTCAAATTATTAATGTATACCTCTGGAGAAGTGATTTTCTGTAAAGTGAAGCGAGCACTCAAATAATTCTGCAACGTTGAAAGTAATTTCATCCCGAATCCGCAAAATAATCCAAATTAAAAGTTCATACCTCTTCTCTTTCAGAAAATAGTAAAGAAGCGTACAATCAATAATAAAACTCGTATTACTCAAAACTCATTAAAATTATTACACGACCACGTTAGTAACACGCCAGCTCTAGACACACTTCCATGGCTTCAGTGCATACTCTAAATAATATCTTTGGAGCAGCGAAGTCAGAGAATCACTGTATTGTTCCATAGCGACAGTAGACGTAATACGACGAAAATAATTTTTTGAACAAGAAATTTTCTACTCCCCTTAGCTTCATTCTTTATTATCCTATGTCTAATCTTTGATAATGGGTGAGGAAAATAGGTCACAAAAATAATTATGGCCGGCCGCCATGGCCGAGGGGTTCTAGGTGCTTCAGTCCAGAACCGCGCTGCTGCTACGGTCGCAGGTTCGAATCCTGCCTCAGCCATCGCAGTGAGTGACGTCCTTCGGTTAGTTAGGTTTAAGTAGTTCTAAATCTAGGAGACCGATGACCTCACATGTTAAGTCCCATAGTGCTTAGAGCCATTTTTGAACATAGTTATGACCAACGTTTACAGAAAAACAACAACTGCAAACAGTGACCGTTCTGAAGAAATGTAGCGAATACACGACGACGTTTTGCCATTCATTCCCAAAACAGCCTGGTAAACCAAAAGCGCGAAACACCACAATATTCAGCATTCTTTGTCATAGAGCATCCCCGCCGGCACTCCCCACATCATTATTACTGTCCACAGTTAACACGGATACTGAACGCATCAACTTCATAATGAAGGGAATGTACACACATATTGCTTTAGCACCTCATGATTAAAAACATCTGTTTTTAATATTCTCTCATCACTTTATAATACACTACTGGCCATTAAAATTGCTACACCAAGAAGAAAAGCAGATGAAAAACATGTATTCATTGGACGACTGTATTATAGTAGAACTGACATGTGATTACACTTTCGCGCAATTTGGGTGCACGGATCATGAGAAATCAGTACCCAGAACAACCACCTCGGCCGTAATAACGGCCTTGATACGCTTGGGCATTGGGTCAAACAGAGCTTGAATGGCGTGTACAGGTACAGTTGCCCATGCAGCTTCAACACGATACCACACATCATGAAGAGTAGTGACTGGCGTATTGTGACGAGCCAGTTGCTCGGCCACCATTGACCAGACGATTTCGATTGGTGAGAAATCTGGACAATATGCTGGCCCGGGCAGCAGTCGAACATTTTCTGTATCCAGAAAGGCTCGTACAGGACCTGCAACATGCGGTAGTTCATTATCCTGCTGAAATGTAGGGTTTCCCAACGATCGAATGAAGGGTAAGGCCATGGGTCGTAACACATCTGATATGTAACGTCCACTGTTCAAAGTGCCGTCAATGAGAACAAGAGATGACAGAGACGTGTAACCTATGGCACCCCATACCATCACGCCGGGCGATACGCCAGTATGGCGATGACGAATACACGCTTCCAATGTGCGTTCACCGCGATGTCGCCAAACACAGATGCGACCATCATGATGCTGTAAACAGAACCCGGATTCATTCGAAAAAATGACGTTTGGCCATCCGTGCACCCAGTTTCGTCGTTGAGTACACCATCGCAGGCTCTCCTGTCTGTGATGCAGCGTCAAGGGTAACCGCAGCCATGGTCTCCGAGTTGATTGTCGATGCTGCTGCAAACGTCGTCGAACTGTTCGTGCAGATGGTTGCTGTCTTGCAAACTCCCCCATCTGTTGACTCAGGGATCGAGACGTGGCTGCAAGATCCGTTACAGCCATGCGGATAAGATGCCTGTCATCTCGAGTGCTAGTGATACGAGGCCGTTGGGATCCAGCACGGCGTTCCGTATTACCCTCCTGAACCCACCGATTCCATATTCTGCTAACAGTCATTGGACCTCGACCAACGCGAGAAGCAATGTCGCGATACGATAAACCGCAATCGCGATAGGCTACAATCCGACCTTTATCAAAGTCGGAAACGTGATGGTACGAATTTCTCCTCCTTACACGAGGCATCACAACAACGTTTCCCTAGGCAACGCCGGTCAACTGCTGTTTGTGTATGAGAAATCAGTTGGAAACTTTCCTGATGTCAGCACGTTGTATGTCTCGCCACCGGCGCCAACCTTGTGTGAATGCTCTGAAAAGGTAAATGTGGTGTCACCGCCAGACACCACACTTGCTAGGTGGTAGCTTAAATCGGCCGCGGTCCATGTAGTACATGTCGGGCCCGCGTGTCGCCACTGTGATCGCAGACCTAGCGCCACCACCAAGGCAGGTCTCGTGATACGAGAGTGGACTCGCCCCAGTTGTACGAGAACCAAGCTATCGCCCAGTTGTACGCGAACCTAGCTATCGCCCAGTTGTACGAAGCCTTTCTCTCTCATTAGCCGAGAGACAGAATAGCCATCAGCTAAGTTAATGGCAACGAACTAGCAAGGCGCCAGTTGTATCAGTGCCTATAGCTTACGAGTATTCAAGAGAGATGTATTCCAAAGAACCATTAAAAGATAAGTAAAAAGCATCTACCTACTTTTCTTCTTATTCATTTATAAGTTCTCATGTTCCAGACTTCACGCCCGTCTGCTTTAGCCTTGCGTGCACTATCGGCTACAGCGTTAGTCTAGCTTTCATTTTCAACAATAAACTTCACGGTGTCGGTCCAGCTACCGACACTACATTTATTGGCGACGAGTAAAAGAGTTTGTATTCATTCATTTGCAATAGTAATCATTTGCATATCACAGCATCTTCTTCCTGTCGGTTAAATTTGGCGTCTGTAGTACGTCATCTTCGTGGTGTAGCAATTTTAATGGTCTGTAGTGTAACTTACAAATTGTATGTAATCAGTGGCTGAAGAGTATCAGCCTGCTCACTACCAACCAGACACAGTTGGATGAATGTGGATAATAAACAAAAGACGCACGCTGTGCTGTGGCATACACTAATAATTTTCCTTCCACCCTTGGTTCGCGTTATATTTGTAGGTCACAAATGATGTACACACTGATGTACACACTCAATCAAAATCCGAAAAAATGACAAGATTAATCACAAAACAGGATAGCGAGCTATCTCTGTGGACTTCAAACTGCAACACGTCTGTCAGAACTGCAGTCGGCTGTGACAAGGCTGTGGGTCGGAAAGCATGCAGCTGTGCACAACATCGACGATCACCTCCTGAGTTAGCAGTCAGTGCACCACACACAAAATAGACATCGACGCACCTTAAGCAAAACGACCCGTCTCATAGTTTACGAAGATACTTCAAGAAGCGAAATGGCAAGCAGGAATAAACACTGTCGCAGTGTATTCATAGTCCGTGCCACGTGGCTGGAGGCACGTGCGTGTTCAGAGCTTAATACGTCCACTTAATGTGGCGGTTGACGCATAAGGTTCCGTTGTTTGTTCGCAGAAGTACGGCTGTATCACAAGGGAAGTCGTTCTGTTCGTGAAGCGCGAGTCTTCTCATCTAGTGCAACGTGAATGGCGTCATCGCCTAAGAAAACAGCTGCCTTGCCGTTAGCTCACTTGTGCGTTGTCAGAAAAACTGATTTACGAGACGGGTCCGATACAGGTATACACTTACGACTAATAATCAAGATATGATCATATTGAGAGACGATCTTCGCAGTTGATAAACGTTTGACAAACAGAACGGTTCTAGGCGCTTCATTCTGGAACCGCGCGACGGCTACGGTCGCAGGTTCGAATCCTGCCTCAGGCATGGTTGTGTGTGATGTCATTAGGTTAGTTAGGTTTAAGTAGCTCTAAGCTCTAGGGGACTGATGAACTCAAATGTTAAGTTCCGTAGTTCTCGGAGCCATTTTTTCAGCTCCACCGTTCTGACCTCGAAGGGGAGAAACGGGTACGGCCGCTGTGTCATCCCATGGCGCTATTTGTTTGCGGTATGGAACTGCATGGGGTCAGCACAGCGCCCTCTAGGCTGTTGTCAGCTTTGCAGACATTGGAACCGCTACTTGTCACTCAAATAATTCCCCAGTTAGCATCATGAGGTTGAGTAGACCCGTTTTTGCGAATGTCGTAAGATATCTCTCAAATTACTTCACTGAGAAACTGACTGTCTTTTTATCCGAAGGTTGGCCAGTGGAACACGCCACGTCGGTCATACGTGACCACTTGGCTATGAACGCGGACTTATATTTCGGGTGGAAATCATGAAAATAAAGAGTTCAGAAAGATACAAACATTCCCCTGCCCTACACGCGGATAGGGTGCAAAATCGCTGACAGTGGTACAATGCAACACACTTTCTTCTGAAATAAGTTTGGTTTTATTCAGGATTACAGTACACCACATTATTCTTACACTTTTGACACAAAAACGTATTTCGCAATATAATCTCCGTTCACTGCGACGGCCTTACGCCACCTTACTGGGAGGGCCTTTGTGCCGGCATGGTACTACTCCACTGGTCGCAGCTTCTCTCGGGTGTGCAGACTTTGTGTTCTTATTGAAAAGGAGAAGTTTGTTTCCATCACCTCAAATGAGAGTGTCCGCACGTTCCAGCATTGTAGGAGTCACAGCTGTGTGCGGCAGGCTGGCAAGGCAGAAAGGACAGGATCGTGCGATGCTGTTGCGTTTATGGCAGACGTCTCGCCCAACGACTCATCGCGCTTTTGTTCACTGCCTGGTCTCCTTATACGTTCTAAAAACGCCTTTGTATATCCGCGACTCTGATTTTTCGCCAAAAGAAGGTCAATGAACGCTCTCTGCTTTCTGCCATTCTGAAGTCTACATATAGTGCCAACATCTATTGGAATTTCATGAAGCAATAGGGGCTGACACGGGAATATCCCATTATGTCCAACAACAGATTCCGCAGTTTTTCAACCGAAACTGGCACAGAAAGGAATTTTGTTGCATTACTTGTTGAATGCCCCTGTATCTTTCATGGAGTTACTGATCAAATTCAAAATTTTAAAACGCTGGTTTACACATTAAGAGGTATGATGTTACGTTAAAGGTTTAATATATTAAGAGAAATATTACTGTTACAAAGTGTATACATACCCTGAGGCAGCGAAACTCATTGTGCACATGTACGCTAACTATTCCTCCAGTATTTCAGAATGAGAGACCTTAGTGATTTGCAACAAACTTAACACGTCAGTTAAGGCATTTGCGAAACTAATACTCTTTTACAGCCCTCCACAAAAGTGACGAAAGGAAACAAGTTCATCGTTTACTACATTTTCGGTGTTAATGCAGTAAAACTGCCGCATTAGGCATGTAGTTTTAGTTGATTACTTCCCTATTGCTAACTCCACTCGCAATGGGCTTTGCACACAGTATCCACGGGTATCTGCAAAATTATTTTGTGACACAGGATTTAGGAGATATGACATAATTAGTTAGATGCGTAAAAAACTAGCTTTTCCTTAAAACGGAGCTCAGTTTATCTAGACTATAATCATCAAGTGTTTGATAATGACAGCACTTGGTGACTTCCAACAAGCACTGAACGTATACTGAAACCTCTGCTAAACTTCCTTTCGCTGGTAACCTTAACGGCAAGTATTTAGCGCATTAATTCATTTGCAGAATAGAGATCTGAGGCATCACCATACTTGGATACTCGATTCTTTAAATAATCAAGGATTTGGTGGTACATACTGAATGTAGAGGTCTTAACAGGTAGCTGTAGAATGACACGAAGAAGGAAAAGAGTGAGGTGTGTGTGTGTGTGTGTGTGTGTGTGTGTGTGTGTGTGTTTGGTGAGAGAGGGGGGGGGGAAGAGAGAGATAGAGAGAGAGAGAGAGAGAGAGAGAGAGAGAGAGAGAGAGAGAGGAGGAGGAGGAGGAGGAGGTTGGATGTCGAAGTACTCCTCGCGTCATAAGACTTGTCAGAACTTAGCGATAGGATGTGAACGGCATGATGAGGTGCTTGGGCATTGATCTCGCCATTACCTTGCAGGTCCGTGGCCTAGGGCGGGCATGACTAGCTTCCCCAGCGTGGACAAATTCACTGAACCACATGCCTCGCAGCCTCCACCGCCTCCTCCTCCTCCTCCACCTCCGATCCCTCCTCCGGCCGTCGCTGCGTTGACGTCGCACATCTGCAAGCGCACTGACCGGCAGCAGCCGCGCCGTGATTAGATCCGCCCGAGGCCCGTTCTGGCCGTAAAGATAAAAGCTCGCCCTTTACGATCCCCACTGTGCGCAACCGCCGTCTCAGCTCTCTGCTTCCCTCCGCAGATCTACTACTGGCCTCATTAAAGTGAAATACTACACGAGAGAACAGCCAGCTTTCAATATTTTCCAATTCCATTGACTGACAGCAAAATCAATAAACCTTATTAATCTGCGTCTTAGTCAAGTGTAGCTTGAATCATCAGTAAGTCTGAATTGAAAGACACAATGGAGAGAAATAACGATAGTTCTCCTTCGGAGATCAGTACAACAGCCACTGGTATTTTCACTGTATATGGAAAATCTACAAATGTATCTGAACACGAGACAGAGTAATGTACATCTAACGAAGATGGCTGAGGTGTTGCAGCAGATTAAGACTTACACTGAACAGGAAATATACGGGACAGGAAACATACGGAACGTAAGCACACTGGCCAAAAATAACCCTGGCCCATAGATGCTGGAGAGTCCTGTACGGCCGTCGTCGAAGAAACTTTTCAATTCCTAACATTCCAATTTTAAAAAATGTCAAGGTCGCAGAATATTCGACCAGTTTCGGCTCTTAATTGGTCATCTTCAGATTATGAGCACAATTTGGCTCGAGGTGGCGGTGCGGCGTGCTCATAGTCTGAAGATGGTCGTTTAAACACGCCGAAACCGATCATTTTACTAAATGAACAATGCAGTCTTGACAGTTTTTTTCTAACTGATCAGCAGGAACAGCTTGTTCCTTGTCAGATATAAAACTTCGACGATTTGGACGCCGAATCGAGAATTGTGAAGCAGGCTTTCGAGAAAACGACTATTCAGGCAAAGAAGCAAATCAAGTTCTGAAATCAAGTAACAGCGTGCCAAAGGACAACGAGAAAACACGGTTTCTCTCTGGTTTTTCACTAAAGTAACTGATCAGATCGGGATAATTTCACACAGTCATGACGTCGACCAGTTTTAGACCAACTAAGAAAATACGTCAAGCACTCTGAACTCGAGAGGATAAACGCACTCATCTCTCAGCGTGTGGCTTTCCTAAGATTCTGTGGACTTGTTGAAAGATCTGCATGGGAACTACCAACAGAAGCATGAATACAAGACTGAAAGAAAATACAAGTCTTTGCCGACAAGCGAAAACAGAAAAATCAACTCTAGCAGAGAATGCTCTGCAAGAGCACCTCAGAATCGAACGTAAATAGACTATCTTTCCTGAAACCCAGGTGCAGATACTTACAGACACATTAAATAAAGTTTTGCATCGCCTCGGTTCCCAGAGTTAACCTGTACAGATAGTTTAATATAAAACATCATTTTCCCCCTTTTATTGCTCATGAAAACCACAGATTGCATGTTGTACCACCATACAGCGAGGCCTTCAGAGGTGGTGGTCCAGATGCTGTACACACCGGTACCTCTAATACCCAGTCGCACGTCCTATTCCGTTGATGCATGCCTGTATTCGTCGTGGCATACCATCCACAAGTTCATCAAGGCACTGTTGGTCCAGATTGTCCCACTCGTCATAGGCGATTCGGCGTAGATCCCTCAGAGTGGTTGGTGGGTCATTTCGTCCATAAATAGCCCTTTTCAATCCATCCCAGGCATGTCCGATAGGGTTCATGTCTGGAGAACGTGCTGGCCAATCTTATCCAGCCATTTCGTTATCCTGAAGGAAGCCACTCAAAAGATGAGCACGATGGGGGAGCGAATTGTCGTCCATGAACACGAGTGCCTCGCCAATATGCTGCCGATATGATTTCACTATCGGTCGGAAGATGGCATTCACGTATCGTATAGTCGTTACGGCGCCTTCGATGACCACCCACATAATGCCATCCCAAAAGAGCATGGAACCTCCACCTTGCTGCACTCGCTGTACAGTGTGTCTTAAGGCGTTCAGACTGACCGGGTTGCCTCCAAACACATCTCTAACGACTGTCTGGTTGAAGGCATATGCGTCACTCGTCGGTAAAGAGTACATAATGCCAATCCTGAGTGGACCATTCGCCATGTTGTTGAGCCCATCTGTACCATGCTGCATGGTGTCGTGGTTGCAAAGATGGATTTCGCCATGGACGTCGGGAGTGCAGTTGCGCATCATGCAGCCTATTGCGCACAGTTTGAGTCGTAACACGACGACCTGTGGCTGCACGAGAGTCATTATTAAACATGGTGGCGTTGCTGTCAGGGTTCCTCCGAGCCATAATGTATGGGTAGCGGTCATCCACTGCAGTAGCAGTCCTTGGGAGGCCTGAGCGAAGCATGTCATTGACAGTTCCTGTCTCTCTGTATCACCTCAACGTCCGAAAAAACATCGCTTTGGTTCACTCCGAGACGCCTGGACACTTCCCTTGCCGAGACCCCTTCCTGGCACAAAGTAACAACGCGGATGCGCTCGAACCGCGTTATTGACCGTGTAGGCATGGTTGAACTACAGACAACACGAGCCGTGTAACTCCTTCCTGGTGGAATGACTGGAACTGATCGGCTGTCTGACCCCGTCCGTCTAATACGCGCTGCTCATGCATGGTTGTTTACATCTTTCGACGGGTTTAATGACATCTCTCAACAGTCAAAGGGACAGTGTCTGTGATACAATACCCACAGTGAACGTCTATCTTCAGGAGCTCTGGGAACCTGGGTGATGCAAAACTTTTTTTGATGTGTGTATAAATGAAATGAAGCAACTTTAGAGACTTCACTGGTCTCGTAAAGATATGATTTTATGTATATTTAGGAGCAAGGAAAGCTTCGGCAACTCCGTTTGTAAGGTGGAATTTACAATAGATTGGGTCGGCAGTGAGAATTTGGATCAAGGGGGTTGTCGTGTCAGGGTAATCCGTGCAGTTGTGTAAACCGCTGTGCGAAGACGGCTTAGCGGCTAACTCACCTGCCTAGTAAGCAGGTGCAGTGCCGCTCGTGAGTATACATTTTTACTTTTCTGTTCCCAGAATGAGATGCGCACTCTGCAGCGGAGTGTGCGCTGGTATGATACTTGGTAATTGATTAGAGCGGTGTGTCGGACTGAGACCCGAACTCTGGATCTTTGCCTTTCGCAGACAAGTGCTCTACCGACTGAGCTACCCAAGCACGACTTACGACCGTCCTCACAGCTTTACTTTTCTACTAGCAGTTAAAACAGATTCAGCTTAGTGCATGTTTACATTGCACACGAAAACTGTTTCGTACACAATACACAACCAATTCAAAACCTGCCGTTCGTGGAAATGATTGAACTCAAGTAGTAGTGTTTACCAACATGGTCACTTGATTAGAATACAAATGAGGCGCTGAGATCCATAAGGGCCTAAAGCACACCGCCGTCGATCCCACATTTCAGTGAATACCAGGGGAACCAGTGATACAGTTTTTCGTGAACTTTCATGTATACAATGTGGCCCTACAGCACAGATAAACCTGACTCACCGTAAGAGCAATATATTTCAGAAGCATGAATAAATGCTACAATCTCCAATCGACGGTAATTTGCTTTAGGCTCTTATGATTCTCAGCGTTTCAAATGCATAACTGTACGATAAAATTCATAACTTAATTTACTATAACTAAATCAGAAACTGACAAAACAGGTTTACTGTCACTATAGCTTCAGCATATACTGACGTCCGATCTCATTTGACTATATAGTGAGTGAGTTAGTATATCTGAGGAGTGTGCCATGATCTAGCAGGAATTATGCCGAGCGAAAGGGGAAATAGTCTATTGCAGTGTGCTACCGTCTGGTGGCACTGACGTGAACATCTACTTGAGTGGCAAGGGCTAGCTGTGCACATATTGAACCGTACACGCTGTTTATCAAATTCACATGTATTTGGCCCATAAGTCACGCGAGATGCGCATGCGCAAAAGCTCCTTGGAACGTGCATAGCTAATGGTGCGCTCGCGACCCTGATGCCTGGTTTCACGGAGCCCAGAGGAGCAGTGTCGCGATGCATTACGTGCCGTATCTTTCCGGTTGCAGCATCTGTGTTACGTTTAATATCATTCAAAGAAAAGTAAGCAGTAAATACGCAAGGAGTTGAAAGGGTATCCAGTGTCCAGTGTCAGTCTATATAGATATAGAACAAGATATGTTTTTATCCTTAGCAGGTAACAGTAGATAATCTTACCTCTGACGAGGATTATCTCTGCTGATCACGTGTAGACTACACCACGCCCATTTTACACAGTATTTAAGTCGCGATCCGACGTCCGACTCGTTAGCAAGGCTAAGCGTCGCCAGGAGTACCTTGGAAGTTGTCCAGCTCAGCTCTGGACGAAACGTGTAGAACCGAATTTCTTGGACGACAGCAATACAACCCGGAAGACTCACCAGAAACTATGACATCCGGTCATGAAAGGCTTTATAGTAGTGCAAGAGATATAACTTAATATCACATCGTGTGATATTGCCTTTAGGCTTAGCAACGGGATCGATCTGGAAAGGGAGGGAGTACAGAAGTTTCTCCAGGAATATCACAAGTAGCTAAGTCACTCATTATCAGATACCTTAGAGCTTCCACACTGCTGTGATGTCGATTGCTCCTGCTCCGCCAAATAGTCCCACACATTTTCTGTTCGATTAAAATTCAGCGGGCTAATAGAGGTGCGATGGCAGGTGTGAGGGTTTGTCAAACCATTAACGTATGCTTAGCCCGCCCCGTTAGCCGTGCGGTCTAACGCACTACTTTGCAGGCGCCCGGCGGATTAGTGGCGAGCTCCTGTGTGCCGGTCAGTCTCTGGATGATTTTTAAGGCGGTTTTCCATCTGCCTCTGCGAATGCCGACTCATTCCCCTTATTCCGCCTCAGTTACACTATCTCGGCGATTCCTGTGCAAACACTGTCTCCATGTACGCGTACACCATAATTACTGTATCACGCAAACATTTGGGGTTACACTCGTCCGGTATGAGACGTTCCCGGTGGTGTCCACTGGGGGTCCGAACCGCACACTAACCACGGGTTCGGTGCGGGGCGGCGGTGGGGTTGTGGGGTTGTTAACCACTGAGGGCAACGGTGGGGACGAAGCCCCTCCATCGTTTCTAGGTCCCCACTCCCGTACAATACAATACAATACAATGTATGCTTGCAGCACTGTTTGGTCGACCGTTGTCATCTTGGAAAACTGGAGAATCCACAGAATACTCTTCACGAAGACGTAGACACTCCGTCACCGACAACGTTGCATTAAACATCCTTTATCACGTTCACGATAGCCTGCGTATATTGTGCCAAGGTACGAAAGACACCGCCAAAACATCACAGAACCAGCTCTGGCCTGAACTACACTCTGTTGCTTCGCCCACTGAAGACATCCAGAATTACTTATGACTGTGAGAAATGTTTCTTCGCGATGTGCCCGGCTTCAAGGGACCGTTACACGTAGCTCCCTTCCTAAGGTTCGCTCGGAAACTGTTGAGATGGATCTGGATCTATTGAGAGAAGCAGTTCCTGTCGGTTCTAGGCGCTTCAGTCTGGAACCGCGTGACCGCTACGGTCGCAGGTTCCAATCCTGCCTCGGGCATGGATGTGTGTGATTTCCTTACGTTACTTAGGTTTAAATAGTTCTAACATCTAGGGAATGATTGACCGTGGTCTAGGGGTAGCGTCTTTGATTCAAACGTCTTCGGTCCCGGGTTCGATCCCCGCCACTGCCTAAATTTTGATAAATAATCAGCACTGGCGGCCGAAGACTTCCGGCATAAGAAGTCAGCCTCATTCTACCAACGGCCTTGTCAAAGAGAGCGGATAGAGGTTCAGGGTACTCTCTTGTCCTAGGGGTGGGAAATTTCCCCTAAAGGCGGAAGAATCAGCAATGATCAACGACATGAGGATGCAGAAGGCAATGGAAACCACTGCATTAAAGACACGTAACGTGTATCCACAGAATATGTGGCCTGTAACTGAAGAAGTGTCATGACGATCTCTCCATTGGCAAAAGATTCCGGAATAGTCCCCCCTTCGGATCTCCGGGAGGGGACTGCCAAGGGGGAGGTTACCATGAGAAAAGAATAATCATTGAAAAGATAACGTTCTACGAGTCGGGGCGTGGAATGTCAGAAGCTTGAACGTGGTAGGGAAACTAGAAAATCTGAAAAGGGAAATGCAAAGGCTCAATCTAAAAATAGTAGGGGTCAGTGAAGTGAAGTGGAAGGAAGACAAGGATTTCTGGTCAGAGTATCGGGTAATATCAACAGCAGCAGAAAATGGTACAACAGGTTATTCGTTATGAATAGGAAGGTAGGGCAGAGGGTGTGTTACTGTGAACAGTTCAGTGACCGGGTTGTTCTAATCAGAATCGACAGCAGACCAACACAGGTATACATGCCGACGTCGCAAGCTGAAGACGAACAGATAGAGAAAGTGTATGAGGATATTGAAAGGGTAATGCAGTATGTAAAGGGGGACGAAAATCTAATAGTCATGGGCGACTGGAATGAAGTTGTAAGGGAAGGAGTAGAAGAAAAGGTTACAGGAGAATATGGGCTTGGGACAAGGAATGAAAGAGGAGAAAGACTAATTCAGTTCTGTAACAAGTTTCAGCTAGTAATAGCGAATATCCTGTTCAAGAATCACAAGAGGAGGAGGTATACTTGGAAAAGGCCGGGAGATACGGGAAGATTTCAATTAGATTACATCATGGTCAGACAGAGATTCCGATATCATATACTGGATTGTAAGGCGTACCCAGGAGCAGATATAGACTCAGATCACAATATAGTAGTGATGAAGAGTAGGCTGAAGTTCAAGACATTAGTCAGGAAGAATCAATACGCAAAGAAGTGGGATACGGGAGTACTAAGGAATGACGAGATACGTTTGAAGTTCTTTAACGCTATAGATGCAGCAATAAGGAATAGCGCAGTAGGCAGTACAGTTGAAGAGGAATGGACATCTCTAAAAAGGGCCATCACAGAAGTTGGGAAGGAAAACGTAGGTACAAAGAAGGTAGCTGCGAAGAAACCATGGGTAACAGAAGAAATACTTCAGTTGATTGATGAAAGGAGGAAGTACAAACATGTTCCGGGAAAATCATGAATACAGAAATACAAGTCGCTGAGGAGTGAAATAAATAGGAAGTGCAGGGAAGCTAAGACGAAATGGCTGCAGACAAAATGTGAAGACATCGAAAAAGATATGATTGTCGGAAGGACAGACTCAGCATACAGGAAAGTCAAAACAACCTTTGGTGACATTAAAAGCAACGGTGGTAACATTAAGAGTGCAACGGGAATTCCACTGTTAAATGCAGAGGAGAGAGCAGATAGGTGGAAAGAATACATTGAAAGCCTGTATGAGGGTGAAGATTTGTCTGATGTGATAGAAGAAGAAGCAGGAGTCGATTTAGAAGACATAAGGGATCCTGTATTAGAATCGGAATTTAAAAGAGCTTTGGAGGACTTACAGTCAATTAAGGCAGAAGGGATAGATAACATTCCATCAGAATTTCTAAAATTATTGGGGGAAGTGGCAACAAAACGACTATTCACGTTGGTGTGTAGAATATATGAGTTTGGCGATGTACCATCTGACTTTCGGAAAAGCATCATCCACACAATTCCGAAGACGGCAAGAGCTGACAAGTGCGAGAATTATCGCACAAGCGTTCGACAATATAAAATGGTGCAAGCTGTTCGAGATTCTGAAAAAAGTAGGGGTAAGCTATAGGGAGAGACGGGTCATATACAATATGTACAACAACCAAGAGGGAATAATAAGACTTGACGATCAAGAACGAAGTGCTCGTATTAAGAAGGGTGTAAGACAAGGCTGTAGCCTTTCGCCCCTACTCTTCAATCTGTACATCGAGGAAGCAATGATGGAAATAAAAGAAAGGTTCAGGAGTGGAATTAAAATACAAGGTGAAAGGATATCAATGATACCATTCGCTGATGACATTGCTATCCTGAGTGAAAGTGAAGAAGAATTAAATGATCTGCTGAACGGAATGAACAGTCTAATGAGTACACAGTATGGTTTGAGAGTAAATCGGAGAAAGACGAAGGTAATGAGAAGTAATAGAAATGAGAACAGCGAGAAACTTAACATCAGGATTGATGGTCACGAAGTCAATGAAGTTAAGGAATTCTGCCACTTAGGCAGTAAAATAACCAATGACGGACGGAGCAAGGAGGACATCAAAAACAGACTCGCTATGGCAAAAAAGGCATTTCTGGCCAAGAGAAGTCTACTAATATCAAATACTGGCCTTAATTTTAGGAAGAAATTTCTGAGGATGTACGTCTGGAGTACAGCATTGTATGGTAGTGAAACATGGACTGTGGGAAAACCGGAACAGAAGAGAATCGAAGCATTTGAGATGTGGTGCTATAGACGAATGTTGAAAATTAGGTGGACTGATAAGGTAAGGAATGAGGTGGTTCTACGCAAAATCGGAGAGGAAAGGAATATGTGGGAAACACTGATAAGGAGAAGGGACAGGATGTTAGGACATCTAAGACATGTGGGAATGACTTCCATGGTACTAGAGGGAGCTGTAGAGGGCAAAAACTGTACAGGAAGACAGAGATTGGAATACGTCAAGCAAATAATTGAGGATGTAGGTTGCAAGTGCTACTCTGAGATGAAGAGGTTAGCACAGGAAAGGAATTCGTGGCGGGCCGCATCAAACCAGTCAGTAGACTGATGACAAAAAAAAAAAAAAAACTTCTAGGGGACTGATGACCTCAGATGTTAAGTCCCATAGTGCTCAGAGCCATTTGAACCAGTTCCTGTCGGGCTTGAAACAGGAATGGTGATTACCGCTGAAACAAACGGTTTTCGGTTATATCTGATTTTTCCATGGTAGTTTAACCTGAGTGTTAAAAACGCTCAAAATAACCGGTTTCTGAAATAACCGATTTTCGGTTTTTTATTCCTCTTACTTCGTGTAATACACGAGGAAATAGAACAAAGATTGAAAAATTTTGATTCAGTCACTTTCAAGATGCATAGTACTGAAATTTTAAATTAAACAGACAAATAAAAAAAACTTCAGTCCGTCCATCATTCACTGCTTTTCTCAAAAAGTGATCAGTGGTTGAATACTACCAAAAACAATCATCAGTATTTTCGTATAGAGTAATTTTTTGAAACTCTGCTCTAAAATAATATTATAATCGACGATCGTACCACTATATGGGTATTGCAAATAATTAGTGCTAAATATTGAAAACTGAGGTTGAAGAACCCTGTTTCTGATGGTAACTTGTCCGTTTTCAAGGTGTACAAGCAGATTAAGGTGTGTTATGCAGACACAGTTAGCAGATCAGGTACTTTCTATTTTTATTGTATACTCTGAATGAAGTTTTATAAGTTGTTATTTATTACTGTTATCACAATTTCCTTCCTCTTTTATTATTTCATAGAAATGGGGAACAAATCTTTAGTGTCATAGAGCAAATAAAGCATTGTACTTGACTGCTATGTCACTTTGTAAAAGTATTTCCAGACTCGGGTTGGTGACACTCTGCAATACAGCAGACGTCCGCGACAACAGCGAGAAACCCAGGCTGGGGCAAGTCTTGCACACTACACATACATTGGTACCGTTAAGGCACGACGGATGGAAATAGAGAAATTATTGTTTCAGCAGTTCTCTACCAATTCTTGCGCCATGTTTTTATTGCTCGTTTCTGTCGGCATTGTATTGATCGCTTTCCCCATTTTCTACAATAACGCATTATTTCAAACCAATGCAAATTTTACCGATACAGCTTATTCCTCTTTTTTTTAAAAAAAAGATTTATTTTAAAACGAAAAATTTTGAGCTCTGCTGCTATTGCTAATTGGTACTAAGATTTAGTTACTCTGTTATTACTAAGAGATAAAAAAACCGTTATAACCAAGACGAAACAAATGCCAAAAAGTACCAGTTATTCAGAACTAAAATACCGATATCGGTTTTATGTGGTCGGTTTTTTGCATCCCTAGAACACGTGGAGCCATGTGTACATTACTGTTGTCATCATGGAAAATGGGAGTGTCTATAGAATACTCCCCATTGATATTTAGAAAATGGTTCAAATGGCTCTGAGCACTATGGCACTTAACTTCTGAGGTCATCAGTCCCCAAGAACTTAGAACTACTTAAACCTAACTAACGTAAGGACATCACACAAACCATGCCCGAGGCAGGATTCGAACCTGCGACCGTAGCGGTCGCGCGGTTCCAGACTCTAGCGCCTAGAACCGCTTGGCCACTCCGGCCGGCTGATATTTAGACACTTGATCACTGATAATGTGGCAATAAATATCATGTTTCAGATTCGTGGGAACCTGCGTATATGGTCCCATGTCATTGTGCGAAAAACCCATAGCCGGCCGCGGTGGCCGTGCGGTTCTAGGCGCTACAGTCCGGAACCGCGGGACTGCTACGGTCGGAGGTTCGAATCCTGCCTCGGGCATGGATGTGTGTGATGTCCTTAGGTTAGTTACGTTTAAGTAGTTCTAAGTTCTAGGGGACTGATGACCTAAGATGTTAAGTCTCATAGTGCTCATACCCATTTGAACCATTTTGAAAAGCCCATGCAGAGCATCACACAACAACTTCTGGGTTGGACTACGGCCGTCATTACAGTGCTGGTTAAACGTCTCAGTGACCTATCGGTTCACTAGGCGCCATGCTTCGTCTGAAAAGAACAAAATCAATAGTACACGTTTCCAGGAAACCAATGTGTAGTTTAAGCTCTGTCTGATCCGTTGAAGAGATGCACCTTCATGTGTAGCTGTGAGCAATGTCCTTTCGCAAGGTACCCTACTCCAAATGTCCATTAAATGCAGTTCCCTTCGTAAGGTTCTCTCGGAAACTGTTGAGATGAAGCTGCATTTATTGGCAGCTGTAGCTCCCTTCGTGCGTGGTACTGAGTGTCGATGAAAAGTTGTGGCCCTAGTGTACCGGCCAGGATCTCACTATGGCCACAGTATTGCAGAGGAACGAGCGGTGACACCCCTGCATGAAGCGTTCAAGAATGGTTCAAATGGCTCTAAGCACTATGGTACTTAACATTTGAGGTCATTAGCCCCGTAGACATAGAACTACTTAAACCTAACTAACCTAAGGACATCTCACACATCCATCCCCGAGGCAGCATTCGAACCTGCGACCGTAGCAGCAGCGCGGTTCCGGACTGAAGCCACAGCGGCCAGCTCCAGTGAAACGTCCACGACGCTAGCAAATCATTAATTTCAATTATTTATTCTCAATATTTACAAGTTGTTGTTCTTCTGCACCAGCCTAGGCAGTACCTCATTCACCTGCTTGTTGGTCTCTAGCTGACATCTGTCCAGCTGGCTCAGCAGTTGCACCCACAGGAGAACATGTTAGCGTCGCTGGCACCGTGGCGAGTTGCCAGAGAACGGGTCGGTGGTTGCCCAGAGCCAGAGCCTTGTGGTCTTGGTCTGGCTGTTAGAGTGTAGGCGATTCCACTCTGAAATCTACGATGACCTTCGACGAGTCATCCGCCATGTACCTCGTGTCGACAATCGTGTTGTCGGTTGACCTCCTCGTTACAGGTTGGTAGGTTTCAGCACCGCAAGGCGCCTGAGTGCTGAACAGAAATTTGGACACCAAGAGGCCCAGTTGCTGGCTTCTGCCATGAAGTTCAGTGCTGGCAGAAACCGGCGATGTTGTACTGTCAAAAGGAAGCCACTTCCTCCCTCAGTAGATGGTAAGCAGCGAGCCTCACGAAATTCATCATGTGAAGGCCATCATTTGAGTACATCCGCGGCTACTTTATAGACTGTTCTGGAGCATTTATGACATAGATTCACTACAGTACCGTAATCATGGGATCGAGTGCCCTTACTTGTAATGCCACCAACTCCAATGTTCAACTCATGACGAGAGCCCCAGTGTTTGAACGGAGATACCATGAAGCTATGGTGAAAGGCAGGGCTTGTAATGACGGCATGGACGGCAAGTGTCCTTTTTCCGCTATATTCACTTAACAGGCTGCTAACTACTGTGTCAGTTTCCTTTGGTTTTCTATCGCATTCTCCTTAATATTGAATGCATATCCTCTCTCGACTGACGGCTCCGTAATATACTACTGACCATTAAAATTGCTAAACCACGAAGATGACACGCTACAGACGCGAAATTTAACCGACGGGAAGAAGATGCTGTGATATGCAAATGATTACCTTTTCAGAGCATTCATACAAGGTTGGCGCCGGTGGCGACATCTACAACGTGACGACACGAGAAAAGTTTCCAACTGATTTCTCATACGCAAACAGCAGTTGACCGGCGTTGCCTGGTGAAACGTTGTTGTGACGCCTCGTGTAAGGAGGAGAAATGCGTACCATCACGTTTCCGACTTTCATAAAGGTCGGATTGTAGCCTATCGCGATTGCGGTTTATCGTATCGCGACATTAATGCTCGCTAGGTAGAGATCCAGTTTTGTTAGCAGAATATGGAATCGGTGGGTTCAGGAGGGTAATACGGAACGGCGTGCTGCATCCCAACGGACTCGTATCTCTAGCGGGCAAGTGCTTTAGCAACTGAGCTACCCAAGCACGACTCACGGCCCGTCCTCACAGCTTTACTTCTGCCAGTACCTCGTCTCCTACCTTCCAAACTTTACAGAAGCTCTCTTGCGAGGAAGTTTCATATCAGCGCACACTCCGCTGTAGAGCGAAAATCTCATTCCAAGTTTGAAAATGCTGAACATATCATCATACGATGAGAGTGGGAACATGTAACGTACTCATGAACTTATTCGAACATGTAAGTTAGGTGGTTTGTGTGTCAAAGGGTGGGGAGGCATAATGTTATTCGGGCATATTGCCTTCCAAATTTGTGATGGTGTTACATCATCGTAACTGTGACACTGTACTCCTTTCCCTTATGCGCGTTTTTAGGGAAGTTTTCGTACCTGACTTCATTTTTCTGGATGGCAGTGTGCGACTTCTTTACATGGCGCAGGTGGAGCGGCTTTTGGAACGAAAAGATGGCAAATGGCACTGAGCACTATGCGACTTAACTTCTGAGGTCATCAGTCGCCTAGAACTTAGAACTAATTAAACCTAACTAACCTAAGGACATCACACACATCCATGCCCGAGGCAGGATTCGAACCTGCGACCGTAGCGGCCACGCGGTTCCAGACTGAAGCGCCTTTAACCGCACGGCCACACCGGCCGGCTTGGAACGAAAGGAGAATAGACTAATAGACTGGTCTAACTTTCCCCGACTTAATTTCCAACAAGCACCTGTGAGATGTGTTGGTGAGACGTTCTGCAGCACAGTCACTTGCACCAGCGACCATCCAGCAGTTTTCTATCGCGCAGATGGAAAACTACAACGCCTTAGCGCAAGACGACCTTACTAACCTTGAGTTCGCCATGGGAGCACGTGGCGATTCTGTGCGTGGTGACCATAAACCACATTAAGAACCATGTCCCGCCCTTGTAATGTTCAGGGCGACGTCATGAAACGCGGTGACGTCAGCACAATTGTAGTCTTTAAATCAATGTGTCATTTCTGTTCGTTTCATTGCGTATGTCTTTCAACCACCGTCTTTACTATAAATTAGTTTTTCACTCTATGTACGGTTCTAGTTCCTTCGAGCTATGTTACTTGGTAGCGGCACATCTTGCGGAGGTTAGTGTTGTCCTTAACATCTGCGCACCAGTTAAGGTACGTTATGTCATGTCATATCACGAACATGTGGATTTCGTCCGAAATTTACGTAGAAAAGGGATAGATGCCGCAAAGGCAAGAAAAGGTACAATTTGATACACAAATCTTGTGGTTACATGGCATCTATTCGTTCAATAGTTCCGTTTCCTACGTATATTAATAGCAATACTTGTGGCCCAATACAGGACAAGTGGGAATGCGGAACTCGGGTATTCTCGCAATATATTTTAGAGACAGATCTAGTCCCCAGTTGAAATATTTATCTTAGCTTGCAAGTGGACGATATGACTGTAAAAAAGAAGACAATCGAAGAACATCAGTACGCAGCGCCACACACACTGACAATAGAGGAAACACTTCACAACCACGACAGCATGGTGAGTTATTCTTCATGGAGACTATGGCTAATCAGCAGTTAACACCCCGTTCTTTACTCGCAACTACATCATAACGCTACTGAAGTAGCCGTATGTACATAGGAAACAATAGAGCTACACTTGCTCTCGCAAATTAGCTGCTATTGCAGTTGTACTTCAATCGCACGCCATAGTCAGATTTACGTTCACCGGTAAACAAGTGAATGCTATGTATGGACATCACCAGCACCGCGTAGCGGGCAGCCGTGAATCACGGATTTGTCAGCTGGCCGCCAATGTACATACGTCAGCAAGTATTTGTTTTGCAGACCTCGACGCAGAATCAGCAAATAAAATACTCGTAATTAATGATTCACTCTCACATAGAAAATGCGCGATGTTCGGAACCACAATGGCCCACAAATTTGCTCTAAGCTTTCACATTTCCACCTATTAAAACGAAATACTAGCACGAAAGACGTGTAAAGCATTAAAATATTATGACTGTCATTTCCACTTAAAATGGCATCTCCAACTTACAGATTTACAGGAAAAGACGTTAATCCTTCTTCTTAACTTATGATACGTAATTCGAAAACAAACTAATGTCAATGAAGGGGACTGATTCACAACATTCAAATAGAAAATATAATTTGGTGGCAATCCGAGAAAACAAAGAGATAATTCGAAAATTACAAGATGAAGAATGGTAGATTGTAGTGGAAAATAAGTGTACACTTACAATAGTCAGTCCGCAGCTCGTGGTCTTGCCGTAGCGTTCTCGCTTCCCGCGCACGGGGTCCCGGGTTAGGTTTCCCTGCATCGAGATGACTGCGTGTTGTGTCTGTCGTCTTCATCATCGTCATTCATCCCCATTACGATCGGAGGAAGGCAATGGCAAACCACCTCCGCCAGGACCTTGCCTAGTCAGCAGTACGAGTCACCCACATCGTCCCCTACGCTCCTTGGAGTATGGGACGTTATATACATATACAGTATATGATATTCAGCTACGTAATTTATTTCCCTAAATAATGTAGTTTTCCTTACTAATGAAGTTCAAATTTCTTAAGTAAGTAGAAGCGGTTCCACAGGCAGGAAAGTCTGCAAAACGGCCAGGAGAGCAGTGTGCTCGCCACATGCCCCTCCATATTGCATCCGCATGACGCCGCAAGGCGGGGGACGACATGGCGGCATGTAGACATCTCTTGGCCGAGGAGATGTTGTTCTAAAGACCATTACAGATTCCATGTTCTCGACGTACCGTCGGTTGGAACGGCGACAAATGGAGTTTAGAAATAATACATCCACAAGACAGTCAACCACTTGACAATGGCAGATCTCTGACAAAAACTTGCGAGCAGTTAATCACTTCATACTGCTTGAGCCCGAGAATATTTTACTAAGGGATTTCGCCTCGAGATCATGCTTTCGCACATAACATACCTCTACGGGTAGGAGGCGTGCAGCATCAAACGCCTGGGGAATCTACCTGTTGAAAATGCCAATTTATTAAGCTCGCTAGCTTTCCTGCTATGCTGCCATGATGAGGAGACTGTCCCTCGATTTGCCACCATTACCAGTCACATCGACATTGCATTAACCAGAAGAATATTTAGCGGTGTCTTTTTGCACCCTGCAGTGAGAGAGGATACATTTCCCCAGAAAATAGCTGGACACAAACAGCCGTGAACAAATTTTGGCCGTCCACCTGCTACTGACGCGTTCACCTACGGCTGTGGACTGAGACTTGATCAAAGCAGCATCGGTGGCGCAATTAACATCATCAAGGCAGAGTAACAAGGAGGAGAGGAAAGAGAAATTCAGTTGGCTTTCACAACAACAACAACAACATGGGACAGAACGAAAAACTGCGGAAGGTACCGTGATCAACATGACAGCAAGAAACTTCGACGCGGGTTCCATCTCAGCACTTGTGGAGGGACTTAACTTTGCTCCTTGACCATGAGGTATTGCTTTCGCTAACATATTAACTGGTGCTGAGCAAGCAGTTCTTAAGTTTCCCAGTTTAACGGCACAAGAAATTTGTAGAGAAACGAGCCACATTCTTTTGAAACCCAAGCTGCCAGCACCAAACATGTCTAGAGCCGAACGTGATGGCCTCCGTCCTCTCTGCAGCGATCGTCTCTTCAGTGTCCTGCCTACTGACAAGGGCAATGCTACCGTCCTAATGGAACGAGCCTACTATGACGTGAAACTCTGGCGGATGCTAGAGGAAGATATGCACCGAAAACCGCCTTGGCACCCAACACCCAAAATACTGAGGAAGACTTAGGAGATCTTCAAACGATCATTGCTGGAAGGGGGTGTTATTAAGAGCCTCCGAACCTCCTCTCTCATGTAACCAGACCACCCACGTTCTACGGTCTGCCAGATGTACATGAAAAGGCTACACCTTTAAGGCCTATAGTGAGCACTCTCGGATTTCAGACCTATGGACTTGCAATGCATTTGATCAACCTCCTTTCGACACACGTTGGACACTGCGTGCACCGTATGAGGAATACGGTGGGATTCCTTAGTGAAGGAGATATTATGGTGTTTTGATGTAGTTTCCCTATTCACGTGCGTGCATATCAAAGAGTCTATAGATTGCTGTCCTAGATTTTTGACGACACCATCGTGGATTTATTTAAACGTGCCATGACGTCACCATATTTTTTGCTTGGTGGAGAATATTTCAACCAAACGGACGGCGACGTCATGGGAAGCCCCTTAGCTATATTTGTAGCTAACCTCTTTATGAACCGTTTTGAGAACATCGCTTTCGACTCGCAAAGCCTAGTTGTTTTTATCACTAAGTCAAACTATACCATCGTCATATGGCCTCATGGACATGAAAAGCTGGAAGAGATCCTGGAACACATCAAAAACGCCTAGACCACATAAAGTTTGCGATGGATATAGGGAAGGACAGTTCCTTGCCGTCCCTGGTCGTCCCTGTCGGCCGTAAACCCAACGGGTGTCTCGGTCACAACGTTTACCGCACGCCGTCCCCGTATCTCCACGCCACCAGCTCCGGCCTACCAGCGCAGAAATGGTCTGTACTGAAAATATTGGTACATCGACCTTAAACCGTCTCAGACGCCAAAAATCTGACGAGGAATCTGAGCTACTTACATAAAATTTTCAAGGAAATCGATTACAACAACAGAGACATTTGGCAAGCAGTTTCATCTAAGCCACGAAAGCAGAAGACCTCCGAATGAAACACAAAGAAGATACGAAGAAGTTTGAATTTTACCGTTTTGTGGCTCAATAACAGTGAATATTAGCCAGCTGTTGAAAATACATAGAATCGACACAGTCTTCAGACCCCCAGCTAATGAAGCCAGTGAAAGACGATGTAGGCCTCACAACACCTTGAATATACAAAGTACCGTGTGGGGGTGTGGGCAGTTTTATGTCGGTCAGACCGTCCGCACCACTGAAGACCGTCGCACATACCATGAAAGGTGTTTCCGCCTACGCTAGCCCGAAAATTCAGCTGAAGTGGAGTATGCACTGGAAAACAGAGACCAAATTGCATTCGACGAGACTTCTGTTATTAAGCGGACCAACGGCTCCCGGATAGCGTAATAAACGAAGCAGTAGAGATCAAAGTATCGGACAGCATCCTCAAGAAAGACGGTGGACTGAAGGTGAGTACGCTGGGATCCTGTGATTGGTGAGTTGGAGCGGGCGCGGCTGTCGCACCATCAAATCATTACCACATGTGGTACAGGGCAGAACACCAGAGACGTCACTGCCGACGACGCGGCTATACAAGCACGGCAGCGCAACCACACGACGGTCAGCCACTTAACCATGAAAGAGGAGATTTCTACCGAAAGCTCATGGGTAGTTAACCACTTGACGCTGCTTGAAACCAGAGAGAATTTTATTAATCGATACCACCACGAGAGCATGCTTTTCTACAATACATATTTTCGACGCCAGTCGCTATTCTTTTGTTTTCCTCGGTGGCTATCGGTTTCCTCTGGAACGCAGTCGTCACGCTTCCCAAGTATTATAGTCAGGAGACGAGAGTTTTAGAGCGTTTTCTCGATCGTATGTAAATGAAAAACGCTAAATACATTGAAAGAATTAATTAATCATTCCACTGATAATTGTATAGGCTTACTGACGTAATCTGCTGCGCCCAATACAATTACTTAGCATTAGTGACTTTTAGATGAAATTTTGATGAAGAACCTTGAAAGGAAGAAAAGTGTTTGTACTTGTTCTTTACTAAGAATTACATCGTATTTTACAATGGTAAAGTAGAAATGAACTACAGTTATTTAAAGTGAGTGATGCAAAATCAATGAAGAAAAAAATGGAACAGTGTAATCAGGCTTTGAGAAACAAGTGGCCAATTCGAAATGAAGTGAGCAACTGTTAATAAAGTGAATGTGCTGTCATATAAAGAAGATCACGAATTGTACTAATCTCACAATTCAAAAGGCTGGTGAAGAATTAGTCTGTGTAGCAACTTTAGAGTAAGACGGGAAGACGAAATTAGGAAAAAGAAAATTTGGGAAAATACGTATGAAGCCCTGAAATGTACTTAAACTAATTAGAAGACTGTAAAACGATAACTTCAACAGTGAAGTAATGGCTGAAGAAAATGTAAAAATCGTAAATTGAAAGAAAGGTGTGAATGAAAACACACGAGATATTAGAAATGTGTGCCAGACAGTAGCTCAAACCTAGAACGTTGAAAGTTTCTGGTTTAGAACAAATCTACTGCGAAACTTCATTACAGTGCACACTCGCCTGCACAGTTAGACGCAAGCTGGACTTGTGAAATGGTTTGAGAGTGTAATTTTGTCTACAACAGGTCTGCTGAACGATGAGGGCAAAGGAGAGTTCTAGCAAGATCACCAGGCCCACTCACAACAACACCGGCGGAAGCACTGTGCGTAGTATTTCAAATACAGACATAAGAGTGTTTTGCTGGCTAAAGATATGTAGACCAAAAAATGTTACAGTAATCGAGAGAGCACTGATGAAGGTTAAATGACAGTCAAAACACTGTTGTATGAACATTTGGTAAACGGAAATGGAAGGTTAAGTGTAAAGGAAATGGAGTCTGTAATTGTTTCAGCAGTATCAGGAAGTTGATAGGAATGAAACCTGTCAATGATGGCAGAGGCACAGTATAATACCGTATAGTACGAGAGCCCATGACCAAAATTTTTGACTTATAGCAATACAGCAAAAACCACATAAAATCGATAGCTTCGATAACTGTCCTTCCTTCCTTGTAGTGGGGGTCCTACAGCCGTCGCCATATACCGCATTTATGTTCCCAAAAGCGTCAATTTCGTCGTTCTTCCTCATCTTCTACCACTCCTCTTCTCTCCATCGCTTTTTGGATATCACTTAGACACTGTTTCTGTCGTCGTCCTCTTGTTCTGCTCTCAGGAGTTTTCCATGGAAGTACTCTCTTCGGCCATCTGTCCTAGCCCTTTCTTTTGACGTGCTCAAACCATGCTGTCTTTCTTTCATTTTATCAGTAGTACTATAATGCGTGTGTGTCCTTTCTCTTATTTCCTCATTTGTTACGTGGTGAAGTCGGGGAAATCTACAGCCTCTTCCAAACGGCCCATTTCTAAAGCTCTAAGCTCCTGTTTATTTCTTTGTGTTAGCTTCCAGAATTCACTCCCATAACTTGTTATTCGTTCAACGATGGATTTGTATGAAAGAATTTTAGCCATTAAACTCATTAAACTTTGGATAGCTACGCTGCCCTATGTGATTCATTATTGGATATCTCTATCACATCCCCCACCACGTGACAGATACTACCCAGATACTCAAACTCCTTACACACTTTAATAAGATGTCCGTCAATGTCCCGGTTACTTCCGATTTCTCCGCAACATAGATATTCCAATTTCTCAAAATTAACTTTCGAATTCCACTTCCAACAACTTCCTAAGTATGTAAGATATATCCTCTTTATTCTTTGCTGCAATGACCTTATCATCAGCATAGAAAAGTGTGTACACACACCAGCTTCGTACTTCAATCACGGTGCCCATGCACGTTCTACATTACAGATCCCAGTGACTTCTGCACGTACAGCTTATCATAGAACTCACCGTGTTTCATTGAAGTAGAGGGTTATTCTGGCGGCAGTGTAGCTGCTGGCAGGATCTCCTAAGCCAGCCACTGTAGAGGAACCAGACGAAGAGTATCTCACAACATCCCATCTTTCCTACACACTGAAGTATCCTTTCCTTTATTTTCGGGTGGGCAGAACTCGAAGCCCTGGGAAGGTGGTCTGCGAAGGGCTGACAACCCGAAATAATACCCAGTACACCACGGTGGGAATTAAATCGGTGGCCCAGCACACCAGCATTTGTAAACAAAATTATTTCTCGGCTCGAGATTTCAGTCCCAACAAGATTCGATAACCCTGAATCAGAAACCAAGAATTCCTGAAACTTTTCGTGTTATGTCTGAACTGACCGCATTTTCAGAAATGTGAAAGATTTTTACCAAGCTGTATCTTGGCAATGCGTCTGAAATTTGGTATATAGTTGAGTGGTGGACTTAAGGTGCAAAAACACGTTTCTCACACAGTGCAAACCTGAGAGCCAAATTTGAAAAATAAAGAAATAACCAAACTACAAAATAATAGCATCACAGGTCAGTAGGGAAGTTGGCATTAGCTCACGCCGGCCTCCTGGTAATAATAGTTCTTGCCGGTTTGTCTCTGCAATTGAGTGGCCTTAAACTTAGCAATTGTGGTCACAAACCTCCCACGTGACTCATTACGTTAATGAAAACTGTATCCCTACAGTAGTCCCTGACATTAGCCATCATATACAAGCGGAGAAACGTGATGGGGGACCTTAAGATATGTACGCTTGATTCCAAAGAATTCCTCCATTCTCCTTTAGATGGCAATGGCATCGTTTTAAAAGCAGAAAGGAACTGTAATTCGATATTTAAACCAATACTCGCGAAATATTTGGAAGTTATTTACACAAACCTTCCCAGTAATTCTTTCTACCTATTAGTGAAAGCCGTATCAAAACCCCTACAGTAGTTCCTGAGATTACCTACACACAGAGATTGCTGTGGGTGTTTCATTTTGTACCCTGAGGGAAAAAAAAGTAGCAACACCAAAAGGTAATTGATGCAGAGTAATGAAAGTTCGGTAATACTCTTGCCTAGGTAACACAATTAAGTGATTAACATTGCAAGATCACAAGTTAATGTAAGCGCGGGATAAGTCACTATAAACCTGAAATGCTGGTACTTTAATAACCGATGTAAGCACCAGAATGTTGAATGCAAGCATACAAATGTGCATTCATTGTGTTGCACAGGTGCCGGATGTCAGTTGATGGGATGGAGTTTCATGTGTCTTGCAGTTAGTTGGTCAGTACAGGGACGGTTAATGCTGTTTCTGGCTAACGCTGCAGTTGTCGTCTAATGATGAACTATATGTGCTTGATCGGAGATATATCTGATGATCTAGCAGACCCAGGCAACATGACACCTGTAGAGCACGTTGGGTTACAATAGCGTTAAGTGGGCGAGCGTAATCCTGTTGGAAAAGCGCCCCCTGGAATGCTTTTTATGGATAGCAACACAACAGGTCGCATCACCAGACTGACCTATAGATTTGCGGTCAAGGTTCATGGGACAACCACGAGAGTGCTCCAGTTGTCACACAAAATCGCACCCAAACCCTAACTTCGGGTGTAAGTCCAGTGTGTCTAACATACAGACAGGCTGGTTGCAGGCCTCCTCCCGAACAACACAACAGACCCCAATGAACTCTTGCATGACACCACTGAAGTCAGTGGATTCCACGGTGCAGGGCGTCTGGTTTGGAGTCCTTGAACTAACCGATTTGTAGTTGTTCGGTGTGTCACTGTGGTGCCAACTGCTGTTCAAATACGTGCTACAAATGCAGTAGGATTCGCCATAGCCATACACCGAACACGACAGTCTTCCTCCTCAATAATGCCACGTGATCGTCCGGGGCATGGTCCTCTTGAGACCGTACATTCTCGTGAGCACCACTGTCAGCAATTATGTACAATGGCTACATTCCTGCCAAGTATTTCTGCTTTTCTGCAGAAGGAGCCTCCAGTTTCTCGTATCCCTAATATACGACCTCGTTCAAACTCCGCGAGGAGCTGATAAAGGCGTCTTTGTCGCCTTAAATGAATTCTTGACTAACATCAGCTCAATACCTCCAATCCGAAGGTAGCTAATGCTGACGCACTTAAAGCAAATCTGACTTGCATCCTCATAGTGGCGCTTCTAACGCTACACTTACGCGATTGCTACGAAATTTGTGTAGACATTATCTTTCAGATGTAGAAGCACCCCCACAACTGTCGTGTATATCGCAAAACTCCTTGGTGTTGCAATCTGTCTTCCGTCAGGATATATGTGGTTCATTCCAAGCAATTCCACCACTCTCCTTTAAATAGAAATAGCTTGGTTTTAAGAGTGTCAAGGAACTATATTTAGACATTTAACGAATTCTCACGAAATATTAATAAAATGTAGACAAAATTTTCTCATGAAGTGAATGGTAAAAGAGGCTTCAAAATCCGTATAGCACTTCTCGAGTTTAAAGTGAACACACAATCAGATACTGGGGTGGGGGCTTCAATTTATATACAGTACTCTCCATTAGTTTGGAAACACCTAGTAATTATAGACAATCGACAGGAAATAAAGTACAAAAAGGCATTTTGTAGCTTTCCAAATGTTTACTAAGCTCAAAAAATACGCTGGAAGATGCAACAATTAAATTTTCGATTCCTCAAAATAGCCCCCCTTTGCTTTCATCACTGTCTTGCACACTCTCGGCATGCGCTGCGTCAGTTTTATTAAGGTTTCAGTTGGAATTAATCTCCATTCTTGCTGCAGGACCTCCCAAATTTGTGACCCACTCAAGATTTGCGGTTTTCGGATCTTCCTGTCCAATTCATCCCATAGCAGCTAGATTGGGTTACAATCAGGGGATTGGGGCGGTCGTTCCATGTTTTTCAATATTTTACGAACCTCTAGAGACTTCACATAGATCTGACAGAAGCGAGACATATAATTCGGGTCGTTGTCTTGCTGCAAGACAAATCCTTTCCCAATCAGACGTAAACCAGATGCTAGAGAATGGCATGATAATACTTTTGATAAATTTTTCCATCTATTTCCACCAAATCTGCGACTTTATTTACTCCAAAGGATCCCCATACCATCACAGAATCCCTCCTTGCTATAGAGTTGGAATTACGCACTGAGAACTCAAGCGTTCATGGAGTAAACGGCGCACAAATTGACGGCGTTTACTTCCAAATATTTCGAACTTGCATTCATCAGTGAATAAGACTCTTTCCCTATCCCTCTCTGTCCAATGTTGGTGTGTGTCAGCCCACTGAAGCCTTTTCGTCTTATTAACAGGGCGCAACAGTGGTTTCCTTGCTGTTACATAACGACGGAGGTTGTCTGCCTGGCGTCGTCTCACTGTTGGCTCACTCACCGGTGTATCCCTCGTTGCGTTTAGTTCAGCAGTCAATTCGCGAACAGTTTTCAATCTGTTATGTTTACTGGTCACCACCAAATACTTTTCCTGGCGTTCTGATATTTTCCTGGGTGCTCCTGAGCGAGGAAGACCTCCATAGGAGCCCGTTTCTCGATGCCGGTGTATGGTTTTGACAACTCCGCTGATAGAAACCATCAGTTTCTTTGCTGTTTGCCGGACACTGTTGCCTTCTTGGTACAAAGTGATTATCATTACCCGTGATTCATAAGGAATCTGGCACTCTTCGGCCATTTTCAAATACTTTCGCGGCGTGTTATATCCTTGAGCAAACGCAACTATACGTGAACACAAATGTAAACAACGCACCTCTACATAGCCATGCGGTCTTCTCGTGACACCTGGCGTGTTTAGTAGAACTGCTTGGACAGGTAACGTCAGTTTACATAAAACGGAGCAATACTAGTATGCTCCGATACGTACACTCCTGGAAATTGAAATAAGAACACCGTGAATTCATTGTCCCAGGAAGGGGAAACTTTATTGACACATTCCTGGGGTCAGATACATCACATGATCACACTGACAGGACCACAGGCACATAGACACAGGCAACAGAGCATGCACAATGTCGACACTAGTACAGTGTATATCCACCCTTCGCAGCAATGCAGGCTGCTATTCTCCCATGGAGACGATCGTAGAGATGCTGGATGTAGTCCTGTGGAACGGCTTGCCATGCCATTTCCACCTGGCGCCTCAGTTGGACCAGCGTTCGTGCTGGACGTGCAGACCGCGTGAGACGACGCTTCATCCAGTCCCAAACATGCTCAATGGGGGACAGATCCGGAGATCTTGCTGGCCAGGGTAGTTGACTTACACCTTCTAGAGCACGTTGGGTGGCACGGGATACATGCGGACGTGCATTGTCCTGTTGGAACAGCAAGTTCCCTTGCCGGTCTAGGAATGGTAGAACGATGGGTTCGATGACGGTTTGGATGTACCGTGCACTATTCAGTGTCCCCTCGACGATCACCAGTGGTGTACGGCCAGTGTAGGAGATCGCTCCCCACACCATGATGCCGGGTGTTGGCCCTGTGTGCCTCGGTCGTATGCAGTCCTCATTGTGGCGCTCACCTGCACGGCGCCAAACACGCATACGACCATCATTGGCACCAAGGCAGAAGCGACTCTCATCGCTGAAGACGACACGTCTCCATTCGTCCCTCCATTCACGCCTGTCGCGACACCACTGGAGGCGGGCTGCACGATGTTGGGGCGTGAGCGGAAGACGGCCTAACGGTGTGCGGGACCGTAGCCCAGCTTCATGGAGACGGTTGCGAATGGTCCTCGCCGATACCCCAGGAGCAACAGTGTCTCTAATTTGCTGAGAAGTGGCGGTGCGGTCCCCTACGGCACTGCGTAGGATCCTACGGTCCTGGCGTGCATCCGTGCGTCGCTGCGGTCCGGTCCCAGGTCGACGGACACGTGCACCTTCCGCCGACCACTGGCGACAACATCGATGTACTGTGGAGACCTCACGCCCCACGTGTTGAGCAATTCGGCGGTACGTCCACCCGGCCTCCCGCATGCCCACTATACGCCCTCGCTCAATGTCCGTCAACTGCACATACGGTTCACGTCCACGCTGTCGCGGCATGCTACCAGTGTTAAAGACTGCGATGGAGCTCCGTATGCCACGGCAAACTGGCTGACACTGACGGCGGCGGTGCACAAATGCTACGCAGCTAGCGCCATTCGACGGCCAACACCGCGGTTCCTGGTGTGTCCGCTGTGCCGTGCGTGTGATCATTGCTTGTGCAGCCCTCTCGCAGTGTCCGGAGCAAATATGGTGGGTCTGACACACCGGTGTCAATGTGTTCTTTTTTCCATTTCCAGGAGTGTATGTATATGTACAATGATTAAGTGTGCCATACTTTACGAGTCATTACTAACAGTTATTTGAGCTTGCTATTCCGTATTCTAACCAATAACTCACATAGATCACTTCCACCTTGCTCCGTTCAAAAACGTGTGTGAAAGCCGTATGGGACTTAATTGCTAAGGTCATCAATCCCTAAGCTTACACACTACTTAACCTAAATTATCCTAAGGACAAACATACACACCCATGCCCGAGGCAGGACTCGAACCTCCACCGGGACCCGCCGCACAGTCCATGACTGCAGTGCCCTAGACCGCTCGGCTAATCCCGCGCGGCCCTTGCTCCGTTGTAATACGCAGCATGGTGTTTCTAAACTTATGGAGGGCAGTGTATTTACAGAACAGAAGAAGGTGGATGAACTACATGATATCTTGCAGCTAGCTGTATGTTTTTGAATTAATACCAAAATAATTAAGAAGATAGAATATTACAAATTACGTAACAAGATATCTATGTTTCGTGATGTGTATATGTGTTCTGTGTTGTATATATTCATGAATCTTATATGTCCACTGTGAACACTATTTTTGCCACCAAGGAAAAGTAAGCAGCAAGAGAATCTTAATAAGGAAGTAAAGTAGGCATACCGATACAGCTGCAACATGGCATGATTGTATGAGATTAACTGCCATATCTGTACAAATTCTTCACAAACGAGCGATTTTACGAAACATGTTTGCTAACTGAACTTAACCGAAATGAGAGGGTACTAAATGGATACTTGCGGTCAACAGTACGGTGAACAGAAAAGTGTGCTACATGCCATATTTTGAAATATTTGTGAATTTTGAATGCATAATTTGTGAAAAACTTGAAAGTTTTGTCCCAAGGCGGTGCAAGCGCGCGTTAAGTGTCAGATTTATGAAACAGGATTCATTCAGTGTTCGTTTGTTCGTAGGGAAGAAAGTTAGAAAAGTTTACTCATCTACAGAGTCTTTCGTAGTCCTAATGAGATGCGGCGGTTGGGCGGTGAATAACAAATAGTCCTCCCGACAAAACAGCGCCCCCCATGTACAAACAAAAAGGCTTTTAAGGATAACAGAGGGGGCGGTTGCTTATCTCGCGTTCTGTTGTGCTGACGCGCAAGCCGCCTGTTTGCAGTAACGGCCGTGATAAATCTCGGAAGATGGCAAGAAGGAACCGCATCTGCGTGTTAGCGGGACCGGTATCATTGTAAATGTATCAGGCCCGGGGGAAACATTTCCCAGGGACTGTGTTTCCTGCTGATGAAGCTGTGGCGCTGCCCGCGCATGAGCCTCCAACCACTGTTTACACTTCGTTACATTAACGATGCAATGCTGCAAGGCGAGCTGAAGACCTGGCCAGTGTTCACACTCAAGAAATAAGGAGGAGGTGTGGTTACGGCGTACAATCCACTATTCTTACAAGGGAAGTTCTCTCTCGACTCTTCGTCTATAACTAATAACCTCGCATAAGCACCGCCGTTCTGGCCACATAAGAGAAAATTGGTACCAACCGTTGTGTCATCCTCTGCCGTAACGTCATTTGCTTGCAGTATAAAGGAGTGCAGAACAGAACTCCGCGCTGATAACCGTTATCTGTTTATCAGACCTGGTGCGGCCTCCGTCAAGCAGCGCTTCATTTGGCACCAAAACGCTGACGGCACGCCGTTTTAGCACTCTCCCTAAGAAAAAATCCGTGGAGGTGCCTGGAATCGTACCCGGAGTCCCAGCATGACAGTCAGTTACACTCACTGCTCAGCTACGGAGGCGGACAAGTACCTAGCATAGCACAACAATTACATCTACATCTACATCTACATACATACTCCGCATCCACCATATGGTGCGTGGCGGAGGGCACCTCCTACCACAACTAGCCTCTTCTCTCCCTGTTCCACTCCCAAACAGAACGAGGGAAAAATGACTACTGAGATGCCTCTGTACGAGCCCTAATCTGTCTTACCTTATCTTTGTGTTCTTTCCGCGAAATGTAAGTTGGCGGCAGTAATTTTGCTGCAGTCAGCCTCAAATGCTGGTTCTCTAAATTTCCTCAGTAGCGATTCACGAAAAGAACGCCTCCTTTCCTCCAGAGACTCCCACCCGGGTTCCTGAAGCATTTCCGTAACACTCACGTTATGATCAAACCTACTAGTAAGAAATGTAGCAGCCCGCCTCTGAATTGCTTCTATGTCCTTCCTCAACCCGACTTGATAGGGATCCCAATCGCTCGAGCAGTACTCAAGAATAGGTCGTATTAGTGTTTTATAAGCGGTCTCTTTTACAGATGAACCACAACTTCCCAAAACTCTGCCAATGAACCGAAGACGACTATCCGCCATCCCCACAACTGGCATTACATGCTTGTCCCACTTCATATCGCTCTGCAATGTTACGCCCAAATATTTAATCCACGTGACTGTGTCAAGCGCTACACTACTAATGGAGTATTCAAATATTACTGGATTCTTTTTCCTATTCATCTGCATTAATTTACATTTATCTATATTTAGAGTTAGCTGCCATTCCTTACACCAATCACAAATCCTGTCCAAGTCATCTTGTATCCTCCTACAGTCACTCAACGACGACACCTTCCCGTACACCACAGCATCATCAGCAAACAGCCGCACATTGCTATCCACCCTATCCAAAAGATCATTTATGTAGATATTATGTATTAAACACTGGGCAGAATTTTTTTGACATTACTCTTAGCACACTAGTTCAAAATGGTTCAAATGGCTCTGAGCACTATGGGACTTAACTTCTGAGGTCATCAGTCCCCTAGAACTTAGAACTACTTAAACCTAACTAACCTAAGTACATCTGCCACATCCATGCCCGAGGCAGGATTCGAACCTGCGACCGTAGCGGTCGCGCGGTTCCAGATTGTAGCGCCTAGAACCGCTTGGCCATCCAGGTCGGCAGCACACTAGTGCCTCGACGGCATTTATACACAGCGTCATACAATGCAGTGACCAAATTCACGGGAGACCGGCCTAGTGCAGCAACTCGACGTACAATGGACGCAGAAAGTCGTTAGATGTCTCTTGCACAAGTATTGAGCAATGCTGCCCCGATAGCCTCCATAATTTGGAAAGAATTACCGGCGCAGGATTTTGTGGACGAACTGACCTTTCGATTCTGTCCCATGAATGTGCGGTGGGATTCACGTCGGGCGATCTGAGTGACCAAATGATTCCCTCGGATTGTCCAGAATGTTCTTCAAACCAATTGCGAGCAATTGAGGCCCGGTGACTTGGCGCATTGTCATAAAAAAAAGTATCCACTGTTATTTGAGTACATAAAGTGATTGAATGGTTGCAAATGGTCTTCAGGTAGCCGAACATTACCGTTTACAGTCAGTGACCCAGTCCATTCTGTCTAAACACAGTCCACATCATTACACCAGTTTGCACAGTAACTTGTTGACAACTCTGGAGCATGGTTTCGTGCGATTTGCGCCACCTTATTCAAACTCAATGAGGTGTTAATAATGGCGTCTTTGTCGTCTTAAAGGCATTCTTGAATAACATCAGCTAACCATGTCCAATCTCAAAGGTAACTAACGTCCATGACCACTGCAGCCTGTATTCAAAGCAAACCTGATATCTATCCTCATAGTGACGCTACTCACTCAACTCTCATGCGACATCATCTTTCAGATGTAAAGATATGTCTACCAACTTTCGTTCATGCCGCACAACACTCTGATCTTGCGATTTTTTCCGTCAGTATATATACACTTCGAAGAGCGACACCGTTATCCTTATTGCAAGTTATCTGTAGACTATACATAAAATGTGTGAGGCGAGTAAAAGCATCGTCTTAGAAGCTCTTCAATATCAGTGATAAATTCTTCAATTAAGTCGCCAGAAATATAGCTTTAATTAGATATTTTACTTCCAGAAATTTCAATAAGAATTAGTGCAATATATATTTTTTACCTAGAGAGGAAAATTACTGCCATATTTCGAATTAGGTCTACTGAATGACTGCACAAAATATGAGCGAGAAATGCCGAATGATGCATTATATTTCAATACTTTCGTTCCCCTTTACCGTTTTTTAACGACGGTTGGCCTTAGCTAGCGCAATATATCTGAAGGACGGTAATCGGCAGCAGCGAAATACTGGCTGCGACACAGCAGGCGAGATATTTTTGGGATATATGCCCCATTCATTGGATTACTGGCGAGAATCAGAATTTACATTCGCAATCTGCCATAGACCCGGCGGTTTATTTTCTTCAGGCTAATGGCCTTCCGTTGTCCCGAGGGCGTTAATCTCACACGCCCCAGTGTTGCGTAAAGGCGGGATAGCGGTCGTGCCGGAATTACGCGTAGACCAGAGGCCAGGCGCTAAGACTCACACGAATCGCCGCAGCCTGCACTTGCAGCGCGCAAAATGTAGCAGCGTGGCCGCTATTTACTGCAACGCTAAAAAAATGGTTCAAATGGCTCTGAGCACTATGGGACTCAACTGCTGAGGTCATTAGTCCCCTAGAACTTAGAACTAGTTAAACCTAACTAACCTAAGGACAACACAAACATCCATGCCCGAGGCAGGATTCGAACCTGCGACCGTAGCGGTCCTGCGGTTCCAGACTGCAACGCCTTTAACCGCACGGCCACTTCGGCCGGCTTTACTGCAACGCTGCCTACACAAACATTACCCTGTTTTGCTTGATATCTATTCGGCTTTGTAGTAACGTTTATACATGCATGATGTCGAGAGACAGTAGTCAACAATGCGGACACGATGTATTTTCTGCAGTGGTAAAATTGATCATTCGTACTTTGCAACAGTCTTTAGTTTCTGCAGTCAGGGACATTAGTCGACAATACAGCCTACCAGTCTGAAGGGTGCATTGAAAGACTGCACTGTGCGTTTTGGAGCTACAAGGTGGCTAGAATTAAACATTCAGTATTAGAGCGAGTGTAAATAGAATATTATTTACCGTACGCATAGGCAACTTTATAGGAATGATGTTCAGACTGTGTGCTCAAGGATTTGCGATGTTAGCAGTGCTAATGTCGTAACTTGTACGGAGACATATCGCTGAAACAGAAGCAACAGTGCATAAAAGTTCCAGACACTCATCATGGGTCACGACAAGCTGAGCAGAGCTTTTACTCGTAAAGTCATTTCATCAAAATATCAGTAACACTGCTGCTGCTTTTCGTGAGTTAAACGAATATGGAGAGGTGCTTAGCACCGGGATTGAAGGACATGATGCAGAAGTTCGATGAACTGGCGATTTGGGAATTGCTCCTGCAAAATTCACTTGATGCCTTCCTGAGCGAAGATCTCCACTCCTTCCAAATTAACAATGTACGTGTAGCCCGATGTGGCTTGAGTGCATAGAAATAGTCTCGATACCAGTTGACAGATTTATACCAAATAAATTAACAGTCGACGGAGCTGATCCCCTTGGTACACAGAACGGGTCAGAACACAGTTTCAGAAACAACGAAAGAAGCATGCCAAATTGAAACGAAAAAAAATCTACAAGATTGGCGATTTTGTACAGATGCTCGAAATTTAGCACGGACTTCACTGCGAGATCCTTATAACAGTTTCCACAACGGAAGTTAGTCTCTAAACCTGCCAGAAAATCCAAAGAGATTCCGGCAGTATGTAAAATATGTTAGCTGCAAACATAGTGAACGCCTCATCTGCGCGGTAGATATGGAAACACTATCAATGACAGTGCTGCCAAAGCAGAGTTACTAAACACGGCCTTCCGAAATTCCTTCACCAATGAAGACCAATTAAATAATCCAAATTTAGAATCAAAATCAGCTGCCAACATTCGTAACTTAGAAATAAATAAAAAAGAAAATGGCGTGTGATTAGGGCCTCCCGTCGGTTAGACCGTTTTCCGGGTGCAAGTTTCTCGATTTGACGCCGCTTCGGCGACTTGCGCGTCGATGGGGATGAAATGATGATGATTAGGACTACACAACACCCAATCCCTGAGCGGAGAAAATCTCCGACCAAACCGTGAATATAACCCGGGCCCTTAGAATTAACATTCTGTCGCGCTGACCACTTTCTTTCGATATAGTTCGTTGCGTTTGGTCTGGGTGGACGTCACAAGACATCTGTTCAAGTTGATCGTTATTCCTTGACTCAGTTTTTTTTATTACAGAGAGCACGTTGCCCTCTGACCGAACACGCTGAGCTACCGTGCCGGCTAGAGTATAGTCTCACTTAAGGGACGGGATTCATGATTTCCTGACAGAGAGGTCGCAGTTCGTAGTAACTGACTGAAAGTCATCAAGTGAGACAGAAGTTATTTCTGGCGTTCCCCAAGGTAGTAGGACCTCTGCTGTTCCTTATCTACGTAAATGAATTAAGACACAATCTGAGCAACCGTCTTAGATTGCTTGCAGATGATGGTTTCGTTTATCGTCTAGCAGTCACAAGAATATGAAAACAAATTGCAGAACGATTTAGAAAACATATCTGTACGGTGGGAAAATTTGCAAGTGACCCTAAATAAAGAAAATTTTGAGGTCATCCACATGAGTGTTAAGAGGAATCCATTGAAATTGGGCTACACGATAAGTCCGTCAAATCTAAATGCCGTAAATACAACTAAAGACCTAGGAATTACAGTTGCGAACAACTTAAATTAGAAGGAACACATCGAAAATGTTGTGGGAAAGGCGAATTAGGGACTGCTTTTTATTGGCAGAACACTTAGGAAATGTAACAGATCTACTAAAGAGACTGTCTACAATACGCTTGTCCGTCCTCTTTAGGCGTACTGCGCAGTCTGTGATCCTTAGATGATAGGATTAACGGAGTACATCGAGAAAGTTCAGAGAAGAGCAGCACGTTTTGTATCATCGAGAAATAGGGGCGAGAGTGTTACTGACATAATACGGGATTTGGGATAGACATCATTAAAACAAATGCGATTTTCGTTGCGGCGCAATCTTCTCGCGAAATTTCAATCACCTGCTTTCTCCGCGGTGTGTGAAAATATTTTGTTGACGCCGATGTACATAGGGAGAAATGATCATCATAATGAAATAAGGGAAGTCAGAACTCGCACTGAAAGATATAGGTGTTCATTTTTTCATCGCGCTTTTCGAGTTTCGAATAACAGAGAATTATAGTGAAGGTGTTTTGATGAACCCTCTGTCAGGTGATATGCAGAGAATCCATATAGATGTAGACGTAGACAGGGCGACGACAGATAGTGCCACAAGTTGTTGACGAAGTTAGTTTTATTGATTGGCGACTCCATGGAGTGTTCTGTGCACCACGACCAGATAATAGATATAATTGGAAGGAGAAACAGCCTTGGTCGTATTATACCAGAAATATACATCGTACTTTAGAGAAATTAAAAATAGCCTATGCATGATATCCAGGACTTATTCAAACAGAAAAGGAATTGTTAACATACATTAAAAATAATTACGTAAAAGTGAAAACCGGTTCATATTACTTTGTATCAACGCCTAAGAGATGTCGACTGTAGTAAAATTATGTTCAGTAGGCGTCCATAATTTCTGAAAATTAAGGAACAAAAAGGAGCATACTTTTTAAAAATCGAAATTAGTAATGTTATTAGAACAAACCTAAACATGTGTGTCTATGTGTTGACATAGTTGGAATAGCGGCCATTGTAGGTGTTCTCGTAGCAACTATGACTGAGGCGTTGCATATAAGGGATAACAAGCATTTGACTACGACCTTCCTTCTCTGCTGATGACCAACTCCTCCGCCTCACTCATCTCCTCTCCCTCCAGCTTAACTCCCGTCGCTCCGCCATTTTTGTCTCACTTGACCTCGAAAAGGCCTACGACCGTGTCTGGCATCCCGGTCTCCTGTTTAAACTCCAAACTTACGCCCTTCCTATCAACTACATCCGTCTGGTGGCCTCCTTCCTCTCCCACCGCCCCTCCTATGTTACCATCCATCATGCCAATTCCCACACCTTCTACCCCTCTGCCGGTGTGCCCCAGGGCTCTGTTCTCTCCCCTCTCCTCTACCTCCTGTACACGGCAGATATGCCCCAACCCCCCCCTGCAGTCCACCTCTTGCAATATGCTGATGACACCGCATTCCTCGCCCTCGCTCCTACCCTCCAACGGTCCCAACGCCTTCACCAGAATCACCTTGACCTTTTTGCTGCATGGTGTAACCAATGGCTCCTGAAACTCAATCCTTCCAAGACCCAGGCAATCATCGTAGGTCGTACCACTCGCTCCTTCCGGCTCCTGGATTTCTCCCTTACTGTCTGCACACATCCTGTCCGCCTCACCCCCACCCTCACCTACCTTGGCCTCACCATTGACCGTCACCTCACCTGGATACCTCATCTCCGCTCCATCCAATCCAAAGCCCACAACCGCCTCCGACTCCTCAAACTCCTCTCTGGCCGGACATGGGGGTTGCACCCCTCTACCATCCTCCACACCTACAAATCCTTCATCTGTCCCATCCTCTGTTATGCCAGTCCTGCCTGGATATCTGCCCCCCCCCCCCCCCCCAAATTCTATCAGTCCCTCCAGATCCTTGAGCGTCATGCACTCCGCCTCGCCTTCCGTATCCGCCTCCCGTCCCCCACGCAGATCCTCTATGATCTCATTCCTTTCCCCCATCTGCTCCTCTTCCTCGAACATATCCGCATCCTCTACACCTCCCGCCGTCTTGAACCCCCTCACCCCCTGGTTGCTCCTCTCCTCTCCCATCCCTGCCCCCTGCCACATCTTCACCGTTGTGTCCCCCCTACCCTCCATCTCTACACCCTACATCTCCTTTCCCAAGGTGGCTTCCGTCAACTCCTCCTCCCGGATGATGCCCTCTCTCCCTCCATTTATCCTTCCTATCAACTCTGATCCTCAATCCCTCTCCTTTCCTCTGTCCTTTCCCTGGGCTCCCTCTTCCCCCCCCCTTCCGTCCTGTTTTCTCCCCACTAAACCTCTCCCTCCCTCCCTTCTCCCTCCCAGTCCTTTTGTATTCCCCTCCTCTGCCTACCCCACTCCCTGTCGTGTCTGCCCCCCACCCCTCTTATGGGTCCTCATCCTCCTTCAGCTCCTTTCCCGGCTCCCCCCCTTCGCTTTTCCTCTCCTTTCCCCCCTTTTTTGTTTTCCCATCTTCTGTCCAGTTTCCCCCCACCTGCTCTCGACTGTGGTGTCGCATTTGCCAACTTTTTAGTGCAGTGTTCCAGTGACTATTCAGTGTTGTTTGTCTTTCTCGTGTTGCGAACAGAAACCATGCTGTCGCTAGGTGTGAATTTTATGTCCTTTGCGAACAGAATCCAGACTGTCGCCGTGTTTTTTTAATTGTCTATTGTTTTCCCTGTCTGCTTCGTATGTATTTTTATTAGCGTCATCATCCCTGTGTTGTTGTTCCACGATTTCTTTTCGCCTTGTTACTCTCTAAGTCTCCGATTTTATCGCCTGTTTTTTATTATTTGTTCTCTTGGTCTTTGTCACAAAATCTGTCGGCTGAAGAGCGGCATACTAAGCTGCTGCCAGCCCGCCCCCTTCGGGGGGAATTTAAATTCAATAAATGAAAAAAAAAAAAATTTGACTACGAGTCCCCCTCTCTCCTCTGCCCATGGCATCTCTGCTCTCCCCTCTCCCATTCCCCTCCTCCTCCTCCTCCTCCTCCTCCTCCACCTCCACTCTCGGCAGGTCCCCGGACTCGTACACGCTCAGTGAACATTCGCGCGCCGGAGATCGTCGCTGTCAGTGTTTCGTGTGTGTGCCTTCGTTTGTGTGTAGTGTTGTTCGCCGTCACGCCACCACCGTTCACATGTCGTCGCCATCGCCATCGCCTAGTGTTAGTGCCGTTTCTCGTCCAGCGTGAACGACTCCATGTATTTTTCGATTTTTAGTGTCTACATTTTTTGCCCACCGTTTTGACTGTCTTCTCTGTGCCGCCTTTATGTGCTACTTGTTGTCAAACTCGAGGCTAAAGAGCGGCGTATTGTGCTGCTGACAGCCCGCCTTTGTATAAGGTGTTTAAAATCACAATAAAGAAAAAAAAATCTGACTACGAACTGTTAATTGTGATAATTGGCAACAAGTTGTTGACTTTTTTCATAGGAAATCGGAGAAGCATTCCCAAAAATGTGTGCTTCTCGATATCTTTTGCTCGTTAAGTACTGCGATCTCTGGAGATTTCTGATGGCAAAAGATCTCCATCTCTTCCATAAGTTTTCGTGTGGCACATGTCACATAGAAGGCGTTCCAAGCCCTGGCACACCGAGGTCTGCTGAACAGGTTCATGTAAACAGCGGCCTCAGTTTATATGATCGCTCTAAGCTTGTTAATACCAGTGCCTAGCAATTTTAATTGTATCTTACAGGTATGTTCCTACCAACTGTTATGTTCATACGCAGGTGTAGTTGTGATTTTCTGTTTTATACTCTCTGATCGTTATGTGAAATTTTTAACTTCTAGCATTGAGGATGGTCACTAAGTGACCGAAAATCGATTTTGCGGATAATAAAACAAAAAAAAAAAACAAAAAAAAATACGAGCAAGGCTGTTTCTCCTTCCAATTATAGAAGTTAGTTTTGTTATGGCTGAGAATGCTGATCGCAAAGTGCGATTTTCAAGCAGTGTACGTGCCATGCCACAACAGCTGAATAGTCCATGGTCCACCATTGTTTCTGGCAACTATAGAGAAATCTTTGGTGTGATTCCAGGCTGTCGTGGATGCAGAGGCAGTCACACTAGCGACGTTCGTAACCAGGGACATAAGCATGGTACACAATTACAGTCTCAGTTGAGAAATGAAATGTGTTTATTTCAATGGTTTATTCGTTATTTCTCCTCCTCACGCCCTTACATTATATTTCCACCAAGTTCATTGTCCCAGAATCATTTGTTTCTCACGGGTGCCCTCTCAAATAATTTTAACCACCCTGTATTTCGATGTTCACTGCGGCTAAAATGTCTTCGCAACTTACTCTTTGTCATTCATTTTCAAAACAGGTGAACGATAAAAAATTATGTAAGGTAACATGTATGGTGCATTCTTTAGTTCGTTCATTAATAACCGTTAAATCTGCAACACTGAAAAGGATACTGAGCCGTGCACACTATCGGTTCCTGACAGATAGCGCGAGGCTACATCTTTGACAGTCGCTAAGCTACCTCCTTCCCAGTATCTTGTGCGAGGGCGCGCGGTCAACCGTCCACGGTGACTTATTACCAAGCTGCTTTGGCTCTTCGTCAGTTCCGTCAAGGCCACTACCGGGATAAGTTAGTTCCGGACCAGCCACAAGTGACCGTTCCGTGCGGCTCTAAACCGGCGAGCATTTCTCGGCAAAGAATGGCGCAGTGAACGCACAGGGATTTGTTTGGTGAGCGTCTTGTATAGTCCTGCGGCGTGCTTGTGCTGAGTGATTGCACGTACCCACTCCCAAGGGATGTGTACAGGTAGCGGCGTCGTTGGTTTCTTTTGCCGACAGGCAACTGCAGCACCTGCCTTTGGGGTGTGTTTAACAAAGTGTATTGTGCACAGAAAAGCTCAAATTTTGTAGTGTTGGTTTTTTTCTTCAGCCCACTGCAGCGGTCTCTCTTGGCTGTATTTACGTGTGCTGGACGAGGTGAAATGGTTTGCTGAGCATGAACCATGAGTCATTGGTACCTTTTATAAATCTGTTTTTTATTTGTATTGATTAAACTGAAAGTGTGTGTGTGTGTGTGTGTGTGTGTGTGTGTGTGAGAGAGAGAGAGAGAGAGAGAGAGAGAGAGAGAGAGAGAGAGAGAGAGAGAGTGAGAGAGAGCGAGCGAGAGAGAGCGAGCGAGCGAGAGCGAGAGAGAGAGCGAGAGGGAGCGAGAGAGAGAGCGAGAGGGAGCGAGCGAGAGAGAGAGAGAGCGAGAGGGAGCGAGCGAGAGAGAGAGAGCGAGCGAGCGAGAGCGAGCGACCGAGAGAGAGAGAGCGAGTGAGAGAGCGAGAGAGAGAGACAGAGAGAAAGCGAGAGAGAGAAAGCGAGAGAGAGAGAGAGAGAGAGAGAGAGAGAGAGAGAGACAGGGAGAGAGAGAGAGAGAGAGAGAGAGAGAGAGAGAGAGAGAGAGCGAGAGAGAGAGAGCGAGAGAGAGAGAGAGAGAGCGAGAGAGAGAGAGAGAGAGAGAGCGAGAGAGAGAGAGTAATGTGGTCATTTGCATGAAGATTATGATTACTGAAAAGATATAAAGATATTCTTAAACGCGTAGCGTGGGCTTTGTTTGAAGTCAAGTATTTTAAGTATTTTGAGCGCAGTTGTCCATGCAATAGCTGGGGCCCCAGTTCTCAATCTTCATTATAGGATGTCTTGTTTCATAGTCCTTGGTCATGATGCCTCACTGGTGAATCTGGGCCGATTCTTGATTGCTGCTTCTCATGAGTATGTTTAATGTGAAAAAATTCTGTTTTAGAATTATTTGTCTGATACAGATTCAACCAGGGGGCAATGAAGACTGAAATTAATCAATCATGACCATTACGTACCTCCTGTAATTATGTCACTGATATCTCGATGTTTTTAAATTGTTGCTCATGTGCTTGAATACTGTTTTTACAGAAAAGTCGGTTTGCTAAATTATTGTTAATTACTAACTAGCAGTACCAATGTTTAAAATTTTTTGTAGTTCTTTGAGCTGTAAGAGTCATTCATTCTAATGCCGTAAGCAAGCGTTTTGTACTGAAGGACTTGATGGGTCGATGATCACTGTCGGAGGAGTCGCGCGGGGTAGCCGCGCTGTTTCAAGCATCTAATTACGGTCCGCGCGGCTCCCCCCAATGGGAGGTTCGAGTCCTCCCATGAGCTTGGGTGTGTTTGTCATTCTTAGCGTAAGTTAGTTTAAGTTAGATTTAATAGTGTGTAAGCTTACGGACCGATGACCTCAGCAGTTTCGTCCAATAAGCCCTTGCCACAAATTTCCAGTTTCCCCTGTTGGGCGAGGATGCGTATCAGGCAGTTACGGATTTTTTCACATAGCAGAACATGTGTTTTACCAAAAGGGTATCTTCTAACTGATGCGTCTGTAAGATGATTGCCTCAATGCTCACGGTGGTTTTACTGACTTGCATGTGGATTTTGGGCTGTATGGTCTTCTAACGGAAGCTTCTTGAACACTTCTTATGTTAGAGTGGTAGAAATATTTGTCTTGAGTCATCGTAACTGACTGAACTGAACGTCGTCCGAAACAGGCCTTGGACGGCTCAGGGGTTCCGACCGGCCGTCGTATCATCCTCAACCCATAGGCGTTACTGGATGCGAATATGGAGGGGCATGTGGTCAGCACACCGCTCTCCCGGTCGTATGTCAGTTTCAGAGACCGGAGCCGCTACTTCTCAATGAAGTAGCTGCTCAGTTTGCCTCACAAGGACTGAGTGAATCTCGCTTGCTAACAGAGCTGGGCAGACCGGATGGTCACCCATCCAAGTACTAGTCCAGCCCTACCGCGCTTAACTTCGGTGATCCGACGGGAACCGGTGTTACCACTGCAGCAAGGCCGTCGTTGGCCACCGTAAGTGACGGGGCGAATATATTAGCATTTTGTTCATCCGGTACTTGAGAACGAGAACGCTAGCGACTTCCAACAAACTTAACACATAATTTCAAATCCTTTAGAAACCTTTTCTCCCCGACACCCGCAACAAAACGATGGAACGGAAAATGTGTAGCGCTTACTTCATTTTCGCTGTTAACCCGCTACCACGTTAGCGTCGGGCATGACATTTTAATTTATCACTGACTTACTACCTAATCTATATGCAACATATCTTGCAGACAGTATTCACATATACCACTGAATGTATTTGGAGATACTACATACATTTCATTAGGTATGACGTCATGAACATCGACAACAGTCCAAAACTAGCTTTTGCTTGAAATTGAGCGCAGATTACCCAGTTTATAATCATCCAGTTTTTCATAATGAGGGCACTTAACGACATTTAACTTTCCCTCGCTTGCATGACATTTAAAGCTGTTTTGTCCGTGAGAATTCCGTTCTTTTAAGAATTGGGCGTTTATGGGTTTTATACTAATACGCAGTCTCTTAGCTTTTCGGCCCTTACGATTTTAACCTACAGTTTCCTCAAATCACAGGAACCGGACTACGAGGTAACACACGCATTTGGCCGCAGGATTACACGGAATGAGAGTAGGAGTAGTGGTTAATAGGAACGCTTTGTCGTTGCTATTTTGCATGATTAATGAATCAGGCGCCCGGTTTTGGCCGTTAGTGCGGTCGTTACGACTCCATAATCGGTCCAGATGGCAGTTGCTAGCAAGCCAGGGCGTAACTAAGTTAGAACGAGAGGCTATTGTGCATAGTTGGCGACGCGGAAAGCGTAGACTTGGCAAACGAAGTTGGAAGCAATCGCAACTCGGGGTGTTACCTGCGCGGCAGTCCTCTGACGTCACAACCGGGCTCTCTCTTGTGATCAAGGCTTTCTCAAAGTTGTTTACACCAATAGCCCGTAAAGATTTGCGAGAATAAAACAATATAAACAGTTTATTGGCATGTAACCAGCTCATATTCAGGAACTATCCTCTTTGTGAAACGCAACAGGCTCTTTATTCGACGGAGAAATGAGTGGAATCGACAGGGGATCTCAAGTTGATTTCATATTTCTGGATATCCAGAAGGCTACCTCTTCTACACAAGCAGATTCTAATCAAACTGCGCGGCTGTGGAGTATAGTCTTCGTTATACGACTGAATTTGTTATATCCCGTTAGAAAGGTGACAGTCCATAGCAACTGATGGGGACGTCATCAAACAGAAGTGATGTCGGGGCAAAATGTTATAGGCTATTTGCTCTTCTTTTCCTATGCAGGGGATTTAGGTGAAAATCTGAACAATCCCCTTAGCCTGTTTGCTAGATCATGCTGCTGTCTGCTGTCTAGTAAAGACATCAGAAAATGAAAACGAATTGCAATGCGAGTTAGGTAAGATATCGGTTTGGTTCAAAGTACCAGTTTATACTAAACAACAAAAGTGTGAGGCATTGAAAAAGAAATTTCGGTTAGATGATAAAGCACACAAATTCATCGATCGTTAAGTCAGTGAAGTTTCGTGTAAAGACTCCAGTTACGAACAATTAGAACCAAACACTGCCTCTTTCTAGGAGAACAGCAGACACGACAAATCTACTGAAGAGGCTTCCTACACTACGGTAATTTGCCTTCATCTGTTCTACTGCTGCGCGGTATGGGGTCCTTACCAGTTGAGACTCACGAAGGGTATCGAAAACGATCCAATTGCGAATCAGCGGAGAGAGTTTCAAGGGTATGATACGCGCGTTGGTGTGGAAATCAAAAAATGTAAGATGTTTATCGTTATGGTGAGATCCGCTGATGAAATTTGAAGCACGTGCTTTTTCCCATGAATGCGAAAGTATTTTGTAGACTCGCATTAACAAAATGGTTCTAATGGCTCTGAGCACTCTGGGACTTAACATCTATGGTCATCAGTCCCCTAGAACTTAGAACTACTTAAACCTAACTAACCTAAGGACAGCACACAACACCCAGCCATCACGAGGCAGAAAAAATCCCTGACCCCGCCGGAAATCGAACCCGGGAACCCGGGCGTGGGAAGCGAGAACGCTACCGCACGACCACGAGATGCGGGCCTCGCATTAACAACGGGAGAAATCGTCATCATTGTAAGAGATGTCAAGCTCGCATTTTTCCCACGTGCTATTCTAGGGTGTAACTGCCGAGAAATAGCCTAAGTGTTTCCACGAACTTTATGCCAAAAACTGAAGCGAGGCTTGCAGAGTTATCATAAAGATGTTGATGTAAGAGAGTAAACTCCCTGTAAGGTGCGCAACTTCGCATTGGTGTTCTCGTTGATTCTGATCAAATGTTTGAGAGAAAGCGAAAGCAACACTCCTTAGAAATTACATTATAGATTCTTGTCCGAATTTTTCACAGCCAAACGAAGAGGGTGAAACGAAGAAATGGGGGAAGCAAATCGAGTATCAATTTTACCTATGTGAGGTCAAATTCTGCGAAAAGAAGATCTAATTGTTTTAAATTAATCGGAGTAATTAAGAAAAACTTAGTGGCGTGAAGGAAAATTAAAATATCTCACGAACAATGGCATTTTGCTGTACGCATTTTATACTGACACTCGTAAATAATGTGATAGGTATAACCTTTTGAAGAAGAGCACTAAGTGCCGGACACAGGTACAAAATTTAAATTTCTTTTATACAACTGATTGTTTATTATTTCGTTATATACAATTACAGTTGCTGAGAATGGATAAAATATTTATGTGAGTTGTCTACTAAAGTCACCTAATGAAGAAAAGCCACATAGCCTTTATCGTACAACACAGACCCACCTCTAACTGTTACCGTCTTTAAAATAACAGCATCCGAACTGTCCGTTAGCTTATGATGACTGGTTGCCGTGCTGTTCATTGTCATGCTGACGAGTGTTTATCCTAAGACGCCTGACTGTGATGTAACTGATGTGGATTCACGTATCGTCTATTGAACTGGATTAGATTAAGTTACAATCAGCACAGTGTTGCTTCCATAAACTCACAATGAGGAGATCGTCTAGGACGTGTAACATGTCAGAAAAACATAAATACACAATATACATACTTACAAAGGAAGTGTTACTGGTATTGGTACGCTAATGTTCTTTTCGCAGATCTTAAGTGAGATGGCCATCAAGTACTTGGAAAAAGTTAAAAATTTTGTGCAGATATCATTGATTGTACTGTCAGCCACAATCACTTAAACGTGTATGTACTAAACAACAGGTAGATGCAACGCTCCACAATACTTGGCTTAGGTTGCGCGCATTTCATCAGACAGCGTTTCGCTATTCGAAACACACTGATAATTGTCGTACTGCACTACATCTCTGGCAATGTTTGAATACCATACATTATGTGATCAAAAATGCCTCAAATGGTTGTGAGCACTATGGGACTTAACATCTGAGGTCATCAGTCCCCTAGAACTTAGAACTACTTAAGCATAACGAACCTAAGGACATTACACACATCCATGCCCGAGGCAGTATTCGAACCTGCGACCGTAGCGGTCACGCGGTTCCAGAATGAAGCGCCTAGAACCGCTCAGTCACAACGGCCGGCTGTGATCAAAAGTATCCGGACATCCCCAATTCATATCAAGTGCATTGTGCTGCCGCTAACTGCCAGGTATTCCGTATCAGGACCTCAGTAGTCATTAGACACCATAAAAGAGCAGACTGGGGCGCTCCGCGAACTCACGGACTTCGAACGTGTTCAGGTGATTGCGTGTCACTTGCGTGCACGTGAGATTTCAACACTCCTAAACATCCTCATGTCCACTGTTTCCCATGTGACAGTAAAGTGGAAACGTGAAGGGACACGTACAGCAAAAAAGCCTAAAGGCCGACCTCGTCTGTTGACTGACAGACTGCCGACAGTTGAAGAGGGTCTTAATGTGTAATAGGCAGACGTCTATCCAGACTACCACACAGAATTACAGACTGCACCAGGATCCACTGCATGTACTATGACAGTTAGGTGGGAGGTTAGAAAGCTTGGATTTCGGCTGCTCACAAGCCGCACATCACGCTGGTGAATGCCAAACGACGGATCGCTAGGTGTAAGGAGCGTAAACATTGGACCACTAAGCAGTGGAAAAACGTTGTGTGGAGTAACGAATCACGGTACACAATGTGGCTATCTGATGCCAGAGTCTGTGTATGGCGAATGCCCGGTGTACATCATCTGCCAGCGTGTGTAGCGCCAACAGTAAAAGTCAGAGGCGGTGCTGTTATGGTGTGGTCATGTTTTTCATGGAGGGGGCTTGCACCGTTTGTTGTTTCGCGTGTCGCCATCACAGCACAGGCCTACGTTGATGCTTCAAGTACTTTCTTGTATCCCACTGTTAAAGAGCAATTCGGGAATGGTGATTGCATTTTTCAACACGATCGAGCGACAGTTCATAATGCATGGCCTGTGGCGGAGTGGTTACACGATAATAACATCCCTGTAATGGACTGGCCTGCAGAGAGTCCTGACGTGAATCCTATAGAACACCTTTGGGATGTTTTGGAACGACGACTTCGTGCCAGGCATCACCGACAGACGTCGATACCACTCCTCAGCGCAACACTCCGTGAAGATTGAGCTGCCATTCCCCAAGAAACCTTCCAGCACATGACTGAAAGTATTCCTGCGAGAGTGGAAACTGTCATTTAGGCTAAGGGTGGGCCAACACCATACTGAATTCCAGAGTTACCGACGGAGGGCGACACGAAATTGTAAGTCCTTTTCAGCCAGGTGTGCGGATACTTTCGATCACATAGTGTAGCACTACCACCACTTTACTTACTAAACTATTTCTTCCATCGATTTAAGCTGTCGTATCATTCTCACAGTATCATGCTCAATAGCGCACAACATCAAAGAGCTTCATATATCACTACAACGGATGAACGCCTGCCGTGGAGGTGTGAGCTATTATTGTGCACCGTTGGAGAAACTTGTCATTCGAAACTGCAGCATTTATAGTGGAAATGTGAGTATACGAAACTGGTTTGCGAAGAAACATTACAGAAACACTGTAGCTGATTAGTGGATCTTCGTCCCCTACTAAATAGCATCGCATCATGTTAATACTAAATTTATTGTTTAAGGATGCGTAAGATACTTTAACTGAAGTTCTGAACCAGTTGCACTTTTTTTGAGTTGTCAGCCATATGGCTGGTTCCACGCGGTCCGCCACGAATTACTCTCTCGTGCCAACCTCATCACCTCGAAACACCACTTGCACCCTATGTCCACAATTACTTGTTGCAGGTATTTTAACCTCTATCTTTCCCTACAGATTTTATCTTCTACAGTTCGTTTAGTACCATGGAAGTTATTCCTTGATATCGTAACACATGTGCAGTATTCCTGGCCCTTCTTCTTGACAGTGTTTTCGTAACTTCATTTCTTCGCTGTTTCTGCGGAGAAGCATTTTATTAATTACCAGGACATCTCTTTTTCAACATCTTCCCATAGCACCATGTCTGCAACGCTTCGATTCTCTTCCGGTTTCCCACAGTCCATGATTCACTGCACAACGCTGTGCTCCAGAACATACATTCTCAGGAATTTCTTCCTCAAATTAAGGCCTCTCTTTGATACTAGTAGACTTGTTTGGCTATGAAAGCTCTTTGGCTGTTTCTTCTGAATTTTATGTTCTCCTTGCTACATCCTTCATACGGTATTTTCTATTCCGTAACTTCGTCTACTTCGTGATCATCAGTTTTGATGCTGAGTCAACTGCTAGCCACATTTCTGCTACTACTCATTACTTTGGCCTATGGCAGGTTTACCCTCCATCCATAGTCTGTACTCGTTATACCGTTCATTCTTTTCAACACCTCTTCACTTTTGCTTCACTTTCACTGAGGATAGCAATATCACCAACGAATGTCATCGTGATAGCCTTTCACCCCGTCTTTTAATCCCACTTTTGAACATTTCTCTTATAGCCGTCATTGTTTCCTCTATGTTTAATGTGTACAAAATGCTGCATCTTTGTTACACGCTTTTTAATTCGAATACTTCATTTTCGGCATTGCATTGTTGTTTCCTCTTGGTTCTTCTGCATACTGTATATTACCCGTTTTGTACTGTAGCTAACTCTGATTTTTCTTAGAATTTCGAAAATCCTGCACCATTTTATACAGCCGAAAGTTTTCTCTGAGTCGACAAACTCTATGAACTTGTCTTGATGTTTCTTTCGTCTTGCTTCCATTATCAAGAGCAACATCAGACCTGGAACTCTGGTGCCTTTCCTAACACCATCTAGCAGATCACAGTTGCTTCAGGAACTCTAATAGAAGTCCCTGGAGGACAGGAAACATTCTTGTTGAGCAACAGTGAGAAAATTTAGAGATCTGGCATTTTAAGCTGACTGTAGAATGTTTCTACTGCCATCAACGCACATTTCAGGTAACGATTACGAAGAGAAAAGTCAAGACTCATGCGGAGGCATATACACTCCTGGAAATTGAAATAAGAACACCGTGAATTCATTGTCCCAGGAAGGGGAAACTTTATTGACACATTCCTGGGGTCAGATACATCACATGATCACACTGACAGAACCACAGGCACATAGACACAGGCAACAGAGCATGCACAATGTCGGCACTAATACAGTGTATATCCACCTTTCGCAGCAATGCAGGCTGCTATTCTCCCATGGAGACGATCGTAGAGATGCTGGATGTAGTCCTGTGGAACGGCTTGCCATGCCATTTCCACCTGGCGCCTCAGTTGGACCAGCGTTCGTGCTGGACGTGCAGACCGCGTGAGACGACGCTTCAAACATGCTCAATGGGGGACAGATCCGGAGATCTTGCTGGCCAGGGTAGTTGACTTACACCTTCTAGAGCACGTTGGGTGGCACGGGATACATGCAGACGTGCATTGTCCTGTTGGAACAGCAAGTTCCCTTGCCGGTCTAGGAATGGTAGAACGATGGGTTCGATGACGGTTTGGATGTACCGTGCACTATTCAGTGTCCCCTCGACGATCACCAGTGGTGTACGGCCAGTGTAGGAGATCGCTCCCCACACCATGATGCCGGGTGTTGGCCCTGTGTGCCTCGGTCGTATGCAGTCCTGATTGTGGCGCTCACCTGCACGGCGCCAAACACGCATACGACCATCATTGGCACCAAGGCAGAAGCGACTCTCATCGCTGAAGACGACACGTCTCCATTCGTCCCTCCATTCACGCCTGTCGCGACACCAGTGGAGGCGGGCTGCACGACGTTGGGGCGTGAGCGGAAGACGGCCTAACGGTGTGCGGGACCGTAGCCCAGCTTCATGGAGACGGTTGCGAATGGTCCTCGCCGATACCCCAGGAGCAACAGTGTCCCTAATTTGCTGGGAAGTGGCGGTGCGGTCCCCTACGGCACTGCGTAGGATCCTACGGCCTTGGCGTGCATCCGTGCGTCGCTGCGGTCCGGTCCCAGGTCGACGGGCACGTGCACCTTCCGCCGACCACTGGCGACAACATCGATGTACTGTGGAGACCTCACGCCCCACGTGTTGAGCAATTCGGCGGTACGTCCACCCGGCCTCCCGCATGCCCACTATACACCCTCGTTCAAAGTCCGTCAACTGCACATACGGTTCACGTCCACGCTGTCGCGTCATGCTACCAGTGTTAAAGACTGCGATGGAGCTCCGTATGCCACGGCAAACTGGCTGACACTGACGGCGGCGGTGCACAAATGCTGCGCATCTAGCGCCATTCGACGGCCAACACCGCGGTTCCTGGTGTGTCCGCTGTGCCGTGCGTGTGATCATTGCTTGTACAGCCCTCTCGCAGTGTCCGGAGAAGTATGGTGGGTCTGACACACCGGTGTCAATGTGTTCTTTTTTCCATTTCCAGGAGTGTATTACAGCGCGAGGAACAGTAAATAGCAGGATAGAATCTGCTTTCACACAAGGAAACTGAAGTTTATTTTATCGATGAAAAGGTGTGCCAGGGCTTAGGGACATGTTACGAAGTGTATGTAAACATAAATAAATACCAGTAGATGAGGCGTGTTTCATTGCTAATACAAGATGGAACTGAAATAAGACCGGTGATACCCACCTAATCTTGAAATGGACGTAACTCTGCTATCAACATGAGGGATAGAGTTCTGTTAAAGTTACATAATTATTATTTTCAAAGCAGGGAAGTCACTCTGTAATAACTAATTACGGGATCTTATGCTTTATGTGCGGTGTTGGCGTATAAATGGAAAGGAAAAATATTTATGTGTAAATATAGAACTTCTAGAATCTGTGAAAGAGCGGTTTTATACAGTTAACAGCAACAAAAACTAGTGGGCACAACTCCAAAAGAATAGGCATTACTCACAGTAACCGTGGTCAATATGCCAATGGCACTTATTTCCATGTATCATAGTGACTGAAATAGCGTTCTGAATTCTAGTCATTCACTTAAATCTAAAGCTACATACCGAGTAAAAGTTACGAATATTTCTGTACATAATGACAGTAGATATTTATATTATTATTCCTAAGTTGTTTTGTAAGTGATGGACATTCGAACATACCGACACCAGAGTTCTTCAAATATTTGAAATCCGAATAGATAGTTTCCACTAAAAGATTAATAAATACGTCACAACGCAGAATACGAAAGAGCGTTCAGAAGAAATGTAATTAAAAGAAACTGCAAAAAATATATAATGAGCGAGACGTCCGATTTGTTGAAAAACTGTATTCACGATCCTGGAGTTTTTCGTTGTCATTACAGTCTCGTCATTTTCGGTCGTGGTTTCCTCGTATCTTTAAAATACTGTAGATGAATACAAAGGTGGTGTGGCACGATTTTTCTGTCCACCTCTTTCCGCCTGTACGAATATTCCGTTTCTAGTGACCTCGCAGACAACAAAGCTATGAAAATCCAGCACCCGCTTGGGGAAGACGCAGTCCTGTTCTTACTATCCTTGGAACGCCGAACGTCCATTCCCTATTTGTATCTTTACTTTAATGGGTTCCGACAACCATTTCATCGACTTGTGCGTGTGTACACTGTATGTTACTACTCACGAGCCAACTGACATACGAGTCCTAGCCATTAAGTAACATAGTAAACTTTCTTTTCCTGGCGAGCCTCATTCTTATCAATTTATTCGACGATACTGAAACTAAACAAGTTCCTTCGTTACCACAGTCTATAATATCAACCGGAAGAGCTCCTGTTGAGAATAAAACTTTCTTAATTACGTGAGAGAGCTAAAGTGCGGTACGGTAAGAAGCTCGAGGAACCACGAGAATGAAGTCGCAATAAGACCAACACAGGGTACAGGCGAACGCAGTTGCAAATCGAAGTTGGCTGTTAACGAGACTCTTCCGGAAATCCCGTAGTGAAAGCTGGGATCCAGTGACGCAGTGAGTGTACGGCAAATATTCGAAACAATATAGGAGCGCTGTCCGTGGGAAAAAAGGTAGTTTTTCAAGACGAAGAGAGATATGGTGAAATGCATACTGATGTGTGTGTTCAACAGTGGATACAGGACTCTATTAACTGTGATTCATCGAGATTCTGTCCACAGTTGCGACATCATCTTTGAATGCTTCTATATCTCCTGCAGCTGTTATTTCGTTTTTGTGTACTGTTGTTTACTTCCGATCTATTTTCAAGTATCCTGAAGAACGGAAGTAATAGGAATTTAGTACTTTAATAATCGGTTATAAGCTAACGCGATCTATAACAATAATATTAAGCGACTCTTAATGCACTGAATTCCCGTTGCTTCCCTCCATGGGGATACTTGAAAATGGTCGACGACCGAAATTGTACGAGAGAGAAACAAAGAAAGAAGAAGTAAGTTGTAGGCGGTACCAGATAATTCAAATTCCATTACACAACTTAAACACGAATACTTCATTCAGACTGCCGGAATTCAAACTAAATCATCGGTTTTATATTTAGCTACCTTACGTTCAATGTGAAATAGTGATTTGTAGTATACGGGTATGAGATTAATACCGGGCATCGGGTCCGAGCGAGGTTGCGCAGTGGTTAATGCAATGGACTTGCACTCGGGAGGACGACGGTTCAATCCCGCGTCCTGACATCCTCATTTAGTTTTTCCGTGATTTCCCTAAGTGGCTTCAGGCAAATGCCGGGATGGTTCCTTTGAAAGGGCAAGGCCGACTTACTTCCCCATTCTTCCCCAATCCAATGACACCGATGACCTCACTGTTTGGTCTCTTCCACCAAATCAATACAATGCATGCAGTCAAAGTTAAATGGCTCTGAGCACTATGGGATTCAACTTCTGACGTCACCAGTTCCCTAGAACTTAGAACTGCTTAAACCTAACTAACGTAAGGACATCACACACATCCATGTCCGAGGCAGGATTCGAACCTGCGACCGTAGCGGTCGCGCGGTTCCAAACTGAAGCGCCTAGAACCGCTCGGCCACTGCGGCCGTCTGCACCGTCATCAGCGCCAGTACAAAGTCCCAATTTTCACACAGTCCACTTTTTTACACAATCCAATCAAGCCACTGTCGCGAATGATCATAATGTATGACGAGGACAATACAAACACCCAGTCCCCGGGCAGAGAAAAGAATTCTGTTGTGGAAAATATTTTCACCACCAGTATTTCTCCTGTGAAAGGAGAGAAACGGTGACGTAAAGTTGCTAATCACCACCCTTTATGTCAATATTCTGTGTTAAATCCCGTTCTCCCTCGCAATATTTCATAGTGTGTGTACAAAACAGTAATTAAACGTCAATAAACTTCTCATTCGTTTACAATTATTATATTAATTGAAATAGCAATTAATAGCACTGAACGAATTCAGACGCTATGAGTAGATTGTCAGTGAGTCAATAAAAGAGAAAAGTAATGCATATCTTAGTCCTATTCAGATTCACAATTGTAGCACGCGTAAATATCCCCCACCCCGTCCCCCACCTTAGTAAAAGCAACATGAGACCAACCCTTACATTACCAACACTGAATCCACTTCTCTTTGGAAAGACTGGGGCGGAAAGGCTCGACATATACAAGGCAGTAACTGTCATTGTCTTCCGATGATGATTCTTCATGTTTTTTCTTCTTTCGCACTCTTGGCCGGCTGCTTTTTAAATTTAGCTTCTTTCCGCCTGGGACGGGCCTTGAGCTCTTCTTCTACAGTCAGTTTCTCTGGGGTGTAGGTCAAAATTGCAGAGTTTCTCCTTTTTCTTCATTTTCTTGTTTCTTGCCTTGGACCTGCTTCTGGTAACGGACGAACACCTTTAGGTGAAAAGGCTGCGCGAACTGAAGAAGATGATTGTAAACCACTAGGTCCTGCATCAAAGGCTGTGACATTAGAAAATGTTTTTTCGAAAATACTATTGGATCAGTATTAGATGTCCTTCCAGCTTCAGATCGGTCACTAGAAATCGCTAATGATTCTGCTAAGGGCATAGGTTGCTTGGAAGCTTGTTATGGGCGATCAGTGACAGGAGATAGTGCAAAATCGATTTCACTGAACGCATTCATATTAAATGGTAGTATTCCGGTTCAGTGAAACTCTGCTGCAATGTTTTTGGGAGTTACAGCAAGTGGAAGTGCTTCCCTTACAATTGAAGAGATGTCATAAATTGACATGGTCTTCCCCGGATGATTCTTGATCCAGTTGTCAACAAAAGCATTCACAAACTTTTTAAATTGACCATAAACTGAACGGGCTAGAGGCTGCATCCTGTGTGTTCAGTGCGATGGGAATGACAGCATAAAAATCCCCTTGCTTTTGCGAAAATTCAGGCTTCTGATTGGTATATGAGATTCGTGACTGTCGAGAGCAGTAAACATTTGTGCTCAGGAGTTGGTTTAGCAAATTTCACGAAACGGTGCAAAAATAACAAACATTCTTCCTCTTGCATCCAGTCACTCGCATTTCCTGCTCCAGTGCAACCAATAGGACCGTCTCGAATAAAATGGTCATGATACCTCAAGCTAGGGAATACAAAGAGTGGTGAGCGTTAATGACAATAGCAACAGTGACAAGAGTGCCTCCTACCTGCTTTATTCCTCGTTTAGCAACAATCCTGTTTGGTTTCTAAATAGTGTTTGCACCTGTCTCGTCCATATTCCAGATGTCCGTGGGCTCTAACCTATATCTCTCCATAACGCTAGTCAGGTTGTTGAAAAAGGTATTCACATTTGTTGGATTAAACGGCTGGCTCTGAGCACTATGGGACTTAACATCTGAGGTCATCAGTCCCCTAGAACTTAGAACAACTTAAACCTAACTAATCTAAGGGCATCACACACATCCATGCCCGAGGCAGGATTCGAACCTGCGACCGTAGCGGTCGCGCGGTTCATGACTGTAGCGCCTAGAACCGCTCGGCCACCCCGGCCGGCTGTTGGATTAAGGCTCGTTGCCCGAGCAAGACTTGTGGGTTGAGGCGAGCGAATAGACAACTGAGGATTCCTCTTCATAAATGTTGAAAACCGGTCTGGACCAGCAGTTTTGATTGTCCAACCCAGGCTGATGAAATTGGAATATTGTTTGTCGTTGCCAGTTCGTGAGCTAATTTACGGATATCCTTAGTCCAAAGTCCGTAAAATATCTCCGACGCTTTAATCACATATTCAGTTGTAATTTTTTCTTGTTCATCAGAGAACACTCGTTTTACACTTTTATATCCAACACGAGGCATTGGTGCGCTATTATCACTCATACGTTTCTCTTTCTTTATAATATACCGATGCAATGTCACATGGCATACAATGTGTTTCTTTGCTGCTGCTCTTATACTTATATCATAATTTGCTACATCATCTGCCGCAGTTTGATATACAGTAGTAGGAGTAAGTCCTCTTGTAGTCGTCCTAAGCCGTGTTCGTGTCATAGCTCCCTGTAACGAAATAACTAAGTAAATAACCAGTCTGTTCAGTAATAACGAGTTTGTTCAGCAAGACACTGCTACTACTAACAGTATCATACCTGTTCGCTAACGCAAAAAAAAAGAAAAAAAACGGGGACCAGCCGCTAATAACACTTTTTCAATAACGGGCACGAGATAAACGCTGTTACTTTCGTCCCCAGCAGTAATGTTAATTTTGTCCCCGACCACGCTTTTCTGTTTAATTGATTTTTATACACAATCTCTACAAGTAATGAAAAATTTGCCTGCCCGGATGGCCATGCGGTCTAACGGCTTTCCGGGCAGGAAGGAGCGCCTGGTCCCCGGCACGAATCCGCCAGGCGGATTTGTGTCGAGGTCCGGTGAACCGGCCAGTCTGTGGATGGTTTTTAGGCGGTTTTCCATCTGCCTCGGCGAATGTGGACTGGTTCCCCTTATTCCGCCTCAGTTACACTATGTCGGCGATTGCTGCGCAAACAAGTTCTCCACGTACGCGTACACCACCATTACTCTACCACGCAAACAAAGGGATTACACTCGTCTGGTGTGAGACGGTCCCTGGGGGATCCACCGGGGACCGAACCGCACAGTAACCCTGGGTTGTGTGTGGGGCGGCGGAGGGGTGAAGTGGACTGTGGCAGTCGTCGTCGGGTTGTGGACCACTGCGGCTGCGGCGGGCACGGAGCCTCTCCGTCGTTTCTAGGTCCCCAGTTAACATACAATATATACAGTACAACGAAAAAGTTGATAATGGTCGCATAAAACTGAAAGTTTCACGTAGTTAAATTATTACAGTAGACTTAAATTTACAGCGTGAGGACACAACCATCATAGAACTAAGAAAATTGAGAAAGCTTGCGTGAATCACTGAAAAAACGTTTTACTGCACTACACTCAACAGAGACTCTCCAACACTGGCCAACAATTGGTAGGCAGCTGGGAAAGATGAAGGGAATACATTGTTTGGATCACGTGATTTTCGGAACTACATGCGAAGGTAGGGGAGGGATGTTACTTTCATACCGTTTCTTTTGTCCCTGGTCTCCGAACAGTCACTTTCGCCTAACAAAGACGTTATGCATTTCTACGTATTTAGGGACTGTACGTCACGAGCAGAAAACTCATTTCCTTGGTATCAGGAGAGTCAATCATCGCATCAGGGTGTACAGCTAGTCTTTGCTGCCCCATATTTGCTCCTACAGCATCACTAGCGCAACGCGTAGAAGATCAGTCAGTCGTATCGAAACAAACCTCGAGGTTGACTGTGCCTCGAGAAAGCTGCACGACCGCTGAAGGAGATGGAGTCAGTGGGGCGCAACAGTCTTCGCCTGAAATATTAATCGCCTGTTTATACCTTTCTATTGGTGACGTGTGCCACAAAATTCATGCGTTTCTGACACTTGTTTCTTAGTGTAAGAGTTTTTCATTGCTGTGGTGGATAATAATAATTACGTTGCCGCAGCCCACAATGCCTGGCAGCAAGCTGAAAAGACGCGGCACAGACAAGACGCATTGTCTGCGGTTGCCTGCGCTGTCTCATTAACGCCCGTCGCCAATATTCGTTCTCTCCTTGGTTACGCTGGAAACAACTTCGTTCTCCAACAGTCAGACACAAAGCATCTGGGCCAATGCGCAACAGTGAACATCTAGAAAATCTGCGATCGTTGTAAAATGAGGCGACGAGCAAAACAGTAAGGAGGAGGAGGAGAAGGAGGAGATTACTGTTTAACGTCCCGTCGACAACGAGGTCATTAGAGACGGAGCACAAGCTCGGATTAGGGACGGATGGGGAAGGAAATCGGCCGTGCCCTTTCAAAGGAACCATCCCGGCATTTGCCTGAAGTGATCTAGGGAAATCACGGAAAACCGAAATCAGGATGGCCGGACGCGGGATTGAACCGTCGTCCTCCCGAATGCGAGTCCAGTGTGCTAACCACTGCGCCACCCCGCTCGGTCACAAAAGTAAGCACGAATCTTAAAACCGCAACAGAATCGCAGTCTTATTCCGTAGCGAGAGATCAGTAACAGCACCTACACATCTGCTGATTACAGAAGTGAGAGTCCATGGAGATTATTTATTATACACTGACGGAAAAAAAATTGTAGCACCAAGAAGGAGTTGTAGGATATATATGGAAGTTTGCAAGGCGGTTTCAACATCTGAAAGATGTCTATTCAAATTTCGCGTCAGTCGCATGAGAGGGAGCAAATCAGGTTTGCTTTAAATGCACACTGTAGCGGCAGTCAGAGTTAGTTACCTTTGAGATTGGAGGTGGTAAATTAATGTTAATCAAGACGTCGTTGTCAACACATCAGGTGAGAACGAAGTCGTGTAAACAGCTATGAGAAGCCGGATGTTCGATTGCTATACAGGGTGATTCAAAAAGAATACCACAACTTTAAAAATGTGCATTTAATGAAAGAAACATAATATAACCTTCCGTTATACATCATTACAAAGATTATTTAAAAAGGTTTTTTTTCACTCAAAAACAAGTTCAGAGATGTTCAATATGGCCCCCTCCAGACACACGAGCAATATCAACCCGATACTCCAACTCGTTCCACACTCTCTGTAGCATATCAGGCGCAACAGTTTGGATAGCTGCTGTTATTTCTCGTTTCAAATCATCAATGGTGGCTGGGAGAGGTGGCCGAAACACCATATCCTTAACATACCCCCATAAGAAAAAATCGCAGGGGGTAAGATCAGGGCTTCTTGGAGGCCAGTGATGAAGTGCTCTGTCACGGGCTGCCTGGCGGCCGATCCATTCTCTGTAAACTGTTTATACCAACGTTTAATACACCACCTATCAGGAGGTTTAACACCATACTTCGTTCGAAATGCACGCTGAACAACTGTCGTCGATTCACTTCTGCCGTACTCAATAACACAAAAAGCTTTCTGTTGAGCGGTCGCCATCTTAGCATCAACTGACGCTGACGCGTAGTCAACAGCGCCTCAAGCGAACAAATGTACAACTAAATGAAACTTTATAGCTCCCTTAATTCGCCGACAGATAGTGCTTAGCTCTGCCTTTTGTCGTTGCAGAGTTTTAAATTCCTAAAGTTGTGGTATTCTTTTTGAATCACCCTATATTACAGAAAGACTCTTTACGAATGCATGAGTGCTGTCGGCGGTGTTCCCTTATCAGCGGCGTTACGCAATCAAGGTCGTTCGCTCCCTATATAAGCGGGCAGTGCACGCCAGCGGAGCCATTCCACTGTGAGCTCTATCTGCAACAGCACTGAAGCACTATGCCTCGTCGACGTGTCTATCGTCATCGTCGCCACCGCATGCCAGTTTACAAACACATAATTAGCTTGGAAAATAAACTTTGAACAAATGGGACTGCACCGTCTGTTATTCTTAATGGACCCATTTCTTTTCGTGGATGTCGAGTTAATTTTTCACCCGATGTTGCAAGTGGAGCAGCTGGCAGTGGGTGGTTTACACTCGCAATTGTCCGCTGTGAGAATGCATCACTACCAGGATTAGAATCTTTTGCCGACCGAGATGTCATCGCCTACAAGACATAGCACTGTGGAATCGACCCGAAGACGCAAAGTAGACCTAGTATTGTTTATAGTAACTGCCTTTTACTCTGTATACCCGTTCCTGTCGTAAAATTTCTAATGATGAGAAAATACATGTATGGATTGCTGTCAGCGGTGTTCACGAGAATGTACGGTCGCAAGAAGACGGCACTACCAAGATAGACCGTCGAGACAATCTTGTTCTGCATGTGGCTCTGGCGTATCGTACTGCGTATGCAGTAGGACTCCGAGCAGCAGCTGACACCACAGTGACGCAACGAACTGTTACATATCCGTTACATGAAGGACAACTTCGAGCCAGATGATCCGTAGAGTGAATTCCACTGGTCGGAAACCACCACCGCTTACGATTTCAGTAGGGTCATCCGAGAGCCCACTGGAGGACAGGGTGGATGTCTCTTGTGTTTTATGATGAAATCTCGATCTTCCTTGGTGCAAGTCAAGACCATCTCTTGTCTGGAAGGAGGCCAATTGTGGGCTTGCTACCAACCTGTCTGTGTGCTTGACACACAATAGTTACACCTAAGTTATAGTCTGGGGTGCGATTTCGTATGACGGCAAGACCACGCTCATGGTTATCCCACGCACCCTGACTGCAAATTTGTACGTCAGTCTGGAGATTCGACCTATTGTGCTACCATTCATGAACATCATTCCAGGGGGTAAAGCTCGCCCACATACCGTAGCTGTAACCCAACGTGCTCCACAGCGTATCGACATGTTGCCTTAGCCTGCTCCATCACTAAATCTGTCACCAATCGAGCACATATGGGACATCATCGGACGAAAACTCCAGCGTCATCCACAAACAGCATTAACCATCCCTTAATTGACAGACCATGTGCAACAGGCATGGAAATCCATCCCACAAATTGATAGCAGACAGCTGTGCAACAAAATGCATGCACGTTTGCTTTCTTGCATGCAACATTCTGCCGGTTACATCTATTATTAATGTACCACCACTTGACATTTGCAATGGTTTAGGTCGCGCTTACATTAATACGTGATCTTGCAATGTTAGGCCGGCCGAAGTGGCCGTGCGGTTAAAGGCGCTGCAGTCTGGAACCGCAAGACCGCTACGGTCGCAGGTTCGAATCCTGCCTCGGGCATGGATGTTTGTGATGTCCTTAGGTTAGTTAGGTTTAACTAGTTCTAAGTTCTAGGGGACTAATGACCTCAGCAGTTGAGTCCCATAGTGCTCAGAGCCATTTGAACCATTATTGCAATGTTAATCATTTAAATGTGTTACCCAGACAAACATAGTTCCAAAATTTCATTCCCTCGTCAGCGTATTTTGGAGAAGTCCATTATATCCGAAGTGTTCCTCTTCATGATTCGGCATTTGTTCGCTCGGAGGTGAGATAAATGTGAATAAATGCATTGGTCCTGCGTTTAAGGTTGTTGATGATGTGGCGCACAACCTTGAGCGTCGAACAGATGAATTCATGCAGATATTTTTTGCTGATGAAGGACGAGGAGGCCCTAATTATCTTTCAGTTGTTTGATGAATGTGTGTTATTAAATCGTGCGAGATATATCACTTTCCTCTTTGCTATACAGCGTCCCACTTGAAATATATTTGACTTTGTATGTTCATATGACGTCCAAAAGTCGTCCATTGTATTCGGGAGGTAAAAAGAAATGAGTTTACATTCGATAAATCTACTAGGTTACTTCACTGTCTTGCAATTAAGATGAAAATTAGTATTTTTAGAATTTTGTTCTTGGTTGGATCCTCAGACTCAACATTTTTTAAAAAAGACAACACGGTCCAAACAGGCTGTAATATATTTATTGCCCGTGCTTTTACCTAATTTCGACTGGTAGTCATTTTCAAGCACTTGTCACAAACCTCAAGCTTCACATCACATTTGACAAACAAAGCAGTACATATGTAAAGGTGTGTGTTTCATAAATACAGCCAGTAGTGCACTAGTGGATTAGTACTGCTGATGGATGTAATCTACATTGAGATAACAAATCATGGGATATCTCTTAACATCACGTCGGATCTCCTTTTGTCAGGTGTAGTGCAGAAGCTTAACGTTGCATAGACTCAACAAGTCGTTCGAAGTCCTCTGGAGGAATATTGGGTCATGATCCCTCTACAGCCGCCCGTAATTGCGAAAGTGTTGCCTGTGCATTACTCTGTGCGCGAACTCAGATTACGTCCCATAAAAATTCGATGGAATTCATGTCCGGCGATCTGGGTGGCCATCTCATTCGCTTGAATTGTCCAGGTCGTTCTTCAAACCAATCGCGAACATCTGTGGCCCGATGACATGGCGCATTGTTAGCCATAAAAATTCCATCGTTGTTTAGGTATATGAAGTCCATGGATGACTGCAAATGGTCTCCAAGTAGCCGAACATAAGCACGTAGCCAGTCCATTCTATGTAAACACAACCCACTCCATTAAGCAGCCACCACCAGCTTCAACTGTGCCATGTCGAGAACATCGGTCGATGGCTTCGTGGGGTCTTCGCCACATTCGAACTTAACCATCAGCTCTTAACAACTGAAATCGTTACTCATCTGAATAGATCACGGTTTTCCAGTCGTCTAGGGTCCAACCGATTTGGTCACAAGCCAATGATAGCCACTGCAGGTGACGACGTGCAGTTCGCAAAGGCACTTGCATCGGTCATATGCTGCCACGGCCTATTAATGCCAAATTTCACCGCACTGTCCTAACGGATACGTTCGTTATACGTCCCACATTGAATTCGGTGGTTATTTCATGCAGTCGCGTTTATGTGTTAGCACTGACAATTCTACACATCGGCCTCTGTGTTATCCATGGTGGAAGGTAATTCGTGAAATTCGATATTCTCGGGCCACTCTTGGCACAGTGGACCTCGAAATACTGAATTCGCGAACGATTTACGAAATTAAATTTCCCATTTGTCTCGCTCCAACTACCATTCCATGTTCAAAGCCTGTTAATTCCCGTCGTGTGGTCATGATCACATTGTTAACCTTCTCACATGAACCTGCTGAATACAAATGATAGCTCCACCAGTGTGCTGCCCTATTTTACCATGTGTATGCTGTACTATCACCATCTGTATATATGCATATCATTATCCCATGACTTTTGTCACCTCAGTGTGGTACACTATTGGATAGTATATATGCTACACATTCACATGAAAGTGATGTGTGACCTTGCATATTGATTAGGTGGTTAGTCAAATGTGATGTGAAGGTTGATATTTGTGACAAGTGCCTGAAAATGAGGAACAGGTCAAGTGGGGTAAAAGCAACGACAACAAATATATCATTGCCTGTTTGGACTATGTAATCCGTGACTGACATAGTGCTCGTGGCAAATATAATATCGATGAACAGACTTTCATTAATCTTAATGTTCCTGGTTGGAATGACAACAGTTCAAATGGTGAGGTATTGTGGGGCAAAACAAATACCATAAATTCATCAAGTAAACAATTATTATTACACTGGTAAATATCTCAGTTCTTATTATTCGTAACAGTAACTATGTGACCAACACATGCATAACTAAAAAACAGCACTATGTATTTTACCTAATGTTAGTTCCATCAAAAGACGTCTGCCTGTTCGTTTGCTGGTTTTAGTTCAGTACCACATTTAAAATAGCTGAAGACGTTCTACTGGTCACCTACAGGAGTTTACACCAAGCCTTACTCACCTGCATGTCATCTTGTGTTTGGCTAGGATATACCAATGACGACATCTCCCTTTATATCTTTGCAAAATCTCCAAACATCTTCACTGAGTTACCGATTGTGTCTCAACCAGGTGGTTATTTTTTGTTATTAATAACTTTCATTCACCTAAGTGGAGCTGCTTTCAGTTACTATAATAATACTGTTCCATAGATGTTTACAAAAATTTAAATTAACTTGTTCAGGTGCCAATAAAGAGACGGGAGCTGTACTATGTTTCCTTTTTGCCAGACGTAATTTATTCTTCCCAGGCTGTGCTGTATATTAACATTGTGCAAGCGCTGTGGACCATCTCTGTATGTAGCAGGTGATACACGAAAAGCGTTTATCATTCATAATGAGTAATATAAATCACTTTTCTCAACGAATTTTTCAAATTTTTTAAAATGTATCAGTGTTTTTAGTGTTTTAGTATTTGGATCAGAGAAAAAAGCTAAGGAAAACTCTACATCAGTGAAACGACAGGCAAAGCTCCATTGACTGCAACCGAAGTCCTATTTCCTCTTTATGCAGAATAGGAATCCAAAGCTCCAACCTCGAGGACCATGAGATTAAGCTAACTTGTTTAATGGCCATGCCATATTTATTGTAGTAAAGTCTCGAGGGACGATCTCAAATAGTTGCCACCTTTCAGTTCCGAATCGCAAACGGCCACTAGCGAAAACAGTAACCTATAGAGCTGCGCTGAAACGAAGGTGCAGCCACAGAGACTTATATGAAATCGCGTAACGCGATTGTCTCAGGTAGGCGCGTAAAAGCAGCTGCACCACGCCCAAAGAAACTGTCAGGGATCTAGCCTCGTCGACTGTACAGTACCTCGTACTCTCCATGCCACTGTAGCTCACGACAATGTTTTCGTATTAGAAACGTCTTTGTTGAAAATTATTGAAACCAGTCCTTAAATACACACTTTGTTCTCACAGCCGTTGTCGGAAACAGTGACAATGGCTCTACGGAAGGAAGAAACAACGACATTAACGTGGGCTGTCTGTAGTTCTATAACTCTCGTGGAAGGAAAGAAAAAATAGTTTCTCACTTGACTTGTGTTTCTAGAAAACTTTTTATATCCCACCCGGTCTTCATAAATCTTGACAAATGGAAACAATTTGCGCCCACTCTAGGGGTGGACAACCCGGACGTTACTCCGGGGCACCAAAACTTAGGGGTGCCGTTTTGGCTGTAAGTGTGAAAAAAATATTGATGTGTCAAAATAAAAGAAAAATATTATTGCATGTAAACATGAAACGTAACCTGCAGTCATGTGAGTGATTTCCGTTTCGTCGGTTTTCTACATTTCCATTATTATAATGAAGTTTCTCGCCGAGTGGCCTTTTTTTTTTTTTTTGATCGATAGCATCCGTTTGAGTTGCTTATCGAATCAAAACAATGATAGTGTTTCCCAATAAAATAAATATTTTTAATTTGTCCAAAAATTTTTTTTATTGAATCATCAAAATATTGCATCGAATTTGAATGTGTTGTACAAACATATTTTTGTTTTATGAAAATAATTTTTTGAACTATTAATATATTTATTAATGCTTTGCTCTGATAGAAAGCGTTTTGTAATAATACATTTGAGCAATTGAACCGGATGTAATTTCAGTATCAAGTGTTATAAAATTGTTCACAAAGACAGTTTATGGTTTTATGAATTATTTGTTATAATAAAAAAGAACATCGATATCAACGATTTCGAAGTTATGTTAATACGGTTTTAGCGTACTTAAAACAAGGGACATCTTTACATTTTTTACAGTTTACATTGTTTAATGTGTGTTGTGTGTGCCTTTTATAGAATGTCTAGCTATCAAAGAAAACTGTCTCGCTACCAGTGCAAACCAAAAAGGCTGGAAAAGGAAGTCGAAAGGCAAAAACAGGCTGGAACATTAAAAATGTTATATCCAGAGTTGTGTCAAAACAAATTACAACTATGACAATCCAACGTCAAGTACGATTGTAAAGCAAAATACTGAAGCGTCAAAGGATTATAATGACAGATTTTGGAAGCTTCTAAATCAATTGGAACTGACGACACTAGGGTTCTATTATCACCAGAAGAAATCTGTCAAAACATTGACACCTACGTGGCACCCTCAGAACGCGTTCAACAGGTGTTGAGTACAGATGCAGTATTGTGACCAAGAGTTACAAGAGACGCCGATTTTTTTTTTTTTTTTTTTTTTTTTTTTTTTTTTTTTTTTTTTTTTTTTTTTTAGTAGCATACGCTCCAGCTAAGCCATTGCATAACTACAAATTGCCTTCCAAAGGTAATGGTCGACATTTAACAGATAATTTAGGACAGTAAATTTTACGAGATTGGCTAATGTACTCGCTTTGACAAAACTGCGTTTATTCTTTCTGTTGCAAAATTTTCGGCTGTATAGTTGGTTCTCTTTCAGAGGATGGTTTAAAAAGTGCGAAGCACCTCGGCGAAACTTAAAGCATGAAATTTCCATAATTCAGGGCTATAAATGAACCAAAAGTTAGTGTTGGAGAACTAGAGAATCGGTCAGTGAAAGAATTATTAATGCCGAAACAAATCGTTGGAACTAGGTGCTTCTAAGAAGTTAAGCAATTATTAAAAATGTTGGTAAGTGTGAGCCAAGTTGTTAGAGTATAATGACGATAATTCCTTAAAAACAGTTTAAATGCTTTCTGACTTTGATCCCATTATGGAAGAGTAAAGAGTACGTCCGTAGAATGCTAAAGAAACAAGATTCTAAAGCTCAGTATATCGGGAGCAATATACAAAATGAGATAATAGATCTGCTGCATCCAAGTCTTAAGTCTCACATTGTTGATGAAATAAAATCCAGATATATTTCCATAATCTTAGACTGTACTCCATGTATTAGCAAGGTAAAGGATATGAATCTTGTAATAAGATAAATTTCAATCGCTAAATCTGTGTTGAAATTAAAATTAATGAAAGCTTTCTAGGTTTCCTTCCAGTCGAAAGGCACGGGAAAACAAATGTTTGACATAATGGGAGACCTGAATGACATGCATTTAATTTTGCAGAATATCAGGGGACAGGGACACGGAAACTGGTGAAAAGTGAGTGGCGGTAAAGTAGAAATGCAATATAGAATTAAACTATATGTTCCTCGAGAATTCTGTGTTCCATTTAGTAACCACTCTCTGTCTTGTTGTTAATGATATGCCAAAGTATCCTTAGAAGCCGCTAGTATCTTAAACGTTATCCAACAAATATATTTTTTCGCCATCTACTTTCAGATGGGTTAAATTTTTAAAACACGTTCACGGTTAAACTTTGACACTAGATGGGGGAGTAGGATAGACGCCTTAATACTTTTAAGACTCCAATTGGGTGATATATACGATGCCTTACTAAGCGTTTAAGAAAATCAAGAAATTGATAGTTTACAAGAGCCCCTGGGCTTATTGATTTATACTAAACAATAAGTTTTTGTATTCAGTTTTTATTTGGCACAAAATACTAAATTCCATTAATCCAGTAATATATATCCTTTGCACTTTATCTTTTACAAAACTGCGAATTATTGTTTTACAAATCTTGTATGATTCGTCCTTCGATGAAACTACCATGGATGCTGAAGAGCAGCTAACGAAACACACGTGGAGGCTAAATTTTGATCAACGGTATCAGGATACCGCGTTAGAAGAAAAAAAAGAACTTCTCATACGAAGCACGAGATGAATCCATCAAATATCCAAAAAAAAAAAAACAATAAAAATACACTTTTTTATTTTACAATAACTCAAACACCACATGAACTACATGCTGGATTTGAATAACTTAGTAATCATAGAAGCTATTTGCTATACGCATACAATATGTACAATTTACATACAATGTCCAAAGAAATGTTAATAACACGCTATAAGGACTTAGAATGTAGTTTGACTGATGGTGATTCTCTTGACTTAAATGGGATCGAATTAGCAAAGGAAATTTCAACAGTATCTGCGGTTCTAGTCAAATATTAAAGCTTAAGCAATGTACTGAGGTTAATTACAAATCTTATTCTTGCTTTAAGAATGTTACTAACGATACCAGTAACCTTACCATGAGTCGAAGGAGTTTCTTCACGCTAAAATCAATTAAGAACATTTTATGTTCGACTAATACACAAAAATCATCTTAATGGTTTGGTCATATTGGCAGCTGAGCGTGAAACTGCCGGTGAAGTAAATTTAAAACATGTATTAAAAAGGTTTGCAGAAAACAGTAAGAAAAAAGTGTGTGTCTGTGTTACGTAATTTTTGTCACATTCACATGGAACATTGTAGACCAGGTAATTTACGTATCGTATCGTACTGACAGGACAATATATCGTTATTACAGCTTTATTTACATTACTAGTCAGAGAAGTATAATACAAAGAGTAATGCACTACAGACACCGTATTTAGTTAACTCTCAACGAGGTACTCTCAATAAAGGCTGTATTTCACTGGGCATAGCAAGTGATTAATTTTCCGCTGTGGTTGAATATCTAACACGCGTTCAACCCTGCCAGAGGCTGCTCCGCAGAACCGAAGGAATGCGGCTCTAATTTGATGCCGCTTGCATCGGTTGCTCTTGAATACATTCTTAAGAATCAGATCCCAGGGTGAATGTGATCTGAAACTGTTAGTGCTCTGGACAGCATGTTTCTGAAATGGGTGGTGAAAACTGCGAATCTGCACTAATGCAAATAAAGAACTTATGAGTTGACTTTCTGTTCACGGAATCACCCGATCGCCCACCCAGTTCTCATTGGACCAACAGTCCAATCGGCAACTTTCCTGCCGTTTCTACTTTCGTAGTACACCTGATTTTCGTATTGATGGAATCCATGTGGTCCAAGAACTAATGTAGTGCATCCATTTTGAGATTAAACACGTCTCGTCCACATATATATGGAAACATTAGCGACCCATCCCGGCTTTACACGGGTAGCGCTCATTATCTTTGAAAGGACGATTTGTCTGGCACAGCTATAGTGTTTTTTTTATGGACAACTGGGTATAATTATAGTTAATGTTCACAATCATTTTCAGATAAATTATACGACGTAAGCAGCGGGCGCCAGGAAAGTTGGGAGGCGCGAATATTGTGTTCCACATGTAATTAGCGTTCGGAACGACAATTCGTGATAATTATCAAAGCTGCGAGCTACCGCGCCGCTCCGTCCACCCAGAATCAGTCCTGTATTAGTGAAAACCTTGTGAACATCCATCCATACAATAGTTGCTGAGATTAGCCTTCACATACAGGGTGTTCGGAAATTTCCGTTACAAAATTCTAGGATTTGCGGAGAGGAGTGAGCACATAATATTTAGCCCGCCCGGTTGGCCGTGCGGTCTAACGCACGGCTTTCCGGGCAGGAAGGAGCGCCTGTTCCCCGGCACGAATCCACCCTGCGGATTTGTGTCGAGGTCCGATGGACCGGCCAGTCTGTGGATGGTTTTAGGCGGCTTTCCATCTGCCTCGGCGAATGCGGGCTGGTTTCCCTTGTTCCGCCTCAGTTACACAATGTCGGCGATTGCTGTGCAAACAAGTTCTCCACGTACGCGTACACCACCATTACTCTACCACCCAGACATAGGGGTTACACTCGTCTGGTCAGAGACGTTCCCTGGAGGGTCCACCAGGGGCCGAACCGCACAATAACCCTGGGTTCGGTGTGGGGCGGCGGAGGGATGAAGTGGATTGCCGTAGTCTTCGTGGGGTTGTGGACCACTGCGGCTGCGGCGGGGGTGGAGCCTCTCCCTCGTTTCTAGGTCCCCGGTTAACATACAATACATAATATTTTGAACGGTAACCCTGTTCCGGCGTATGGAGCCGGCCACGGTGGCCAAGCGGTTCTAGGCGCTTCATTACGGAACCACGCGGATGCTACGGTCGCAGGTTCGAGTACTGCGTCGGGCATGGATGTGCGTGATGTCCTTAGGTTAGTTAGGTTTAAGTAGTTCTAAGTCTAGGGGACTCATGACCTCAGGTGTTAAGTCCCATCGTGCTCAGAACCATTTCAACCGGCGTATCGACAAGCGCCGGCACGGAGAGGAAGAACACAAGAGCAGAGAAGGCTGTGAGACGGCGTCAGCCAATAGCCCGCTGACTAGGACCGCACCACGACGGGAACGCCCTCTGCCAGCCTCGGCCTCACAGTACGAGACAGAACTGGTCGACCAGCACAGTTGTAGACCGACGCTACGACAGCAATTATAAGTGATCCATGTCCATTGCTTAGTCCGTCCCGAGAGTTGATTGGTCAGCGTGACGGATTGCCGTCCTGCGGACCGGGGTTCGATTCCCCGCTGGGTCAGAGATTTTCTCCAGTCAGGAACTGGGTGTTGTGTTGTCTTCATCATCATTTCATCCCCATCCGGGGCACAGGTTGCCCAATGTGGCGTCGAATGTAATAAGACCTGCACCAAGGTGGCCGGACCTGCCCCGCTAGGGACCTCCCTGCCAATGACACCAAATGCTCATTTCTATTTTTTTCCATTGCTTACATGGACATTGTCCATAGCGAACAACATTACTTATTTGCATGTCGCCCATCGCTTGCGAGACGTTCTTGTAAATATAAAGTTTTGTTAATCTTCTTTATTATAATAAAAATTATTAATGTGATTTACTTGAATTGGTGGATAGCATTCCGAAAACGCAGCATCCTTTAGGCACCCTATACCAGACGAGTGGGCAGAACCCCACAAATCCATGTCCTGGATCGTACCGTATCCGTGCTACAACCGTTTGAAAACACGTTTTTTAGGTTTGCAACAGGGTAGTCACTGTTGAGGGTGGTTACATCGGATTGTCTGATGTCACTTGATTTCTACCCTTCCTCTCTCACTTCATTCCAACCTCATTCACGTGTCCGTGAGTGTTAACAACAATATAGTTGAGAACACATTTGTAGAATGCACCGATATGATTCTTCTGTATGGCAAAGCTGACTGTAACGGAAGAGCTGCTCGTCGCCTTTATCCAGATATTACGCACAATGTACGACTCAACCGCCCACCGCTTTCGCCACAATTACGCTACGGCTTCGAGAGAGGGCTGCTTTTACCAACAGCAGACGTCACTGTGGTGCTCCTCGGAGCTGCCTCACACCTGAATTTGAAGAGGCTGTACTGCGTCACGTTGAAGAGAAAGCGACAACGAGTTCTCGAGGTGTTTCTCCCAGCAGCCGTATGGTATGTTCTGGATCACCAACAACTGCCTCCGTACAACCTCCAATATTCTATACCAACTCTCACAGACATGTCAGTGAGGCTCGATCGAGGTGGTAGAGGTAGGACACACGTCAAATGACATCAGCTGATCCGACATAAGCAGCCGCCATGCTATCTTGTTGCAAACCTAAATTGGAAACATGTTTCCAAACGATTGTAGCACGGGAGGGTACGTTTCCGGTAATTACTTCCTATTCAGAATATTATGTACTCACTCCCCTCTACAGGTTCTGTAAGTTGCAGCGGAATTTCCGAATTCTGTACAGACACAAAAATGGGGCGGCAGACTTTGAGGATGCGAGGGCAGCACAAAATGTACAAACGGCAGAACGGAAAACTACGCTAAGGTTATAGAAGCACGACAATAGCGTCTCGGAGCAAGCGGAGAAAGATATCAATTGCAGGCAGCGGTAAAGATGAAACGGACTATGCTGACGGCGCAACAACAGCTGGCGCTGCGAGTTCTGCTATTCACCGCTAGATGGCAACGATGGTTGCCTTTAATGCATCGAAATTCATCCAGTCTGCACGAAATGTTTATAAATTATACACACAGTCTTTCCTCGTAAATCTGTCCACCTGTTAGTAAAAACCATATGAAAATCCTTATAGTAGTTCCAGAATTAGCCCGAACTCAGAAACGGTATCGAGATAGGATCTTCAACTTAAATGGCTTCAAATGGCTATGGGACTTAAGATCTGAGGCCATCAGTCCCCTGGACTTAGAACTACTTAGCCCTAACTAACTTAAGGACATCACACACATCCATGCCCGACGCAGGATTTGAACCTGTGACCGTAGTGCCTATAACCGCTAGGTCATCGCGGCCGGCCTAATTCCTTGTCCAGCTTGCTTTCTTGATGTGTCTGGATGCCAAGAACCCTGGGTTTGGTCGTTTTATTTCGTATTTCATCAGACATGAGCACACTAAAAACAATACACACACACACACACACACACACACACACACACACACACATGCGCGCGCGCGCGCGCGCGCGCAACGGTGCTAACGAAATACACACGTTTCACAAACAGCTCCAACCAAACATTACTGGATCACTTCCGATCCTTACGCTCAAGATGCGATTCAGCGTAAGATATGAAGTTACTATAATCATGGAGATCGGCTTACATTAAGAAACTTCGCCACATTGCTTGAATTTTAGAAGGCTGGAATTCATCGTTCCGATTTGATGATCAGCCATAAATACAACAACATCATCTAATGCAGCAACCTTGCGAAACGGTTAGCGCATAAACCGTACCAGTAGAAGGTCGTAGATTCGCATCTCGTCAAATATAGTGACTTTTTCTTATAAATGTAATGAACTGATAAATCTTTTTACTCAATTAATTTGCTTAATGTATTTTTTTTATTTCTAATACTCTGCTGCGTTATTTCTAGCGTCGTATTGACTTTTTTATATGGCTTTATTTTTCTTTCTATCATTTTCATTTCGCTTGGAATCTGCCTATGTTTCCTATAATCTGCAATCAAATGCCAAACAGGACTGTTCCTTGGCTGGGGTAACACGACAAATGATGTACTGAGTGTGAGGACTGTTCCAGGTAACGAATGACAGCGAGAAATTACAATTTGCTTTTAGCGCTGAACCAGAAATTTTGCTGTCTTGAGTTTGCTGGAAGGGGTTATCTTCAGTGAACCAGAAATTTTGCTGTCTTGAATTTGCTGGAAGGGGTTATCTTCAGTGAACAAAGCGATCGTGACTTTAATTCTACTGTAGATTGTTGAACGCCGTCTACTTGGCTACATTGCATATCACGAGGTTGCGACTGCGTTAGGAACTGAGTTTTAATTCAGAGTCACAAAACGTGTGTTCTGGCGCAGTCCCCTCATTAGCCGCTTAAAATCAACTGTAGACAGAGCATCTGGCATTTCTATCATACCCTTCGCAGCAGCCGCTTCCAACATTGCTCCGCGTTCCACATTAACATCATCAATGAAGCGACTCTCCGCACTTGTGTGCCATCTGCACCCGATGTGGCAACATCGTAGCGGCAAGTGCCGCACGTCAACCGTGAAATAATTTTAATCGGACGATAGTAAAATATTTGGTACCAATGGGACTCCCACGAAGAAAACTGGACTATTTAATTCATTCCCAGATTTGACGTGGAGAAGATTTTAAGATTCAACCTCTTTGTTTATTTGCTCTCTTTCCCGTGGGTCCAAAATCTGAAGAAAGATACACCAGTAGATCGTATTCTCAAGAACCGAGAATTATACTACTATTTGTAAAAGTGTTATTATTACGAGTAGTGAGAGTAGGGGAAAGCAGGGTGCAAGGGTGTGTTGTGGCCGCTTCGCGGTTGCAGTTCATTGCCGCCGAGTTGCCTTAATGTTTTGGAACGGCGTCAACATAATTTGGCAGCGGCGAGCGAGCGAGCTCCGCGCTACGGCTAAATGTGACAAGTTGCGTAACAATGGACAACGCGCCGGGCTGCGCCGTCTCGGATTCGCGTGACGCGTGCCGGCTGGGAACTGAGAGCGGCGGGAGGCGTCCGTCCAAGTGTGTGTGTGTGTGTGGGGGGGGGGGGGGGGGGAGGGGGGGGGAGCTTTTAATCCGGTGGAAAGCCTCGCCACCAGCGCTTCGCAACTACAAGGGTGAGCGGGAAGAGGGGGGGGGGGGGGAGGGCACGGGAGGAGTCTTCTGCAAGTAAACGGCTGCAGAATGCACTGCGTAGCAGCGCGAAAAAAGACAGAAACAGGACAAAGTGTGTCATTCATAGTGTTGGCGCGCGCTCGAGGGGAATGTGGCGCCCGGCTTACTTAAGGGTAGTTTAGTAAAACTCTACCATCTGGTGACCAAGATGTATGAGACAGGCGAAATACCCTCATACTTCAAGAAGAATATAATAATTCTAATCCCAAAGAAAGCAGGTGTAGACAGATGCGAAAATTACCAAACTATCAGTTTAATAAGTCACAGCTGCAATAAGTCACTGCTATTTGGGGAGCAAAATAACTGATGATCGTCGAAGTAGAGAAGATATAAAATTTAGACTGGCAATAGCAAGGAAAGCGTTTCTGAAGAAGAGAAATTTTACAGACGAATGGAAAAACTGGTAGAAGCCGACCTCGGGGAAGGTAAGTTTGGTTCCGCAGAAATACTGGAACACGTGAGGCAATACTGACCCTACGACTTATCTTAGAAGAAAGATTAAGGAAAGGGAAAACCTATTTTTCTAGCATTTGTAGACTTAGAGAAAGCTTTTGACAATGTTGACTGGAATACTCTCTTTCAAATTCTAAAGGTGGCATGGAAGGGCAGAATACAGGGAGCGAAAGGCTATTTACAATTTGTACAGAAACCAGATGGAATGAAAGGGAAGCAGTGGCTGGGAAGGGAGTGAGACAGGGTTGTAGCCTCTCCCTGATGTTATTCAATCTGTATATTGAGCAACCAGTAAAGGCAACAAAAGAAAAATTCGGAGTAGGTATTAAAATCCATGAAGAAGAAATAAAAACTTTGAGGTTCGCCGATGACATTGTAATTCTGTCAGAGACAGCAAAGAACTTGGAAGAGCAGTTGAACGGAATGGACAGTGTCTTGACAGGAGGATATAAGATGAACATCAAAAAAAGCAAAACGAGGATAATGGAATGTAGTCGAATTAAGTCGGGTGATGCTGAGGGAATTAGATTAGGAAATGAGACACTTAAAGTAGTAGATGAGTTTTGCTATTTGGTTTGGGGAGCAAAATAATTGATGATGGTCGAAGTAGAGAGGATAGAAAATGTTGACTGGCAATGGCAAGGAAAGCGTTTCTGAAGAAGAGAAATTTGTCAACATCGAATACAGATTTAAGGGTCAGGAAGTCGTTTCCGAAAGTATTTGTATGGAGTGTAGCCATGTATGAAAGTGAAACACGGACGATAAATAGTTTGGACAAGGAGAGAATAGAAGCTTTCGAAATGTGGTACCACAGAAGAATGCTGAAGATTAGATGGGAAGATCACATAACTAATGAGGAGTTATTGAATAGAATTGGGGAGAAAAGAAATTTGTGGCACAATTTGACTAGTAGAAGGGATCGGTTGGTAGGATATGTTCTGAAACATCAAGGGAATACCAATTTATTATTGGAGGGCAGCGCGGAGGGTAAAAATTGTAGAGGGAGACCAAGAGATGAATACACTAAGCAGATTCAGAAGGATGTAGGTTGCAGTAGGTACTGGGAGATGAAGAAGCTTGCACAGGATAGAATAGCATGGAGAGCTGCATCAAATCAGACTCTGGACTGAAGACCACAACCACAATAAGTTCTAGGGGACTGATGACCTCAGATTTTAAGTCCCACAGTGCTCATATGAAATATTTGAACCTCTTCACAGTCGGAAAATTTCGCGACTTCTGCAACTCAGTTACTCGATTGTCTGGATATTGTCGTCTGTGGTCGATGTGGGCGGTCTTCGTTACATATCAGCATCGCACACGTCTGTGCGGTCTTGGTCAAATTGTTGCCACAACCTCATCGCGACTGGACGCGACACTCCATTTGATCCACATAAAGTTAGGACTTCACGGTGAGTCTGTATGAAATTTAGACTTTTAGCGCACAATCGTCGTACTGTTCTGCATATTTCAGCTTTCGAATGCGTTCCTAGTTGGGGTGCGATTTCATTCACACATTATGATGCACCTGTTAAGCCCTACTGCAGAAGAACATTCTCTGCGGGGAACCCAGATCAGCCACTCTCCTCTTACGTTGCTCTATCGTTGTTCCCCAATGGTGGTAACGTGGAACGATATGTGTAGCCTACTTTTTGTGCTCCATTCGTGCATAATAAATCCTCTCTCTCTCTCTCTCTCTCTCTCTCTCTCTCAAATACTCTTAACTCTTGTTTCAATCGAGCTACTGAAATAATGTTTTATTTTTTTGAAAATGGGACGATGCACTTCTGCACTTCTTAAAGGTATTCTTAGGCTATAGAAAACCCGAGAACTGAGAAATTACACTAGTTAGCATCAGTGTCGAAAATTTTTCTATGAGTTTCCGAAGGATGCGGTAGAACTGACAGTCGGTAGAATTTTGCTATTAGGATGTACGAGTAAACACTTCTAGGCGGGGCTCTTAAAGCTAAGCCATTTTAAATCTTTCGACTGTTTGGATGAATCTACGAAAGCTGTTCACTTACGCAGTGAGGATGTAAATGTGGAAAACAGTTTTTCAAGACCCTTCTGATGCATCAGAACTTAGCTTATAGTTTCACTTATACCAACTGAGGGTGATTCTGTATCCTGTAGGAAGTAAAGCCAAGAGGATATGCCTTTAAACTTAGGTCTGTCTTCTTCCTGTGTATAATGACGAAGACTCGCATAAAAAAGTAACGAGGTGTATTTTACGCCGGGAGCCGCCTCCTGCCGCCTTGCCTTTCAACTTCAACACTTTATCGGGTAGTTTTTCTAAAGGTTTCAACGTCACTATTAACGAGTGTTGTTTCACTGTACATGTCTTTTCAAAAGTTTTCGATTGGCGTTAAGAAGGACGTTATTCCGTTACAAATAACATCCTTTGGTAACTCCTCTGATACAAGAGTTAATGTAGTATACATATGTTATGTTTTCAGCTATAAAGGGTATACGAACACGATACTGACAAAGCAGTAGGGGTGGTAGACGTAGTCTTTAAGTGTAAATCGAAGATAGGAACCAATAACTGGAAATGGTATCCATAGGCACTATGGAGTGTCGAAATTATAAGGATCAACGCCTGCGTGTAGGCCACCCTTCTAGCAACTAACGTCAGTTTGTATGCTGGCGGACCGCAATTCGAAGTTTCGCAAACGTCCAGGCAGTGTTCAGGACGTTACATGCCCTCGAACGCATCGTTTCATTTTGGAAGCGCCCTGTTTGCTGTCGCCAGCGTACAAATTGAAGTTTGCTGTCGAAGGAGTGGTGTAGCGGCAGGTGTGGTCTATACAGGGTGTTACAAAAAGGTACGGCCAAACTTTCAGGAAACATTCCTCACACACAAATAAAGAAAAGATGTTATGTGGACATGTGTCCGGAAACGCTTAATTTCCATGTTAGAGCTCATTTTAGTTTCGTCCGTATGTACTGTACTTCCTCCATTCACCGCCAGTTGGCCCAATTGAAAGAAGGTAATGTTGACTTCGGTGCTTGTGTTGACATGCGACTCATTGCTCTACAGTACTAGCATGAAATACATCAGTACGTAGCATCAACAGGTTAGCGTTAATCACGAACGCGGTTTTGCAGTCAGTGCAGTGTTTACAAATGCGGAGTTGGTAGATGCCCATTTGAAGTATGGATTAGCACGGGGCAATAGCCGTGGCGCGGTACGTTTGTATCGAGACAGATTTCCAGAACGAAGGTGTCCCCACAGGAAGACTTTCGAAGCAATTGATCGGCGTATTAGGGAGCACGGAACATTTCAGCCCATGACTCGTGACTGGGGAAGACCTAGAACGACGAGGACACCTGCAATGGACGAGGCAATTCTTCGTGCAGTTGACAATAACCCTAATGTCAACGTCAGAGAAGTTGTTGCTGTACAAGGTAACGTTGACCACGTCACTGTATGGAGAGCGCTACGGGAGAACCAGCTGTTTCCGTACCATGTACAGCGTGTGCAGGCACTATCAGCAGCTAATTGGCCTCCACGGGTACACTTCTGCGAATGGTTCATCCAACAATGTGTCAATGCTCATCTCAGTGGCCGGCCGAAGTGGCCGTGCGGTTAAAGGCGCTGCAGTCTGGAACCGCAAGACCGCTACGGTCGCAGGTTCCAATCCTGCCTCAGGCATGGATGTTTGTGATGTCCTTAGGTTAGTTAGGTTTAACTAGTTCTAAGTTCTAGGGGACTAATGACCTCAGCAGTTGAGCCCCATAGTACTCAGAGCCATTTGAACCATTTGAACTTCATCTCAGTGCAAATGTTCTCTTTACGGATGAGCCTTCATTCCAACGTGATCAAATTGTAAATTTTCACAATCAACATGTGTGGGCTGACGAGAATCCGCACGCAATCGTGCAATCACGTCATCAACACATATTCTGTGAACGTTTGGGCAGGCATTGTTGGTGATGTCTTGATAGGGCCCCATGTTCTTCCACCTACGCTGAATGGAGCATGTTATCATGATTTCATACGGGATACTCTACCTGTGCTGCTAGAACATGTGCCTTTACAAGTACGACACAACATGTGGTTCATGCACGATGGAGGTCCTGCACATTTCAGTCGAAGTGTTCGTACGCTCTTCAACAACAGATTCGGTGACCGATGGATTGGTAGAGGCGGACCAATTCCATGGCCTCCACGCTCTCCTGACCTCAACCCTCTTGACTTTCATTTATGGGGGCATTTGAAAGCTCTTGTCTACACAACCCCGGTACCAAATGTAGAGACCCTTCGTGCTCGTATTGTGGACGGCAGTGATACAATACGCCATTCTCCAGGGCTGCATCAGCGCATCAGGGATTCCATGCGACGGAGGGTGGATGCATGTATCCTCGCTAACGGAGGATATTTTGAACATATCCTGTAACAAAGTGTTTGAAGTCACGCTGATACGTTCTGTTGCTGTGTGTTTCCATTCCATGATTAATGTGATTTGAAGAGAAGTAATAAAATGAGCTCTAACATGGAAAGTAAGCGTTTCCGGACACATGTTCACATAACATATTTTCTTTATTTGTGTGTGAGGAATGTTTCCTGAAAGTTTGGCCGTACCTTTTTGTAACACCCTGTATATTTTCGACTCTGTAGCAATGGCGTCAAACTCGAGGCCTACGGGCCGCACGCGGCCCTTAGAGGTTATTTCTGCTGCCCGCCCTGCCAATATAACGGTATGTATATATCGTGTCAGCTTTATAAGCACAGGAGAACAATATCCGATTAGCAGTGAATTTTTGGTAGACAATTTCTAAGGAGATTCCACTCTGATGTGTTGCAGACTCCGTCGGTAGTCTCTGCCATTCAACACACTAGGTCGGCCTGTACGCTTTTGTGCTATACGTGTCCCTTCACGTTTCCACTTCAATATCACATCGGGAACAATGGACCTAGGGATTTTTAGGCGTGTGGAAATCTGGCGTACAGACGTATGACACAAGTGACACCCAATCACCTGACCACATTCGAAGTCCGTGAGTTCCGCGGAGCGCCCCATTATGCACTCTCATGATGTCTAATGACTACTGAGATCGCTGATGTGGAGTACCTGGCAGTAGGTGGCAACACAACGCACCTAATATGAAAAACGTATGTTTTTGGTAGCGCCCGGATACTTTTGATCACATACTGTATCTTTGGGTAAACATATCAAGGTCACACAACAACAGACTGCATGGTCTAAATAATCCTCCAAACAAAGTATTCTAGAACTCTTCAAAATTGTAAGATTCTAAGTTAAATACTGAACTTTAAACTCTCAGTTTGCACTTCGTTTGCTGTGCATGATTTCGATCATCATTTGAGAGGAGCCTCAAGTATTCCTCAAATATATTTTATTTCTAACTTCTAGACAAATCCTCTGAAAAATAAAAAATATTCTAATAAAAAATTCGTTTGACTATATTTGTGCCAATTTTCTTTTAGTTTCAAGCTTTGTTAAAAGAAGGGTAACTCTTTTGACACATCATTTGCTTCGTACCGTCTGCTGTTCTCGATATGTCCTTATCTTAGTACTTGATTTGAAGGAAGTAAATGATGCCATTTTCACAGTTAAGTGTCACAGAAATGTAAATTTTATGTGCTCCACGCCTTGGCCTTAAGGAGATAAACTTTTGACGCATTAACTGCCATCCTAGTGTCTTCTGTTTTCGAAATATTCTAAATTTAGTAGCTGATTCGAAGGAAGCCATCTTGACAGTTAAACGGAGTAACTCTTTGTGTCCAAAATAGGTATGCCTTCAAGAAGAGGACTTTTTGACGCTTCATTTACGTAGATAGCAGCAGCTGCGACTTGTTACTTAAGTTCATCTCCCCACAGACCATTAATTAAATTTACCCTAATTACTTTCATGCAACTGAACTTTTTCTTTTTTTTTTCTTTTTTTTTTTTTGCAAAGCTCGACCTCATGCTGGTCAGTTTCATATTCCATTTGTGTTTTTTACATTCTCAGTATGAATATGAAAATTAGGACAAAACTGTATTGAGTAATTTTCCCCCAAATTACGAATTAATTACTTAATTGCTCACTTTCGAGCAGTTCATATACATACGAACATACACTGTTTCATTTAAATACTAAGTGTTGCGCTGGTCAGTCTGATATTCCATTTGTCTATTTTCCACATTTCGTTTCTGAAAATTCGGGAAAAGTTTTTCTCCCAAAATCTAATTAGGTTTTTCTTAATCCTGTTTACTTCAAGCCAATAAAACGTACTCCACAAGCTAAGACGGCCCACGGGTAAATTTGATGCCCCGATACCCCTTGCCGATTTCCCATCGTTTGTTCGGCTAAGCTCAAAACTCTGACCAATGAGCAGTATCATATTTTCGAATTTCGGACGTAAATTCGGTTCCGGATTTTGTCCGACTGGATCTTTAGCACGACTTTCGAATCTCCAACTTAAAGCTAACTTCAGTGTTACTGGAGTCATTTTGCTTCTATTCTGAACACTGTTTCAGATTTTAACTAAACTAACAGCAATTTATTGTCGTATTAATAGTAGGAAGAATAAAAAGAACACAGAAGTAAAGGAAACGGTACAATACATGTAGGTTAATCGACATTAACCTCAGTATGGAGAAATATCAGATTGTTGAAATGGGAGTATATTTACGGGGCGATTCAAAGTGCAATGGCCACCTGCAACTAATCATAGGACAGGTAAATACTGGACAAATACTAAGTGGAAGAATCCACAGGATGTGTACACTACCAACCACCAGTATATGAGTATTACTCCACATCTTGGGATCGTCACTAGATAGATGAAACAGGGGAGATCCAAAGAAGGACAAGGTGGTTCGTCACAGGTTCCATAATTAAACGGAGAAGCTTGACGGAGATACTAATACAACTCCAGCGGCAGGCGATAAAAGTGGCGTAGTACTTCACGGTCAACTTTATCATTAGATTTACGACAGCGCACCTTTCTACAAGACTAGCCAGTGTATTGCTTTCTTTTAGGTTTGTTGTTGTAGTCTTCAGTACAGAGACTGGTTTGTTGCAGTTCTCCATGCTACTTTATCCTGTGCAAGCTTCTTCATCTCCCAGTACCTACTGCAACCTACATCCTTCTGGATCTGCTTAGTTTATTCACCTCTTGATCTCTCTCAACGATTTTTAACCTCCATGCTGCCCTCCAATACTAAATTGGTGATCCTTGATGCTCAGAACATGTCCTACCAACCGATCCCATCTTCTAGCCAAGTTGTGCCACAAATTTCTCTTCTCCCCAATTCTATTCAATACCTACTCATTAGTTACGTGATCTACCCATCAAATCTTCAGCATTCTTCTGTAGCACCACATTTTGAAAGCTTCTATTCTCTTCTTGTCTAAACTATTTATCGCCCATGTTCCACTTCAATACATGGTTACACTCCATACAAGTACATTCAGAAACGACATCGTGACGACTCGATGTTAACAAATTCCTCTTCTTCAGAAAAGCTTTTCTTTCCGTCACGTCTACATTTTATATCCTCTCTACTTCGACCATCATCAGTTATTTCGCTCCCCAATTAGCAAAACTCATCTATTACTTTAAGTGTCTTATTTTCTAATCTAATTCCCTCAGGATCACCCAATTTAATTCGACTAGGTTCCATTATCCTCGTTTTGCTTTTGTTGATGTCCATCTTATATCCTCCTTTCAAGACACCGTCCATTCCGTTCAACTGCTCTTGCAGACCCTTTGCTGTCTCTGACAGAATTATAGTGTCATTGGCCAACCCCAAAATTTTGGTTTCTTCACCATGGATTTTAATCCCTACTCCAAATTTTTGTTTTGTTTCCTTTACTGCTTGCTCCATATACAGATCCAATAACATCGGGGATAGGCTACAACCCTGTCTCACTCCCTTCCCAACCATTGCTTCCCTTTCATACACCTCGACTCACATAACTGCCATCTGGTTTCTGTACAAATTGTAAATAGCCTTTTGCTACCTGTATTTGAACCCTGCCTCCTTCAGAATTTGAAAGAGAGTATTGCAGTCAATATTGTCAAAATCTTTCTCTAAATCTACAAATGCTAGAAACGTGGTTTGCCTTTCGTTCATCTATCTTCTAACATAAAACGTAGGGTCTGTATTGCCTGACATATTCCAATATATCTACGGCATCCTAAATGAACTTTCCCGAGGTCGGCTTCTACCAGTTTTTCCATTCGTCTGTAAAGAATTAGTGTTAGTATTTTGCAGCCGTGACTTAACAAAGTTATAGTTCGGTAATTTCAATTTCCACATCAGTCAACACCTGCTTTCTTTGGGACTGTAATTATTATATTCTTCTTGAAGTCTGAGGGTATTTCCCCTATCTCATACATCTTGCTCACAAGATGGAAGTGTTTTTGTTAGGGCTATTCCTCTCAGGTCTGTCAGTAGTTCTAATGGAGTGTTGTCTACTCTCGGGGCCTTGTTTCGACTTAGGTCTTTTAGTGCTCTGTCAAATTCTTCAGCCGCGCAGGATTAGCCGAGCGGTCTCAGGCGCTACAGTCGTACACTGTGCGGCTGATCCCGGCGGAGGTTCGAGTCCTCCCTCGGGCATGGGTGTGTTTGTTTGTTCTTAGGATAATTTAGGTTAAGTAGTGTGTAAGCTTAGGGACTGATGTCCTTAGCAGTTAAGTCCCATAAGATTTCACGCACATTTGAATATTTTTTGAACAAATTCTTCACACTGTATCACATCTCCCATTTCATCTTCATCTACATCCCTTTCCATTTTCTTAATATTGTCCTCAAGTACATCGCCCTTGTGTAGACCCTCTATATACTCCTTCCACCTTCCAGCTTTCCCTTCTTTTCTTAGAACTGAGTATCCGTCTGAGCTCTTAATATTCATACACGTGGTTCTCTTTTCTCCAAAGGCCTATTTAATTTTACTGTAAGCAGTATCTATCCTACCCTAGTGAGATATGCCTCTACATCCTTACATTTATTCTCTAGCCATCCCTGCTTAGCCATTTTACATTTCCTGTCTCATTATCAGACGTTGGTATTCATTTTTTTCCTGCTTCATTTACTAGATTTTTGTATTTTCTCCTTTCATAAATTAAATTCAATATATCTTCTGTTATCCAAGGATTTATACTAGCCCTCGACCTATTACCTACTTGATCCTCTGCCGCCATCACTATTTCATCCCTCAAAGCCACCCATTCTTCTTCCACTGAATTTCTTTCTCCCATTCTTGTCAATCGTTCCCTAACGCTCTCCCTGAAACTCACTACAAAGTCTGGTTCTGTTAGTTTATCCAGGTCCCATTTTCTTAAATTCCCAACTTTTTGCAATTGCTTCAGTTTTCATTTACAGTTCATAACCAATGGAATGTGGTCAGGGTCCACAACTGCCCCTGGAAAAGTCTTGCAGTTTAAAACCTGGTCCCTAAATCTCTATCTTACCACTACATAATCTATCTGAAACGTTCCAATATATCCAGGCCTCTTCCATGTATGCAACCTTCTTTCATGATTCTTAAACCAAGTGTTAGCTATGATCAAGTTATGCTCTGTGCGAAATTCCACCAGGAGGATTCCTCTTTCATTCCTTACCCCCGTACCATATTCACCTACTACGTTTCCTTCTCTTCGTTTTCCCTATCGAATTCCATTCACCCATGACTATTAAATTTTCGTCTACCTTCACTATCTGAATGATTTCTTTTATCTCATCATACATTTAATCGCTGTCGTCGTCATCTGCGAAGCTAGTTGGCTCATTAAGTTGTACTACTGTGGTAGGCGTGGGCTTCGTGTTTATCTTGCCCACAATAATGCTTTCACTGTGCTGTTTGTAATAGATTAACCGCGCTCCCATTTTTTTTATTCATTATTAAACCTTGTCCTGCATTACCCCCATCTGATTTTGTACTCCTCCTGCCACCGAACTTCACTAATTCCCATTATATCTACCTTAACTTATCCATTTCCCTTTTTAAATTTTCTTACGTACCTGCCAAGATTAAGGAATCTGACATTCCACTCTCCGATCAGCAGAATGCCAGTTTTCTATCTCCTGATAGCGACGTCCTCCTGAGTAGTACCCGCCCAGGGATCCGAATTGGGGACTATTTTACCTCCGGAATATTTTAACGAAGAGGACGCCATCATCACGTAACCATACAGTAAAGCTGCATGCCCTCGGGAAAAATTACGGCTGTAGTTTCCCGTTCCTTTCAGCCATTCGCAGTACCAGCACAGCAAGTCCGTTTTGGTTGGTGTTACAAGGCCAGATCAATCAGTCATCCAGACTGTTGCCCCTGCAACTACTGAAAAGGCTGCTGCCTCTCTTCAGGAACCACACATTGGTCAGGCCTCTCAACAGATACCCCTCCGGTTGTGGTTGCACCTACGGTACGGCTATCTGTATTTCTCAGGCACGCAAGCCTCCCCACGAACGGCAAGGTCCATGGATCGGGGGGAGGTTTCTCCTACGTGTTGCTTATGAAAATACCATTAAGGTAACATTCGCGAATGGAGTGGAAAAAGGAGAAAGTTGGAGTGGAGGGGGAAGGGAAACACACCACCAAGTTACATAAAGCGACCTATGTACAGCTAATGTAGGTAACAGTTGTTGCATCCTCCCTAGTTGTTGAAGGTGGGGATTCCAGGAAACGTGCTTCTGGAAAACGTGCTTCTCGCATCGCTAGACAACAGTTCTAGCAAACCGTTTTAATAATTATATTGCGAAGTGAATGAATGACAATATTTAACTTTGAGAAATACGTAGATGTGTCATAAGCGAAGGACGCATGTAATATAATGAATGACCTTCAGTACAACAATTCCAATAGAAGTGAAATAATAGAGTGGATGCATCTATCAAGGTAGCTGTCTTGACGCTTCTGTAGCACTGGGCCACTACCAGTCGGGAACGGCGCTCATGTTCTCTTCGTCTAAAGGCCGCTGCTGTCCCGTTGTCGTCCTAGAGATGGGTCGGTCAGTGTGCTATTGGCTGGCTTCTTTTTCGCAGCCCCCTCAGCTCTGTCGTTCCCGACCGGCGTGCCGGCGCATCGCGTTATGCCGGAACAACGGTACACCACAAGCTAAATAATATGGACAAGATCTGAAAACCTCTCAACTGTAACTGCAGTTGGCAGCTACCTTTTCTGACGCACATCGGATCGACTATATCTTTAAGGCGGAGAGCCGCTATCTGAGATCTGTTGTTAGGCCGAGCCGGTCCTTAGGGACGGAGACTCAATTCGCAGAAAGAGCTCAGTCTGTCCAGCGGTGCTCTGAAAGAGACATGAGGCCACTGATTCGTTTCCGCTCCTTCCCTGAAAGTGGCTGGGCTGATTTTCTCGCACAGCACAAAAACATCACAGAAACCAAAAGAAACTAGTTAGTGTTTTGAGGTCGGCCAAAAGAAACATGTCCCATTCGACGCGTCTGATGTTTGGCGCTTCCCATGAAGTTTACGTTGGGATGCCTGGACGATCTGTTAGTACAAAGAATTCAGAACACAAGCCCTGCTGTAGGCAAAGACAAACGGAGACTTCTGCTGTGGATGAATACGCATTAAGCATTACGTGATAACATTCGGGTTCTTGCTGCGGTAAATAATACGACGTGCGTTTACGTTGAGACGCAGCGGAAATTTAGGTGTTTACCAACGTCATCGGTAGAGCAGAAAAAAGTTTTATAAAAAAAAAAAAAAACCACGAGTCATTTGTGATAGTCCATACGCCTCTGTCGATATGTGTTATACTGGATTCGAGAACTGTGTGCTGTGCAGCTTTATTCGAGTCATTAAAATGAATGTAGTGATTAATTGGATAAATGGCGCGGTGGTTCGTAAATGAAGTAATACACTATGGGCCCGGGGGTCTCGGTTACGATTCTCAATATTTCTCGGGATTTTATCTGTGGCTTATCAACTGTTCACCTCTTGAAATATTTGTTAACGCTAAAAACGTCGAGTTTAACCATTATTGGTTCCACAGTAACTAAATGTTCCCCATATAACTGGTTGGATATGAGTTGACGGTATGAAGCACAATGCTGCCTCCTATAAAGCCATATTTACTAAACGACTATCTGGTTCAAATCAATATTGGGCTGAAAGCTGCTTTACTATTTAGTTAGAGAGAAGATTTAAAATGCGTTTTTTTCTACGCTAGCAAGTACCAAGTAAACTGAACAACAGCAGGAAATATGAAGACTACAAGATATCTGCCTAACACAATGCAAAATGTTTCCTCACTAGCACACATTTGTAAAAGCAAGTACACATCTGTCGACAAAGTCGCAAGGTATTGAATGCGAACGGTTGCGGCACTTTCTCTCGCTACAGTCGCTAAACAAATTCGCGCGTCCACGCCTTCGGAGCCAGTTGCACTACAGAAACTAGAAAGCGATATCGCAATAAATTGCTCTCTGTACGTTAAATTTGAGCTTAACTAATTTAATATTACTAAAAAAAGAGAGTAAAAGTAATCGCTGATGGAGGAGAGAGTATTTTCGGGAGACTGTTACTATGAATCTTCTCGAGAAATGTGAAATAGAAGATGCTATGGCATTCAAGAATTTTATAGAGTGAGCCCTGCAATCTCGAAATCCTTCTGCGGATGAATGGAGAAATGATTTAGAAATAGTCCAACGTATTTATGGAAATCATTCAGCTTCGGTAATACTTGCCGTCATTGTCCAGCTCCTTGCAGTGGTAAATCATTTAACAGCTTGATGTATACCTTTATAATTTCAAAACATACGGTCTCGTGTATCATCCCAGAAACTCTAAGGTGTAAATACTTTGCTAAAAGGCTTTGTGAAGGTGAGAATTAACACTATTTTTACTGACAGAATATTTTATTTGGATAATGAATTTTTACACGTTGAACACCTTGCTGTATTTGCTTATAGGTTATGTGGGATCAAACACATAAATCCGTTTTTTAATTTGAACCGATTTTTTTTATCGTATGCGATATCCTCTGTTATTTTGACCTTATTTCATTTTTTATATAACAGTTTACAATTCCACCTGTTGTCAGGTGGTCCACGTGGAACAAAAAGATCACATATTGACATTTTGCTTTTTAGTTTAACACATTTATTTCACTTCAGTTTTTGAACTATATTGGCTAGCAGAGGTCTCTCAGAAGCAGAAATCTTTAAAATGCTGCCTAATCTTTGTGAACGAGATGCCACAGGCTTTTCTGACGACACTGTCGAAAACCTGAATCTTTCGTTTGATGACGGTTCCAGTTTGCGTTCAGACAGTGATGATGATAATGATTATGATAATGATCATCATCATCATAATGCAGTATCAATCAATTCTGAGCCTAATGATGTTCCTCTGCTGTATGTTTCAAACGAGAACCTGTAGCAGAGAACAGAACTAATTTTACTTTCTCCTCTCCAAACATTAGTGTTCATCCACATGTAATCCTAAAGCTTCAGGGACTACCATCTATCTCTAATTCTGAACGCTTTCTGAAGAAGAGAAATTTGTTAACATCGAGTATAGATTTAAGTGTCAGGAAGTCATTTCTGAAAGTATTTGTATGGAGTGTAGCCATGTATGGAAGTGAAACATGGACGATAAATAGTTTGGACAAGAAGAGAATAGAAGCTTTCGAAATGTTGTGCTACAGAAGAATGCTGAAGATTTGATGGGTAGATCACATAACTAACGAGGAGGTATTGAGTAGAATCGGGGAGAAGAGGAGTTTGTGGCACAACTTGACTAGAAGAAGGGATCGGTTGGTAGGACATGTTCTGAGGCATCAAGGGATCACCAATTTGGTACTGGAGGGCAGCGTGGAGGATAAAAGTTGTAGAGGGAGACCAAGAGATGAATACACTAAGCAGATTCAGAAGGATGTAGGTTGCAGTAGGTACTGGGAGATGAAGAAGCTTGCACGGGATAGAGTAGCATGGAGAGCTGCATCAAACCAATCTCAGGACTGACGACCACAACAACAACAACATGGACGATAATATTATACTAGTACTCGCTGAAGAGACCAATACGTTTGCTGCGAAAAACATTGCTGCAACTGGAACCCCAAATCAAAGGCTATCAAAATGATCTGACAGCAATACTAACGAAATGCGCAAGTTTTTGTGGATCATTCTCTGGATGAGATTTAAGCAGTTTTCCAAAATTGAGCCACTACTGGTCCGAAAAATGAATGTAGGTAAATGGGATTCCGAAAATATTAAGTCGGAACAAATCTGAGTTGTTACTTTCGATGCTGCATTTATCAAATAATGAGACAAAAGAGGTCTAAAAGAAAGGCTCTTCAAACTCTAGCAAATTTTGGATACTTCTGGGGCAGAAATTCAAGGAATCGTGCACTCTAGAATAATTATGTAACATGTCAGAATACGGTTAATATTATTGATACTCAAAACTAAGTATCAGTAGATACGTTCTGCCCATTCACCGGGACCGCAAAATCTTCTGATGTACATTTATAACATAGAAAACATGCCCGCAGGTATAGCCACAAAGTTGAAGTAAGACACGCCGAACGACTACGGGTGAGCACACGGGCTGACAGATGTTTCAAAATGTCCACCAGTGGGCACATGGCATTCAAACGTGTTAAAGAAGATAAGTTTACCGGCTACGTCAATGCTTACTGCTTAAATTTGATTATCAAAACTTGTACAGTTTTGGTATGGGTAGTCTCTGAATTTTGGACGAGAGTTTAACAACATAAAGTTTGGTTATGCGTCGTTTCTGAGTTTTTAACAGGAGCTTCACAATGTTGCGATTTACGAAGAAAGGAAGTGTGAGAATTTCTGTTTGCGCTGAGGATACTGATGCCGAGGAATCGATTGGAGGTCATATTACTTTAAGTGGTGTCGTACTCACGCATTTGAATTCACCATCCTTCCATAATACCCTATCTTTAATTTTAGTAAAACGTCATCAGCTTTCCTGGAAAAGCAGGTAACCATAGCAATTCGACTTTTTCGGAGAAAGACCACCTTCTCTTTCAAACGGACAACTTGTTGTGTTCTCTCCTGATTTGCAATTTTATACTATGGAATTTTTTCTCCATGCCGTGTTGTGACCTTGTTGCATAGCATTACCTTCATTTGCTTCTGTTTTTGTGGTGGTGTAAAGTCACATCCCAAGGGCACGAGAGATGCTGAAAATCTTCATTTGTTTTCAAAATCTAATTTTGTGTTCTTGGAGACATTGAAAATAGGTAGTGACTCGGAAAACGTACTGACTACAAGTCGCCTAACATTGTCGTTTGCTTCTCTTTTCGATGGAGAGAAGATTCCAGTTATAGGGTGTTTCCTAAAGATTCACTTGATTTCTGAAGACTATGCTCTCTACATGAAAGAAGAAAGAAACTTGATATAATTCGAACTTCCACATCGAAACTAAATGTTTGCCTTGGCTGCAATTGTAAAGGGCCCATTCATGTGGTAGCTGGTATGAGCAGCTCTCGTTTCATTTCCCAATATGATTCAAGTTTACGATAACACAGCAACAAAACCTTTTCAGCAGCACCCACTGGCACCTGTATGTGCGTTTCTTAGTGCTTAAGAATCGGTCTTAACAGATGAATGGACCCCGTATTGCACCACTGGTCGGCAACATCACTTGATCCACAGTGTGAAACTTTCTATTCCTAGAGACGCCTGTCCTTCCAACAACTCAAGGTGAACTGCACCTCCACATAATAATAGCAGTGAATGTAGTAGCTACAGGCACTCTTGCAAAAGTATGAGATGGTTTGATTACAGTGTGGATGTTCCTCGGGTGTTCAGTAGGTAGCAAATCGAACATTTGTGAGACTTAAATGAAAACTTTGATTCTAAACGTAATTGAAGAAGGCAGCAACAGGTTGTGTGGGCATGCATGTGAAAAACATACCGTTGCAAAAATGGAATGATTCTGTTGTGAATAACAAATCCAATGAACAAAAAAATGAAAAACGGCATTCTGTCACAATTGTCATTTTATTTCAATTCACGACGCTTTTAGAGCCCTGGAGCCTCGTCTTCAGGCGCTTTGACAGTCTGTCTGAGTTTGTTCCACATTTAGGTTAGTTCTGGTCTAATGAAATAGTAAACACATGGTTTCGAAACAAAATATGAGTAAATATGTTCATGTGTATCTATACATTTTCGATTGTGCAGCACATTTGTAAAAACAGTAAAAATGTGCTGTAGAATGGGATATACACTACTGGTCATTCAAATTGCTACACCAAGAAGAAATGCAGATGATAAACGGGTATTCATTGGACAAATAGATTATACTAGAACTGACATGTGATTACATTTTCACGCAATTTGGGTGCATAGATCCTGAGAAACCAACACACAGAACAACCACCTCTGGCCGTAATAACAGCCTTGATACGCCTGGGCATTGAGTCAGACAGAGCTTGGATGGCTTGTACAGGTACAGCTGCCCATGCAGCTTCAACACGATACCACAGTTCATCAAGAGTAGTGACTGGCGTACTGTGACGAGCCAGTTGCGCTGCCACCATTGACCAGACGTTTTCAATTGGTGAGAGATCTGGAGAATGTGCTGGCCAGGGCAGCAGTCGAACATTTTCTGTATCCAGAAAGGCCCGTACAGGACCGGCAACATGTGGTCGTGCATTATCCTGCTGAAATATAGGGTTTCGGAGGGATCGAATGAAGGGTTGAGCCACGGGTCGTAACACATCTGAAATTTAACGTCCGCTGTTCGAAGTGCCGTCAATGCGAACAAGAAGTGACCGAGACGTGTAACCAATGGACCCCCATACCATCACGCCGGGTGTTACGCCAGTATGGCGATGACGAATACACGCTTCCAATGTGCGTTCACCGCGATGTCGCCACACACGGATATGACCATCATGATGCTGAAAACAGAACCTGGATTCATCCAAAAAAAAAAAATGACGTTTCGCCATTCGTCCACCCAGGTTCGCAGGCGCTCCTGTATGTGATACAGCGTCAAGGGTAACCGCAGCCATGGTCTCCGAGCTGATAGTCCATGCTGCTGCAAACGTCGTCGAACTGTTCGTACAGATGGTTGTTGTCTTGCAAATGTCCCCACCTGTTGACTCAGGGATCGAGACGTGGCCGCACGATCCGTTACAGCCATGCGGATAAGATGCCTGTCATCTCGACTGATAGTGATACGAGGCCGTTGAGATCCAGCGCGGCGTTCCGTATTACCCTGCTGAACCCACCGATTCCATATTCTGCTAACCGTCATTAGATCTCGACCAACGCGAGCAGCAACGTCGCGATATGATTAACCGCAATCGCGATAGGCTAGAATCCGACCTTTATCACAGTCGGAAACGTGATGGTACGCTTTACTCCTCCTTACACGAGGCATCACAACAACGTTTCGCCAGGCAACGCCGGTCAACTGCTGTTTGTGCATGAGAAATCGGTTGGAAACTTTCCTCATGTCAGCACGTTGTAGGTATCGCCACCGGCGCCAACCTTGTGTGAATGCTCTGAAAAGCTAATAATTTGCATATCACAGCATCTTCTTTCTGTCTGTTAAATTTCGCGTCTGTAGCACGTCATCTTCGTGGTGCAGCAATTTTAATGGCGAGTAGTATAATACGTGTGTGTGTATAAAATTGTTTACTCGTTCTGTGCTTCAAACCCTGTATCCAGTACTGGAAACAAAAGAATTAACCTAAATCTTTAAAAAAAAAATAGATGTAGAAGGTCAAAGTACCTGAAGATAAGGCCACAGGGATCGAAATGCATCGTGCATTGAAATAAAATCACGATTGTGACTGAAGGTGGATGGATGTTCTTTATTCTACAAATGTTATAGAGTCATGAAATAGCATTGACAATAATGGATGAAACTGGAGCAATTCCAGCCAAACTACGGAGTCGTGTGACTTCTATCACAAAAAGGAAAAAGAATAGCAGTCTGTTAAGGCCAACCCTACCACTTCTACGTGCTTGTGGTAGGCTTTATGGGACAGAAAGTTGTGTCATGTAATCATAGCTCTGAAAGGCATGAAACAAATGTACGTGATCTGATGTTAGCACAAATACTGTTGACTTCCTAGGAAAAAAAATTACTGTTCGGTGTAAGGAAGTCCTATGATCCCTATTTAGGGGGTGGGTGAGGGGTAGGAAATAAGTGAACCACGCATGAAATTTCACCAGAAAGTGGCGGGAAGAGAAGAAAAAGTTCGGGAAAGACGCCCCCTGCACATTCACAGGTGGGTTAGAGTGTGAACATGTAACATGTCATAATAATATAAAACTAATGATTTTACAATCAAAGCAATTGCTTCCGATGTTCCTAGGCTCATCAGCAACATTCTTCATCTTATTTAATTTCTATTGGTCATGGTGGTGGTGGTGGTGGTGGTGGTGGTGATGGCAGTAAGATAAAAAACTAAAGTCGTATGACATGGACCCACAGTCTACCGGTGGCGTCTTTGACTAGAAATCAAAACATCATTGGTCCCGGTTTCGAACCAGTTCACAGCTTAAATTTTTAATAAAAAACATCACCAAAGGCGGCCGAATAAATCCGGGATAAGAAGCTACCTCATTCTGACAACGATGTTGCCAAAGAAGGGGGAGGTGTGAACTCCCTTACCCTTAGGGCGGCAAACTGCCCTGAGCGATGATCAACGGCATGAGGATGCAGAAGACAGTACAAACCACTGCATTAAAATCACATAATGTGTTTCCTCAGGCCTTTTAAACTGTAATTCAAGTAGTTTGTCATGATGATCTCTCCAACTACAAAAGTTTACGGACAGGTCCCCCATTTGGATCTCTGAGAGACGACTGCCAAACAGGAGATGGCTATGAAAAAAAAATTGAATAACCTACGGAATGGTAAAATTCTACGAGTCTGTGCGTGGAATTTCAGATTTTTTAACGTGGTAGAGAAGCTAGAGAAACAGAAAAGGGAAATGCAAAGGCTCAGTTTAGATATAGCGGTTGCCAGTGAAGTAAAATGGAAAGAAGATAAAGGATTCCCGGTCAGGCGGAAATTGGGTTAAGATCAGACGTAGCTGCAAATTACGTAACGGGAGCATTATTCCTTATGAATGGAAAGGCAGGCCAGAGAGTGAGCTACTGTAGACAGTTCAGTGTTCTCATCAGATTCAACAGCAAACCAACACCGACAACAATAGTTCCGGTATAGATGCCAGTAATAAAAATTAGAGAAGTTATTTGAGGTTATTTAACGGGTAAATGGAGATGAAAATCTAATAATCATTGGAGATTGGAACGCGGCTGTAGAGAAAGGAATAGATGAAATGGTTACGAAAGAATTTGAACTTGGCAGTTGGAATTAGAGAGGAAAAAGACTAATGGAGTTCTGTTGTATACTTCAGCTTATAGTAGTGGATGAGGTATACTTGAAAAATGCCCAGAGGCACGGAATGATTCCAGCTCGATTACATCATGATCGGACAAAGATTCCTAAATCATGTATTGTATTTTAAGGCGTACCCTGGAGCAGATATAGACTCAGATCATTATTTAGTAATGACGAAGAGTAAACGGAAGTATAAGAGAATCATCCGGAAGAATCCGTGAACAAGGGAGTGCGATGCTGCAGCCTGATGAATGATAAAAGCCTATGCTCTAAGGACGTGGATATTGCGACAAACAGTACCACAGTAGGCTGCTCAAGCTAATAGGAATGGACATTTGGAAAAGAGCAACCAAAGATGTTAGGCTGTCTCATATGGGTTCAAGGAAGAAACTTTGGGTAACAAAAGAAATACTACAGTTGACTGACGAAAGGAGAAAGTACAAAAATGTTTAGGGAAAGGAATCAGCAATATTAACCACCTATGAATGAGGTAAATAGTAATTGCATTCTAATGAGGATAGAATATGGATTGAGAGTAAAATCAAAAGAAATAAAGTAATGAGAAGCATCAGAAGTAAGAATAGAGAGAAACTGGTTACGAAGTTAACGAATCCTGCTACTTTGGAGGCAAAATAGTCTATGACGGCCGAAGCAAACAGGACATAAAAAGTACATTAGCGCAGACAAAGAGGACATTCGAGGCCAGGAGAAGCAACACAATAAAACACAGGAATAGAAGATTCCACCAATAGCTTTATTGTGAACACTTATTTTGAGCTAGAAATAAAAAATGTCAGGATATGAGCACACAAAGGGCGATGTAGTATTAGTTTCAAGGTAATACGAAGGGTAGTGCAATGGTCAGTACTCTGTCGATTCAAAATCTTTTTCGATGTCACCTTTTTTGTATTTGGTAAGAAGTTGCAGCTAACAAACACACTGTGAGAAACGCTTATATATATTGTCTCCTAGTGCGCCCTCCTTTCTCTCCGACTTCACCGCAGCGAAGCGATGCGTCTGGAAGCGTGTGCCGTGAAAACTGAGTAGGGGCTGGCCATTGTCAGTGCCTGTCCTTTGTTACTTCGGCAGCAAGCAAATACGAGCGTCTTTCAGTCACGCTATTCAGCAATTGAATGGCGCTCTGCCCATCTGTCGTCTTCATATAGAATGGTAATTGCTATTCATTTCATACCCGTATTTCACCCTCGTTAGTCTCACGCTAGTCTCGAGCGATTTCCTTAAAGAGGACACCTTATGAAAGCATATATCCTTGTTCGGTCTCATACCGGTAAGCTCAAAATACAAGGCATGACCAAAAATTTCCAGTGTGAGGCCATTGCTGCAGTGTTACGCAGCGTAGCGCGACTCTAATGCTGCTATGCAAACACCGAGATATACACAACGGATTAGTAGCACATTCATATCTTCTCGACGTACGTGCCGGAACCGCGGAAACGTGAACTACAGCGACATTAGCAAATGTGTCAAAACAGGACGAACGGGCTGTTACTATTTTGTTGGCTTTCGAAGAGAAAACACCGGCAGATATCCACTGGAGAATGAGTAATGTGTATGGGGCACTGTGTCTGTCGAAAACCGCCGTTGTGGAAAACTGCTTCATGCTAGTGCACGTCCCCATATCGTAAATGTCGTCATGCAGAAGTTACCCAAACTCAAGTGGGTGACAGTGGAGCACCCACCCTATGGTACTACTCTCTCTCTCTCTCTCTCTCTCTCTCTCTCTCTCAATGCAGTTAGCCCGCTTTCGGTCCCTTATAAAAGGCCCTAATGGGTCGACGATTTCTGTCTGACGAGGATGTGCAGCAGGCAGTTACGCACTTCTTCACGCAGCAGGACACGGTTTTGTACCAAATTAGTACTTCAGACTAGTGCGTCAGTGGGATGACTGGCTCAATGCCCACGGCGATTTAGCCTGATTGGTATACCACCGATCCTGAACTTATAAATGTTATCGCCGTTATTCTCCTAAACTTTTAGTTGTAAACACTGAACAATTGTCAACGACCAGCTTACTGAACAGTGGTAAGCTATTTTGCATATCAATACAAAAACTTTATTTTGATGTATTAGGTAATTAGTTGGGACGGATTCACTGAATGACGCATGTAAAATATTTTTAAGCCCTTATACAAACAATCCTTCAGTTTCCATGAACGCGTGGAGAGACAACTAGGTTCCACATCTACGTCTGTAGCATGTAAGTCACGTTGTAGTGTGTGGGGGGTGGGTACGTGTAGTAACAGTATCATTGCACTCCTTAATCCATTCGGCCGGCCCTTGTGGCCGAGCGGTTCTAGGCGCTTCAGTCTGGAACCGCGCGACCGCTACGGTCGCAGGTTCGAGTCCTGATCGGGCGTGGATGTGTGTGATGTCCTTAGCTTAGTTAGGTTTAAGAAGTTCTAAGTTCTAGGGGACTGATGACCTCATAGTGCTCAGAGCCATTTTTTTAATCCATTCGGGAACGGAGCTTGACAGGAACGACTGTCGCTATGACCTTCATATGATCTCAAATTTCCCAGGGTATCCAGTTGTGTGTGGGAGACAGCAAATGCTAACCGACTCTTCTTCAGTTAACCTCCTGGTATTTTTAACAGTAAGCCTCTCAGTGATTCACAACACCTCTCTTGTAGCGCCTACCACTGGAATACCGAAGTTTACTATATGAATCCGCGACGAGAAGCTCTGCTCTACACCCGCCTCCTATATAAATCCTAGCTGGTAACAATCGCAGACGCACAAGCAATACTGCAGAAGCGGAACAACGAATGCTTTGTAAACTACTTCTTTCGTGGATGAATTACATTTCCTTAGGACACGCTGACTCTTACATAGAAGATTACAGCAACTAGCCACTTTTTACAATGCTATTTATTTATTTAAACAGTGCCGTTACCGGTTTCGAACCGACAGGTTCATCTTCAGACGGCTAGTTCAAGTTTCACATGAGATTTCTGCTTTTATTTCCCCAAATGACGAAATTTTCTTAGGGTGGTGTACATATATAAGTGCATTATATTGTTTTCACTGCTGCGAGATAATAAGCAATCTGGAGTGGAACATAATGGTACGGATTCTTCGTCATAAGTAACCGAAACATCTTCACTTTAATTATTTGTTTTCATCGCTTAGATCGTTGAGAGGCACAATTATAGTTAAAAAGTCATTGTCTCACATCTTGTTTTGGTTTGCAGGGCACCACCACTCCAAGAAAATTTCGTCAGCTGGGGAAACAAAAGGCGAATTCTAACGCAAAACGTGAACTAGCCGTCTGAAGATCAACCTGTCGGTTCGAAACCGGTAACGGCGCTGTTTAAATAAATAAATAGCGCTGTAAAAACTGGCTGATTGCAATAATCTTCTGTTTAAGAGTCAACCTATACTTTACACACAGGCACGGGCTCAAAATGTCAGTTTTTAACAAAATAGCATTTGCTTAGAATTTTTCCAGTCGGTATCAACATTGTGCCTCCTTTCCCAACAACCGTGGAAGTGCCGCAAATCGTCTCTCCAGCGCATCCTACACATGTATGATGCGATTAAGTCATGAGAACGGGCAGGCCAATCCATTTGGCCGAATACCCCCTCGTTCCAAGATCTCATCTACGTGTTCTGTTCGATGCGGTTGCTCATTTTTATCCATAAAAATGAAGTCGTGGCCGAATGTATCCCTTGAAAGACGCACAGAGAAAGGAGTGCAGCGCCACAATAATATTGATCGGTGAGTGAACCTGTTAGTCGTCAAGACGCCCATGCAACAATATACCTCCCCACACCATAACACCTAGACCACCAAAACGATCATGTTGTTCATTGCTGGGCGTACACCTAGGTCTATATGGAACAAGGTTGGAACACGTAATGCATAGAGGAACAAAATTCTCAGATCCTCCTTTGTGGGCAGCTTTGGACTACAGCACTTGAACCGAAGCTCACCCTTGAAACCAGCTATGCTCTCATCTATATCCATATTTCTTCGTGGTACATAATTTTCTTTTACATTTATTACCCACATATTCGCTGATCAGCTTCAATTTGTATTTTCTGGTGCGCAAAATCTCATGTGCTGCGACGCAGTAATTAAATGCATCATACAAAATATCTGGATAAATCTGAGACGAGAGGAAACATAGGTGAAAAATGAGTAAGGTCTATCTCATCTTTAGTAAAATAGTCCTCTAGTTCTCCCTTTAAATTCAGAGCCACGATCAATGTAAGACCAAGGAATGCCCACATTTATTCTGACTGAAAGTTTTTCCATGAGTTCCACGTGTATTCTGCAGTTTTCCAACTATTTCACGTTTGATGCAGTCATAATTTGGCTAATAAGATAGTGAAAACCATCTGAAAATATTGGGTTCATCGTTGAGTGTGTATTTCGAGAAAGAGTGGATCCCTGTTGCCTGACGGAGCATGCGAACTGAATAATATTACCGTCACATTGTCACTTTCTTATTCGTAAGAGTAGAGGAAGAAAGAATAGGATTTAACGTCCTGTCGACATCGTGGTCATTAGCTTAGAATGTTTCAAAGTTGGGGATGGAAATCGACCGTTCCCTTTCAAAGGGACCACTCCGACATTTGGCTGGAACGATTCAGGGAAATCTTTCTTTCAATTCTTCGTCGCTGCTTTGAGATTTACTAGGGCTACGCACAGGAATAGATTCTTCTTGCTCAATCTCATCACAGCTTCATCTTCAGTATCTTCCCAATATCACCTCAAGATGTCACTGACTCTTACACACCTTGTTCCCGCCATCTTCGTACAAGCAAAAAGCGCGAGCAAAACACAAAATCGCTTACGCACCTCTAAACTCTCTGCCTGCTGTGCAATAAAGCGAACAGTTACTGTTAGCTGTTGGTCAGAGTTGGTACTACGTGACGAAGCCTGAAGCGAGCAGAACAGGCGGAAAAAATTGAAAAAAAAATTAAAAAATGAAAAACCGCCTGTCCGATCACGTCCGACACCGCAGCGCAAGCGAAATATTATTATGTCGGACGAGATCCGACATTAGAGCGGAAAGGGTTAAAGTGCATTTGATGGAGGATGTCTTGCAGGAAGGTATTGTAAAATCATTAAAATTGTGGCTACGGCTCCTTTGAATTTATTCCACCTCAATTTTCCAGCAGTGCTGTCCAACGAGGGACAGGGTGATATAGATATAGCTGTTATCATCTTGGCTGAAATGGACGGATATGTGCCGTCCGTGACGATTTTTCCACGTAAAGTCTAATGGACAGCAACAACCAGCACACCATCATGTCCTCAGCGGGCGTAACTGTGTTAGTGCGTGGGACACTGACGGATATGGCTCTGTGGACTTTGACATGTAAAGATGCCCCCACAGAATACCTAGCGATTATGATATGGATTAACCAAGTGAAATAACGGTCCAATTTGCTACCGCATCGGAACTGAGAGACAAGAGAAATATTACCAACAAATGTTCTATCTCTTGTCTGTGGATGAATCAGATTTCTTCCTTACTACAGGCGTGTCAGTTTCCAAAATAAATGATAGAATGAGGGACAGGGAGAAGACAACGAACATTTAACAGGTAAGCAGCAAATGAAGGGAATAAATTGCGATGTAGCGTTATCACAGCTTGGGGACGACATAATCTCAAAATTTTCCGTTACTTGACGGAAAGCCAGTCTTCCGGAGAAAATACAAATAGTACAAGTAAAACAACTGACGTAAAACTGTAGCACGTCCAGTTCTTAGAGAGCCCTACAAAGTGAAATTTGATGAACTGACAGAAGTGCTAGAGAGTCGTTGTTGGCCATGAGGGAAATGAAATGCAAAAGCAGTGAGCGGCAAGTGCGACAGTATTTACGCATTAACACTGGTGAATGCATTGTACAGGTGTACTTACGGCGGGCGATGTACACACGTGCCTACTCCACCGACGTGACTGTGCAAAAGACTGGTCCCAAAGTAATAGAAACCAATTCGTGTTAAATAGAACTAGAGCAACTGCGGCACTCCCTGGTCAGCAATACTGTTGTGAACCTGCATACGAATGAGCACCTTCTGGTATCTGCAACTGAATGGCGGCATGAAATTCAGAAGGATACCGCTGACAGCTGGTAAAATTAGATGAAATGTATTCGCAGTTCCGATTATGGATAACCATTAGCTGTATAATGTAACGAAGACAATGAAGATTTATGCCAGTCCAAGACGCGATTCGGAATTTCCCGCTTATCTCAACCTGTCGCCTTACATTTAGGCTATCCGAGCAAGACCTACAGACAGGCCCAAACTCCCACATGTCGACAACCATGTGTCTAAAACCGACAGTCACACATCCATTACGTATATTCCCATACAGGAGAGGCATTTTAATTGAACGTCGCTTGCCCTGTGTCAGCAGATAAATATATTTCTGAACGATCATCAACTAACGCCAACTGCTGCCAGCGAAAGAATTAGGGCTCTCCGAATACCGCTATCTGGAGGTAAATTTACAGCTTTCATCTCTACATATGCTTCCACACCGTGATGTAGACACTAAAGATCACTTTTATAACCTTCTGAGCACAAGCATCGCCAATATACCACCTCGAGACAAACTCTTATTACTTGGCAGTTTCAACGGAGAATTGGTAAATACCATCAACTATGGAACAAAGTGGTGAGGAATGCATAGCTTGACAACTGAAACGCTAATGGTCTACTGCATCCTGGTTTATGTGCTGGACATGACTCCTTGACACCAGCACTCAGTTCCGCCTGCCTAATCGCGACAACACCACATGGATGCATCCTTGCTCGAAGCTGGGCTACATCATCTGAAAGTAATGTGATAAAAAGGCTGCCCTTTGTCACCAGCACCGCAAGAAACGATGATGACTGCTGGACGGATCATAAGCTCCAATTCTGCCGGTAGACACTCTCAGTCTGTCGCAAACCAAAAAGATACATTCACAACCTGCATAGGTGGAAATTAAACTTTTCTAAACTTCAAATTAAATCCACTGCTCCAGATTACAGAAAAGCAATCTCAAATAAGCTCGCTAGTCATACAGTCAGTATTAATAGTGCAAATCAAGAGTTGATCACACTTCAGAAGGTCATTAATGAGCCAACAAAAGAAACACTCACTTCTGTAAAGAAAAAAGACTGGACTGGACTGATAAAATAATGAAGTTATGGGCCTGATCAACGTCTCCAAGATTCATCTTCCATTGCGAAGAAATCACATTTCATCGAAATTAAGGGGAAATATCAGGCACAAATTTGGCAAATCAAGAACAACTGAGGGCATTAAAAAGCTGAAGACCTGCGAAACTTCTATGCAGGCATAAATGAGGTACATGTTCCAATTCAGTCCTCATCAGGAACACTGAATACTGCTGACAATTCTATCACTTTAACTGAGAACGTAAAAATCTTAGTGCTTTGGAAAGAACATTTCTGTATGCTTCTAAATCGTGCCTCCCTTGTTGCCGAGGACAGTGTTTGTGATATCACTCAGCAACCCTAACAACTATGGATGCACTTCCAGTCACATACAAAGACTATCAACTAAGACCGAGAAAGGCTCCTGGTCCTGATGACAATCCTCTGGAATTGATATAAAATGGAGATACACAATTGAAAGCTAGACTTTTTACATTGATTCTCTAAATTCGGGACACTCAAGAAGTACCCGGCGACTTGAAGAATGCTACCATCATCTTCAAGAAAGGCAACCGAAGTTTATATGGAAATAACCCTGGTATATCGCTACTGTCAGCTGCAGGTAAAATTCCCGCAAGAATTCTATTAAATTGGCTCCAAATTATTTCAGAGAGGAGTTTGCCTGAATATCAATGCGGCTTCCGAGTCTTCAGAGGCACAATAGATCGGTTTGTGCGCTAGATAGCTCCAGGAAAAATCAGAGTGCAGCCGTAGACTCTACATTTACTTATCTATGGCCTGGAAAAAAGCCTTGATTCAGTACCTAGATCTGCCATGTGGATGGCACTAAGAAACTTTGAATGTCCTGAACACTGTGTGCAACTGGATGAAGCTCTTTATGATGGCAGGCCTGGACAGGTTCTTCACGGTAACTCTGCATCGGATTCGTTCCCAATCACTCAGGATTTGAAAGAAGGCTGTGTGCTTAAAATTGCAGCCCTCTTTACTCTACACATGGTTGCCATGGTATGTGAATCATCTGTAAGCAACCAGGCATGGAGATTAAATTTCTTTTTGATGGAGGTCATTTCATCCTTGCGAGATTTCGTTTACAAAGATTTGCCCAGGTTACAGAACTATAGCATGCTGATGACATTGCATCTCGTGCTCTAACACCGGCTCAGTTGAAACAATCAGTCAACTGCCTTTAAATTGCATGTGATCGCTTTGTTCTTACCATCAATGCGGAAAAAACTAAGGTACTCTCACAATCCAGCCCACGACCCACCACTGCTGACACAGATATGCTGTTGTGAATATCCCAGTCGCACATTTCCCGGTGGATCGCGTCCATTATGACATAGTACTAGCAAAAGTTGCAATAATTACAGTTCTTTGCTTTAATTACGCTTAAGCTGCTGCCTGCACACCATCATAGCAATTTAGTAGCCAAAACACAACTTCCCCTCTCTTATTAGTCATTTAGCATCAGCGACAAGTCAGGAAATATTAACTCAGTTAATGCAATCTTCTGTAATCTACAACCATCATATTCATTTTATAATAAATCTTTGAACATGACACTGTTGAACAAACAATTTTAAAGTATTTTAAGGGTTAGTGGTTTTTTTACCATTCTTGATGATAATGAAGAACATAGTTGTAAAGCGACTTTTTTAAATTTGCCAACACCCCTTTTAAAGGAATCACCATTAACGTAACTTACCACGTCATTATGCATTTCCCAAACATTGTCATCAATTAGATAAAGTTTCATTACTGCAATTTAAAATGTAGGTACATTACGTGGACTCATTGCACACAGTGTTCATCTGTAGTTAGTTCGCCGCCCGGTAAATGAGACGCGCCTTTTTAGTAGCTTTCAATAGCAGCAGCAGCGGCAGTTTCCAGAGAGCAATTGCCAGAGCGTTATTCATGGCCACAAGTATGCGAAAAGAGAAAAAGAAAAAAACTGCGTTTCAGATTTCAAGGGACTTCCTTTCATACGACGATAAATCAGTTAAGGTTTTGTCAAATTTCATATCAGAGAAATAAGGAAGTATGAAACAAGAGTGTTACGATTTTTGAAGGGAACGCAGGTAGAAGCTGGTGTTCTTTATTAGGGAACTCAGAACACTTCCCTGGAAATCACAGAGTCAGATTAACTTCTTTTCGATTGACTGTTTGCAATAGACGCAATTTCTCGAACAACCTTTCAAACTGTCCAAGCAAAGCAACTGCCAATGCAAAACCAATAAATAGAAACTACCAGTAGAACTAACAACAACAGGTTTTTAAATAAATTTTTAAGCGGAAGTGCTTAAAGTTAATGAAACAGGACATTGTGGCGATTGCGCAATGACGCATCTGTAGCGGTTGCAAGGGTACAGCACGGGAGGTGGTCAGGCGGCTGCGACAATAAAGAAATCGTCAATTAAGCAGTCTTGCGGTTCATTTTACTTCCATTCATTATGAAGTTTAACAGCTGTAGCTGCCCGCATTACAAAAGATCTATGCGAACAAGATGTTGATAAAGACGTTCAGGTTATCCACGTAGCATTGAGTCGGTTAATACGAAGTGTTCATGAACAAAAAACTAAAGCTGCACGTCAAACTCGTTGTTTACAGGGCTGTTAAGGTTACTATATGGCTGTGAAACTTGGACACACTATCGCCGTGAAATCAAAAAACTTGAGCACTACCACTAACAGAAAAATGAGATACATCTTGAACATTAAGTGGGAGGATCATGTGAGCCACACAGTGGTTCTCAAGAAAGCGCATCTAAACAGCACTGAGCCAACCATCTTCACTTATCAGCTGAAATGGTTTTGTGACATTCATCGCATGAGCGATACAAGGCTACCCAACCAACTCCTTTATGGTGAACTCTGGTCTGGCAGTAGACTTCATGAGACCGCTCTCAAGCGCTTTAAGGTCGAGCTAAGGCACGTCATGAAGATGACTGGAATAAACACACAAATATAAGAAGAATGCGCTGTGGACAGCTTACTGTGGAGGAATTCTACATCCATCCACATCAACTTGTTTGAAGAAGAACTCCGCAAAGAGAAAGAGGCCAAGAACAAGCAAGAAAGCTCCGTTATGTTACAACTACGACCTCCTCCAACCATTCAGTGCTATTTGAGTGGACACATGTTTTATGTCAGTATTGTTCTGTTCAGCTACCGGAAACACATTCGTAAGTTGGGCCGAAATGCTCATTCTATGAAAGAGGATGCTGTGCAGACTTGGAATTGAGTTACAACCGAGGACGACGACCTAGGAAGAGGGTGTTGGAGGGGGGGGGGTGGAGGAAGGGGGAGTGAGTTCAGCGTCGACACCAGCAGGGCGGGAAGAGATCCTGCCGTTTAGGTTGGGCATCACAGGGGTGAAGGCGCCAGGAGAAAGACTCCCGTACGAGACATTCCATTTCGGAAATCGTTCGGGAATTCAGTATTCCGAGGTCCACAGTGTTGACAGTGCGTCGAGGATACTAAATTTCAGACAATACCTCTCACCGCGGATAATGCATTGGCCAACGGCCTTCACTTAACGACCAAGTGCAGCGGCGTTTGTGTAGAGTTGTCATTGCTAACAGACAAGTGACACCGCGTGAAATAATCGCAGGAATCAATGTGGGACGTACGATGAACAGTACGATAAAGTGCAGCGAAATTTGACGTTGCTGGGCTATGGAAGCAGACGACCGACGCGAATACCTGAGCTAACAGCACGACATCACCTGGAGCGCCTCTCCTGGGCTCGTGACCATGTCGACTGGACTCTAGACGACTGGAAAACCGTGGCGTGGTCAGATGAGTACCGATTTCAGTTGGTGAGATCTGATGGTACGATTAGAATGTGACGCAGACCTCACGAAGTCATCGATCCAAATTGTCAACAAAGCATTGTGCAAGTTGGTGGTGGCTCCGTAATGTTATGGGAAGTATTTAAAATGGTATGGATTGGGTCCATTGGTCCTAATGAAACGGTCACACACTGGAAATGGTTAGTTCAGCTAGCTGTAGACCATTTACAGCCGTTCATGGACTTCAGGCTCCAGAACAAAGATGGCATTTTTATCGATGGTAATGCGCCATGTCACCTGGCCACAACTGTTTGTGACTGGTCTGTAGAACATTCTCGACAATTCGAGCAAATGATTTCGCCATCCAGACTGCCCAACATGAATACTGTCGAACATTTATGGGACATAATCGAGAAGTCAGTTCGTGCACAAAATCCTGCACCGGCAACACTTTCGCAATTATGGACTGGACGGCTGTAGAGGACAACATGTCTCCATATTTATGCAGGGGACTTCCGACGACTTTTTGAATCCATGCCACGTACAGTTGCTGCAGAACGTCGGGCAAAAGAAGATCCGACACGGTTTAGGAGGTATCTCATGACTCTTATAACCACAGTGTACAATCAAGGACCAGCAGCTTCATCCAAATGGCACTTTGCGTTATTCCTACAAACCTCCAATTCTTTACAGACTCGAACTTTCATGTACAAAACAGTTTCAAACGTAATTTTACCTTACAAATGAGTTAATGTGCTAAATATTTGAAGTTAAGCATGTAAGCGAGTAGTAGTTTAGAAAAGGTTTCAAATAATGTTTAAAGTTTGTTAAATATCGCTAGCTGCTCTTATTCTGAAGTACTGGATGAATATAGCAGGGGAATTTTGAGCGTCGATTGATACGATGCCTCAAGACATGTGGACAGTGTTTAACTGGAACACTTGTCTTACTGTGCTACATTGTCAATGTAAGATTATACTCCTCAATGGGTAGATCATGACAGCACATTAAATATTTAAATTCGGTCAATAACTATTGGAACTTTGTGGAGGTATGTTCCGTCTATACAACTAATAGAAAGCACGAAGCACTCCGTCTTCAGACCACTAGTGGCCTACCGGGACCGTCCGACCGCCGTGTCATCCTTAGTGGAGGATGGGGATAGGAGGTACGTGGGGTCAGCACACCGCTTTCCCGGTCGTTATGATGGTATTCTTGACCGAAGCCGCTACTATTCGGTCGAGTAGGTCCTCAATTGGCATTACGTGTCTAAGTGCACCCCGAAAAATGGCAACAGCGCATGGCGGCCGGGATGGTCAACCATGCAAGTTCCGACCACGCACGAAAGCGCTTAACTTAGGTGACCTCACGGGAACCAGAGTATCCACTGCGGCAAGACCGTTGCCCCAACTAATAGACGGCAGTTTGTTTATTGTCATAGGCGTTTCACATGTATTGCAGTGGCCTGGAATGCATGTTTCTTTTTATACATATAAAAACGTATTATGTGGTAGTTACAACATGTTGCTATGTTACATTTTGTCGTGTTTTTTCTCTTGTCTTTTTAGTTTAGAATCGAGTTTTGTAGTACAAATGTCGTGATATGAAACTACCGCTCGGTGTTACTTACGATTTACAGCGCTGTTATGCCATGCGTTTGGTCCTGGAGATGTATTCGTTACTTTCCATGTCCCAGTTGGGGCCAGTCTGGCTTTGTTTCACTCACATTTGATTCAACACAGCCCATGAATCAATTGTACTTTCCATTTTGTGATCAACATACGTGTTTCATCCGTGTTTAGAATTGCCAAATGTAGTTGTGTGTTTATCTGTCGTCTTTTGTTTGTTTTATATGCATGTTTTGACTTTTTCATTTGTGTGTGTGTGTGTGTGTGTGTGTGTGTGTGTGTGTGTGTATGAGAGAGAGAGAGAGAGAGAGAGAGAGAGAGAGAGAGAGAGAGAGAATCATAGTCATCACAAGGACCTTATATACTTTTTCAACAAGACCTTTACTTGAGGTTTTAAAGTTAATTCAGCAGGACTGTTGAATTTAATCTGAAAATCAAGGAGGGACATTGATAAATATCTGCTAAAATGTATCTCTCAGAGAAACATACCTCACATTTTATGTACAATGCAGTAAGTTACTGAGGCAATCTAACATGTCACACAATTGTCCATTTTCAGATTTTCATTACCTTTTAGATTGGTAAACTGAGCGAAAACCTGGTAAGTGTTCCATATGGAAAGAAACAGCCCAACACGAAATTTCAAATTCACACGGAAAAACGAAAGTCTTTATGGGTTGGAGCTGAGTGAGATACCGTACTTTACAAATAACGCATCTGGCCAGTTCTGTTAACCGGAGTTTGAAGCGAGAATATTCTCGGAAGGCTGTAATTGGGAATAAATGCGTGCTTCAGACTACGTACCGTGAAAAGTGGATGCAAGATCGCACCAGTGCACTCGGGATTTTAACGGTTGACCTGCGGAATGAAGCCCGTATGAGCAGCGAGGGCTAAAAAGAAAAAAATAGCGTACGTAACAGAACAAGTCCTATGTTCATATCGAACATGGCCAAACGCAGCGCAATAAGCTTCACATAGTGAAGCAGGAAGAATTGAAACCGTAGCTGCGCAGAGAGAAAAATATTCCTAACGGTAACCGAAGGTAAACTGCAAGAGCCTGTAAAGAGATTATTTGAAGACATAAGCTCGTTATTTTTGGATAACTACAGCTGTACACTTTTAAATAACACTGGTGTATACAGAATTTAATTTCAAGACGTAGAAACTTTCATTTTCAAACTACATGTTTCTTATAAATAAAAAAAATTCGTGTCGTTTCTTATCATGGCAGGTGATTATATCCCATCAAGTTTTGTATTTTTCGGTGTGTCATGCCGGTAGTTTTAATTTTATAACTTATCCAGCACCTAGTCTGTCTAACAAAACAAATGAAGCACTGTGAAGACATGGCCCGATGTCACTGTAACTTCGTACCCGTACGCACCACTGGCGAGTGTGTAAACGATTAAAGACGCAGTTCTCCGTGACATGTGTAATGGCCGCTAAAGAGCTTTGGTGTTGTTCGTGTTTAAAGTTGTTACCAGACGCGGTAGGGTATACAAGGTATGTAGACTGTGAGGATGCTGAGTAATCATCGTGATGTCGCGAGAATATGTGGCAGCGTTATGGGCACGTCGCTGACTTTGAAAGGGGCATCAATGTGGAGTTCAGTTTGGCTAACTGGTCGATCTGTGCAGTACCCAGATTTGGGGTCATTCGTACGGGACACTACATGAAAACGTGAGGGCAGACAAAATGAGAGATCGCCATGTTGTGCACCCAGTACATCATAACTCCTTCAATTTTTCACTTGCCATCCGAGAACAAGTAACTGACAGCACCATTCTGTGTCATCGCACATCACTGGTTGGAGGCTAGCAGTAGCCACACTAGGAAATTAGTGTCTCAAGCAGAGGCCTGCCATTAACACAACAACACAGAAGGCTGTGTTTACTATGGTACCGTCACCAGAAATCAATGACTGTTGATTAATGGCGTCGCATGGTGACGTATCGTGGTATCCCGTATGCCCATTGTCGGCGTGTAAGGGGGTGACCTTGTTGAGAGGTCCCAGTCTTCCAAACTTTAGGAGAGATACTGCGGTGTTACTCTTGGCGTCATGGAGTGTGAAGCCACCTGATATGACTTAAGTTCACGCATGGTAGTGATTGAGGGAACTTTCACGGGACTATGGTGTGTCACGGACATCCTCCATTCTCATGTGCCGCCTCTCATGCCTCAGTATCGTGGTGCCATTTTTCAGCAAAGCAATGCTTGTACACACATGGCATGTATCCCTATGGGTTGTCTGTATAATGCTGAAATACTCCCGTAACCAGCACGGTCCCCAGATCTGTCCCCGATATAACATGTGTGGGAGCTGCCCGAATGTCACCACCGTCCCAATGTCCGTCCCCAGAATATGGCGAATCAGTTACAACAATTGTAGTCCAGCTTGCCTCAGGAGAGGATATAACGGCTTCACGACACCCTTGCCAACAGAATCAGTGCATGCATTCAGACTACATGCGGTGCAACGTCAAGTTGGTAATTGGGCTCATAGTGCAAAGGTCTCCGCAAATTTGACTCGAATTTGTAATCACGGAAATGAAATCAAATATAATTTCAGCCCGTGAAATTTCTATTTGTTTCCTCTTCCCCTTCTGGATGCTTGACACTTGTATCAAACAGTGAATATACGTTTGTTCTACCGTTGAAACAGTGTGTAATGACCGGAAAACCAAATAATTGGACAGTGAATAACTTCGCAAAACTGGAAAAAATCTAACACTGTGAACAGCAATTGGTGAGAAAATGGATCATTCATACCACAGAGAGTTGGCCAAGGAGTTCGACAAAGCAGAAGTTGGGACAAATGATTCTGAACAGAATTCGGTTCACTCAATCGCTTACGTCATTGTGGATGCCTTGAGTCTGGCACTTGCTATGAAGATTAGTGGCTGTTATTTGATATACATTGTTTACGTTAATAAAAAATTTATATTCATTAGGGATTATTAGTTCTTTGTTTCAAAGTATTCAGTTTAAAACCACTATCATGTGAATAACTTTTCCCGTAAGGTTTGAGAACACCATACCAATATTTACAATTAACGGGTCTTCATTCGAGAACAGAATATGTTCATTCTTATGATGGTTCCTTGAAAGTCCTATAAAGCAATTTAATCATGGTAAGCATTATTTCATTATTTCTATTTATATTAATGAAGTCTGTCGTAAGCACTGAGAAAGATCAAGCATGCTACATTCCCTCAAGTGCTCTGTGGATTAAGACGAAAGTCTGCAAACAGTTAATAGTAGGAAGATAAGCAAACAAGCATCTGGGTGTTGACGCATGCTTTGGAAACACGTCTGTCATTCACATTACTAAGCACGCTGAATGGACGTGCCAAAATCCTTCGTTTCGCAACTCCAAGGCAATGAATAACAAACTATCGTTTCCATGAAAGCAATGGATATAACACCAGTTGAAATGCTGATGTGTTGTGACGCTTATTCATACTGTTCAAAAGTACAGCGGAAATGTCAAAATATTGCACTAATGACAGATGGAAGGCACTTCCCTGTTCGAGTATAACGTTTCTAGGTACATCCAAATGAAATAAGAACGTCATAAGAACGTATTCAGTTTTAAACGGTCCTTTTAGTTACTGGGCAAGGAAATTTATTTTCGTATAACATACGTGGTTTCAGCGCAGTCCTTTCAATGTGCTCTTGGCGAATCAGCCACTTGGACATCTCCGTATCAGATCAGTCTCGGTAGCTCTGGATCAACGGACTCACACAATATTTGGAACAATTAAAGTAGAGGCCAACATAAAAAATGGCTCTGAGCACTGTGGGACTTAACTTCTGAGGTCATCAGTGCCCTAAAACTTAGAACTACGTAAACCTAACTATCCTACTGACATCACACACATCCATGCCCGAGACAGGATTCGACCGTGCGACCGAAGCGATCGCGCGGTTCCAGACTGTAGCGCCTAGAATCGCTCGGCCACTCTGGCCGGCTAGAGGCCAATATAATCTCCACTAGCCGTCGCGTGGATGCCACTATACCACTTTCGTACACCACGTAAAAGAATCAAATCCAGCAAGGAAACTTTCCCAATTCTAGTGCATGCCCCCATGTTCTGCTAGATCCATATCTATGAACTACACGCGGTAATAAACGGAATAAATGTTTCAATAACGCACACATGAGAATTGCAAACGACTTACGAAACAATGATTTTATCTTGGAACTCTTCCATTTGGTCCGTGTTTGCATTTAAAAACAGTAATAGCAGAAATTGAGTCCGCCTTGATGCAAAACATCTTGTTATTCGATTATTTCTTTATTATCCCAAACTAATTTCGGCGACAAATATCACCATCATCCGTGGGTTTTTTTTAATCTTATTTATTGTATGTTACAGCATATTTTAAGCAATTATTGGCGCTGTTTGCGACATATTTTCTGTGCTCTTTTTTTTCTGTTGCCGTGTTTTTACTTAGCGAACATCATGTCATGTTCGTTGGATGGTATGTGGCTGCTTTTACACACAGAAAAACAAAACTTTCGCACTTTGTTTCTGATCCAGAATAATACGCCATTCTGTCGAATACATTTTCACTAAAATTTAGTTCCCTGCAGCTTTCATAACAATCAGAAAATAAAATTCAGAAAAACATCCAACCCTTCATGGTTCCCAACAAAATGAACGCCAAAACAGAGGCGTAAAGGTCATCAAATGTAGAGGAAATTGTATTACAGAGTGACCAAAGCTAGAAGAACAAATAAGAGGAGGCAGTCACAACTGGTGTAAACTTCAGTGTCTATGCTGACAAAAATATATCTTGAAGTGTAGAGCTGCAGTATACTGTACTCGCGTGAGGTAAACAGCACATCCGTAAAAGAAGACTATAAAGGCAGTTGCAGTGTTTCTCTGAGCAAGAATACTGAAGAAATAAGTAATCAGATGAAATTTGAATTGAAGGGATACGAACTTAATAGAGGTTAATTAGGAGGTCAATCATCGCAGGCATTTTCAGACTTGTGGAATATGTGTAAAGGCATCCAGGGACAATAAATTTGACACCGGAAGGCCCGGATGATAGCAAAAGCAGTATGAGGTAGCTGAAGCTACAATATGGCCAGTTCCTGGCGTCCTTCGCACTGCAATCAGGGCTAGTAATTTTTCCTCACAAACTATGGAAGTTGGCTCGTGGAAAGGTCATGGGCGTGGAGGGGTTTAGGGGGGGGGGCGGCTGCAGGTCACAGGGGGCATGTCTTGCTTCTGAGAGTGATAAACCGTAAATGCCCCCAAATTCTGGACTTCTGAAGGTTGGGTAAGTAGCTTGAAATGGTAGTGTATCCATTCGGAAAGGACATAAATTAATTACACAACGTGACTAAAACAAGGGATAAGTTGATAGCACACATAGCGAGGCAACAAGGAATAATTATTTTAGTACTGGAGGGAAGTGTGGGGATAAAAATTGTTGAGGGAGGCCAAGATTTGTCTACAGTAAACTGGTACTTTTGGATGTAGACTAAAGTAGTTAGGCGGAGATGAAGAGACTTCTACAAGGCAGTTCAGCTTCGAGAGCTGCATCAGACCAGTTTCCGGACTGAAGAGCACAAAATCAACAAAAATTAATTTATTCTTCAGGAATTTTGTAATTATGATTTGACATGTATTTTAGAGTAGATTTGAGTGCATATGACACTGTGGCGTTCACCTGATAGTAAGAGGGAACCATCACAAACATAAGCCAGAGATAGTTGTTCTTGTAAATATATTTACGATACGAATCCTATCGTTCCATAGTATCCTCGTTTACAGTTTCCATAAACAGCATGAGAAGTCAGTGGAATGCAGTGTTTTCCAGTTCAGGGCACACTACCTCAAAGTAACAAAGGGTCAGCAATTCCTTATTTTTGTGAAGTTATGGAGACATTATGGACGCAGGGCACAAGAAGTAGAATAAATCCGGAGGATGTACTGGCAGTAAGTTTACATTTCTATTTTGCTGCAAGGTTCATTGACTACGGAAAAAGGTGAATTTTTAAGCTGCGTATTTAGTTGATGCGGATTTGATAATCCAGGTCAGAACTCTGGCATCCCGTTAGCGCGACCTGCGCATTAGCACGTGGATAGTGAAATCAGAGAACAATTAAGTATCAGTATTTTTTGTTACGGAATGTCTTTCAAGAATTTTTTATTCTTGAGCCTCAGACTTCCATAACGTTCAATTATTATTAAGAATCTTTCCTTCATGATGAAATGTTTTTATGACACAGAAGAATAGTTGCTATAGTACAGTCATGCAGCTAGGTCGGTTACATTTCCAAACTGTCCTCTAAATTTTTCTTTTTAATCTGCTTACATCACTGCTGGCAACCGACATAGCTGCATGATGTTTCGGTATAGAATCACACATGGTATGTTTATCAAGTGTTACGAAGCTATCAAAAATGAATTACATGTACGCATGTGCTATCGCGCCTTCAGCTTGGTTTCGGTAACTCTACCAATGGTGAACAAGTGTCCTCTCTAATGCGTTACAGCGACCGCTTCTGTGACGGGAAACTGCGTCGCGGTTCGATAACCCCCTGGGAGTTTACGATGATGGTCAATGTACCGATCAGTCTGGATGTGGATTTTACGCAGTTTGGCACATCCCAGTAGGTGAATATTGGTCTGGCACTCACACCCGGCCTCAGACAGACGCTGCGCAAATGTTTAAAATACTTTGTCACACGTGCATGTAGAATATACTCCAGACGCAGGAAGAAGAGGTACACAGATTCCGTCTGAGGAGAGGAGAATGGGTAGGAGACTGAATATGACCCTAGGCGTTGGATCTCCGTGAACGTACACTGCTGGCCACCGTAAATGCAACACCAAGAAAGACAAGAGGTAGCACAACAAAATTTATTTTGTAGATAACATGTTGACCAAGTACCAAATGATTACGTTTACAGACATCTGTGACATGTGGTTCCTGCCAGAACAGTAGCCAGAGTAGCCGCCATTGTTGGAGATCACCGCTGCCACACGTCTCGGCATTGAGTCAAAGAGACGTTGGATGTGTTCCTGGGGTACAGCAGCCCAAGCAGCTTCCACACGTTGCCAAAGATCATCTGTTGTGGCAGCTGGGGATGCAATCTGCGTCACTCGTTGAGCAACCATGGACCACATGTTTTCTATCGGCGAAAGATCCGGAGAGCGAGCCGGCCAGGGAAGCAATTCAATCTGGTTATTGACGAAGAACCTTTGGACAATACGTGACACGTGTGGTCGCGCATTATCCTGTTGAAATATGGCTGTGGCCGAGCCCTGAAGGTAAGGAAGGACAACTGGCTCCAGCACCTCGGATGTGTAGCGCCGGCTATTTAAAGTACCGGCAATGCGTACTAGAGGCGTGCGAGAGTAATATCCAATACCGCCCCATACCATAATACCCGGTTCAAGACCAGTGTGGCGGTGCATAATGCAGCTGTCCAGCATCCTCTCTCCACGGTGTCTCCACACTCGAATCCGACCATCGTGGTTCTGCAGACAGAAGCGTGTCTCGTCAGTAAAGACAACGTCATTCCATTCTGCCGTCCACATCCGTCTGTCATCACACCATTGGCGACGGAGACGTCTGTGGTTCTGCGTCAATGGTAGACGAAGCAATGGACGTCTTGCGGACAGACCACTCTGCTGTAAACGGCGTCGAATGGTACGCGCAGACACTGGATGATGCGTTACAGACGCAATGTGCTGTGCTATGGTTCGGGATGTCACTGAGCGATCCGTCACTGCCATGCGCACAATTTGCCTATCAGCACGTGCAGTGGTGCACCGAGGTGAATGCTATCGACCACGTCGGTCCGTCGTACCCTCCTGCATCCAACGGTCACATATCCGCATTACAGTTGTTTGGTTTCGTCCAACACGACTAGCGATTTCTCTGTATGATAATCCACAATCTCGGTAAGCCACTATCCTTCCTCTGTCGAACTCGGATACTTGATCAAAAGATGTTCGCTGTTGTCTACGAGGCGTAACTGATCGTCTTGTGAAACAACCACAAGGTAAACACACGTGCCGAACGTACACTCGTCGAAATCGCCAAGCCTTAAATGGCGCTATGAGGTGACGCCACAGGCGCGCGTGATGTGCGTCTGCGCTGAAATTCCAATCAGTTGCATATCTCATCGCTGCAAACTCATGGTGTAAATTTCACTCGATTCGGATGCTTCCTTCAGGGTGTTGCATTTACGGTGGCCAGCAGTGTATAATCAGCAGAGGTAGGAAATGGTCATTAGTGGACTCCGCTGCAAGTCTAGTGCGTCTCTTGCTTCGATTGAGAATTAGTCTCGTAATCCTGCCGACGATCTAAGACCTCTCGTCCATTTTTCCACCACAATGAATTCGGCATTATTATCAATGAGATGTAAAGGGTTTTATATGCATTACAAAAAAGTGTACGTATTGTCGTTGAATGTCATTGCTAGACACAGTTGTCACCACAGTATCCTTACGGAAAGACCTGCAGTAGCATACGTGTGCGTGAAATGAAGCCTACCCTGGGAAGAATACCGTTACCGTCGTATCAGTTCTTTTCCACAATAGTGAGAAGGCTACAAAGAGTGCCACGCAAGAGCCCTGTGACTAACCGCGAGGATGAATCACCGGATTAATCAGCAACTCCATAAACAGAACTTTACTCGACAGTTACTGTAAGCAGTGGCGACGGCCAAGACACCCCACTCTAGGAGCAAGTCGGTGCCTTTGTGTGAGGGGACACCATCTGGCGCGTGCCCGGGAATGCGGGGCAGCGCCTCGGAGTCGGTGACGAGAGATGCGTAGCGCGAAAGCTAACGCGAGGTTCGTTGCCAGACCTGGAGCTGCGCTAGCTGTACGTTTCTCGGCTCACGAGACTTAAGTCATCCTTTTATTTATCTATCTATTTATAAGGATCCATGGGACCATGTAAGTTTACAGATGCTGATTACAAAATTTATAAATCAAACAATCAAAGAACTAACAAAACACGAAAAAATTATGGGAGCATACGCGAATAAATAACACATTATAGGGAGATTTGAACTACTGTGACGATCGTTTGTACAGAATAGAAAGAGTATGGAAGAAGGAAATTTTACAGCTTCGAGTTAAATGCTTGGGATTCATCATATGGTTTCTGTCGCTTCTGCCGGAACGTCGGGCCGTTAGAATTCTGAGATACCTGGAGAACGAGCTACACGTAGTTCCCCAACTGATACCGCACATCCGTCTGACCGCACTCTTTAGGGTTCCCTGCGTCAATCGGCAAAAGCGGAACGCTTTTAGGATTACTGTCGTCCGTCTGGCTATACAACTGTTAAGAACCCTTTTTCTCAGGAATGATAACAAGTGTCGAGCAGAAATATTGTCACCTACTACGGTGTACGGTCCATGGAAGGTGTTAAAAATTCGCACTTCTAAGTTAATGAATTCAAAAGATACGTCCAAATGTGCCACATATCTTGTTACTCGCAAAATCTTTCTGTAAAACCTATACATGAACAACATACGCACAAGTGAGCGGTAATGTAGCGTGATCGAATCGCGGTCGGACCTATTCGTTTTAACTCGGTCTGCACGTCTTAACGAAGTCAGGAGCTGTCACATCACGTGATTCCGATTCCACGTTACACTGTGTGTCCCCGTAAAAACCGCCACACGAGATAACACAGCGAAAGCAAGATAAGTAAACAAGCCTTCGCTTGTCATTGTGAGAGATAATGAAGAACATACTTACAGTGGCATTCAGTTTCCGCACAAATTCTTGAACTTTATATTTCTAAGATGGCTTTCCGTCTACCCTTAGTTATAAGAATTTAATATGGTCGACTTCACTGACTGTTTGATCAGTTTGTGACAGTACAATTTCTCTTTTACAAGGGTTCCAAGTCCAAGACTGTGGCTTGCGTTTTGTTACAGTAAGCATCAATGTCTGTAGGCCATGTGCTGATGTTACTGACTACCATATAAACTACATAATTTGTATTACGTTGTACGTCTTCCACAATAACGCTTTCATCAGCTTCAAACAGGAATACTTCTTAAGCTATCTGTCAGGTTTAGTGACATATTTATACGAGGGCCGTTCAATAAGTACGGCGACACATTTTTTTCTCAGTCAATTTCAGCTGTTGCAACATCGTGGAATATTCCCACTTCAGCCCCTACAGTTTCATGAAGTGGTGCCCTTAAACGTAGTCTTCAAAGAGGCGTCTGAAACGGAGGTGGGTTCCAAGCAGAGTTTCTTTGGCAGAAAATCGGAGCATCGCATATATCCAGAGGGACTTGCACAGAGTCACGGAGACCTGTCATGAAAAAAGGCAAGCCGAGTCGTGAGAGGCGCCTGTCATCATCACCACAAGGTCGCTCAGATCTGTACGATCTCCTGCGTATCGCCCACGCTCGCACAGCGGTGACTCCTTCAATATCGGAACGTACGGACACACTCATTCGAGATGGTTAACACATCATACTCAAATACACTACTGGCTATTAAAATTGCTACACCAAGAAGGAATGCAGATGATAAACGGGTATTCATTGGACAAATATATTATACTAGATCTGACATGTGATTAAATTTTCACTCAATTTGGGTGCATAGATCCTGAGAAATCAGTACCCAGAACAACCACCTCTGGTCGTAATAACGGCCTTGATACGCCTGGGCATTGAGTCAAACAGAGCTTGGATGGCGTGTACACGTACAGCTGCCCATGCAGCTTCAACACGATACCACAGTTCATCAAGAGTAGTGACTGGCGTATTGTGACGAGCCAGTAGTTCGGCCACCAATGACCAGACGGTTCAGTTGGTGAGAGATCTGGAGAATGTGCTGGCCAGGGCAGCAGTCGAACATTTTCGGTATCCAGAAACGCCCGTACAGGACCTGCAACATGCGGTCGTGCATTATCCTGCTGAAATTTAGGGTTTCGCAGGGATCGAATGAAGGGTAGACCCACCGATCGCAACACATCTGAAATGTAACTCCACTGTTCAAAGTGCCGTCAATGCGAACAAGAGGTGACCCAGAGGTGTAACCAATGGCACCCCATATCATCACTCCATGTGATACGCCAGTATGGCGATGACGAATACACACATCCAATGTGCGTTCACCGCGATGTCACCAAACACGGATGCGACCATCAAGATGCTTTAAACAGAATCTGGATTCATCCGAAAAAAATGACGTTTTGCCATTCGTGCACCCAGGTTCGCCGTTGAGTACACCATCGCAGGCACTCCTGTCTGAGATGCAGCGTCAAGGGTAACCGCAGCCATGGTCTCCGAGCTGATAATCCACGCTGCTGCAAAGGTCGCCGAACTGTTCGTGCAGATGGTTGTTGTCTTGCAAATGTCCCACACGGAACGAAACGTGGCTCCACAATCCGTTACAGCCACGCTGATAAGATGCCTGTCATCGCGACTGCTAGTGATACGAGGGCGTTTGGATCCAGCATGGCGTTCCGTATGACCCTCCTGAACTCACCGATTCCATTTTCTGCCAACAGTCATTGGATCTCGATCAACGCGAGGAGCAATGTCGCGATACGATAAACCTCAATCGTGATAAGCTACAGTCCGACCTTTATCGAAGTCGGAAACGTGATGGTACGCATTTCTCCTCCTCACACGAGGCATCACAACAACGTTTCACCAGGCAACGCCGGTCAACTGCTGTTTGTGTATGAGAAATCGGTTGGAAACTTTCCTCATGTCAGCACGTTGTGGGTGTTGCCACCAGCTCCAGCCTTGAGTGAATGCTCTGAGAAGCTAATCATTTGCATACCACAGCATCTTCTTCGTGTCGGTTAAATTTCGTGTCTTTAGCATCTCATCTCTGTGCTGTAGCAATTTTAATGGCCAGTGGTGTATCTTGCAGCTCAATTCGACTTCTCTGTTGACACACTCATCCACCAGCTGGGGTACTCGAAGGTGTGTGCCCAACGGGTTCCACCTAACAGAGGACCATAAAGAGCAACGAAGTATTATCTCTGCGGAATTTCTTGAGCGTTGCGAGGCTGATCGTGAAAACTTCTTGTCGAACATCGGAGCAGTCTGTGGAACATGAGTTCATAACTTCGAGCCGGAAACAAAATGGAAGCCGTGGGTTTTCCGCAGGAAGCAGAACGTGGATAATGGGGAGATTATTGATGCAGCAAGACGTTGGCCCCGGCGTCGACAAGTAGTCGTTCTATGCGGGAATGCAGGCCCACCCAGTAAGGTGGCGTAAGGCCGTCGCACTGAACGGAGACGTGTTGAAAAATAGGTTTTAGTAGCGAAAATATTGGGGAATAGTTTATATTGTTGGAATACTGAACAAAAGCAATCTGCTTTCATTAAAAAAAGATTTGTTGCATTACTTATTGAATAGTCCTCGTGAATACTAAGAAAAGTAATGGACCACGAGAAAAGCACTGTGGTATACAGCACACTTCACATAACCCCAGTCAGATTTGAATCTTTTCCCTGTTAGTTACTGTTGGACAAACTTCTGTTCTCTACTTTCCAAATGTGAAGTGAACCATTACTGAACTTTCCCCATGATCCTACCATGTTGTTCATTTGAAAAAGTTCAACGTGGCCCAAAGGATCAAATGTTTTTGTTGAACCAAAGAAAATACCTACAGTAACCTACCTAGTATTCAACCCTGTTAGTGGCTCACACACAAAGGAACACATTGCATTTACTGTGGATTCTGTTTTCCTGAAGCGTAACCACGACTCTGACAGAATTTTTTTTTTTTTTTGCTCTTATGTGTAACTGCTCTCCTATACATTGCAATGATAAAAACGTATGACACCTTGTTTGCAAAGAAACTGGTGCGTAATTGTCTACTTCATCGCTTCCACCCATTTTACAAATTGATTTCAGTAACTAGTATTGCAACTGTAACTGTACTGTTTCCACCAGCGGTACAACATCTGTATTGTGGCTCGACACTGTCTGCGCCCATTCTGTTGCCACTTCCGCTGTTCGCAGCATTGTGACATCGTGTTCTGAAGAAGAAAACTTTTCTCGACACGTAAATGTGGGTTGCTTCATAAGAAATTTAACTGCAGTCCAAATGGAAATCAGGAGCAAATATTCACATGCTCAGAGACAGTATGTAGGTCTTAAACAATTACCATCCAGTTTCATTACTGACATCTTTTTACAAAATATTCGAAATGTGAGTTGCTCAAGAGTAGTCGCTCAATTTACTTAAGAGATCACAGCGTGGATTCCAGAAAGGCTGCTCTACTGATAAGGCTATTTATAAATTCACTCATAAAATAGACCAAGCCTTAAATAACAATATATCGCCAGTTTCAATTTTTGTGGTCTTTCCATTGCGTTTGATTGCGTAGATCATGTTACTCTCTCGGAAAAAGTTTTATGGAACTGATGGATCTACGCACAGGTGGTATGAATCATACTTAACAAATAGAATGCAAAAGGTTGTGCCCAATAATTCAGACAACATCGGAAGGGTAGAAAATTTTAGTGGCTACGAAACAAGAAATCACAAATGGAGTCCGACAGGGCTCAATTTTTAGTCCACTCCCATTCCTTACCTATGTGAATGAGCTTCCACATAACGTGTAATACGCAAGATTTGCACTTTTTGCAGATGCTACTAGTGGTATGATAAATCCCATTAGAGGGAAAGCAACAGAAGAGCAGGTAAATGGTGTTTTCCAAGGAATTATTTAGTGGTTCTCTGTGAACTGACTCTGTAATTTTCCTTTTGCGCTCCGTAATTAAGAAGACAAAAAACAAAAAAACACTGTATTCAGAACTAGGCAAGACCCTAACGGCGATAGAGTGTTCTTATTTTCCTATCACCAATTTGACGTGTGTTGTAACTTTGATGCCTCGCAATGCAGAAGTCATGAGGTTCTGGATATTGATTCCGTCTCGGAAAAACGATCCGTTTGCCGTCGTGTTCAATATACACTCTCAGACAAAAAAGTGGAGCAGCCAGAAGGGAAAGATGAAACAAACCGAAACTTCACGGATTGAGAACGTATGTGATGGTATATCAGTGGTTACAAAATCAGGACACATTTACAAAGATCTTGGCAGCATGAGTCCATTTATCACTACCCCCTCTAGTCTGAATGCCTGCACCGATTCCGTAGGGGAAGGGGTCAAAGTCGTTGTATCCTCTCCTGAGGCAGGTGGGTCGATTACTGTTGTAAGTGATCCTTGATACCCTCGATATTGGCATTAGGAGCGAGTTCACGTCCGTGCTGCTCCGATAAATGTTCTATCGGGGACAAATCTGGTAATCTTCCTGGCGGAAAGTGTATTGCAGAAACACGCATACAGAGACTTGTGCCTTTTATCGACGAGCATTGTCCTATTGAAACATGGCACCACGATCCAATGAGAGCTAACCCATGAGGACGAAGACCGCTACGTACCACTGTGCTGTTACAATTCCCTCAAACAACAGCATACGATACCTGAAGCCGTATTAAATGGCTCCCAAAACGATGACGCAAGGAGGGACACCGCTGTGCATCTCCAAAATATTGAAAGAATGCTGCCTTTCCCCGGATCACTGTCATAATCGCAGAAGATTGTCGTCTGCGGTACTGAAGAACCGAGGCTTAAAACCGAACACTACACGACGCTTTCATCAGCCGTCCATGCTTCGTGGTCATAGCACCAGTCCAAATGCAGCCGCTTATGTTGTGGTGTTAACGGCAGCCTACGGATGGGACGGGAAACTCCTAGTCCGGCTGCTGCTAGTCCTTGACCAATGGTGCGGGATCACAGAATGCTGCAGTGGGTCCAATAGTTGTACTCGAAAAGTAGGTGCAGATACTGGGTGACAATTATTGAACTATATGAAATAAAATCATCATAACTTCTAAAGGGTTTGCATTAGGTGCTTCACATTACACGGTTGGCCACGGGGCATGGTGGCAGCTAGTATGCGCATTATGGTTTAGTTTAGCAACGAAGTGCACATTCATTTGAATAAGTTCAGTAAAAAGAAAAATTGGCACATTTGGGGGACTGCGAATCCGCATTTCGCGAACGAGAAATCTCTTGAGCCCCAACGGGTGACTGTGTAGCGTGCAGTGTCCAGTCACGGTTAGTCGGTGCGATGTTCGTCGATGGCACGGTGACTACCGAACGGTGCGTGAAGGTTTTGGAAGACGATTTCATCCCCATTATCCAAAGTGCGGCTGATTTCTACAAGATAGTGATTCATGCAAGACGAATCTCGACCCCATCGAAGCAGGGGAGTGTTTGATGTCCGGAACGAGCACTTTGGGGACCCAATTCCGGTTCTGGGGTACCCAAAGACCACTGGCATGATTCTAGATTGCCCGCCTATTCTCCGGATCTGGACACATGCGACTCATCTTTGTGGGGCTATATTAAAGACAAGGGTGTACAGCAATGACCCCAGAATCCCTGATGAGCTGAAAACAGCCAACATGAGGTCATCGACAGCATCAATGTTGTGACACGTCAGCGGATCATGCAGAATTTCGATATTCGTCTGCGCCACATCATCTCCAATGAAGGCGGGCATATCGAACATGTCACAACCTAAATCCGAATATCTGTAGTGACATGTTTGATAAAGAGTGTGCACGCCGTAGTTTGTAACTAATTTACGTTTTTTTTCATATAGTTCAATAATTGTCAACCAGTATTATGTGGTGCTTCGTGCATAATACGGCGATCCTCCCGTTTGGTGGTCAGACAAGTGACTGGAGTCTTGATGACGAGTATGTCAGCAGCCTTAACGTCCCCATGCAGTCCCCCATGAATATTGCAGGCCAACTCGAGATCCAGTGTGCGGCCAGTTTCAAACTCGGACAGATCTGATAACGGCGTTTCACAGTGAACACTCAACATCTGACGCTGGTCGCTCTTCTCATATACCCTAACCAGGCCTGGTAACAACACCAAGCACGAGTGAAACTAATGCACTCTCGATGCCGTTCTACTTTTCACAGAGAAATACAAATCTAAGGATTCACACACCCGCCGATGGTGTGTACGTTTACCAAATTACATTGAAAATACGACCATGCTTTTGAGTTCAAATGGCTCTGAGCACTATGGGACTTATCATCGGAGGTCATCAGTCCCCTAGAACTTAGAACTACTTAAATCTTACTAACCTAAGGACATCACATACATCCATGCCCGAGGCAGGATTCGAACCTGCGACCGTAGCAGTCGCCTTTGAGTTGCTTGACTTCTTTGTCAGGAAGCGTGTCTGCTCGGTTATAACGGCTAATGGGCTGTACAACTACAAGGGACTTTCCACAAGTGACGCAATATATTTCTCTTCTGAAAGCAAGTTTATTTTTCAGTACACCTTATAATTCCCCTTTCTTTGTCTACAAAATGCAAGTTTTCAACATAATCTCTATTCAATGCGACGGCCATACGCGACCTTAGTGGGAGGGCCAGCATGGTACCACTCTACTGGGCGATGTCGGCGCCAACGTGTGGCTGCATCAATAACTTCCGCGTCATGCACTAACTGTTTCCCGCAGAGTGCACCTCTCATTGGGCCAGACACATGGGAAGTCGAAAGGTGAGAGACTCTGGCTGTAGGATGGGCGAGGTAGAGCAGTTTAGTGGAATTTTGTGAGGTCTTCTCGGATGCAGAGACGTCTAATCGTGCAGTGAAGTGCTTGACTGCCGATTCGTCGACCACCACGAGTGAGTGTGTCCGCACAGTGTGACAGCGAGGAAGTCACAGCTAGGTACGGCCGACCGGCGCTCGTGCGAGACCTTGCGTTGTCATGGACAAGGAGAAGATGTTTGCATTTTTGTGGCAAAGCATATGCATTTTTGTGGCGAAGCATACGCCGAAGTCATTTCACCGCGGGAGATCGGACAGAATTGCGGGACCTTGTTGTGGCGACGACAGACGCCTCGCCCAGCGAATCGCCATGCTTTTGTTCACTGCGCGCTTCCGCAGACATTCTGCAAGCGCCTACGGATATCTGCGATGCCCTGGTTTTCCGGAAAAAAAGAAAATCTTAGTGACAGCTCTGTGCTTGGAAGGCATCTCCGTTACGGACACCATTTTGAGGGCTACGTACAGAGCAGACACTATCGGTACTTTATGAAATTATAGGGGCTGATGCGGGGATATTTCCCGATGATCTACATCAAATTCTGAATTTTTTCAGCTGAAATTGACAGAGAAAAAAAATTTTGCATCGCTTATCAAATGCCTCCCGTAATTTACTAAAGAAACGAGGACACATCACAAAAAATTTGCACACATCAGTGGTGTAAACAAACCTGAGAGGCAGGTGCGGCAGGCAGGTGGGGCGTAGGGAGCGCAACCAGCCAGGAAAAGCAGCCATGACGCGATAATTTGGGGCAGCCGCAGCGATTGATGCCGTCATCCCGGTAGCGATACGTGCGTGTGACAGCCGTCAATATCGCCTCACGGCGGGGCATGGCGACTACGCCACGTGCCCGCTAGTGGCCCAATTTCCGCACACTCCTGCGGCCACCGGTCGGTCCCGTGTCTTTTCTTTTAACAGGCTTTTCTCGACCAACAACGGAGGTTAACTACACCGAAGGAAGCAATAGCGTCCTTCACGACCGCAATATTAAAGACAGTACCATACAACTCTCAGCTGTCCTAAGCAGCTGCTGCTGTAAGGCCGGAGTTTAGCTGTCTATCCAACTAGACTGTTCCGAGTGTCCGCGTGAGCGCCATCAGAAAGCGGCACGACTGATGTACTCATTCCGGAGGATCCTTGGTCTCAAAATTATTTGCAATAGTAAACTACAGTTTCGTAAAGTGTGACATTGTTGCAATGGAGAAATCTAGATTGATTTGATTATATTTTAGAACCATTTATTCATACACCTTAATTACAATTACTGCGCTTCAGCCGGCCGGGGTCGCCGATAGGTTCTAGGCACTACAGTCTGGAACCGTGCGACCGCTACGGCCGCAGGTTCGAATCCTGCCTCTGGCATGGATGTATGTCATGTCCTTAGGTTAGTTAGATTTAAGTAGTTCTAAGTTATAGGGGACTGATGACCTCAGAAGTAAAGTCCCTGTTGTGTACATAGTTCGGCGTAGTCAACGCGTACACAACTTTCCCACTAGAGCGCGCCCCACTAAGCACAACAGCGCAGGCGCAGCGCTCGTCCATCTCCGCACTATGAGATGGCGCTGTCTTAGAGACAGACCAAATTCTGCTTCCGCCGATCCACGTATTAATATGTTACGCTGCCAATGAGATTGCTGTTAACATAGAACCTTTTCTCCTCGCAGATCACACTCGCACAGTGATACCTGAACGCGCGAGGTATTATAACGATTGTACTGACCTCCGATTAGTCAATCTGCATTAGTCTATAGTCAAGTTCCAGTTTGCGCCTAATAGGATTATCATATTCCTGTACATAGCCATGAAGAGAAATGTATAGACACTTTGTCAAGTATCAGAGATATGTGAGAATAAGATTAACGTACCAAGACCAAAGGAACTTCAGATTGTCAATTGTAAACAGCATCCAGAATCAAGTTAAGTAAGGTTTATGATTGTTATTATTTTAATAAACGTGTGTGTTCTGTTTAAAGTTGGTCACCATCAATCTGCCACTCTATATGAGCAAGTGGCATTTCTACTGTCTGACCTAACGGCAGAAGATAAACAGGCCACGATAAGACCACGAGACATATTGCTGATACTCGCCTACTTCGTTAGAAGCGACAAGTCAAATAATCTGATGGTGTGTGTACTGAAGGTCTTACAGTATGCACACCACAGCCCCATAGTGCTCAGAGCCATTTGAACCATTTTTGAACTGCGCTTCATAACACGTTTCGCCTGTAGAAGCAATCTTCTTCTTATCATATTACTTCTTTAACAGTGTTAACAAAATATCGCATGTTCCCATTCTTGTGACATTAGAATCTGACGCATATACATAGTGTCTCAGAAATGTTGCAACAAGCTTCAGGAACTGTGGAGGGTGTCTTGAGGAACATATCGAAGATAAGAACCTGTGTACGGGAACGTCATCCAAGTGCGCTACAGAGCGTCGAAGTTATAGCCGCCGGCGCCTGCCAATAGGCCACCCCTTCAGCAGCAAAAGTGACTTTGTACGTCCTCTGACGGAGTACACTATTTTCAACTGTCCTAGTTGATATTTATCAATACCTGTAAGCAGCGAAAGGTCTATATTTCATTATAACTTCATAAGCAGAAAGTCTCGCAATGTTGTTTATTATTCAATGATCACGACTTTGTCACGATCGCCAGTGGAGATGATAGAGCTACCTGCTGCATAGAAATGTCTTGTCTCCTATCAATGTGATGCTCTGTTGTTTCAGTGGATGTCAGTTTCGGTGGATGTAGGTTATGGACACGGATTTCCATCTGCAGTTTATTTTTCTCCCATGTACTTAAAAACTCCGGAGATTTTAGAGTGTTTCAGGAGCAAAATAAACTGTCAATGGAAATCTGTTTCCGAAATAGTCATCTAACAAGACGTTAGAGCATCACTTTCATAGAAGACAAGGCCTTTATAGGCAGCAGCTAGCTCCATCTTCTTCACTGGCAATCGTGGCAGTCTTTCATCAAGATCACTGAATGACAAACAACATTGCGAGACTTTTCGCTTACGGTGCGAGGTCACTTTTGCTGCTGAAGGGTCTCAGGTTCGAATCCTGCCTCGGGCATGGATGTGTGTGACGTCCTTAGGTTCTTTTTTTTTTTGTCATCAGTCTACTGACTTGTTTGATGCGGCCCAAAACGAATTCCTTTCCTGTGCTAAAATCTTCATCTCAGAGTAGCACTTGCAACCTACGTCCTTAATTATTTGCTTGATGTATTCCAATCTCTGTCTTCCTCTTCAGTTTTTGCCCTCTACAGCTCCATCTAGTGCCATGGAAGTCATTCCCTCATGTCTTAGCAGATGTCCTATCATCCTGTCCCTTCTCCTGATTAGTGTTTTCCACATATTCCTTTCCACTCCGATTCTGCATAGAAGCTCCTCATTCCTTACCTTAGAAATCAGTCCACCTAATTTTCAACATTCGTCTACAGCACCACATATCAAATGCTTCGATTCTCTTCTGTTCCGGTTTTCCCACAGTCCATGTTTCACTACCATACAATGCTGTATTCCAGACGTACATCCTCAGAAATTTCTTCCTCATATTAAGGCCGGTATTTGATATTAGTAGACTTCTCTTGGCTAGAAATGCCTTTTTTGCCATAGCGAGTCTGCTTTTGATGTCCTCCTTGCTCCGTCCGTCATTGGTTATTTTACTGCCTAGGTAGCAGAATTCCTTAACTTCATTGACTTCGTGACCATCAATCCTGATGTTAAGTTTCTCGCTGTTCTCATTTCTACTACTTCTCGTTACCTTCGTCTTTCTCCAATTTACTCTCAAACCATTCTGTGTACTCATTAGACTGTTCATTCCGTTCAGCTGATCATTTAATTCTTCTTCACTTTCACTCAGGATAGCAATGTCATCAGCGAATCGTATCATTGATATCCTTTCACATTGTATTTTAATTCCACTCCTGAACCTTTCTTTTATTTCCATCATTGCTTCCTCGATGTACAGATTGAAGAGTAGAGGCGAAAGGCTACAGCCTTGTCTTACACCCTTCTTAATACGAGCACTTCGTTCTTGATCGTCCACTCTTATTATTCCCTCTTGGTTGTTGTACATATTGTATATGACCCGTCTCTCCCTATAGCTTACCCCTACTTTTTTCAGAATCTCGAACAGCTTGCACCATTTTATATTGTCGAACGCTTTTTCTAGGTTGACAAATCCTATGAAAGTGTCTTGATTTTTCTTTAGCCTTGCTTCCATTATTAGCCGGAACGTCAGAATTGCCTCTCTCGTCCCTTTACTTTCCCTAAAGCCAAACAGATCGTCACCTAGCGCATTCTCAACTTTCTTTTCCATTCTTCTGTATATTACTCTTGTAAGCAGCTTCGATGCATGAGCTGTTAAGCTGATTGTGCGATAATTCTCGCCCTTGTCAGCTCTTGCCGTCTTCGAAATTATGTGGATGATGCTTTTCCGAAAGTCAGATGGTATATCGCCAGACTCATATATTCTACACACCAACGTGAATAGTCGTTTTGTTGCCACTTCCCCCAATGATTTTAGAAATTCTGGTGGAATGTTATCTATCCCTTCTGCCTTATTTGACCGTAAGTCCTCCAAAGCTCTTTTAAATTCCGATTCTAATACTGTATCCCTTATCTCTTCTAAATCGACTCCTGTTTCTTCTTCAATCACATCAGACAAATCTTCACCCTCACAGAGGCTTTATATTTATTCTTTCCACCTATCTCCTCTGCATTTAACAGTGGAATTCCCGTTGCACTTTTATTGTTACCACCGTTGCTTTTAATGTCACCAAAGGTTCTTTTGACTTTCCGGTATGCTGAGTCTGTCCTTCCGACAATCATGTCTTTTTCGATGTCTTCACATTTTTCCTGCAGCCATTTCGTCTTAGCTTCCCTGCACTTCCTATTTATTTCACCCCTCAGCGACTTATATTTCTGTATTCCTGATTTTCCTGGAACATGTTTTTACTTCCTCCTTTCATCAATCAACTGAAGTATTTCTTCTGTTACCCATGGTTTATTCGCAGCTACCTTCTTTGTACCTATGTTTTCCTTCCCAACTTCTGTGATGGCCCTTTTTAGAGATGTCCATTCCTCTTCAACTATACTGCCTACTGCGCTATTCCTTATTTCTGTATCTATAGCGTTAGAGAACTTCAAACGTATCTTGTCATTCGTTAGTATTTCCGTATCCCACCTCTTTGCGTATTGATTATTCCTGACTAATGACTTGAGCTTCAGCCTACTCTTCATCACTACTATATTATGATCTGAGTCTATATCTGCTGCTGGGTACGCCTTACAATCCAGTATCTGATTTCGGAATCTCTGTCTGACCATGATGTAGTCTAATTGAAATCTTCCCGTATCTCCCGGCCATTTCCAAGTATACCTCCTCCTCTTGTGATTCTTGAACAGGGTATTCGCTATTACTAGCTAAAACTTGTTACAGAACTCAATTAGTCTTTCTCCTCTTTCATTCCTTGTCCCAAGCCCATATTCTCCTGTAACCTTTTCTTCTACTCCTTCCCCTACAATTGCGTTCCAGTCGCCCATGACTATTAGATTTTCGTCCCCCTTTACATACTGCATTACCCTTTCAATATCCTCATACACTTTCTCTATCTGTTCATCTTCAGCTTGCGACGTCGGCATGTTTACCTGAACTATCGTTGTCGGTGTTGGTCTGCTGTCGATTCTGATTAGAACAACCCGGTCACTGAACTGTTCACCGTAACACACCCTCTGCCCTACCTTCCTATTCATAACGAATCCTACACCTGTTGTACCATTTTCTGCTGCTGTTGATATTCATCTGACCAGAAATCCTTGTCTTCCTTCCACTTCACTTCACTGACCCCTACTTTATTTAGATTGAGCCTTTGCATTTCCCTTTTCAGATTTTCTAGTTTCCCTACCACGTTCAAGCTTCTGACATTCCACGCCCCGACTCGTAGAACGTTATCGTCTCGTTGATTATTCAATCTTTTTCTCATGGTAACCTCCCCCTTGGCAGTCCCCTCCCGGAGATCCGAATGGGGGACTATTCCGGAATCTTTTGCCAATGGAGAGATCATCATAACACTTCTTCAATTACAGGCCACATGTCCTGTGGATACACGTTACGTGTCTTTAATGCAGTGGTTTCCATTGCCTTCTGCATCCTCATGTCGTTGATCGTTGCTGATTCTTCCGCCTTTAGGGGCAATTTCCCACCCCTAGGACAAGAGAGTGCCCTGAACCTCTATCCGCTCCTCCGCCCTCTTTGACAAAGTCGTTGGCAGAATGAGGCTGACTTCTTATACCGGAAATGTTCGGCCACCAATGCTGATTATTTATCAAAATTTAGGCAGTGGCGGGGATCGAACCCGGGACCGAAGACGTTTTGATTATGAATCAAAGGCGCTACCCCTAGACCATGGGCCCTTTTTTTCCGACGCGTTGACCACTTTTTTTATTTGATACTATTTTTTCCGTTTTTAAGTTGTAAAAATAAAAATAAAAACGCGGTTCCTCCGCTTGATAGTCCAACAACGCGACCACTTCTTTTTTTTTTTTTTTTTTTTTTTTTTTTTTTTTTTTTTTTGGAACAGGAAGGCAGGGTGAACAAACAATCTTTATTCGTACAATTGTGCTGTCCTAGGGATATGAAAAGTATCGAGACAGCAAAAACAATTTGGAAACCATAAAATCAACGCAAAGGCCGCCCTCTTTTTTTTCCTCTTTTTTTTTGTAACAGGCATAAAGTAATTGACAATCCTAGTCACGGGCGGGATTGAAAATGAAGTTATCATCTGCATCACAATCCCTGCACCACGCGGTGTCGCATCATAAACCTGGCAGAAAGCCATATAATCTTGACCATTTCTGCCAGTGTGGGCGGTATGTGTTTCTCCTGCGTCGACCATTCGAAGGACCATTATCTGAGGCGGTTTCGGTGTTTACCATCGTTGTGTATGTGTTTATCTTTTCTTTCTTTTTGTTTCGTTTTCACGTTAACATAAACCAGTCATAACTGGCACCAACAGGTAGGGGCCAGTTTTCTTCTCAGTGTGCTATATGCCAATATAATTGAACCGCGCAGTACTGTCTCTAGTCGTTCTGCTGCAGGAGTCTTCTCAGTTCTGGGACACCCCAGCTGTCGGGCGGATTGTGAAAAACACTTCCTAAAAATTTGGAAAAGTAAGTCCTTATTTCGTATGACTCCGTATGAGCTCGTGTTGTTCTTGTAAATACATCCAATAATCCATCACTGACTTAACATCGTTCGAATAAAAATATTTCGTCGCTTGTCCAGCGATCCAATTGACCGCATACGTCTTTTGTTTGGGAAAAAGGTCTTGTCCAGTAGAAAAAGTACATCAGATGTGATTTCTGTGTAGTTAGTGCGTCGAAGGAAGGCCAGTATTCGACGCGTCAGCATCCAGACGTCCCTCGCTGCGCCACACACTAAACCATGTTCTTCCGTTGCTAACAGTCCACTGTTTGTGTAAAGAGGAGAATCGACCATATGAATTGTATGTAACCGACTCCTGGTCACAAGTTTACGGTTTATAAGAATATACCACATCGACCTCGCTGCTTTTGACAGTAATGGAGTATGCACTGCACACCAAATGTGGTTCCACGTTCTCGACGGGTATTTGAATTCCATTATGTTGCGGCCATGTTGATCCATCAAGCATCTATAGATCTCCCGAGTCGTGGGTATTCTCGTCGAAGGTACTTTCAGACGAACATAACTGTAATCAACAAGAAATGAGGCAATGTGTGCAAGAGAAGGCGAAATATTGCCCACCGCAATAGGGGGTTCGTACGAAGACGGAACAAGTACTTCTATCAGAGCTGACGTTATGGTATGCTTTCTTTGTTGCCAATTTCGTATCATCGCTCACATGTACAGCGCCAGAACTTTGTTTCGCACGTTTGTGAGGTTGAGGCCACCGTTCCGGAACTGTAGCGTTAACGTATCATATTTGATCTTAAATAACATCCCAGTACTAACATAGTAACCAAAGGCAGCCATGAGGCGGTCTGCAGTACCCTTCGGTATTGGTAGGATCTGCGCTAAATGGGGCAGTCTTGACGCTATGTGAACGTTGGTGTATGCCACACGTTGGATCATGTCAAAGGCTCTCAGTGAGTTGTTGCGTATCGTCAGACGAACATTCTGCAGAAGCCGCCGAGAACTCGCCGCCGCTGACCGCCGTAGTGAACGGGTAAATGTAATCCCCAGACACTTCAACGATTCCACCGTCTGAAACGGTCCCGGTACGTCTTCCAGACCCCGTCCAATGTGCATAATTTTGGATCTCGTCATGTTAACGACACTGCCTGCCGCCGTCCCGTAAGAATCTAGATGTTCAACAGCCTGACGCACGTCATGTCCTAATCTGACAAGAAGGATCAGGTCGTCCGCATATGCGCGACAAACGAAAGAGTTCTCATTAAGCGCTATCCCAGTAAGTGAGCGCCTCATAACACACATCAGCGGCTCAAGCGCTATCCCAAACAGCATCATGGAGAGTGGGCACCCTTGTCGGACTGAGCTGTTAATAGGAATCGAGCCCGCTTCCCGACCGTTTACAATCACCTTCGATGTAGCCCCTCGTATTAGCCTCATAACGATGGAGATGAAAACAGGTGGAATCGCCATTCGGCTCATGACTGACGCCAAGAAGTCATGGTTTATCCTGTCGAACGCACGATCGAAGTCCACAGATATCATCGCTGCTCGCATTTTACACGTTTCCGCAAGGGCGATAACGTCATGGTATACACGTAACGCCGAGGAGATGTTGCTTCGCACCCCTAGGCAAGCCTGATCAGGGGATATTGTCCTGGATATCGCAGCTTAAGACGAGACGCTAGTAGTCGTGCAACGATTTTATAGTTGGTGATTAGCATAGTGAGAGGCCGATATTGATTAACACTGCTACTCCCCGCCATCTTCGGAATGGGAAGAAGAAAGCCCGGCACAAAATCCGACGGTAGGCGCATGTCCGGGCGCATCGCCTCATTGTACATCGACACCAACTGTGGCATCATCATGTCCACGAATCCTCGATAAAACTTTAGCGTAATCCCATCTGGCCCTGGTGATTTATGGGCCGCTCCTTTTGTGAGTGCCACCATAAAGGTCTTCTGTGAGTGGCTCCATAAGCGCTGCCTTATCCGTCTGTGTCAGTGTCGTTTGCAGATTTTGCAGTATCTCTTCCCCCACTAGACGGTCCGTCGGTGTACCGGCAGAGAGGTGGCGGAAATGGTCTAAAAACTCATTTGCAATGTCCTGTTGTGTTGTCAGTTGACGGCCATCTAAACCGTGGAGCACTGTTACCAGTGCCCGGCGGTAACGTTTATGTTCCCGCGACACATGGTGCATCGAGGTACGTTCCCCAGTGATGGTGTCAAGACATCTTGCCCGTATTGGGATGCCACCCAGTCGTCGTCGCGTGATCGATAGGATTTGTGCCTTGACACGATGAACTTCCGCATGATGTTCTGCAGACGGCACCTGGAAGGACAGCTCACGAAGCATGGTGTAATAATAATCAAGAGTGTCTCTTTGCCATCTCGTCTTATCCCGACCATATTGTATGAGAGCTCTTCTTATTGCCGGCTTAGTACACTCGAGCCACCATTGAAGCACGGAGGTATATGTTGATAGACGGCGTTGACATGTGGCCCATACCTCCTCGACTCTCTGACGACATTCGGGGTCCGCCAAAAGTGACGAATTGAGCTTCCATGTCCCGCGGCTTCTCCACACACTTTGCCTAGGGAGTGATATGGTACAAATTTAAGCCAGATGATCAGTAAATGCCGCAGGCCATCGTTCCGCGTCGACCACCTTATCCTGTAGGCCAACCGAAACATATATTCGTTCGAGTCTGCTCGCCGAGTGACTGGTATAAAAAGTATATCCCTCACGGTTCCTATGAATCATGTCCCAGGTGTCGCTTAACTCCAGATCCCGGCACAGCACATGCAATTCACGACAGGTATTGTAATGTGGAGTCTGGTCTTTTTGGGCTAAAACACAATTGTAGTCACCAGCTATAATGAAATGATCGAATCTGCCGGTAAATAAGGGCACAGTCTCTTCCGAATAATATCTCGCACGCGCCCGACTGTTGTCAATGCCGGAAGGGGCATAAACATTGTGAATGCGAATTCCTTTAACAGTTATCGCCAGTCCTCGTGCCGAAGGTAGATAAGCCAGGTCGAGAACCGGAATCCCGTCCCGGACCAATATCGCCGTTCCACTGTCGTTATTCGAGTGCGGCGAGGTGTAGGAGATGTATCCATGGACTTCCTGGAACTCAGGAATGTAAATTTCCTGCACCATCAGTATATCCACATCCGACGCATATATCATGTCCCTAAACAACTGCTGTTTCACGGGCGATCTAATGATATTTACATTCACTGTCCCTATTCTGTATGCCTGGGGTCGAGTAGCTGTCATCTCCACATGATGTTAAAATGACAAAGTTTCACCGTATCGATAGTCCCTTTGCACATCCGCAGAGGGTCGCCCGACGGACGTGTCCCTGCGGCTTTAGGTTTCTTGAGATGCGGACGGATGCGAGTCCCCACCAGTAGAATGGTCCGCATCGGTGATTTCGTCGTCCTGCTCATACCAGCTGATATTATTGAGGTGCTCCAAATTTTCCTGTGCGGCAGTGGTGTGTGACATTTGTTGTTCTTTCGCAGCTTTAGACTCCACCGCAGAAGGGGTAGCAGACCCCTGAGCGGATGCGTCGTCTGAACGACATCCTTTCACTGTCCAAATTCATATGGTCTGCGACATCCGAAGCTTGAGGTTCCAAGTCAGACAGGCCCATAGTGTTAGACTCATCTGGGCTCCCAAGAAGAGAAGGGAGCGTCTCCGTAGAGTTTAGTCGGCGCTTCTTGCGGCGCTTTTGCCGAGCGTTGTTTGCGGGCCCTAACCTCGGCCTCTGGTGTTGGCGAATCTTGCATGACCTGCGTTCTCGGCGCCGCCACAACGCCATGGGGCCGTTCCACTTCAGCTTCCATGCCTGTTGTGATGCTGTCATCCTCTTTCTGCACCACCTGTAATGTCTGGGATTGGAGGTTGGTCGGAGCCATTTCTTCTGCAGTGGTGTCCGAAGGCGCCTCAATCAACTGCGGCGTCGGTTCGATAGTGCGCTCCGACCTCGGCGTCACCTCCCCGCGAAGCGCCGCCACGTAAGTCATCGGCAATGACGTTGGTGTAGTCGAATTCTGGAGGTCTCCGCTGGGGAGTTGCACGAGTCTCCTCTGCATACACACATATCGAAGATGTCCTTCACCACCACACCCGGAGCATGTCCGGGGCTGTCCATCATAGATGACAATAGCTCGACAGCCCCCGATGTTGATGTACGATGGCACATGTTTCGTAAGGGCAATTCGCACCTGTCGGACACCATTGAGCACTGGATACGTGGTAAAACTTGCCCAACGTTCGGCCGTATGACTGATAACTCTGCCATATGGCTGGAGCGATTCAGTGACCAATGATTCTGGTACCTCAAAGGCAGCTCGAAGACTCGAATCGTACGTACGCCCAGGCCCGAATGAGCGACTAAAACTTCGCCAATATGACCATCGGAGTGTCGGAACTGGAATCCTCGTTTGGCGGCTTCAATGATCCTATCGCATGCTGCGTCGTCAATCATCTTTACGTAAAGAGTGCTGCTCACGATTGGTAAATGAATTCCAATAATCTCCGTGTAATTAAGTTGCACTTCGTCCCTCAAGAAACGTTCGATTTCGAAAGCCTTCGGTCGTGCATACTCGTTACAGAACGTGAACTGTATCATGGTTTTTCGGAAATTGTGTGCCATTGCGTTCGATTCAAACAGTAACACACGCGAGTGACGACGGTGTAAACACCGCTTCTTCCGCGAACGTTCGCAGCCGGGACGTAAACTAGTCCGAGCTGCTCCGCGGCTAACGGCGGACTGGTCCTTACGTTAGTTAGGTTTAATTATTTCTAAGTTCTAGGAGACTGATGACCTCAGCAATTAAGTTCCATACTGCTCAGAGCCATTTGAACCATTTGTAATCATGTGCACTTGAAATATCAGACATATCGTCATTTATGAGGCGGTCGTTTCCCTATTAATGATGGGACTATTCTCAAAAACTTTAGTTCCTGGTTGATTAAATCTGTGCGCCGGATCGGAGCTCGAACATGCGACCTCAGCCTTTAGCGGACATGGGCTCCACCGACTTACTCAAAAATTGAAAACTAGCTGCTGCCTGAATTTTGCTGGTTCAAAACAATTTTCTAGCTTGAGGTGGTCAATAATATAAATAGCTGTGAAATATGGTCTGAAGTATCTTCTAGGGTGCAGGTCATGCGTAACAAGGGCAACTAATAAATTGAAGAAGATTACAATCACGATTCTGTCCAATTCTCAAGTTTAGTTCTTCCCGCGATCTAGTGACCTGTGATAGTGCTGCCTGCAAGACGGATCTTGCCACTCTCGCTATAAGGATTTGTCACTTCTTTTTACAATCTATTTCGTCTGCTCGGTGTTTAATTCTTAATTACTTGTCTTGATTGTTTATCAGAATGTTGCAGTCTTGTTTCCAAACAGTTTCAAATCTGGTAACGTTTTAATCTGTTATTTTATTGTGTGAACAGGGATTGAATTGCTCATTTGCAACGTTCTTCGTAAAATGTTACTGTCTCTCACAAACAAAACAAGTCAAGTGATATTATTTACAGTACAATATTTTCGCCTTTGCCTGTTATCAGCGCTTACAAACGGACATAAATGTTTGTACCGTACATTCAGACATACCGCTACTATATGAGAACTCGTGTTCCAACTCAATAGGAGTTTCTGCAGTGGTTGGATTTACTGCTATTCTCTCCAGTGTTTCGCGAAATTGTCAATTTTTAAGCGGAGCTATAGTTAGTTTGTAGTCTCTTGCGTATCCCTTGAACTAGCGTCGCGCGAGTCAAACGTCACGTGATCGTTCGAACAAGCTCGATACCACAACGAACGCTGCGGCTAATCGAAAGATCTAGAGACCGTTCGAACTCGAGTATTGTTTGCCCAGCCCTGCTATTTACTTTTACCTCTATTAATGGCTACGTATGTACATGATTTTTTGTGCACATCTATGGAAAAGTATCTTTCGAATTATATACGTTTCATTGGCCTCTAGTGCACTTAATATTAAAAATCGGTATTTCCGTTTTCGATGTACATATACCAATTTTATGATTTTTATGAATACTTGGGTTGTCAGTTCGTAGTAATAGATCGAAAGTCATCGAGTAAAACAGAAGTAATATCCGGTGTTCCCCATGGAAGTTTTGTAGGTCCGCTATTGTTCGTGATCTATATTAATGACTTAGGAGACAATCTGAGTAGCAATCGTAGATTGTTTGCAGATGATGCGGTCATTTACCGTCTTGTAAAGTCATCAGATGATCAAAACGACTGAAAAATGATTTAGATAAGATATCTGTCTGGAGAGAAAAGTGGCAATTGATCCTGAATATGGAAAAGTGTGAAGTTATTCATATGAGTATTAAAAGAACTCAGCTAAATTTCGATTACGCGATAAGTCACACAAATCTGAAGGCTGTAAATTCAACTAAACACTTATCGATTACAATTACAAATAACCTAAATTGGAACAATCACATAGATAATATTGTGGGTAGAGCAAACCAAATACTGCGATTCATTGGCGCAACATTAGAAGGTGCAACAGGTCTACCAAAGAGACTGCTTACACCACACTTGTCCGCCCTGTTCTGGAGTATTGCTGCGCGGTGTGGGATCCGCATCAGGTCGGACTGACGGATGACATCGAAAAAGTACAAAGAAGGACAGCTAGTTTTGTATTATCGCGAAATAGGGGAGATATGGCACTGACATTATACATGGAGTGTCAATCATTATAACAAAGGCGGTTTTCGTTGCGACGGGATCTTCTCATGAAATTTCAATCACCAGTTTTCTCCTCCGATTGCGAAAATATCCTGTTGGCAACCACCTATATAGGGAGAAAATAAGAGAAAATAAGAGAAATGAGGGGTCGCACAGAAAAATTTAAGTGCTCGTTTTTCCCGCGTGCCGTTCGAGAGTGGAACGGTAGAGAGGCAGCTTAAAGGTGGTTCATTGAACCCTCTGCCAGGCACTATATTGTGAATAGCAGAATAATCACGTAGATGTAGATGTAAGGCTGAAGAGTTGTATGTTGTACCTCTTCCAGTGAAGTTCTGTCTCCCACCCGTGCCCCCTTTCATGGTCCGTAAGGAATGAAGAAATGAAGTAAAAATAAAAATTATAGTATTCAGGTCAGGCACTGAAAATTGCAGGGAAGTTACGTGTCGAAATATTTGTGGTTTCTGACGAATTTAATCGACCGCATTCCCGAGGGTTATTCGAAACAGTACAATGGTATTTGTGGCAAGTAAAACTTCTCAAGGTGTGGATCAGACAACTCGTCTCACAGCCATGTGCATGCAAATGTTAGCGCCCAGTAAGCTGACTGCCGCATTCCGCGATACGCCTCTCGTGACTTGTTTCTGTTTCTCACAGCTCGGCTCGCCATGCGTGAAATTCGCGAGCCTCGGCTCCCCTCGCCGCCGTCTAAATAAGTTATCAGCAGGAGTTACAGGTCAGGTAACAGCGCCGGCGGTCTGCTATCTGACCAACACGCGTGTGGCGAACGCATTGCCAGATCGACCCGGCGCACCGGTCAGACGTGCGGGTTTGAAATTGTCAGCACTGCTCCCCCTGCCCAGCACCGCCCATTGCACTCCTTTATAAGAGCTACAGGGACTTTTGCTCTATGAACAGAAATAACTGTGGCTATAAGCAACTCGATGTCGGCGGGCCGTTAAAGCCGAAACGTACACTCCAGTTCCCCAGTTCCCCCCGCATCCGGGCCGCTCTGCGCTCGCCGTTCGCACACATTCTCTCTCTCTCTCTCTCTCTCTCTCTCTCACTCTCGCTCTCTCTCACTCTCGCTCTCTCTCTTTTTCTATCTCTCTCGCTCTCTCCACATTCCCCCTCCTTTCATCGCTTGTGTGCCATTATGTGGCAGGGCAGGGGAAGAAGTTTCCCGTTGGGGAGGAGGGGGGTATAGGAGGTCGAGATGGAAGCGCAGGCCAGTATCAGATTCTGTTTCTCAAAGGGGACACACCCACACACGCGGACACGCATACAATTTGTCCAAACTTTTTTATGGCTTATATTACGGTTCGATTTTCTGTTAATTTTGTTTTCTTTGAGACATTCACGGCACTGCTAGTAAACCCTGTCTGCAAAACTTCGGCAACTTTCTGTGTCAGTCGTTCGCCGCAAAGGAATATATGGAGACAATAATGACGAGAAATAAACTTCTGGGCGTGCTGAAATATTTATCTCTTTTTCACGAAATCCGGTTCATATTATTTTACATGATCTTTCATAATTTCTATTCTTTCATTGTAGATAGTTGCTTCAGTGATAATCATTCAAAGAAATAGTTTTTTTCTTTATTGCATTACGATTTCCCCCCCAGTCCACCAGAGGGGCCGGCCGGTGTGGCGGAGCGGTTCTGGTCGCTACAGTCTGGAACCACGCGACCGCAACGGTCGCGGGTTCTAATCCTGTGTGTGATGCCCTTAGGTTAGTTGGGTTTAAGTAGTTCTAAGTTCTAGGGGACTGATGACCTCAGATGTTAAGTCCCATAGTGCTCAGAGCCATTTTCACCATTTGAACCAGAGGGGGCCAGGCTGGCAGCAGCGTAATATGCCGCCGTACAGCCTACAGAAAAGTGAAAAACATTATGAGAATATAAACAAACAAGAAAAAAGGCGATAAAACGGTGACATTATAAAAAACTGTAAAATGGCAGAAAATTGTGGAATTTAAAATATGAAAACACTCTGGTGATGATGCGGATGGAGAAACAAAAGAAATAGACAGGCACAATTAAAAAAAAAAAAAGAACACAAGGCAACAGTCTGGTTCCTTGTTAGCACAAGACAAAAAACACAACTATCGACAGTATGGTGGTTGTTCGCACGACTGACAGGGGATGTACAACACTGAACACCAGCTGAAAACAGCACTACAAAGGTGACACGGTGGCAGATGGTGGGTGAGGGAGATCCCGGACCGATGAGGAGGAAAAAGGGGGGGGGGCGCTGGGCGGACGCGAGAAGGAGGGGGAAAGGCAGTGGAGGGGAGAGCAAAAAGTACTCGGCGATGAGAAGGGAGGCAGAGAGAGGGTAGGCAGGGAAAATACAGGATAGAAGGGGGGAGAGGGAGCCCGAGGAAAAAGAAGGGAGGGGAGGTGAGGATCAGAGTTGATGGGAGGAATAAATGGAGGGAGACAGAGCACCATTCAGGAGGGGGAGTCGACGGAAGCCACCATGGGAAAGGAGATGAAGGGTGTAGAGGTGAAGTGTAGGGGGAACACAACTGTGAATCCGCGGCAGAGGGCAGGGGTTGGAGAGGAGAGGAGCAACCAGGGGATGAGGGGGATCAAAGAAATAAGGCGCTAGACTAAATTATATGGTTCAAATGGCTCTAAGCACTATTGGACTTATCATCCGAGGTCATCAGTCCCCTAGAATTAATACTACTTAAACCTAACTAACCTACGGACATCACACATATCCATGCCCGAGGCAGGATTCGAACCTGCGACTGTAGAAGCTGCGCGGTTCCGGACTGAAGCGCCTAAAACCTCTCGGCCTCAGCGGCCGGCAGACTAAATTAAATATGCTCACTCGAACTGAAGACGTCAGTAAATTTAGTCCAACGCTATACCCAGTTACTGTTCCGTCGAGGATTCCTCATCAACAGGGCATCATATACGAAGGGCGTTCAATAAGTAATGCAATACCTTTTTCTTCAGCCATTTGCGGTTGAAAAAATGCAGAATTTTCTGTGAACATGCTGGAATATTCCTACTTTAAACAGTTTCATGAAGTTCCGATAGGTGGCGGCTCCATACGTACCCTTCAAAATGGCGTCTGTAACGCGGATTCGTTCCAAGTAGAGAGCTGTCATTGAGTTTCTTCCGACGAAAAATCAGATCATCGTGGATACTCATAGGAGCTTGCAGAATGTCTACGGCAACCTGGCAGTGAACTAAAGTAGACTTAGTCGTTGGGAGAGGTGACTGACGTCATCGCAACAAGATCGTACAAACCTGTTCGATCTCTCGCCGTCAAATGATACCAGCGTGTTCGTCGCCACACAAATGCAAACGATCTTCTCCTTGTCCACGACAACGCAAAGCCTCGCGTAAGTCTGCGCACCCAAGATGAGCTCAAAAAACTTCACTGGACTGTTCTTTCTACTCCATCCTACAGCGCAGATTTCGCACCTTCCTCCTACCATCTGTTTGTCCCAACGAAGGACTCACTCCGCGGAAGCAGGACGTGTATGAACGGTAGGTTTTCGTTGCAGCAAGACGCTGGGTCCGACGTCGACCAGTAGAGTGGTACCATGCGGACATACACTCCCTCCCAGTAAGGTAGCTTAAGACCGTCGCATTGAACGAACATTATGTTGAAAAAACAGTGCTTTGGTGCCAAAACAGTGGCTAATGATTTGGAGTATTAGGATACTGACTAAAACCAGTATGCCTTCAGAAAAGTGCTCATGGAACGACCCTCGTATAAAATTAAACAACATTGTGTACCATGCTGATTCAAGGCTGAACCTATAAGGTACGTGCATAAGTGACGTCACAAGCAGATGCAGTATAGCAGTACCGGTCGTTAATCGTAGCATTGCACACATGCATCTCGAATTCCTTCTCTATCTCTTCATCCTCTGTATGTGATGTCTTTACGTTAAAATTTAGAAAACGTTATCACGCTTGAACATGAGATCCACATTAGAGGCAGTGGGGTTAACGCACATTCTTTCCCACAGGGGATACGAGAGGGGTGGGAGCGCGTCAGGAAGACCATCTGGCCACCAAGCGCCACTGCCACTGCTAAAACCGATGTAAAAAAAAAATGCTGAATCCGTACAGAGATGGGAAAAGGCAAAAGGACAAGAAAACCTCACGTGGTTATGATGTAAGTTGAGGGACCCAACAGAGTAGGGAGTTGGTTTTGGCGGATAAATGCTGTGTGGGGGATTTAAGTATACAGAGACATGAGATTTTTGGTATTCGTAACTAATGTGGATGTAATGCCATGGACATGAAAAGAATTGATAGGAAAGAGGATAGAACTGATGTGGGTTGATAACTGGATAGAGGAATGGAATGTGGTAAATGCTTTAGAAACTGACAAAACCCTTTATTTGTTGTTCAATCATTCACTAGTCCGTCACGGATGAAAATAAAAGACGCCGCTCTACAGCGAATAGAGTTTATTCTAATCCACGAATAGCATTTAAAAATGGAGAATATTATATGCGTTCTATAATTATCAATCTGATGATTGCAGGTTGATGGTATAAAAAAATTGTCATTAAATTAAAATACAGATGAAACTGATGGATCACTTGACTGCACTAAATCTGGAAGGATCTGTACTGGGAAGCACAAACTGGGGTAGTTGGGGTAGTTGTCGTGTTTAATTGTAGACATTTGGCGACGAGTAAAATGGAAGGATTGGTGGTAGTATATAAACAAGGGATTTTAGACAGTTTTAGCTGGTGGGCAGGCCATTTTTATGAGGAGGAAGCAATATGAGAGGATGGAAAGGAAAGAAAGAGTCGCATAGTGTGGAGAAGGGTGTGGAGTGGGTTACATCTGACAGGAAGAGCCGGCGGGCCGGTGTGGCCGAGCGGTTCTTGGCGCTACAGTCTAGAACCGCACGACCACTACGGTCGCAGGTTCGAATCCTGCCTCGGGCATGGATCTGTGTGATGTCCATAGGTTAGTTAGGTTTAAGTAGTTCTAAGTTCTAAAAGACTGACGACCTGAGCAGTTAAGTCCCATAGTGCTCAGAGCCATTTTTTGACAAGAAGAGTAAACACCGCGGATTTCGTTGTTGGCCAGTGGCAGTTAATTAAATTGCGTGGGGAGAGGATATGGAGGAGTATGGGTGTAGGGTTGGAGTGATTTGTTGATATAGACACGAGGCAGCATAACGTGATTGGTGAGTAAACAGGAAACAATGTCGTCGAAGTAGTGTGTGTGTGTGTGTGTGTGTGTGTGTGTGTGTGTGTGTGTGTGTGTGTGTGTGTACAGAAAGAGAGGAAATAGATGTGCTGGTGAATCATTCATGTAGGCCACGATAAAGGAATCCAGGTAGTAAGGCAGAATGCATACAGCCCAAGGAGCTGGAAAGAGACGGGACTTCGATATTCTGGCTGTGTCCGCATAACAGAGGTTGGAGGGATCAGTGCTTTATATAGTAGTGGTGGTGGTGGTGGTGTGAGTGGGGATATAGGAATATATGTTTGGCTGCATAGTAACTTTATTCTTTTGCGGATTTTCTATTGTATTTTTAGTAGGTGGGGTTCTATGTTAATTTACAGACGATGGTTAATCTGAGGTATCTTACTTTATTGAATAGGTCATTAATGGGTGTTGAAAAGTCATCGATACGGAAGCTGTTGACGGTTTGCCTATTGATTATTGCTTGGATTATGGATGGATTTATCTTGGAGAGCCACTGGTTGCACCAGGTGGTAGCCTACACAGTTAGGATTTATCAGTATAAAACCATGGTGAGTGGAGCTGCCAAAGTGTGAACCATACAGCCGCCTGCTGTAGCCGAGGGGTTTAATGCGCTTCAGCCCGGAACCGCACGACTGCTACGGTCGCAGGTTCGAATCCTGCCTCGGGTGTGGATCTGTGTGATGTCCTTAGGTTAGTTAGGTTTTAGCAGTTCTAAGTTCTATGGGACTGATGGCCTTAGATATTGAGTCCCATAGTACTCACAGCCATTTTTTCGAACCATACAGGTGGTCGTGGAAAACGGTACACCACACATTTGAACCATTGCTCTCCAGGAGTAACTACTACCAAGACACATTGATAATAAAACGTGTCGTTTGTCGCAGTTCAGTCATTGTCACTTAATATCAGTTGTCGACGGAGCATCTGGCATTTCCGTCATTCCACGCGGTTGGCGCTTCCAACATTACTCCGTGTTACACATTAACATCATTTATCAATTTAGACATATGGCCTGGCTTAACCACGATCTCATGATGTGCAATGCATCCAATAAAAAAAAATGTGCGGCAGAACTAAAATCCCGATCGCGTTGTTCACTGCGATTAAAGACAACCTTTACGAGCAGTCCTGCAGTCCTGTGCTGTTTCACTACTGATAGATATATTTTTCATCGTCATAAGCACTGTGAATCTTCTATTAGGAGAACTGTTGTGGGGGAAAATACAGTAACAGTTGACACATGTGCATCTTATTTACTTTGCGAGAAACTATTTATGTCGTTTAACATATTTGAAAAACGATAGAAATCTGTATTCTGCACATGGAGAAAACGGAAGCAGTGTGTTTCGCATTACCGTTGTCTGTGTAATGGCGTCCAGGCCCTCTTTTTTTTTAACTTGCTAACCGTAGGTCTTGTTTGTAACAATCCCTTATTTAACTGCGATTTCGTTTTGAACAAATCCGGTCATGTCTTCCTTACACAGTTTAATCGCCGTAACTTTTTAAATCCATGCCGCCACTGGTCTGGCTTTAATGTGAACATAATTATACTTGCAGATGGCGTGATTACGCAAGCAGTCTTCTTTAAATTTAATCGCTTGAATGTACTCAAGGAGAATTTAAGATTCCAACTGATCTCGGCTGGCTCTTGTTAGACTCTAGCGCAGATGGCGCTACTACCCGGCGTTCAGGATTATGAAGACAGTTAAGGCTAACTTTGAAGCAGCACCTGCTCATGAGCAAATAACTGCTTATTTATTTTGAGGAGGTTGTTTCAACTTTGTTTTTGAAGTCAGTGAAGAAAGTAATTAGTTAAAAATTGACTTTATATATGGATCTGCTGCGTGGTATGTAGAACTGCAGCCATTCGCTGACACAGATAATTTAGCATGGAAAAATTTTGGCTTCACGGAAACAGCAAGCATACATCAGAAAATAGCTTGTGCAGTCGGCAATACAGATAAGCTAACGACTCACGGTAGAGAATATAAAAAAAATTACAAATATATGTATATGTTTTTATATCGTGTCACTTCCCAAAAGCTACAATGCGTGTTTTTATGAAGTTGTATTATAGACAATGAACGAACAGTGACTGAATAGTCCGATTAAAATTACTTGACAGTTGACGTTTGTCACTTAGTGCTACAGTGGTGCCACATCGACTGTCGGCTGCTGCTCTGTTACAGCTGACACAAACACAGAGGATCTCTTCATAAATGATGTTAATGTGTAACACGGAGTAATGTTGGAAGCGCCAACCGCGTGGAATGACGGAAATGCCAGATGCTCCGTCGACAACTGATATTAAGTGACAATGACTGAACTGCGACAAACGACACGTTTTGTAGCCCACAATTTAGACATATGGCCTAGCTTAACCACGATCTCATGATGTGCAATGCATCCAATAAAAAAAAATGTGCGGCAGAACTAAAATCCCGATCGCGTTGTTCACTGCGATTAAAGACAACCTTTACGAGCAAACTCAAGACAGTGAAAATTCAGTTTCACCCCTAAAATCAAACTGTAATGTCTCCCTATCATTGCTTACCTGGAACTATCCTCATACTGCCTACACGAACTGCCACGTTACGAACCGATGATGGTCCTCGTTGACATTTGGTTGTAGATTATAGGCGACACTGATAGATTCCAAACGAAAAAGTAACGATGGCAAGAAAATAAGAATTAAAAAAGTCAGTACTATGTTGAAAATGACGTGTCAAAGTACTAGAAATAAAAAACACACTTAAACCAATAAACTGATTGAAGTCTATTGATTAGATTTAGAAATTAAGAAAAATGGACACTATCAGGATTCGAACCTACAACCTCCTATCGTCAGGTTTATATGCTAACTACTACGCTACGAAACTACTCTATACTAGAGTCTCATAACTATGACTCTGGTGACCCAGTTCAGAGTTGAAATACAGCCATCAAAAATTCAGCTTCAGCAATTTCGTGCGAAGCCTATCTGATGTAAGCCATTCTCTGTGATTATAATAACTGGATGTGTGATGCTGAATCGCGTCTTATGCGGAAGGATCGCATAACGTTAGTGCTGTGTTTGAAACGTGTGTATTCCACTAACACTGTTTTGTGTATGTTCGCGCGCGCGCGCGAGATAGATAGATAGAGAGAGAGAGAGGGGGGGGGGGGGGTGCTGTGGTTTTCCCGTGTGATGAAACACAAAATAAAAGTGCTAGACCCAGTATTCGGGATGCAAACACATCAAGAAAGAAAGTCAGACAAAGCAATAAGAAGTGACATGATCAACAGTTGTGGCGGTTTGACAACGGCGAACGGTTCGCGCGTGAGTGTGTTCTGATTGTAAGAAACCAGCTCCAACGTGTGAAGTGTTAACTAACAATTAATTTAGTCGGGCCTTAGCAAGCGACTGATACATAGACAGAACACTTTAAAATAGCCAGCGCATCTAAACAAACGGTGTATATAACGCCAATGAAGGAGCACTGTAGCAGGGATGACGTGTGGTATAAAGTCCTCACACCTCTTAAAACACCTCGTACACCTTCTCCTGTCCATGAAGATCACATCGTATTCCACATGCTTGAGAACGCTCCCATAATGACACACGTTTGTCAACACATTCAAGCAAAATCATATTCTGTTCAAATGCTTTACAACCTTTCCCAAGGGAATTTTAATCACCCCTTCTCAAAGACAATGAGGTAACTTCCAAGATATGTCCACCTTGCAGTTATTACCGAACACACTTGCTCCATATAAAATGCAGGTTCCAAATCTTCTAATTCCTGTCTCACTAAAATCCTTGTGAGATTCTCGTTCATATACCCCAAGATCCAGATGTTTCTCCCATATACATCAGTTACCGTTCTCATAGAAAATTCTTGGCAACAGTTATTAGGATAGCCACCAGTTACCTTTAGGACTCGGAGGAAAATCTCGCGCCATCATATAATTAACGCTTTTTTTTATCCTACGAGTATAAATGTAGGTCGTTCGCCAGACATTTCCTGCATCAAGCTAAGCAGAGCTGCGAACCATTAAAATGAATAAACTCCAGTGTGTTATGTTTGTATTCGCTTTGCAGGTATTAGACCGTAATACCGTCGAATGTTGTAAAAAACTATACTTTACTCAGATCAACGATCTTATCTCTTAAAACCAGGTAAAGTAGAGGGTGATCTAGAGTTTATAGGTGCAACACACTGATATGAAAATGCAGCATAGGACTAATAACTGACTGAAACCACATTTCGTCGTTCTTTATTTTGCTTTCCTAAATCACTCTATCTTGTTGTTTGGATGGATGTTTCAGCATAATTACGACCTAGCCTTCTCCATTCGTGTTATTTTATCTGTCCTTTTCACCTATATGATTTTATATGAAACTCTTGGAAGTATAAAAATGTTTTTGAAACAAGTTACACAGAATTTCCTTTTCCGAAAGGCACAGTACATTTGGAGAAGATAAAAAGTGCGCGCCATTGAATACCAGAAGTTAAGCGCGCGGGATACTAAATGACGTGAATGAAACAGAACTCTAAAGACATACCTCGCAGAAACTGATGCTGCTACAGTACATAAAGGAACCGTACGTTGGACGCGAGAGGAATAAAAACTTGTTTTCTGGGCAGAGTAAATAAACCATATTCCCAAGCCGACGCCGGTCTTTATGACTGAAATTAAGAAGAATTTACGGCGAGTGGGAGAACGTAAAACGAAAACATCAAGTTTTGTTGTCGGCAGTTCCCAGCACTGGCAGCGCGGCGCTACATGCATCCGACAGTCTGTGCGCCACCTAAAATACTGTATGAAATATTGACCGCTGGTGTAGGAAGTCTACACTTGAGCTTTACGGCATGGCCATATCTAGCTACACACCGGCACTTAACATCTCTAATAGGATTACGCAGAGTCTTTCAAAACGTGCCGACATACTGCTGTGTGGCTGCTATATAGTCTCTAAGACACTCTGAAACGTAATGAAAACGCGAATGGTCTACAGTTTCTTCATCATCGACTTCAAAAAATCGTACAATTTTTTCCCCTGTCATAACAGGCAGGATTCACTCGAAAATAAATTGAACTTGCACTATGACAGAAGCAATGGGTTGGAAATATATGTTCCTCCATTTTTATTAGGCAACACTAACATACAACGTAATCAAGCCTTGATCTACATATACAATCCCTCCTCTCCCCACTTCTCTCAGTTACTAAACTGACGATTCCTTAATCCCTCAGGATCTGTCCTATTAACTAATTTCTTCTTTCCAGTTAAGTTGAGCATTGAAATGTTTCCTCACCCACCCAGTACCTCTGCATTATTTAACCAATCAAACCATTGAATCTTCAGCGTTCTTTCGTAGCACAGCCTTTCAAAAGGTTCCGTTTCTTTATTGCCTGAATTGTCCGTCGTTTACGTTTCACTACCGTATAAGGCAACACCCTAGACAAGTACTTTCAGAAAACATTTACTGAAATTTAAACTGACATTTGATGCTATTAAAAATTCCTTTTTTCTAGAAATGCTGTTGCTGCAATTGCCAATTTGCATTCTATATCATCTGTACTTCGGGCATTGTCAGATATATTGCTGTTCAAATAACGAAGCCCATAGAGTCGAAAAATTTTACAGGTGACTGTCTACAACACAAGAAATTTATTTAGAAATCTTCTGCCTTAATGCCATAACTTGGGCAACTAGTAGCTGTTCAAAGTGATCATCGCCAGTTGTATGTACGCATTTCAACGGGAGATGATATTTTTTCGCACTCTCTCTCAAATTTACCTGTTGCTGTTACACAATGCGCCGGCCGAAGTGGCCGCGCGGTTCTGGCGCTGCAGTCTGGAACCGCGAGACCGCTACGGTCGCAGGTTCGAATCCTGCCTCGGGCATGGATGTGTGTGATGTCCTTAGGTTAGTTAGGTTTAACTAGTTCTAAGTTCTAGGGGACTAATGACCTCAGCAGTTGAGTCCCATAGTGCTCAGAGCCATTTGAACCATTTTTGTTACACAATGATACACACAGAAGCATGTCAGCTAACAAATTTCTCTCTAGTTTCTACTCAGATTTCATAGAACAACTTCATGTACTGCCGTAGGACAATAGCCATAAGATGAGATGCGGCGATCGCGTTGGCCAGTGGACAGAACCTAGCCTTTCAATTGAAAAGTTAGGACATGTGTTGTTCAGGTGATTACTGAGAGTAATACTGAGGGAAAATAGTGCACAGTCGAGCGGATATCACATCATCTTAAGGGCAACAAAACGTACAGTTACAAACAATTGTCAAGCAGCATACACTGAATGAACTTCACACCTTAAATGCACATTGAGCAGTTCAGGTAACGGGCGAATACTCCATCATCGACTACCACTCAGCAACTTTAAACAATGGTAAGCAGCAACGTAGAACTTGGGTGCTGTTGTTTTTCTAATAGAATGATGTCGATATTGGTTACTGTACTCCTACGCTACGGGATGGCGGATTAAGTATTCCAGTGGGAATTCTGAATTAGATTTTTCCTAATTTTCTCGTAGTTGCTTAAGGAAACTTTTGCGATTGTATATCTGAAAGAAACATGATCGAATTTCTTTCGTAATCACACATTAAGTTAAAGGATTATCCAACTCACAAATTAGTTTCCAACTTGGAAATTTGTCATCAATTGCCGGGCGGAGTGGCCGAGCCGTTCTAGGTGCTACAGTCTGGAACCGCGCGACCGCTACGGTTGCAGGTTCGAATCCTGCCTCGGGCACGGATGTGTGTGATGTCCTTAGGTTAGTTAGGTTTAAGTAGTTCTAAGTTCTAGGGGACTGATGACCTCGGAAGTTAAGTGCCATAGTGCTCAGAGCCATTTGAACCATTTTGTCATCAATTCTGACTATGGTTAGCAGTTTCGGACGCATATTGGAAATTTTTCAGGATTATTATAGCATATGATCTTCTACTAGTGTTGACAAACGCTTGTTCCGATTGATTCTGTCAAAATCTTCCTTGTAATCAACAAAAGCAAATAGTACTTCAACTTTCAGTGCTAATGCAGACTAACTACTCCGGTGAAATGCAGCACCCGACTACTTCAAAGATCCACGTACCCGAACTCTAACACGTATCGAAATGACACTTGTATTATTATTCAGTCAGTATAAATGCAAGAAAAATATCTAAGCAACCAAAATTTGGAAACACTTACGCATAACATTCGTCAGCAGTGGGGCGGAGATTTCTTGTTACGTGGTACTCAGTGAGAAAAGCAATACAGAGAAAAAGATAAGCAAAATACATTTTCCACCAAGCAGTCAGTGGCTAGCTTGCAATTACATAAATATCATGGACTGCAAATTTCAATGTGAATAAACTTAAAGAACTGCTAATGGACTCGAGATGCATTGTCGACAGTGGAAATAACATGTAGATAAGGGCCGGCCGAAGTGGCCGTGCGGTTAAAGGCGCTGCAGTCTGGGACCGCAAGACCGCTACGGTCGCAGGTTCGAATCCTGCCTCGGGCATGGATGTTTGTGATGTCCTTAGGTTAGTTGGGTTCAACTAGTTCTAAGTTCTAGGGGACTAATGACCTCAGCAGTTGAGTCCCATAGTGCTGAGAGCCATTTGAACCATTTTGTAGAGAAGGTAGTGTTGAAACAGAAAGAAATGTTTCATTCCAGCTTCAGAGATACCCCAAGCAAGTGGCTAATGGTAGACTTTCCGACGTACGTCCAAGAGGAACTCAAACTTTTACGACCGAGTTCAAAATATTTTGCTGGTGTTGTAACCTCCTGCTGTTAAATCAAGAAGAGTTTTAAAAACCTCACCTTCTGCAAAACACAATGTTTTAAATTATTTTTTTCTTCATCCAAAGATGTTTAGACAGATACGTGTTTCCATGTGTAGATCTCATATATTTCTGGAATGTACTAGTTTTAAATATGGAATTGGGCAGGTAGGTCTCGTTTTACGCGTTTTACGCTTGACAGCATGCCATGTTTGCCGTCATCTTGTACATTCTTCGAGTGTTTCTTTCTGTGTTGTAATTATATATTATGTTTCTCGACAGGGTATCGCAACTTTTCATGCACAGAAACGACATTAAGGGGGACGGTGTGACTTCTTTAAAACAACTGGTTTCAGGAATAAAAGTAGACCCACTGAAGACCATTACACGTAGGTGTCGATACGTGTGACTGAGGAAAAAATAAGAAAAGAAATGTTGTGTTTTGCAGAAGATAGAGCCTTAAATGCCATATTTAAATTCAAAAATTATCCAGATTTACTTCTTCTCTTGAATAATACAGGGTAGTCCCATCGACGCAAGCATATTGTCCTGGGTTCAGATACCACCCCTTTCAGATTCTTTAATGTCCTGCCATAAAACAAATGTTAAATGATTTTGTAAAATATTTATTTGCTATATTATTAAATAATAAAGGAAACTGTAGTGGCGTCAAGTCTTGTAAAATGGTTACTAACTATAGTCAGTAACTGCGTGTAGAATATCACAAAAACTGTTCTTTATGAGGAACCAAAGGGATTTAGAACAGGTCGTTCATGCACAGAAAACGTGTTTGTAATTAAGAAGGCAACAGAAAAAGAGAATTTAATACAGAAACACAGGCTTCCTTCAGCGAGTTTCGAAAGGCTTTGGACCGTAGAAGCTGTGATAGCCTATGGAAGATAGTGTCCGAATGTGGATATCTTTAATACTTAATGGAGTTAATGAAAAGAAATTGTTAACGATGTAGTAAAAAGTCTTCACAAAAATACACGCGTTGTAATAAACACACGTAGGAATCAATCAGAAGAAATAAATTTTAAGCAAGGTGTACGACAAGGGTGTGGAATGTCTGGTATCCTTTTGAATACGTACATTAAATTCATACTTGGTCAGTGGAATTAAAGGTAACGAATCAGGAATTCAAAGGGCTCTAAGCACTAGGGGACTTGACATTTGAGGTCAACAGTCCCCTAGACTTAGAACTACTGAAACCTAACTAACCTAAGGACATCACACACATCCATGCCCGAGGCAGGATACGAACCTAAGACCGTAGCAGCAGCGCGGGTCCGGACTGAAGCGCCTAGAACCGCTCGGTCACAACGGCCGGCGAATCATGAATTCCTATTATGGTTATTTGCAGATGACATCGTTATTATTTAAAAGAATGACGATCACCTACAAAGACCAGGATATCAGCTGAACGAAATGTGGAAGATATACAATTTTAACTCTAGAAGTTTACACACAACTTTAACCCTAGAAGTTTACACCAGGCTAGTCTGACACTGGAGTTTTTTGTTTGTTACTATGCATGCGCCACCGCACATGCACAGCTCGCTGCCACCAATGTAAATTCAACATTAGCATTGAGTGAGACTTTGTAGAGGACGGACGTTTGAGGTTGAGAGACAGTGTTGTGTGATTAATTTGACAGAAATACTGTAGGGAGGGTTACTGTGACCCTGAAGTATACATTGTGTAGCTGCTCTGTTGCTAAGCGTGAAGTACATTTGCGTGAAAACGGCACGTAGTAATGACGTTTTGCTGATGGAAGATGCCATACGGGAAACATTGTTAAAAGAACTCAAATGTGAAAGTGACGTAAGAGACATTCAAGAAGAAAATTATTCTGGAGCTGATGCTTCTGGAGCAATTATGGACAATGCTGAACCTAATCAGTCTGCCGAATTTTTAGACAGTAATGAAGAAAATACATCACAGAGGTGAAATGACATGTGTTTATTATATGAGAGCCTAATTTCATTATAATATATTCTCTATTCAGACAGTTTATCTAGCAAGTAACTGTGAGTCACTGTGACCCTGGTGTACAGATCGTGTGACAGTTTCACGGTTGTAAACTACTGGGGTTAAACTAACTAACGGTAAAACGAAAGTAGTGGCGTTCCGAGCAAAATATACAGTCAGATCAAAAAATAGTTTAGGTAATTCAATTTCAGATTAAGTGTCTCAAATCTTTTATTTAAACTGTGCTATAAATTTTCATTTTGACTCTGATATTGAAAACAAAATACACAAATTCCAAGCTGTATGTGGTACCGTTAGTTAGGCATTGGGCCATAAAGTACAGGAAGACGCCGTCACAAAATTCTGCTGTAAGGTGATGGCGGTTCCTATGTTACCCTATGGAAACGGAAGCTGGGTTACCACAGAAACTGGAAGAAATATGCTCAGGAAGAGATATAATTAGAAATAAAAACGTTAGAACAGAATTAAATCTTTTCACAATGAATGAAAAACTTTAAAGCTGTGGTGAAAAAGTTGGGGCCAACACCTTATAAGAATTCCCAAGGAGGTGCTGAAGTACAAACCGAATGGAAAAAGAGATGTTGGAAGACATAGGAAAAGATGGGAATGATTTTGTTCATGAGTTAGGAACAGGTAACAGCTTAATCCTTGAAAGGAAGATGATGATAACGACGATGCAATAGAACTTCGATTGACCGACTCCTCGGGTCATTACTGACGACGTACCTGACCATCCGTCTGCACAACACACGGAACGGAGTTTTGTGATCTTTTTGAAGCAATGAGAAGCCTCAACATGAATGCCATTTATACAGCTGCTCAAGCTTAGGAAGAACTTAAGAAAAGCACTCTACAAAAATCGTGGAAGAGTTGTCCTAGCCACAATCAACAGCAAGAACTTCCTGAAACTAATGAAACAGGATTTGCAAACTAATCAAACTGATATTCAGACTGATGATGCAGAGGAATGGCTAGCAGAAGGTGTTGTTGCTGTTACCAGCAAAGAACTTTTTTTTTTTTTGCATTAGAATAGTGTTGAGCAAGAGGAGTCACATATTTAAGAAAGGGAAGAAGACGAAAAGATCAGCCACTCTCAGTATACGCTTTCGAGACTGCCCTCAAATATTTGGAACAACATCCATCTGCTACAGCTGTGGACTTAGTGTGGGAAAAGAAATGGCGTGATACAGCCATTAAGTCAAGATTTAAAAAATTGAAACACAAACGCATTGTACACTTTTTAAATAGATTTTCAGTGTCTAAAATTTGCTATTATGCTTCCTCTTTATTGAAAATGTAATACTTTTACTTATTTTTTAATTTACTGGATTGTTTTGAGCTCCTGAAATTACTTGTTTCATTGTCCTCTCATTACCCACCCATTTTAGGCTTCCTACCACACCCTGGTGCCAAAATTGAAGGTTAATCGAGATCCTACTGCAATTTTACGCTCGTTTCTGTTGACGTCGTCTGTATGTCAAAAAAGAGGCCTGTACTAATAGGATTAGGAAAGCGAGAGGAAATACAATGAAGGGTGTGGTTGGTCATTTGCTAACAGCTAGCTAAGGATCAGGACTTTTTTTTATTTCCTTGAGCCATAAACGCGAGTCAGGTGTCAGACGGCGCGCGAAACCGTCCGTTTCTCATTATATCGACCATTTGCGCCCGCGCGGGCGTAATTGGCCGAGCTAATGGAAGGCGCGTCTTGAGCGCCAGCACGTGGCCGGCTTTTGTACCTCCGGCTGGCCGCTTGGTCTGCGCCTGAATGCCAGTGCGGCCGGCTGTGTCTCCGGCAGCGACAAAACCAGCGCGCACAATAGGCTGCCGTCACCGCAGATGCGACTTTCATTGGTCCGCCTGCCTCGCTTTATGCTGACGCGGATAAATAGCCGCACATTAGCGACCCACGGCAGAGCGCCCGTCAACAGGAGCCAAACGGCACGGCATGGCGCGTCATTTGTGAGCAAACAGCGGGACGGCACCGCTGCACGAAATGGCCGCACCGGTATACGACTCGGCACTTCTGCTGCCTGCTTTACTTCGTCCTAGTTCGTAAGCTCCTTTTCTACTTTTCTGCTAATGTCGCTTCGAAACTGACTTTCCCCTGAAACAGCTGTGGCAGAGAGAGCTGCTGCACGAAATTTGAAAAAGTAATGTCATCTCATTGATTAGCGTACAGACTAGGCATACAACCGCAGTTTAATGAAGTGCGGAGATAAATGACGCATAAATCAACAGTTTGATTGCCGGGTGTTTCAGCTGCCCCTACCAACAAGTTTCATGCAACCCGTAACGCCTACTGGCTAGCCTGCTTGTCACAGTTCATAAGCTCCGTTCTACCTTTCTGCTAATCTCACTTCGAAATAACGTTCAGCTAAAATGGCTGTTGTGGGGAGAACTATGCACGAAAGTTTACATTATAATATCAGCCTATATATTCGTATACAAACTAGGCATAAAGACGCAAATTAATAAAATGAAGAGATAAAGGACGCAGAGATCAATACTTTGATATACAAAGCGTTCAGCTGCCCCTTTTGACGTGTTTTATGCAACCCGCAACGTCTTCAGAAACGACGCGTAAATTTTTCGTATTCTCTTGCTTACAGTGTGCAAACTATTAGTCCTACAGAAAAAAAATAAACAAGCCCTTTTCGTAAAATATTTAATGTAATTAAATTTGGTACTGGGATACTGTGGTGTGTGTACTGTAAGACCTTTGGTACACACACCATCAGATTTGAATTGTCGCTCTAGCGAAGTAGGCGAGTGCCAGCAGTATGTCTCGTGGTCTTATCGTGGCGTGTTTACCTTCTGCCGTCAGGTCAGACGATAGAAATGCCACTTGCACACTTAGAGTAGCAGATTGACGGTGACCAACTTTAAACAGAACTTGATTAATTTTCACACACATTTATTAAAATAATAAAAAGCATAGAAATTACTTAAATTGATTCTTGATGCTGTTTACAATTGAAAATCTGAAGTTCCTATGGTCTTGGTACGTTAACCTTATTCTCACATATCTCTGATACTTGACAAAGTGTCTATACATTTCTCTTCGTGGCTATGTACAGGAATTTAGGAATATGATAATCTTATTAGGCGCAGACTGGTACAGAGTAATGTAAACTGGTACAGACTAATGCAGACTGATGCAGATTGACTAATCGGAGGTCTGTACACTCGCTATAATATCTCGCGCGTTCAGGTATCACTACACGAGTGTGATCTGCGAGGAGAAAAGGTTCTACGTTAGCAGCAATCTCATTGGCTGCGAGACATATTAATACGCGGATCGGCGGAAGCAGAATTTGGTCCGTCTCTAAGACAGCGCCATCTCGTAGTGCGGAGACAGACGAGCGCTGCGCCTGCGCTGTTGTGCTTAGCGTGGCGCGCTTTAGTGGGAAAGTTGTGTACGTGTTGACTACGCGGAACTATGTACACAACAGATACGTTTTCGCCAGAGGCTACGGATTTCGAGTTGTTTCACAACAGCGCGTTTGACTGTCACTTTCGTACTTTTTGTTGTATAATTTGAAAATAGAGAAAAAGTATCTCAGTACAAAATTTAAGTAAATGAAATTTCCTACAAAAGGGTCTGTACACATTGGTATTTGAATGCATTGCACATTGAACAAAACCCATGGGTATGAGCGGATGAATCACCCTATGTGTCATTACGTTCTTTCGTTTTGATACATCTGACTAACTTGAAATTTTCAGCAACATGAAAATAAACGACTCCCTCTACAGTTGTTAAATGAACAAATCAATTTCCGTAACAAAGACTTTTTTATATTAAACAATTTTTTTTGGTGACTGCCAAGACCTGGTTCACAATCTTCTAAAACACAGTGAAGCACCCAGAATACATGGTAGGATGTTAACATCGAACACCTACATACTTACAAACCATCGGCTACAATGTAAATGATTAGAGTTGGTATTCTCAGTCACAAGTGTAACTGTCACCAGAGTGCATTAGTGTTGCTCATGGTAAGTGTTGTTTCCAGGTCCGGTAGTGTATGTAACGAGCGTGCAAAACTTCGTGTGTTGAGTCAACATTAAATGACGCGGACATGCCATGAACTCGTCTGAGACAGCATTGTCAGCATCTGACACAGTTTGAAAGGGCGTTCACTGTGGATCTCTACTCGGTTGGTTGATCGAATGGTGCAATATCCAGGTTTTTGGGGCATCCAGATGCCTGCTACTGGACTGCATGGGAACGTGAGAACGGTCATACTCATCATCAACGTTCCGTTCGACCACTTCTGGCCACTACAAGGGAAGATCGCCTAGCTGTGCAGCCAGCACATTGTAACCCCTGCTTACCCTCCGAGAACAAGCTTATGGACTCCAAGGAACATTGTATGTCATATAACTACACTGGTCAGAGATTAGCAGCAAATAGACTATGAAATTACTATCCCACGCCTGAGCTGCGATTAACACAACAAAAACGGCTGCGTTTCGAGTGGTGTCGCGACGGGCAAGCATGGGCTACTGGTGAATGGCTTCGCACTATCTTCAGCGAGGAGCCCTCGATTCGACACGTCCCCAGAAGACCATCCTCGACGAGTATGGCGGCGACGTTGGGCAGGTTCTATTCTTCCAATGTTTTGTGGGGATACTGGTGTTACACCTGCCGTCATTGTGTGGGGACCTAGGGAGGTGGTAGTGATTGACGTAACTGTGATGGCACAAGGGTACGTTTAGGACATCCTGTGGCTTCTCATTTGACAATATCGTAATTCCATTTTTCAACAGGACAGTACTCGTCTACACATAGCATGTGTCTTTATGAAGTTTTCGTTATTTTGAGATACTCTTGTGGCCAGGAAGACCCCCCCCCCCACGCCAGACCCTAATAGAATTTCAGTGGGAGCAGCTCCATCTCAGTTTCAGCGCCCATGGATTCAATGCATACTTCCAGGCCATAGAAGGTGCAACGTCATACTGACAAGTGGGCTGATACGCCTAGTTGTTTGTAAATCTTACTCGATATTGTAATCACTTAAATAACATCATCTTTTCTGTTAATCTGCAAAGTTATATTTCTTTTTCCTCCTCTTCGGTGAGCTTCACATTTTTTGCAGGCAACGTATTTTTATGGAAGAGGCAAGAACGAAAGAAACGAAGCACAATGGGTTAAACAATAAAATTCTTTCCTCAACAACTGTGTGTGCTAATTATTAACCATACTAATGCTATCTCTCTACTATAGGTGTCTAGTACCGAACATGTACACCACTGACAGGATATATTCGCACGAGACATGTACACGTTATTTCACTCGGGCCCGTATAGAAGCACGTAAATTATTGCTACATTTACTTTTAGAACAGTGCCTGACATTAGCTGGTGATATACGTTCTGGCTTTCTTCAGCCAGATACTAAATTTATGCATCTGTCTCTGTGGCGGTGTAGGTTTAGGCTTCAGTTTTACGAAGATCATAATTCATTTCCACTGATTGTGTGGGATGAGGGCAACAAGTCGCCCCCCTCCCCCGCTCACCGTTCTTCACTGGTTACACCCATCTGCGAATGTTTAACTTTCTGTAAGGTCACTTGTGAATCTGTCAAGCGAAATAACTTCGTTATTTCCGGTCGGTCACAGACCCATAATCTTGTTGTTTCTTTGTATTCAGTTTATTCAAAGGTCTACGTTTCTCACTTCGATCCTTGTTCCATAGTCATTGAAGATTTCTTCTCAGATTTACATTCTGGCTCGTGAGGGATGGCAACTGTAATAGATAAAGCGGCACTGTGGACATCATGGTCTAATCTGAAGGGAGTGCAGTACTACAGCTGATTCCATATTTTGGATACAAAGTCTTAAATGGAAGAATAAAATCAAAGTACTGAAGTAATTTATTTTATGTGAAGCCAAACGAACAACTTACGGCAATTCCTTTTCTTCGATCTTAATAGACTTTATAAATCTTTTATTAACGTTGTGTGTGGTACTTCTGAGGGTGTTTATTTGCACTTGTATGATGGTAGTAGCGTTCATAGTGTGAATAATTTGCCTCTTATATCCATGGCTTATCTTTTATTTGTAACTTTTTTGCATGGCTTGCGCTTTCTTTCCATACCCACACACCAAAAAGTAATGGAATAAGCTCCTGAGAACAAGGGGAAAGATCCATCTTTCAGAAAATATAGGACTGAGGCGATGTTATGTGACGGATAGTGCGTGTAGGGCGTTCGTCATGCGGAGGTGATGATTAGCATTATTGTTTCTAGAGGAAACCTTTCTAACGGCAGCGGCAATTCTTTACGCAGGAAGTCAGCAAAATTAGTCAGTTCGGTAGCACAACAGGCCTAATTAACCAACAGTTGAACACACCACACAATACTGTTACAGGGAAACAAAGGTGGAAGTGCGTTTCTACAGTGGGGTACCGACTTTATTAGTCTCGTCGATTTGAGTAACCGGTATCGTGAACGTCAATATGCATGAATATTCTTTCATCAGAGATTAGTGACAATGGAATTAACTGGCATTCAGAAATTAACTGTCGGCATAAATCCAATAGTCGGCTTCTGTGAAGCTTTCGCACCCGCTGTTGCAAACTGTAGGTCATGTTTGAGTACTATTCCAATGTGGGACATCGGGTAGTGATGGGACAACTGACTGTTTTTAACAGCCGATTCCTCAGTCGACTATTTTTTCGTTCAGTCGGTTTTTTCAGTCGAATGAAACAGCCAAACGCAGCTATTCTTTGAGGTCAGCTACACTAATGTCTTTACTCACTGACCAGATCTGAGTGGTTTCAGTTACTGCAGGCCACCCGAGTAACACAAGTCGTGTCGGTTACGGCAGTTATATGTATATTTTCACTCAGTCTCCGGGGTCGAGTGATTCTACTTAGATACTTTTTCACCCGCTTCGTTATAAATGAACGATGACTAGGATGGACAACTTTTTTACGGACACATAAATTATCATTTATAATTCTAAAAGTAAAGTATTTTTAAATTGTATGTATTTACTTACATAAATACAAATTTTCCTAATTGTGGCTTAAATATCGATTTTTGATTTGGTTTCCAAAGTTTATTATCTGGAGCTCTACTGTAAATTTATGTACAAATAAATTAACAATCCATTTTTAACATACTTTTTTTGAGATCGGTTTCTCGTCTGTTTGTTTGGTACAAATTTTGCTATTGATTTTAGACTAGCTTACCGATAAGACAAACTCTTTGAATTCTCAAAACAGCTCAGAACTGAATAACACTACTCTATTAACGCGCTTTCGAGTCTGTTGTGCTACGAAGGGTACTTTTTTCAGCGGTCCATCTATCTGTCTGTTTGATACAAATTTTGCGACTATTCTTAACTAACTTCCCGATTAGCTGAAGACTACAAACTTCCAACATAACTCAGAAGTGGATGATAATGCAATATTAAGTAGCTTTATTTCATGGTGTATGGTGGAGGGAACTTGGTGCACCATAGTATTTCCCTGTTTCCCTGTTCCAGTCGCCAATGTTTCGCAGTTAAGAACGATTGTTGCTAAGCTTTCATGTCAGATCTTTTCTCTCTAATTTTTACCTTTATGGTCTTTCCGCGAGATATACCTAGGGGTAAGTGATTTATCGCTTGTCTCAGTTGAAGAGAAACTGAATGAAACATGATATTTGCTACATGTCCCTGATGTAATCTTATCAAAAAGTTCGAAATCAATTGAAAACTTTCACACACACAAGACTAACAAACAGAAAATAAGTATTTAAATAAAATACTTTTCAATATAATACGTTTCTAAAATGGAATAAAATGTATTAAATAACCTCTCTCAGCCCTGCACAGATATCTAACACAGTACAGGTAGTCCTACATATCTGTGCTTGTGAATTGTTAATAGCTATGAGAATCGTTACAAAAGGGGAAACGGAAAACTGGGGCGCATGCAGTAGATAATAGTATGGAGTGTAGAGAGCATTGCGTGGGTCCCACGTTTTTCATTTTAAATTTGTGTTAGGAATCTGGAAGGCGCTATGAGAAATTCTTTAATACATTTTAGGCCGTTTTAAAACGTGTTATATTAAATAGTTTTATACTTAAATAATTATTTTTAATTTAAATGTACTGAAGATCTGTCTGTCTCTTCCCATCTGTTAGTACCCAACATCGATATTTCGTTTTTGGTAAATGCTCAGGTGGCATGAACATAAACCACACACGATATAATATTTTTTTATTGGTGATTTGATCATCTGCACTTTAAGTTTGTACTGCCACTTCTGAGGAGTATTTTGTGGCGAAAAATACGTCATTATTCGTTAATTTCTTTTGAATTTCTTTGATTGACGTAGTTCCGAAACACGAATCGTCTTTGCAGATACTGTATATCGGATTAAATTAATCTCGAGGATCACGTCTTACTCAGTCGTATGATTTTTCCAAATATTATATACACTACTGGCCATTAAAATTGCTACGCCAAGAAGAAATGCAGATGATAAACGGGTATTCATTGGACAAATATATTATACTAGAACTGACATGTGATTACATTTTCACGCAATTTGGGTGCATAGAACCTAAGAAACCAGTACACAGAACAACCACATCTGGCAGTAATAACGGCCTTGATAGGCCTTGGCATTGAGTCAAAGAGAGCTTGGATGGCGTGTACAGGTACAGCTGCCCATGTAGCTTCAACACGATTCCACAGTTCATCAAGAGTAGTGACTGGCGTATTGTTAAGGGGTCGAACATTTTCTGTATCCAGAAAGGCCCGTACAGGACCTGCAACATGCGGTCGCGCATTATTCTGCTGAAATGTAGGGTTTCGCAGGGATAGAATGAAGGGTAGAGCCACGGGTCGTAACACATCAGAAATGTAACGTCCACTGTTCAAAGTGCCGTCAATGGGAACAAGAGGTGACCGAGACGTGTAACCAATGGCACCCCATACCATCACGCAGGGTGATAAGACAGTACGGCGATGACGAATACACGCTTCCAATGTGCGTGCACCGCGATGTCGCCAAATACGAATGCGAGCATCATGATGGTATAAACAGAACCTGGATTCATCTAAAAAATTGACGTTTTGCCATTCGTGCACCCAGGTTCGTCGTTGAGTACACCATCGCAGGCACTCCTGCCTGTGATGCAGCGTCAAGGGTAACCGCAGGCATGGTCTCCGAGCTGATAGTCCATGCTGCTGCAAACGTCGTAGAACTGTTTGTGCAGATGGTTATTGTCTTGCAAACGTCCCCATCTGTTGACTCGGGGATTGAGACGTGGCTGCACGATCTGCTACAGCCATGCGGATAAGATGCCTGTCATCTCAACTGCTAGTGATACGAGGCCGTTGGGATCCAGCACGGCGTTCCGTATTGCCCTCCTGAACCCACCGATTGCATATTCTGCTAACAGTCATTGGATCTCGACAAATGCGAGCAGCAATGTCACGATATGATAAACCGCAATCACGATAGGCTACAATCCGACCTTTATCAACGTCGGAAACGTGACGGTACGCATTTCTCCTCCTTACACGAGGAATCACAACAACGTTTCACCAGGCAACGCCGATCAACTGCTGTTTGTGTATGAGAAATCGGTTGGAAACTTTCCTCATGTCAGGACGTTGTAGGTGTCTCCACCGGTGCCTACCTTGTGTAAATGCTCTGAAAAGCTTATCATTTGCGTATCACAGCATCTTCCTCCTATCGGTTAAATTTCGTGTCTGTAGCACGCCGTCTTCGTGGTGTAGCAATTTTAATGGCCAGTAGTGTATTACTGTGATTCATACATCATACCTGATAGTTAAGGCTTCTTCGTTTTTTATCATCAGGGTTTTGTATATCAGAATCACTTGCACATAAGAATCACTTGCACTGTTATTTATTCCATTTAATTGGTCCAAACGAACGAAACACGTTTGTAAATTTCAAATTTTGCGACTTGTTACAATAATCGAAATACAATTACCTTGACGATACAAAGTTACCTCTAAATGTAGTCTTGTGTGTGTTGAAATGTGTCTGCGTAATAGCGTTAATATGTAGATATGTTCTTCGTGTTCTGAACCTTTGGGCATCGTGTAATTGAGGCTAGATGGGTATGGAGAAATCGTGTAAAAAACCACACTCAGGCTGGCAGGCAAAAGCAGTTTAAGGTGACGGGGAAACACACCGAGATGGCTATCGTCTTCACAAGTCCGGCACACAGCTAGCAGACACATCTTTAAAATAATACCTTAAAATTGGCTTATTTGAATTGAATTATAACATCTTGTACCTCTGTTCAAGTACGCCATGTGCCTATCCGCTCATTGTTACTATGGGTACAGATGTATTTCAGTTAATTAGCTAAGGGGAAAGTTATAAATTTCCAACATTGGGTTTTCCCAAAGAAGTCCTAGGTTTGGGGGCGTCGAGTGGAGTAATGGAGGAATTTTTATGGAACTTTGTGGGGTTATATTGGGATCTTTTTCGTGTCGGGGAAATTCGATTGATTGCAAATAAATAGATTAGCTAAAATTAATCAAATGATGTCCAGCCCTTAGATACTCTATTCGTTTCAGTCTATTAAAAAACCAGAAGCAAGCTCGCTTAGATGGTGTCCTATATATTTACAGGATGTTCCAAAATGATCTTTACAATTTTAATTCGTATATTTCATAAATGAGAATAGGTATAAAGTTGCGGTTTGCGGTATAGTGTTCACGCACACATAAATCTGTTTTCCTTCTTCTTGTTTTATTGACTGACCACACTTTAGCAGCTGGCACTCTATGTGGAAAGGTTGGTAAAGACCAGATATGACACCCAGGACCTGCGGAAACCTGTTACATTTTTTTTTCTTTGTGCGGGACCTGCAGGAACTCTGAGCTCGCACCAGAGCAGAAACATAAAAATTACACGCCAGGAGTGACAAGGAACAGGAATACCGCGTAGATTTCTTGGGTGCTACAAATGGCGCAGACATTTTAGGTGTCCATCCGTATCCCTCTTTTTTTCGTGACATTCGCGATATTTATAGCTCTGTTTCGAATTATTCAAACGTAATTCGGGAGACCTATTTGTTCCCCATTTAACAATTAAAACGATTTACCAAATTAGATGTCCATTGCAGCTGTACCATTCGCTGCTATTGAAAGGGTAACTTTCCAAATAAGAAGTTAATGGAGCAGCGACGAAACACAGTTCGTCGTAGAAACTACGAGTACTATGTTAATGACTCCACTGAATTATGATGAAACCTGAGTTGAATGTTTTCGTATGCTGTTGAAGAATACAGATACGCCGAAGAACATTTACAATACTGATAAATACTGTACGTTTACTAGCACTCATTCATCTTAGAAGGTACTGTTAAAATTTAAAGTAATGTACTTTCTGTAATAAACTACAGTGAAAATTTATTACTTTTGATCAAGACTTTTTTGTAATATCAGATTTTTTAATGTGTCCCCGAATTTTCGGCCTAGAAAATATAGCCAACTTAATTCAGTAAACTGTACTATAACCTTAGGTGTCCATGAACTTTGTGCTGCTAATCGCACGTTTCAGCATCTTCCCATTTATGAAGTACATATTAATCTGCTAATAGTAAACTGCCGGAGCGTCTATAGAAATGTCCCAGAACTATTCTCATTAATAAACGGCCACAATGCCCACATAGTACTAGGGACAGAAAGGTGGCTGAAACCAGATGTAAACAGTACTGAAATCCTAAACTCAAATTGGAATGTATACCACAGAGACAGGCTGGACAGTGAAGGGGGAGGCGTCTTTATAGCGATAAGAAGTGCAACAGAATCGAAGGAAATTGACGGATATCCGAAATGTGAAATAATTTGGGTGAAGGTCACGGTTAAAGCGGGCTCAGACATGTTAATTGGATGTCTCTATAGGCCCCCTGGCTCAGCAGCTGTTGTGGCTGAGCAGCTGAAGTATAATTTGGAAAATATTTCGAGTAGATTTCCCCACCATGTTATTGTTCTGAGTGGAGATTTTAATTTGCCGGATATAGACTGGGAGACTCAAACGTTCATAACGGGTGGCAGGGACAAAGAATCCAGTGAAATTTTTTTAAGTGCTTTATCTGAAAACTACCTTGAGCAGTTAAAAAGAGAACCGACTCGTGGCGATAACATATTAGATCTTCTGGTGACAAACAGACCCGAACTATTTGAAACAGTTAACGCTGAACAGGGAATCAGCAATCATAAAGCGGTTACTGCATCGATGATTTCAGCCGTAAATAGAAATATTAAAAAAGGTAGGAACATTTTTATGTTTAGCAAATGTGACAAAATGCAGATTTCAGAGTACTTGATGGCTCAACACAAAAGTTTTGTCTCAAGTAGAGAGAGTGTTGAGGATCAGTGGACAAAGTTCAAAACCATCGTACAATATGCGTTAGATGAGTATGTGCCAAGCAAGATCGTAAGAGACGGAACGGAGCCACCGTGGTACGACAACCGAGTTAGAAAACTGCTGCGGAAGCAAGGGGAACTTCATAGCAAACATAAACATAGCCAAAGCCTTGCAGACAAACAAAAATTACGCGAAGCGAAATGTAGTGTGAGGAGGGCTATGCGAGAGGCGTTCAATGAATTCGAAAGTAAAGTGCAATGTAATGACTTGGCAGAAAATCCCAAGAAATTTTGGTCTTATGGCTAAGCGGTAGGTGGATCAAAACAAAATGTCCAGACACTCTGTGACCAAAATGTTACTGAAACAGAGGATGACAGACTAAAGGCCGAAATACCGAATCTCTTTTTCCAAAGCTGTTTCACAGAGGAAGACTCTCTAGATTGTCGCACAGATGAAAAAATGGTAGATATCGAAATAGACAACAGAGGGATAGAGAAACAATTAAAATCTCTCAAAAGAGGAAAGGCCGCTGGACCTGATGGCATACCAGCTCCATTTTACACAGAGTACGCGAAGGAACTTGCCCCCCTCCTTGCAGCGGTGTGCCGTAGGTCTCTAGAAGAGCGTAGCGTTCCAAAGGATTGGAAAAGGGCACAGGTCATCCCCGTTTTCAAGAAGGGACGTCGAACAGATGTGCAGAACTATAGACCTATATCTCTAACGTCGATCAGTTGTAGAATTTTGGAACACGTATTATGTTCGAGTATAATGACTTTTCTGGAGACTAGAAATCTACTCTGTAGGAATCAGCATGGGTTTAGAAAAAGACGGTCGTGTGAAACCCAGCTCGCAGTATTAGTCCACGAGACTCAGATTCCGAGGGAGATGCCGTGTTTCTTGACTTCCGCAAGGCGTTCAATACAGTTCCCCACAGTCGTTTAATGAACAAAGTAAGAGCATATGGACTATCAGACCAATTGTGTGATTGGATTAAGGAGTTCCTAGATAACAGAACGCAGCATGTCAGTCTCAATGAAGAGAAGTCTTCCGAAGTAAGAGTGATTTCAGATGCGTCGCAGGGGAGTGTCGTAGGACCGTTGCTCTTCACAATATACATAAGTGACCTTGTGGATCACATCGGAAGTTCACTGGGGCTTTTTGCGGATGATGCTGTAGTATATCGAGAGGTTGTAACAATGGAAAATTGTACTGAAATGCAGGAGGATCTGCAGCGAATTGACGCATGGTGCAGGGAATGCCAATTGAATCTCAATGTAGACAAGTGTAAAGTGCTGCGAATACATAGAAAGATAGATCCCTTATCATTCAGCTACAAAATAGCAGATCAGCAACTGGAAGCAGCTAATTCCATCTGGTAGTACGCATTAGGAGTGATTTAAGATGGAATGATCATGTAAAGTTGATCGTCGGTTAGACAGATGCCAGACTGAGATTCATTGGAAGAATCCTAAGGAAATGCAATCCGCCGGCCGCGGTGGTCTATCGGTTCTAAGCGCGCAGTCCGGAACCGCGCGACTGCTACGGCCGCAGGTTCGAATCCTGCCTCGGGCATGGATCTGTGTGATGTCCTTAGGTTAGATAGGTTTAAGTAGTTCTAAGTTCTAGGGGAATGATGACCACAGATGTTTCAAGTCCCATAGTGCTCAGAGCCATTTGAACCAACCAAATGCAATCCGAAAACAAGGGAAGTAGGTTACAGTACACTTGTTCGCCCACTGCTTGAATACTGCTCAGCAGTGTGGGATCCGTACCAGATAGGGTTGATAGAAGAGATAGAGAAGATCCAACGGAGAGCAGCGCGCTTCGTTACAGGATCATTTAGTAATAGCGAAAGCGTTACGGAGATGATAGATAAACTCCAGTGGAAGACTCTGCAGAACAGACGCTCAGTAGCTCGGTACGGGCTTTTGTTGAAGTTTCGAGAACATACCTTCACCGAGGAGTCAAACAGAATATTGCTTCCTCCTACGTATATCTCGCGAAGAGACCATGAGGATAAAATCAGAGAGATTAGAGGCCATACAGAGGCATACCGACAGTCCTTCTTTCCACGAACAATACGAGCCTGGAATAGAAGGGAGAACCGGTAGAGGTACTCAAGGTACCCTCCGCCACACACCGTCAGGTGGCTTGCGGAGTATGGATCTAGATGTAGATGTAGAGATACATGTGATCTAAGTTGTTAAGATAATTTTGGAACAGCGTGTATTTTCCGTTCTTGATTATGGCGACAATGAGAAGCCACCGACAATCAGCACTCGTATGCAATGCGGCATCGTCCCGCCCGCCAGACAAATGAACATTTTAAATGTGATTGGTCTTTCACTCATTGAGCTGTATTAACACTGACAGCATTAACGTTCATATTCCTCACAGAAGAAGAGTACTACGTTTGAACATGGACGTCCTTAAAACGCGCTTTCACAAATCCTTATTACTCTCGTATGTACACTACTGGCCATTAAAATTGCTACACCACGAAGATGACGTGCTACAGACTCGAAATTTAACCGACAGGAAGAAGATGCTGTGATATGCAAATCATTAGCTTTTCATACTATTCACACAAGGTTGGCGCTGGTGGCGACGCCTACAAGAGTTTCCAACCACTTCTCATACACAAACAGCAGTCGACCGGCGTTGCCTGGTGAAACGTTGTTGTGATGCCTCGTGTAAGGAGGAGAAATGCGTACTATTACGTTTCCGACTTTGATAAAGGTCGCATTGTAGCCAACCACGATTGCGGTTTATCGTATCGCGACATTGCTGCTCGCGTTGGTCGAGATCCAATGACTGTTAGCAGAATATGGAATCGGTGGGTTCAAGAGGGTAATACGGAACCGCCGTGCTGGATCCCAACGGCCTCGTATCACTAGCACTAGAGATGACAGTCATCTTATCTCCATGGCTGTAACGGATCGTGCAGCCACGGCTCGATCCCTGAGTCAACAGATGGGGACGTTTGCATGACAACAACCATCTGCACGAACAGTTCGACGACGTTTGCAGCAGCATGGACTATCAGCTCGGAGACCAGGGCTGCGGTTCCCCTTGGCGCTGCATCACAGACAGGAGCGCCTGCGATGGTGTACTCAACGACAAACCTGGGTACACGAATGGCAAAACGTTTTTTTTTTTTTTCGGATGAAACCAGGTTCTGTTTACAGCATCATGATGGTCGCATTTGTGTTTGACGACATCGCGGTGAACGCACATTGGAAGCGTGTATTCGTCATCGCCATACTGGCGTATCTCCCGGCGTGATGGTATGGGGTGCCATTTGTTACACGTCTCGGTCACCTCTTGTTCGCATTGACGGCCCTTTGAACAGTGGACGTTACATTTCAGATGTGTTACGACCCGTGGCTCTACCCTTCATTCGATCCCTGCGAAACCCTACATTTCAGCAGAATAATGCACGACCGCATGTTGCAGGTCCTGTACGGGCCTTTCTGGATACAGAAAATGTTCGACTGCTGCCCTGGCAGCACATTCTCAATATCACTCACCAATTGAAAACGTCGGGTCAATGGTGGTCGAGCAACTGGCTCGTCACAATACGCCAGTCAGTACTCTTGATGAACTGTGGTATCGTGTGGAAGCTGCATGGGCAGCTGTACCTGTACACGTCATCCAAGCTCTGTTTGAATCAATGTTTAAGCGTATCAAGGCCGTTATTACTGCCAGAGATGGTTGTTCTGGATACTGATTCCTCAGGATCTATGCACCCAAACTGTGTGAAAATGTAATCACATGTCAGTTCTAGTATAATATATTTGTCCAATGAATACCCGTATATCATACGCATTTCTTCTTGGGGTAGCAATTTTAGTGGCCAGTAGTGTAATTTATATATGCTGATTGGTAGGAGGCGCGCTCCGTCTGGCGCTGTCAGCACTGAAACGCAAGCGAGGAAATATTCTCCCTCGCATGTCCCCGCACCCCACGGTACATCGTGGCCATCGGCCAACCTATCGTCTACAGACTGTGAGTGTCCGTTAAAATAATCCGATGTGACCTACATATCCGGGATTTCCGACATTTTTGTCTGGGGTCGACAGTTTTAAGTGATAACAGGCCAACATCCGCGATACGAATGCTTAATTTGTTACACGTCAATGGCGCTTGGAACAGCTTAATTCATAAAAATATATGAGTCAGTTAAAATAATGAAAAGAAAGTTACTTCATTCAGTGCGTAATTAAATGGAAATGTATAATGCTTATTTTAACTTTGGCATACCCCCTCAGATATGTGTTCACTTATCCCTGAGGGTTGGGCTAATCTCTGATGGTATAATGTAGCACTGCTTTATTTCAATTAATGCAAGTACTGCAGGCTGGTTCACTCAGAAGAATGAATGGGTATCTCAGTCAGTTATTCACTGCAGAGTGGTTTCCCATTAAAGAATGAATACATGGTTCCGAAAAACTATTGACTGTGTCTACTGGAAAAGAAAGAATGAACAATTCAGTCAATATGCAAAGCAAACAACGGTGTCGAATGTTTTATCGAGTTGCTCACACGAGCCGCTTTCACTCGAAAAAAATAAATTAATAACAATCCACCCGACACACAAAACTACAACCGACTCACTCGATTGTTTTCATCCGTTTGCTCCCACAGCTTGGTTTCATTCAAAAGAATGAATGAGTAGTGCAGCCGATTGAATAGATAGTTTTCATTCGGTTGCTACAACAGAGTAGTTTCACTGAAAACAATGAATGAATAATTAAACCGATACGTAAAGCTACAACCCAACGAATGAGTTGTTTATCAACAACCAATGGCTCAGCTGTTTTCATCTACCAGCCTTGATTGTCTGTTTCTATAGACTACATTCTCGACAGCATTTGAAATCTAATCCTCCTGATTTCTTTTCGCATTTTACTCCCGGCTGCTAACAGCAACAGAAAACCCTATGAAGAAAACGGTTCTCAGATGTCCATTTTGTGTGATTTTGACCGTGACTTTTATTTAAATTCAAAATAAAGCGTTATACTTCCAAATTTGACGAAAGTAGCCACGCCGGCGTTCAATAAAAAATGCCAAATGAACGTAAAACGAATAACATAAAACACCAAAATTTCCTCAGATAAATTCGTAAATAATGAAGGACATGGCTACAACTTGGTTCAATTACAACTTTAAGGAAATAAAGAGTTGGCACTTCGTCATGAATATGACGCAGTATGACGTCTTATTGAATGTAAACACAGTTTACGTAGCTGATAACAGATTCAAAATTTGCGCCTATAACGTGCCTTGCTCGGATAGCAGACGTGCCACCTAACTGTGAGTGGTCTGCGCTCGTAATTTGATGACGAATGCACCGACGTGAGATACCACATACCACAACAAAACACGTAACTGCACCTGACAAAAAATACCCCTCTCCGAAAGAATACAAAAGACACATGCAATAACAACTACAAAAAAATAAATGCATAAGACACAGGACGTAAATACTTTGTAAAGGATGTACGTAACAAAGTCAGTACTGATTGCAAACACTATTTACAGAAACTACATTTATTTAAAGACAGCAAATAATGAGTAAAGTTCGTAACAAAACAAAAATAAATTACCTGCGTAATGTATGAAATGCTCGAACTCTTTACAGGGGGAAAACGCTGTGAATTGTGGCTTATCTCTGTAGTCGATGTGTTGTGACGTCAGCAGCAGCTCGTTGATGCTGACGGCGTAGTTGCTGTAGCTCCATCCGTCATGAAATTACAATGGATACATCCTACCCCTCAGTGTAAGATTCTTAAGGCGATATTGTTATTTTCCAGTCTATTCCTTTTGTCATAAGTTGCTCAGATGTAATTTTTGCTATAGAAATCGATATTCATATATGTGCGAATAAGACGTTTCTTTATAAGCACTTTCTAGACAGTTTTGAAACAGTATACAATTCACTTTTCTTCACCGATAGTGAAGTTGTAGTCTGTGCGCTTTTAGAAATCACGATCGCGAATTCACATTTCTGACGAAAAACAATGCAACACGCTACGAATAGCTGGAAACTCTTCATGGCGACAGTTAATGTCTAGCGCACGCGGCAGCTCCTTAAGTCGTACACTAGATAATAAATTCAAAAGTACATTAACTCGTGCACCTCAGTTACATGTAATACATTTCGGTTCTAACATCGACAATGTCAGTCCATTCGCGTAAGCATCGTCCACTTCGAAATTTAGTTTACAGTGTGACAGAAAAAGAAGAAGGCAACAACAAATTTTCGGATTTTTCTACGCAGTGTGATTAGACAACGTAAAATGCGCGTACGCCACGTCACCACACTGCAGACAGCTGACTGTCACTGTTTTACTCTCACTATCGACATCTCTCTCGCACCACAGTTCATACAGCATTACGGCACATTACATTTAGTTTTACACACCGTTTTTCACAAAATCTTACTTATTCGAGGCCTGCTGCCACGGGATGGTAGTCCGAAACCGTTCAGTAGTGAGGAAGTAGGATAGTTTTCTTATTTCGTCCGTCTGAGCTGTATTTATATAAAATTCCGCTACAGCAGTCACCGGTTTCGGGCTGACACGCCCATTCTCAAACCACACATCTTGCTATTAACCGTAATTATTCATACAATATGGTGCCAAAAGGCACGAACAGCTTCTGTACAGCAAAGTATGCAGTGGAAAAACAGGTACCCTCACTGATCTTAACCTATGTGTCTGTTGCAACTGACTGACACAGCAGCCAGTTGCAACAGACACATAGGCTAAGATCAGTGAGAGTTCATGGTTGCCCACAGTACACTTAAGTGTAAAGAAGCTTTTCGTGCCTTTTGGGACCATATTGAACGAATCATTACGTTTAAGAACAAGGTGTGTCAGACCGAAACCTGTAACGAATGCGAAGGAATTTTATATCAGTACAACTGAGTCGGGCGAAATAAAAGAGAAACACAATTTCACAAAAACATAACAAAGAAAACCAAACATACATTGAAATTTTACGTACTCACTTACAAGGATAATCATGCAAATGAAGCAAAATATAGTCACATTACCTACTACAGAACAAAACAAAAAATATTCTAGATCATGAAGATATATGTACAGAGTAAATAAAGAGAAAGGAAAGAGAGAAGGAAAATGTATCCATTGCAGTTAGCAATATCTTCGCAACCCAACGAATAAGTAGTTCATATATTCAGTAAAAATTATGCAATACCAATTTAAATATGTGTACCATCCTATAGTATAGCTTGATGTCCGTGTGGTAAGTCCCAGATGACAACCACAGTTGAACATTAGCCCGTCCTGCGATTGTTTCTGATACTTTATGCTTCTTTCACGTCCGGCAAAGAGTTTTAAATGTGAAAAATGCCAAATTACACCATGTTTTGGACTTCATGCTAATCTGTAGGACGCACTATAATAAGTGATTAAGTGATTTGAAAATGCGAAGGAATGCAGGGCCATATTATCTCTAAAGGTCCTCGCTTAGTAGGCCAGCGTAGTTATCAAACCAACCATCTTGCTGAGGACTTTTTACTGTCCAAAGTAGTCAGTTTCAAACTGCCAATTTAACTTTTAAATGGTTCTTTGATGCTTACGCGTTGGGAAAATTAAGCAACTCCAAGGAGCGAGTCTGAATTACAGATCTATTTAGCTGCTCTTTTTATCTCTGGATTAGCCATAGAATGTCATCCTGAAGTTTTGTAAAACTATCTTTCACTCTACTGTGGCTAAAATTTTGATAGTCAGTTTCCATCACTAAACACCAAATGTGATTACCACTGGCACTGAATTTATACCACCATCGTCAGATGCGTTGATAACGCTGAAGCAGAGCTTCCTGAAACATTTTCAAGCGCTCAACTGAAGACGATGCTTAAAATGCTGGAATTGTATTACTTCAGATGAGTATCTTGATTTTCCTTATTTTCGTATGTACATGCCACGAGAATTGGTGAAGAGATGCAAGTAGAACAGCTTCAGACATTTTATTTTCTAGTCTTCTTGACTGAAACGTCAGCATGGTCAGTAATTATAACGAGTGACATTCAAGTCACTTATAGTTAATAAAGTCACGAAAACATCTTTAGTATTCTGGACGTGGCCAAATATTAAAGTCCGTTAACATATGAAAATGCATTAATTCGCGGGCTAATGTAGGTAGAGAGGTAAAACTTGACAGACATCTGAAATTATATGGGGTTTTATTGAAACAAAAAAAAAACGAATGCAAAAAAAAAAAAAAAGCACATAGCGCTGGACCGACGAAGCACATTTCATACGCTGTTGGTATGTCAAATTCCACAACTGCAGAATTTCGGCTACCGAAAACCTAAAAGTGTCGTGGAAACTCCAGTGCATAAGATGCAAGTCACGGTGTGTTGTGGATATACCACACCAATCGTGATCGATCTCTTTTTCATCGAGGAAATCTGAATTGCTGCTTTTCAGTCTGCGTGACGGATGCGAGATAGTCCGATGAGCTACAGTACCGCATCCCTAGCCTGGCTGATAAACACCTGCTGGAAGGCACGACTTATATGCAGGATGGTGTTCCACCACATCTTGCGCTACGGTCGCAGTTTCGAATCCTGCCTCGGGCATGGATGTTTGTGATGTCCTTAGGTTAGTTAGGTTTAACTAGTTCTAAGTTCTAGGGGACTAATGACCTCAGCAGTTGAGTCCCATAGTGCTCAGAGCCATTTGAACCATTTTTTGAACCACATCTTGCCACACGAGTGAATGATCTCTTGCACACGTCGTTTGGTGAGGATCGCGTGGTGAGCCACCACATCCTTCATGCTTCGCCTCCCTGGCTTTCAGATCTCAATCCGTGCTATCATTGGTTATGGAGTTACCTGAAGTCGGAAGTATACTGTGACAGTCCGACCTCATTACGGGTGCTAAAAGACAACATCCGACGACAGTTTCCCACCATACCTACCGGTATGTTTTACAGTGCGGTTCACGACATTGACGCGTGGCTACATGTATTGCTGACGAATGACGGCCGTTATGCTGAGCATTTGTTAAAAAGAATATCATATTCGCTAAAAATCGATTGAATACTAATTATTGCTTTTGTGCCACATGAAGCGCCATTTCTTGGACATTTTTAGACTGATGTTATTTGAAGCATTTGTGTCAATTTTTACTTCTGTACCTACATTATTCCGCACAGTAATGAATTTTAAGCTGTTAACGAACTTTTGGGTCACCCTGTAGTAAATAACTGGACATTATTTACACTACCAACACTCATACGCCTCAAAGAAACGTTAAGTTTTGTATTAATTTCAATTACGATTGCTTGCTTCGTAGTAATTTTCAACACTAAGGTTACGGACATACGTAATATCGAAAAAAAATTTGGAATCCACCAGCATACATACAAGTTTCGCGCCAAATTCACATGTAGTCGAAGCAGAGAAATCCAATATCCTCTCGTCACCATCTGCACAAATACACACACGTTTGCAGATTTTTACAGCAGCAAATAAAAGAGCTGGCGCGGACAGAGGTGTAATATGTTTCATAAGCGTTTCCGTCCTCTTCAGTTGCCGTTGTAACATGTCAAGTGAGAGTTTAAGGTATTGGCCTTCAGAAACAAATAATTGCTTGCTTGGGTTAATCATTATTTGTGCATATGCTTAGCCTAAAATGTGTTACAGAGCTAGGACTGCATCTCAGATCAGTACAGATGACGCACCACTTTATGTGAATTATGTTTGCAGTGTAATGCTGTGCCGGACACAAGCCGCACCGGAATAAAAGTGGAACCCTTAGTGTGGGAGACAGAAGAAAGAGTGGAAGTCAGAGGAAAAGAAATTATTACCCATTTACAAAAACTTTCCACATGACAGTCATTCGTAACCACACTTCTTAAGTCCTATTGTAGACAAATTAGACACAAATACCAACCTCCACTGATTCCACTGTTATCTTTACTATTGGCGTTTGCTTCAACACCCTTAGTGTTTCCGTCATCCTCCACCCGAATCACGTTGCCCTTGAAGAGTGACACAGTCCTCCCTGTCATCAAAGGTACTGGACGCAGCACTTCCGGTACAACATCTTTAGAAAGCTGCCCTATCTGATGTACTCTTTGCAAAGCTAATAACTGCGAATTACAAGTAGTCATAATTACTGAGGCGAATTCAGATGTTCCTTGAACATTTTCTTTCGATGTTTCCACTCGTTGGTGAATACTGAATGTTACCCTTCATTTTAAGAAAAACTTTGCTTTCCCCGTCATGTATAACAGCAAAATGTGAGTATGACTATACTTCTTGAGTACGTCTTTTCACAGCATTTTGGCCGCTAGTAACAACACATCGCTCATTGTTAAAACTTTATTTAGATGTGCGTTTCGGGAACAGTCTAGCATCCGCATATCAGGTAAAAAGAACTTAATGCAGAGTATCGTATAACACGATTTCATTCTTAAAATGATACACGATACTCAGAATTACTCACTTACCTGATAAGAAGATAATGACCTGTGACCGAAACGCGTAAATAAATACACTATATGATCAAAAGATCTTGGCAACTATTGGTGGATATTGACACAGTTGGCTTTATGACGGTTTGAACTCCACTGTGGACACATTCAGTGAGGTGTCTGTGGAGTAATAGCAGCACATTCTTCCTCAAGGCACGGAACTAGAGAAGGTAGTGATTCTGGACGCTGGGGTCTGGAGCGAACCCGGCGATCTAAATCAGCAAAACCTGTTCCACTGTGTTCCGGTCGGGACTCTACTCAGACCGGTCCATTTCACGAACGTAATTGTCCACTAACCATTGCCTCACGGATTTGTTTTATTACAGGGTGGATTACCATACTGGTACAATCCTCGTCGTCGGACTGTTCCTTAACCGTATTCAGTATTCAGTTCTGTAAAATGCGTTCATGTAATTCCACATTTAGAGTTTTCTTAAATGTATTAAGGAGACAACGCCCTAACTACACATATCAAAAAAAGCTTTTTATCCCTGTATTCGTCGTTGCATATTATCCACAAGCTAATCAAGGCACTGTTGGTTCAGATTGTCCCACTCCTCAAAGTGGTTGGTGGGACACGTCGTCCATAAACAGCCCTTTTCAATCTATCCCAGGCATGTTCAATAGCGTTCATGTCTGGAGAACATGCTGGCCCCTCTAGTCGAGCGATGTCGTTATGCTGATGGAAGTCATTCACAAGGTGTGCAGGATGGGAGCGCGAATTGTTGCCCATCAAGACGAATGCCTCGCCAATATGCTGCCGATGTGGTTGCACTATCGGTCGGAGGATGGCATTCACGTATCGTAGAGCCTTTACAATGCCTTTCATAACCACTAGCGGCGTACGTCGGCCCCAAATAATGTCACCCCAAAAATAGCAGGGAACCTCCACCTCACCGCACCTCCTAGACAGTGTGTCCAAGGCGTTCAACCTTACCCGGTTGCATGTGACGAAGACTCTGTCCTTGATATAGCCCAAGAAAAAAAAATCAAGGGGCGTAATGTCTGGAGAGGGGGAGTAATGTCCGGATCGGTGGATTGGAAGGAACGGCCCAACACCCTGGCCACCCCGCTCTCCAGACATTACGCCCGTTTCTGGGGCTATATCAAGGACAGAGTCTTCGTCGCACCAGTTGCTGACGTCGACGAACTGAAGGCTAGGATACAACCTGCTGTGGGTACTGTGACAGAACACATGTTACGAAACACCTGGCGGTAACTGGAATACCGCCTCGACATTCTCCGAGCTACTAAGGGAGCACACGTTGAGGTTTATTAACGTAAGTGGTCTTAAAAGAAACTAGTAACACTAACATATATAACGTCATCAAATGTAACTTATTATGTCAGACGGTTATACTGTTACAAATTTTTATGATCAGGGCAAGACTTTGTGCTCAACCTGTGCCATATTTCTTTCGCGTCACGGGCACAGTGCGATGACCTCAATCTTTCTATGCACTAGCTACATTTATAATTCGTAAGCACTAGCGATATTGTCGCTACATAACGGGTTAAGGCTCAAGCGCAATGGTTCGAATGGCTCTAAGCACTGTGACACTTAACATCTGAGGTCGTCAGTCCCCTAGACTTAGAACTACGTAAACCTAATTAACCAAAGGACAAAACACAAATCCATGCCCGAGTCAAGATTCGAACCTGCGACCGTAGCAGCAGCGCGGATTCCGCGCTGAAGCGTCTAGAACCGCTCGGACGCAGCGGCGGGCAGTTGACGTTTCTACGATTCGAAAAATAGCATGTTGCAATGATAAGCCGCAGACCAACTTTCTTGGCTTTATCAGTTTCACCATATGAAACGCTTCTGACTGTCTTTTGCTGAAGGCAGCTGCGAGTGTATATTTGGACGACCCGTTTGTCTCTCAGAATATAAAACTACTTCTGCAGACCTCTGCGGGCCAGAGACGTCAATTACATTCCACGCGCGACTGCGCCAGCCGGTCGCCCCCTGAAAGCTCGCTCGGCAGAGTCGAGTTTCGGACAGGTTGTGTGACGTCATTTGGTAACAAGTGCGGCTCGTTACTTGGCGGCCTGTCAGAGGCTGACCAGAGCACCGGCCGGCCGTAAACAAGCGCGAGCTGTCATAACAGTTGCGGCGGGCGCACTCTGGTAATGACCGCCGCTGGAAACGCCCGCTCAGCGTCTGCGAAAACACGCGGGTCTGCTCGAGCTGTCAGCCGCTCGCTGCAGGTGCAGTCGGCCAAGGGCGGAGCATGAGCCAGTGGCCACGCGCTATGTGCCCCATATGAACTCGAGAGCGAGAATCGGAGACGACCTTATTTTGGTTCTCCTTTTGATGTTCTCGTGAAAGTGCCTCACAAAGTCGATATCTCATAGGAAACATCACAGAACTGTATCTACTTTACTTTCTTTTCAGGATTACGGATCTCAATCGGTAAAAACGGGACCTTTATAAGACCACTTTCTTGTTGTTTGTCTTTTGGACTGTTAAAAACTCTTCTTCTCAGGACTTCGTTGATCGTCAAGTTGATTCTAAATACCAGTATCTGTGTCATTTATAAGTACGACCTAATGTTCCTTCGGGCATGCATGCGCTACTATAACTCTTGTTGTTGTTGTTGTCGTCTTCAGTCCGGAGACTGTTTTGATACACCTCTCCATGCTACTCGAATCCTGTGCAAGCTTCTTCATCTCCCAGTACTTACTGCAACCTACATTCTTCTGAATCTGCTTAGTGTATTCATCTCTTGGTCTCCCTCTGTGTTTTTTACCCTCCACGCTGTCCTCCAATGCTAAATTTGTGATCCCTTGATGCCTCAGAACATGTCCTACCCACCGGTCCCTCCTTCTTGTCAAGCTGTGCCACAAACTCCTCTTCTCCCCAATTCTGTTCAATGCCATCTCATTAGCTATGTGATGTACCCACCTAATCTCCAGCATTCTTTTGTAGCACCACGTTTCGAAAGCTTCTATTCTCTTCTTGTCCAAACTATTTATCGTCCATGTTTCACTTCCATACATTGCTACACTCCACTTTCAGAAACGACTTCCTGACACTTAAATCTATGCTCGATGTTAATAAATTTCTCTTCTTCAGAAACGCTTTCCTTGTCATTGCCAGTCTACATTTTATATCCTCTCTACTTCGACCATCATCATTTATTTTGCTCCTCAAATAGCAAAACTCCTTTAATACTTTAAATGCCACGCCCGGGCTCCCGGGTTCGATTCACGGCGGGGTCAGGGATTTTCTCTGCCTCGTGATGGCTGGGTGTTGTGTGCTGTCCTTAGGTGAGTTAGGTTTAAGTAATTCTAAGTTCTAGGAGACTGATGACCATAGATGTTAAGTCCCATAGTGCTCGGAGCCATTTGAACCATTTTTTAAGTCGACAAATGCTAGAAACGTAGGATTGCCTTTCCTTAATCTTTCTTCTAAGATAAGTCGTAAGGTCAGTATTGCCTCACGTGTTCTATATCATTTAGTCACTGCTATTTCACGCCGGTACTATTATTTCGTATAGATTCGCCAGTACCACGCTCTCAACTCTCAATTAACATGTCCTTCCTGCACGGGAATATATGTAATGTACGAGTTCAGGTTGTGACACATCTATGACGACATGTGGGCGTTACGGTCTGCCGTGATTCGTGCAGGGGTTGGAGTTACGGTCTGCCGTGATTCGTGCACGGATAGCTGAAACGATTAAGGCCTCTGCTCGAGTAAAGCAGCTAATCCGCGTACGAGTCCCACTCGTGCACAAATTTTGATTGTCATCAATCCAATATATAGTCGATGGTGGTTCATATTCGCAACTGAGAATACGTTTCCTGTATCAAGCTAGAATTTATGTCACGCACTAAGGTCTACGGTCCTTTGGCGATATAAAAAAGCAGAAGCTTCAAAGTAAAGGCAGTCAATACATATAGCCATTTATGTCACATATTTTGATATTCACTAACTCTATCATCAAAACATATAGGGTACTTACCGTTTGACCTAGAATCAAGCAGTTTGTGACGAAGCAAGAGTTAACAGTGAAAGTAAAGAAACAATCCGAGAAGTGCTAATTCGTAACTGTATAACAAAAAAAGTCATATGTTATCCGTTTGTCTGTTTGTCCATCCGTCTGTTAAGATCCCTTTTCCTCAGAGGCGGGTAGATGAAATTTATGTTACATACAATGTCCATGGAGCCTTGGTGTTGTGATCAACGTTAGCTTCTCAGCTAATACAATCAAAAGAACGGTCATTTATGTCACACTTACTGATACTCGTTAACTTCCTCATCAAAATCTATAGGATTCTTTCCGTTGGCCTAGCATGAAGATATTAGGCAAGAAGCAAGGTTTCACAGTACAAGTAAAGAAGAAATGAGAAAATTGTGAATTTGCAATAATATCCCACGAAACAAAATATTTTTTGTCATTTGTCTTCTGACTCTGTCTGTCCGTCCATTTGTTGAGACTCCTTCTAGTCAGGAGCAAAGTTGAAATACCGAATGGTTATAATTAAACTTTCCCTATTTACCACGTTGTAACACGGAAACTAATTACCGTAAGAGAATCGAACTTCGTAGCACTAATGTCCGGAGTACGGGGTGCATGATTTCTATGCGTCACTGCGCCACCGTCTAGTTTCAGCGATTTCCACCAGTTGCCGTGATCAGTCATCGTGATTCATAGTCTCATACACTTGACCAGTCGCGGTGCGCTTGTTGACGTGTCAACTTGAGCTCAGAGCAGGGCATTATTGGTGAAGCTCTATTATCAAAACAGCAGTAATGCTGCAGCTGCGCTTCGAGAATATAACCGGCTGAAAGGATTAAGGAAGGGTCCTCGTCCTCCACCTGCTGTGCGGAGCCCTGATGAAGAAGTTTGAATCAACTGGAGAACTGGGCGTCCCACCGGGAAGAGGCCGACGACGGGTTGCACCTCCGGTGGTTAGTGAAATCGCCGTTGCTGTGACAGACAATGATGTACCCAATTCCCTACAAAAAATGATTCAAATGGCTCTGAGCACTATGGGACCTAACTTCTCAGGTCATCAGTCCCCTAGAACTAAGAACTACTTAAACCTAACCAACCAAAAGACATCACAGACATCCATGCCCGAGGCAGGATTCGAACCTGCGACCGTAGCGGTCACGCGGTTCCAGATTGTAGCGCCTAGAACCGGTGGCCATCCCGGCCGGCAATTCCCGACAGTCAGGCAGTGTGTGTGCTGTGTTACGTCAGTTGAACATCCCGTGGTTCACTGTGTGGAAGGTGCTTCTAACCAGTCAGAAATGGTATCCGTACAGGATCCATATCGTACAGCAGATTGAACCACAGGACGCACAACAACGTGTTCAATTCGCTCTCCACTTTCTCGCAAGGATTGAAGTTGACGAGGGCTGACCCTGGACCATCCTATGGGCAGACGAAGCTCACTTTCCTTTGATGGGTGACGTGCACACACAGAATTGCCGATTGTGCGGATCTTCTCATTATTTTCATCATGGCAGCGACAACAGCAACCGTTACGAAATTGCCTCGAATGAAAAACAGCCCACAGTTGCACTAAATTATGTTCATTTTAAACCTTGACCGTGGTTTTTGCTATAATAATATAGCCTTATTCAGAAGTCATACACACATACTAACCATAGTCAAGGTTTAAAATAAACATAATTTAGTGTAACTGTGGGCTGTTTTTCATTCGAGACATCTTCGCTTCTAGTCATTGTGCATCAAATTACTGTATGTGGTGAACGTCTCAATGTATGGTGTGGCTTCACGGCTACGTTTATCATTGGCCCATTCTTTTTTGAACATGTTGGCGTTCAAGGACCAAAGACGTGCAGTGTCACTGGACAGGGTTACAGCGATGTGTTTCGCCGCCGTGTCATACCCGCCCTACAGGAGAGAGACGCATTGAACTCAACAGTTTTCATGCTAGATGGGGCCCCACCGCACATCGCTCGTGAAGCTCACCTGCTTCTCCGAAACATGTTTGTAAATAATCGAATTATCAGCCGATCGTCTCCAAATTCTTGGTCAGCACGATCCCCTGATCTCAGTCCCTGTGATTTCTGGCTGTGAAGCTACCTGAAGGAGAGGGTTTAACAGGGGGAACATTCACACATGTGCTGATCTGAATCGCAGCACATCAAGAGAGATAGACAGCATACCTATGGACATGCTTCGTTCTGCTGTGCAGAATGCAATCCTGCGCTTTCAGACTCTTCTGGACACTGATGGGCGCCATATTGAGTCCCTTTTGTAGTAGTAATGTTACCGGTAAGTTAGGGTACGACGTACCATAGCAAAATATTAAAAGTGCTTTAACTGAATTGATTCTGTACTATTTCTCTTCCCCGTGTCCTTGACATTAATGCTACTAAATTTGGTGTCGTCCGGTAATTTCCGTGTTACAGCGTGTTAAATAGGGATAGTTTAATTATAGCCACCGGATACATGTCGCATACAAAGATCTGTAGTAGCTTGGCTTTATAACAAATTTAGGCTTCTGCGTCAATGCTGTCAAAAGATACGGCCATTTATGTTACACATTCTGATACTCGGAAACTCATTCATTAATAACTATAGTGTACTTCCCCATGACTTAGAATCAAGCAACTTCAAAAGAAGCAAGGTTTCACAGTAAAACTAAAGGAAAAAGTCCGAAAATCTTGAATTTGAAATTTCATCCCAAGAAAAGATAAACATTTTTTTTCACGTTTGTTATCTGACTTAGTGTCTGTCCGTCCCTTTGTTGAGACCCCTTTTTCTCAGGAACTGGTAGACGCATAATGTTGATATTTATGTCACATAAAAAGATGTAGGGGCCTTTGTTGGTGTAATAAACATTAGCTGCTAAGTCGGCGCAATAAGAAGATACGGGCATTTATGTCACATATTTTACAATCGCAAACTCAATTATCAAAGCCTACAGGGCACTTCCCATTGGTCTACGATCATCCAATTTGGCAAAAAGGAAGTTTACACAGTACAAGTATGAGAACAAAATCAGAAATTTATTAATTTGCAATTATATCACACGAAAATACTATTTCCTTTAACATTTGTTATTCGACTTCGAAATTAAAATATGCTCTGAAGACTGGAGCTCTCGGGACGGATATCTTTGCAGCATCAGTGTCGATAACAGGCAAAAATCGACTAGATTCTCGATTCCCAGGATAGATGAACTTTCTATACACACACTTAAATTTGTACGGATTCGCACCTGGCCATTTTTAAGTAACTTCATTTATCTTATGATTTATGTGTACCGATGTGTAATGAGAAAATGTTAGGTAAGTTGATGCTATATTCACAATGTGCCTATGTATTTTGTTTATGTATTTCTGGAATTTTATAGCCAATAGAAAAAAAATCTGTTTAAAAGGTTGACGAACGGTAATGGGACAGCTGATCAGCGAGTTGGTTCAAGTTTTGTATCGTGTAAGAAAAATGGTTCAAATGGCTCTGAGCACTATGAGACTTAACATCTGAGGTCATCAGTCCCCTAGAACTTAGAACTACTTAAACCTAACTAACCTAAGGACATCACACACATCCATGCCCAAGGCAGGATTCGAACCTGCGCCAGTAGAGGTCACGCGGCTCCAGACTGAAGCGCCTAGAACCGCTCGGCCACACCGGCCGGCATCGCGTAAAACAGGAAATGGCAAGTGTACTGAAGTACTGAGAAAAGTCTGTTAATCTGTGATAACAAGAGTAATTTTTGTAATACGGAAATGAGAAACAGTATGTAGAGTAATATTTCACTGTGATCTACGCTGAGCAGATAACAGAACTTTGTTTCCGTGATACAAAATGCGAGCTGGCGACTGTCATCTTTATTGTTGAGCATTACTAACGAGTGAAACTTTTACTGAATTTATTCTGAACACCGTATTGTCATTTACTTCCTACAAAACTGTGTTTAGAAATGTGCGGGCCAAGCTTCCGGCCATTGGTCTTCATTGAAATAATAATCCGACTGTTAGATAAATTAAGCTTCAGACAATGTTAAAGTGCAATATCTCTGTATGAGTTTCTAAGACGATAAGATCCAGTTCCATATCCAGTCTCAATAACAGTTTAAGTTTCTTTTGTGAACTCTACAGATAATGGATGCGACGAGGCTGCCGTAAATTTTTATTTCAGATTCGGTCATTATTTTAATAATTATCATGTTGCCACCGCCATCTTGCAGCATACCAGTGATCTTCGAGAATAGAAGAACGTCGGATCCAGAACACAACCTCCACGGCAGTGGAGACATAGGTTAGACAAATAAATACATCTGTCTTCAAACCCGACTCACATCTCTGTTCATACCACATAACGATAGAATCATTACCCTAATAACAGATAACTTGAGACGAACTGCATAGACAGTGATAGTGATTATTTTAGGAAATAAGTAGGAGTGTTAATCCGATTGTCAGTTATATTATATCAGGCGACCTTGAAGGCCAAGTGTGTAAAGCGAGACCCGTACGCTTCTTCCACTGTAGGATGTGCAGTGCCGTATTCTGGGCAACAGTCACACCGCATAGCTGAAACCGAATTATACCTGTTGACATGTCGAATACAAAATGCCTTTTGTTGGTGTGACATAGCCATCTAGAACGGGCACACATTTTGTAATGACTGAGCCAGGGCAAGAATTGGCTGCACCAGGCAACATCGTAGCGGTAACCACATGGAAACTGGTGGCAGGATAAACTTGTAGTTAAAGTGCATAAGTGAAGTCAAATTTTCACCTTCATTCTTGTGAAATCGAATGAGTTTTTTCGAAGAACCATCTACTATTTACTATAGTGCTTCAGTGAGTAATTCTTTGATTCTTGCTTTGAACAAGGTGACAATAAAAATGGTCGACGGATATCTGCGCCTGACGTATCCCTTCCACAATGCAATCATAAATCCAACAGGAGCCATAAATTCGTCGTTTTCCTACACTACTTCGATGTCTACCGAGTACCACGGCTCTCTGCAACCAATAAAAGTAGCAAACCTGGAGAATCTCTTGTGCTCTTACAACTGCTCTTACTATGTGCTGAACTGGGGGTAGCGGAGGCTGTGGGTGATATTAACACTTAGTCCACTGTTTCGTCTACAATATACCTCCTACAGTGATATGTTGCCTGTAATGATACCAGACATAGTCCATACTTTCTGAAGAACTAACGGAAATTTCCTGCTGCTAAGACTAGTGGAACCAAAAACACAACACCTTCTGCACTCTTTACACTATTACAATTGCTTTTAATGTGAGCAGACATTAGGACAATATTTTCTGTTAGGTGAGACTGAAGCCTAATTAGCTGCATTGTCTGCTATACACTGGTCAGCCAGGACATTATGACCACCCATCTAATAGCTGGTATGTCCTACTTTGGCACGGATAACAGCTGAGACGCGTCGTGGTATCGAAACAGTGAGGCCTTGGCATGTCGCTCTAGGGAGTTGGCTCCACATCTGCACACACACACGTCACCTAATTCCCGTAAATCCCGGGGAGAGGGGTGAAGAGCTCTGACGTCACGTTCAATCACATCTAGGACGTGTTCTATCGGGTTCAGATCTCGTGAGTTGGGGGCAATATCAATTGGAACTCGCCACGGTGTTCCTCGACCCACTCCATCGCATTCCTGGCCTTGTGAAATGGCGCAGTAATTTCATGAAAAATCCCTTAGCTGTCGGGAAACATGATCGTCATGAAGGGATGTACGTGGTCTGCAACAGGTGTACGATACTCCTTGGCCGTAAAGGTGCCTTGTACGAGCTCCAGTGGATCCTTGGATGTCCACGTGAATGTTTTGCAGAGCGTAGTCGAGCCAGCTTGTCTCCGTTCCACAGTACAGTTGTCAATGGGCTGTTCCCAAGGATGATGACGGATTCATGCCCTCCCATCGGCATGATGAAGGAGGTATCGAAATTCACCAGTCAAAAAAATAAAATAAATGGTTCAAATGGCTCTGAGCACTGTGGAACTTAACATCTGAGGTCATCAGACCCCTGTAACTTAGAACTACTTAAACCTAACTAACCTAAGGACATCACACACATCCATGCTCGAGGCAGGATTCGAACCTGTGACAGTAGCGGTCGCGCCGTTCCAGACTGAAGCGCCTAGAACCACTCGGCCACACTGGCCGGCTTCATCAGTCCATGCAACTCTCTACCACTGCGCCAACATCCAGTGCCTATGGTCACTCACCCATTTCAGTCGCAGTTGCTGATGTCGTGGCCTTTAGATAGGTTCGTGCATGAGGCGTCGGCTGCCGAGACCCATCGTTAGTAGTATTCTTTGCACTGTGTGCCTTCACACAGACTTGAACTCTGCCCAGAATTAAGGTCTGATGTAAATTCCGCCATGGTTCGCCACCTGTCCTCTTTTACCAGTCTGCCCATCCTACGACGACCGAGATCTGTAATAAAGGATGGAAACCCAACCCCGCGAACTCTGGTCGTTGTTACACCTTGGTTTTGCCACATGTTGAAGACACTCACCACAACACTCCTAGAACATCTGGCAAGTCGTGCAGTTTCTGAAATGCTCATGCCGAGCCTTTGCGCCATCATAGGCTGCCCTCGGTCAGACTCAGACAGATGGCGCGCCTTCCCCATTCTACACACAGACAGCACGCTCACTGATACTACATGTACGGTGAGAGTGTCTGACTAGCAGTCGTTCCTCACCACTTGACACTGTTATAGCATGGACGGGTTTATATCGATAGTACGTCGGTGGTCTTAACGTTCTGGCCAGTCAGTGTATATCCTTTGCAGCGTTCTTATATTTGAGATGACAGTATTCATATTTCATGTTTCCTCTATAATATGATGTCCACTCTGAAGCCCGGTGGTCAACTCGATAGATCTTCATATGGGAGACCCGGGTTCGATTACCGATGCCGTACCAGCTTTTTCCTTGGTGGGAAGACTGGACCGGGATGCACTTAGCCTCGCGAAGCCAACTGTGAAGCTACCTGATTGAAAGGCAGCGGGCCGGCCGCTGTGGCCGAGCGGTTTTAGCGCTTCAGTTTGGAACCGCGCGACTGCTACGGTTGCAGGTTCGAATTCTGCTTCAGGCATGGGTGTGTGTGATGTCCTTAGGTTAGTTAGGTTTAAGTAGTTCTAAGTTCTAGGGAACTGATGACCTCAGATGTTAAGTCACATAGTGCTCAGAGCCGTTTTTGAGAGGTAGCGGCTCCAAAGTCGGAACGTCGACAACGGCCGGGAGTGTGGTTTGCTGACCCCCCATACCCATCTACACCTCATTCGATGATGAATAGCTGAGGATGACACGGTGGTCGGTATACTATCGCGTGATCTTCAGGGCCTGATCGCGGGGTTTCCTTCTTTGTACGAGAAGATATGCGACGCTAGAGAATCAATGAAAACCGTCAAAGGATTTCATTTCAGTCGCACAAGTGGAATCTGATAAACTGTAGATGCGGAGGGGAATTACTGATAAACTGACACTAAGTAATAAATCTGAGCGGCCAGTGACAGTCAACACCATGGACAGAATAATTTATCGCTTCCAACCAGGAGCATAAAACATAAAAACTGGCGTCCTGACAGGTACAAAAGAGGGGAAACACAACAATTATAAATTGCAATTAACAAGGAAAGTGGGAGATTATCTATCATAAGTGTCTCCTGACTAATCTACCGTGTTTTCCCTTGCATAGAGTTGCTGGGAGACGTAAGTCAGGGCTGGTGTCATGCATTACATTGGGACTCCAAACAGGCATACCAGGCATAGTATGCTAAGTCTTCAGTCTCATAAATGAATCACAGGGCGGCACGTGAAACATTGGTTAAGACACTAGAGGAATTTGGAATGTGCCTGAAGAATATTGGCAATTTTGTGGACTGGTATAGATGTGGTAGGTCTATAAAGTGCATATGAAGTAATAAATCTATGGAACTCTGGTGCAGGAGAAAGGAATACGTTAGCGAGAAACCTCTTATGGCATCCAGGATTTTTGAGTTCCCGCGGGAAGGAACAGTTGAGAGGAAATGTAGTAGGACCAAGAAAAGAGCATAGTATAAAAAACTAGTCATGCAACACGTCGAGTAGTTCGACAGAGAGGGAAAATTTTAAAGCAGATGGGTAAAGATGGATGGAATCATCAGACTGATGAATTAATATATTTTCGTGCAAGACTACTGTGATAAGATCAGCCTCCACTTTCGTGCTATGTTTTCCGAGTTATTACGGTTTTTGTGGTTTTACAGACTTCATGGTAACCAACATAGAGTACAGAATTAATCGAGTTTGACAGATTTCTAATGTGGGGGTTAGGAACCCATAAGTAAGAAGAATACGAGGTAAAGCTGAAATAAATTTTCAAACAAAGAAAGGCTGGTCCTATTGTTCGCCCCTGAAAAACCGTGCCAAAGGCTGTGACACGTCCCAGATTTAACATCTTACAAAACAGCTATTATTCTTTCGGACAGAATTATGGGTTTCCTAAGAGTCGCCAGGCAGCAACTGAAGCAGAAAAATTACGTTCAAGCAACGATAAATAAATGTTTGCTCTCCTAGTCCATTGCCAAATATCTTGGCTGCAGCGTATCCACACAGGAAGACAACTATCACGTGTCTCAAAACTCTTCAACAGCCGGGTCTCCTATACACAGGAGCCAGGCCCCACTTCCCCACACTTGCCTCCAGGAATTGCGATAAATTTTTACTAAAAGTGCGAAATTCGCGTGAATTTTTATCGATAAAAATGTCTTGAGGGACCGATTTCTTCAAAATCGCGTTTTTTTCAGATTTTACTTACCTTGTACGGTGTATTCCAAACTCATGGCTTTCATTGTTTTTCCTAAATCGGGAGACAAATACCATAAAAATAATAGGAGTAACTTTATAACTAGTTTAACAACATAATACAGTACTCGATGATGAGTTAGACATTACTTACCTGAACATACTAGACAGCTACCTCTAAACGCAGTGAGTAACGACGGAGATATTAAAACACAATCGGCTGAACTGATAATATGGAACCGTTTGTTGCTCTCATTGAAATACACTCGTGTTCAAAAGAAACAGACCACCTTCAACGATTAGAGATAGGACGTTCATATTCACAGGATCTGTACACTAACATGTTCTGCAGAAATGCTTAGCGTTTGAACCATGTCGGCCCGCGGGTTCAAGATCAGCATCAATAGCTTGATGCAACACCACCTACCAGTAAAATGTGCCTGTGGCTCTCGTTGTCTCTATAAACCGAAGGTAATGGATCAGTGTGACTTGAGCAAACGTGCAGGATGTCTCGCAGACGTATGTGCGAACCGAACAATCAATTCAATTAGTTTTAAAAAGGGTACATTATTGGTATGAGAGAGTGACGCATCCCTCCGGGGAATTGATGGTGTGTGGTACTGCAACGGGTGTGTGCGAGTAGTTCACGGAAGGACGTAGACGAGATGGGTCAGGCCGCACCACCGAAACCATTGAAGCATCCCCAACTCTCTTGTGGTTCCCTTTTTAGGTACTCCACGTCGATGTCTGCTCGTAGGTACGTATCGTCGGTAGGTTTTCCGGGTTTACTTCCCGACGTGACAGCGACGACTCTCCGATGAGGTGCGGGCCTTGTATTTTACTATTACTGCGAGTCTTGTAAGTATCGCTTTTATTTAGTAATTTGCCCGACTAAAACTCTCCCCTTTTATGATTAAGACAGACTGCGCCACCTTTCGGAGGGAGTGGGGACGTCAAAGAGTCACAAAAGTTCATATTAAGCAGTCCGTAAAACACGTAAACGTTCACTTCAGTTAACGTGTTAGTTAATGCCTACGCTTTCCGCTAGGTGGTGCTGACTTACTGCTGAATAGCTTTGGTTCCGTAAGACCTTCACTGATTAGTACTAGGTAAATGAAATAAGTACAACACTCTTGTATTTCACTTTCACCCTATGTTCAAGGATTAACATGGTGATGAATGATGGTCTATTTAAAAGGTTCCTAGCCTGGAGGAATCTAAATAGTCCGCAAATGCCGATATGCACGCGCTCTACGTCCAGATTCGCAACTAACGGCACACGACACTTTCAAAAGTCCACAAGTTTTATATCTGAGTACCGGTACCTCTGAATTCACTCGTATCAGCAGATAATTTGAGTTTCTGTCGTCTATATGTCCGTAAAGTTCCAATCTAGCACTAAAGTCCTAAAATCCCATTAATACTCCGTTGCTACCAACGGTCAGAGATCCTACACTACATGACTTTTAATCTCCGTAATATTCTAACAGTTTATCGTGAATCTTAACACGACAAAGTCCAATCTAATTATTGTCTCGCTGACTGACACAGGTTCCCCGCCCTTTAACGAAACAATCAAGGAAAAAAGGCGGCAATAATGACCGTCAGGCCTTTTTATAGGTTTTTCATCACAAGAGTTTAACGTCACTGCCTTCTCCATGACGGAGCTTCCGTGGCTTTGCTGTACTTAGACGTTAAACTACTTGCTGATATACTATAATTTTATCCGCAATTACCGAACTCTGAATCTACACTATTTTCCCCTCTAAAAATTCTATTCTTAATTTTAAATATACTTTCTATAGCTTTTATCACTGTAAACTGAACCGAGGTGTTACATCATCCCCTGAGAAGATTAACACCTCATCCGAATACCACTGTAGGGATCTGCGTCCTCCTCTGCTCGTAACAGCGTAACACATCGTACACTATCAGGGGTGACAGTCCGTCGCCGTTTAGTACGACATGGGTTACATGCGCGTCGTCAACTTCTCCACTTACCTATGACGAATGTGAGTAAACATGCTAGAAGGCAAGACATACAGCGCCAACTTAAGACCTTGTGGTGTGGGGTGGTATTGGGTATAACCACGAATTACGTTCGGTGCGTGTACAGGGTACTGTGACCCATATCACCTATGTGAGTGACGTACTGCAACCCGTAATCATACCCTCTCTACACAACACCTCAGACGACATTGTTCAGCAAGACAATGCACGGCCACATATTGCTGCGTGAATAAGCGTCTTCTTGATGTCGAAGTATGTCAGTCTTTTGTCCTGGCCCACCAGATCACCGGACTTGTCGCCAATCGAGAAGTTGTAAGATATCGTGGGACTTCAGGTGCCGCGCTGTGACCCAATGCCAACCACCACTTTGGAACCAGGTGAATGAAGCGTGGATGGCTATACCACAGGACGCCTTTCACTCCTTATGCGCATCGATGGCATCACGCATGGAACAAGTTTTCAGGGCTCATGGCCTTGCTGAACTGAGGTGACTAAATGCTAATCATTTCTGCACGAAATACTAACGCACGTGTCCTGTGAATATGAACGTTCTGTCTGTAGTCGTTCAAGGTATTCTGTTTTCTTTTTTTTATCAATATGAGTGTACTTCCATTCGTTCGTGTTAGAAATTGTAAAATCTCTCTGATATCTGATACAAGAGGACAACAAACCAGCGAACTCCGCACAAAGAACTGAGCGACGGTGTTTACGAGCAGCAACAAAGCACACGTTTAATTAAATCTCCTATGGGCCGATAAAAATTTGTTCTGTTACTGAGAAATTGGCTTTCGTTTTGTGTCTTTAACCTTTAGCCCCCAGAGGCTTGACTGCCATCGTGCAGCCTTCGCATACTGCCAGGAACGCGACATTTGAATTCATTCGTTATTTTCTGTATTTTTGCATACCTCCTCGGTATTATTCCACTCTTTTTGTGGTAAGTTCCCCAAAAGTGAAAAGGGACTTAGTGATTTATAAATACAATTCCACTGATGGAATAAGTTGATTGAAGGCGAAATCCAAATGAGTACAGAGAAAACATAAATGTTATGGCAGGCTTATTACATTAACAATGTGCTATACAGAAAGTACTAGCAAATTTGCTATGATTATTGGTCCCCCCCCCCCCCCCCACAATGGTAATATGGTTTTCATGAGCAACTCACAGTTACAAATAGTTAATTCCAAAACCCTTTGGACCAGCAATAGTAGGTACCGCAGTATAAATTTGTTGACTATAAAGCTTATCTAGGAAGAAAGTTTGATACGGAAAGTTTAGTGTTACCTTTTTCTGTGTCACTCGATACGCTAAGTAAAAAAAGTTATTAGTGAACTTTAAAATCCTTAGACTGTTTCTCGATTGTGGATTTAAGGTAATGTGGAAACATCATTTTTTTTTACAACCCTATAAAAATTTTTGCTTCAATGATACCCGTTCTAGTCTCCAACGTACGAGTCCCTCTAAAATGCTTCTTTTGTTTCTGTTTTGTTTTGACATGTGGGATGAAGATTATTTGTGAAAAAATCTATTCCATTTGCAAATAAATTGATTTTGACTACCCCAACCACGACATTTATGATGAATGGATCTGTTTCTTTTGTAGCCATATGGCCTGGAAGACTTTCTGCACTTTCACCGCTGGGGATAACGTGCGTTCTCAATCACGAGCGGCCTCAAATGAGTTGTTCCCGCTGACCTTTACACACTAGATTTAGCGCTTTACGCTGTGCCACGGTGAACGACTTGAAAAACGAGTCGCGTTTTACCTGCAGAGCTTGGAAGACAAACGTTGTTCTATTGCATTCTACTTGTTTTGAACAGTAACTTCTCAATATTTTCGACAACTGGGCAGCTAAATATTTCAATAAAGTTTTTTTAGACAGTTCTACGTACTTGTATTATTTACATACTTCACCCCGAACAATGAAAGTTGCTGTTAAAACAGAGCAATACAATGAGGAAACAGATATTTGTTCCAGTTGTGTTACCGTGCAGGCCAGATCAGGATATCTGCATTTGTGACCCTGTGTCACGTATTCATTCCTTTTCCAAAAACACAAACAATAGTTTTCATAGAACAAAGAACACTTCCATCCCAATTGCACTTAGGCTACCTTAAGCAGCTGGCGATTGCTGGAGCACTTGCGTTGTCGCATTTGATGACGGTAAAGGAACATATGACATTGAAGAGTGAGATATATGGAACAGTTGGCATCGTTGGTATAACGTAAGAAAAGACTACGGTACATCACACACCAGAATGCGTTGTGTCAGATAGGTATCACTTTGCCAATAACCAAAAGGAAATGTTAATAGAAACTGTTTAGGTGGCATAACTGAATTTTTGTGACTCTTATTACTGCGAAACGAGATGTTCAGGAGAATTCTTCATGCAGGAACTGTAAAATCTACCTAAGCAATGGGTATCTGCAAGTGACCTTACATAAAAACTGTAGAAACCAGAGTAATCTGTGGAACGATCGAGGCCAGAGTTTATGGGGTTTCCAAAGGAGTTTCCCTTATGAATGTCCTTGGAAAGAGTAAAATAACAAATCAGGTACCGAACAAAAATCTTCTGGGTACAAAGCATGAAAAATGGAAATAAGATGAGGAACAACATGGGAAAAACATATATTCGACAAAGGATCCTCTGTCCACAAAACGTACTACGGTGTACTAAAGAGAAATCTGAGGATCTGTAGAAAGATATGTTGCAACACGCAACCTATCCGCGAGATGTGGCCACCTGTGGCTTCCACCTGTTCTTTAATATAAAGTAAAATCTGTCCTTGAAATACGTCAAGTAAAATGGAGATAATGTGGGAACCTTTGGTGGCTATAATGTCCGCCCTCCAGGATTACGTTTGAAGGTCGTAATCAGCTCCTGGGAAACGACGGGCAAGAATGCTTTGACCGAAGACAGGAATATGCCGAAAAGTGCAGTTGGAGATCAGGTCAGTCTTTCATTTCGAGACCAGAAATTTTCACCTTGCTCTCATTTGCAGTCACCGCGTGAAATGGAACAATGGTTATGGTACTGTACCCATATGTATGCGGACGGGGTCCTCTTCTCCATTTGTTCATCCAGATCTAGAGTCCCGTGGTTTCCTAAATTTCCTATTTCTAATTGGTTTCTTCTAGAAGGGCACAGCCTATTTCCGTCACATTCCTTCGTTAAGTCTCTAATGACGTCGTCATCAACGAAACGTTTAATTCCTTCTTCTTTCTCACGTACATAACCGAATGTAGGAGAAGCAAGCAGTCGCACTGGCAGTCTACGACATTGAATTTCCTCCCCTTTCATCTCTCACTCTAAAAATCACTCTAATTTTATCGATTACGAGTCTACTGTCTTTACTAAGAACTTCAGTACTTGCTAATGGCAGTCAAGTTTCAAATGGCAAATGGCTCTGAGCACTATGGGACTCAACTGCTGTGGTTATAAGTCCCCTAGAACTTAGAACTACTTAAACCTAACTAACCTAAGGACATCACACACATCCATGCCCGAGGCAGGATTTGAACCTGCGACCGTAGCGGTCGTGCGGTTCCAGACTGTAGTGCCTTTAACCACTCGGCCACTCCGGCCGGCGGCAGTCAAGTTTTTTCCAATCGTGTATTTCATATACAGGCGTTGCCTATGTAAATACTGCAAGGCAGTGATCTTCAAATACTTCATACACTACAACTTCACTCGAATTGTGTTAGGTATTGATGAGGTCTTCGCGTCATTAGGAGGAATAATAAGACTTGTTACACAACTTTTTTGCAAACATTAGCTTTTCTGAAGACAGTAAACATTTTAAATTCTGCGAAGGCTCTACGGGAAGTACTGAGCATCTTTGTTGATACGTTTACATCGATTTTCCAATTTGTCTGCTACATTTAACTTCACTATGATCTCTGATAATGTGACCGACGTTCTTCACCTGTCTAGAAGTGGCTAATTACAGTGAGAAATGACATTAGTGGCGACATGTGTATACATTCTCACGTTTTCTGGCTCAGTTAACAACTTTCATTATAAGCTGCATCCGGCTGCAGCTTATGACGGAACAAAAAATGCTTTTTATTTAGATGTTCTTGCTGATGCTCCTACTCGTTGTTTCCTTGCCAGCTTTTTATTTTTTCCGAAAGAGTGACATTTCATCTGCTACCCCGAAGTAGCCAAAATTGTTGCGCCATGAACATCTTGACCGAATGCTTCCAAACAGATCCACCAGTTTGAATTTTTACCTCTGCATCGGAGTATCGCTGCTTTGTAGCTTTCTGGCAGATTAAAACTGTGTTCCTGAACGGAACTCGAATCTGTGGCCGTCGCTTTACGCGGACAAGTGCCGACTTAGCTACCCAAGCACTACTTATGACCCGCCTTTACAGCTTCAGTTCCTACAGTACTCGTCTCCTACCTTTCAAACTTTCATGGAAGTTCTCCCGCGGGAACTGCAGGACGACCACTACTGAAAGAAAGGATATTGCGGTGACTTGGGTTAGCCACAGACTGAGAGGTGTTTCCAGAATGAATTTTTCATTCTGCAGAGGAGTTTGTGCTGAAATGAAACCTCGTGGTTGATTAAAACTATGTTGAAATCCAGTTTAGAGTCCCAGTACGGCACATATGTTTCATCTGCAATAAAGTTTGAAGCTCCAATATTTCCATGTCTGTGGGATATGTTGATTGAAATTACATTCTTATGACAAGTTATTTTCAGTATACAAAAAATCCACTTCTACAGATAAAGAATGGTGTGAGGGCATAACAGCTTTTGGTGCGTTTAATGTTACAGAGACTTCTCAGATGTACGCAACAACATATCTTGCCCAGAGGGCGTGCACGTCCAGTTTATCGCAAAGTATCGGACTCTGAAGAAATTCGAGTCACTTAAATTGTGATATGGGAGCGTCGTACCAACAGATAGCACAGACAGCAGGTTATAGCGCAAAAGCTGCAACACGAATGGTGATTAGATGGACTCAGGACAATAGTCTCGCAAGAACAGTAAGCAATGGTCTTTTCAGAATGAAAGCCCAACGAGAACATCGCAGGATTGTTCGACTGGCTCCGAGGAATAAATTGGATGATCACATCTGAAATTCGGGCAGAGGTTAGGGGCAAAACGTCACCACCAGGCGTTCGGGACAGATTACACTAACCAACAGTTAAACTGTAACTGAGATAATTAAATCTTTGTTAAATATATCGACCGCCCTGATAACGGAAACGACAATGAAAAATTCTAATTAGCTCTCGTTTCCAAGTTAAAGGGGGCGGAGGACGGAGTTTCTTTCAATTATAATTATTACATCTTATTAACATTCATTGTCAATCCCTTCCCATATATGCTTCGAAATCCTACGGATGGTAGACAGAGTGATGAAGTTTCACGCAACAATAGTTGTGTGTAGTTTGTCGCAATTTTTAGTCCACGCTCGTAGCAGCAAGGGGAAGAGGAAGGAAGAAGCAGAGACTGTTTCACTTGAGCGTACGTTCAGTCTGTTACAATCTATCTTTTGTTCGTGTGTCCTCCTCCGTAGCGCAGCGGTAGCGTTACTGCTTACCACGCAAGGGGGCCCGGATTCGATTCCCATCAGGGGACTGGGTGTTGTGTGTCCATCATCATTTTCACCATCATTGACACGCAAGTCGCCGAAGTGGCGTCAACTAAAAAGACTGGTAATACGGCGGCCGAACCCCGAAGAGGATATCCCGGCCAATATATGCCATACGATCATTTCATTTTCATTTCTGTTCGTGTGCTGTAAGATTATATTACTGAAGTGTAGTTAGTGTGTGTTGTCATTATAATTCCTGTGATTCAATATGCCTCGCAAATGCCTAAACAGTGTTAAAGATTTTTGATACATTTGCAGACAGTTAACATTCACATCGCAAAGGAGGCCAATAACCCCATATATTAGGAAGACGTACAGACTTTACTTTAGCTGCGAAATCGGGGACCAGGAGAAGCCCTGGGCTCTTCAAGTACGTTGCATATTTTGTGTCTCGAGCCTTCATTAGCTGTTCAATCGTAAGAGAAAAATTGTTCAAATGGCTCTGAGCACTATGGGACTCAACATCTGAGGTCATCAGTCCCCTAGAACTTAGAACTATTTAAAACTATTTAAACCTAACTAACGTAAGGGCATCACACACATCCATGCCCTAGGCAGGATTCGAACCTGTGACCGTAGCGGTCGCGTGGTTCCAGATTGAAGCGCCTAGAACCGTTCGGCCACACCGGCAGGCTTCATGTACTTCTCGAAAGTAAGACTCAAGTGTGTGCTACTGCGTAATGGCAAAGTGTTATCACTGATTCAGATTGGGTAAGCCAAAGCACTTCATTATAAAAAGATCATAATTCTCCCTGCTCCTCGTATAAAACTGGGCCTACGAAAAATTTCGTTAAGGCCATGGACAAAACTGGGAAAGCATCTCTCAATTTTTGTGAGTAATTTCCACCTCTTAATGAGGCGAAAATAAAAGAGAAGATTTCCATGGGAGAACAGATACGAAAACTGTATTAAGATCAGAATTTCAACAGAATTCTGATAGTTCATGACCAGTTATGCTGTGATATCTTTGTTCAAGTGTCAACAGACTTGGTAGGAAATGATAGAAAAGGAAACTATAAGGTTCCTGAGCAAATCTTCTGAAATGCTACAATAGACTGTGGTGCAGCATATCCTTAAACTTACATTTCCGAGATTCACACTTAAAGTTATTTTCTGACAACGATATTGCTGTAATCAACAAGCATGGAAAACGCTTCCACCAGCAAATTTTGGACATGGAAATGAGATATGAGGGAAAGTGGAGTCAATCAGTACTAGCCGATTACTGCTGGACACTGATCAGGGAATCACCAATCGAGCCTTCAGTGACCTTCCTCCGAGGGGCAACACCAAGGTAAATACGAGCATAAGATTACATGGGCAAAAACGTAAAACTATCATAACTTCAAAACGAGAGCTAATTTGGCATGTTCGTTAACATTTTCGCTGTCAACACCACCGAATACTCAAGTATTAGTTGTTTTCATGCCAGTTCTAGAAAAAAAGTGGAATTTTGTTGGCTAGTGTTACCGGAATCTGGTTCGAGATCCCACGCACCGTTCACGGCTGACACGATACAGTACGCCACAGATACTAACATAGTGTACTGGCTGGCATTCTGTGCCGGCTGTGTGGCCGAGCGGTTCTAGGCGCTTCAGTCTGGAACCCCGCGACCGCTACGGTCGCAGGTTTGAATCCTTCCTCGGGCATGGATGTGTGTGATGTCCTTAGGTTAGTTAGGTTTAAGTAGTTCTAAGTTCCAGGGGACTGATGACCTCAGATGTTGAGTCCCATAGTGCTCAGAGCCATTTGAACCATTTTGAACTGGCATTCTGTGGTGTTCAGCGTTACCTTCCTTCTGTTTGTGGAGGTCAGACTAACACCAACTCGTTCGTTAAAGACCACAACAACTCGTCTGTTAAGGATTTGGTGGATGATCATCGGAAGCATCGATTCTAGAGACGCATGCCTCTCCAACTTTTGGAATCATTGAAGATGTCAGTAGGAACTATTTGGTGGTTGATGATCGGTGGTTTAATCCTGGTCAGTATGTGCAAAGAATGACGAAAGTGTTTATTGAACCCTTCGTAAGCATGGTACCAAATAGCATATTCCAGCAAGATAAGGCATGACCCAACACAAGCCTTGAATAATGTTTGCCATCCCTGTCTGGCTTACCCAGTCCGCCGATTTTTCTCTCGTAGAATATGTCTGGGATGCAATGGGAAAACGGATACCTTCATACTGATCTCCATCGTGCAGTTTTCCTGAAATGACACAGACTGCGTTTCATCAACAGTAAGAAATTCCTCAGGATGGCATTCGGTGGTATTTACTTTCATACCAAAATGTGAAAAAGAGAATAGTTGTGTCCCTAGTGGTCAAACCTCGCAGTGATTTTGATAATGGACGTCATTCTCGAGTGGAATGAGATATTAATAATTTAGCACCTATTATTTGATGAACATCTCCTCAAACTTTGATAATTATCGGACTCGAGGTTCGTGATGTACCACTTATTTGGACGCCACATTGACTTACTTGGCGTGTTTTAATTGCCTTTCCCCCACTGTCGAATGACATGCCTAGCCAACTGCGTGGGGTGCTACAGTTTGACCGGAACGCAAAACAAAGGTGAAACTTGGTATTTTTCACATTGATAGACCATTGTCGATCGTGAAAGAAGCGATGAGTGCCAGATAATGTCCTATACTCAAACTACTGAAATTCCGACTTTAAGAATTATAATCTGATAGGGGTTTAGTTTCCAAACCACACCTATTTATATGTACGGTTGTTTAAATTATCAAATTAGCACCTTACAAATGCGTCTTCTTAATTGTTTCGTCAAACGTTGCTTCATCCGGCGTCGTGTTCCTTCTTCGTCGTTTATTTGTGGAGGCTAATTCGTCGCTACGAGTAAAAATAGCAGACACTTGTTGCATCACGGGGAAGCGGCTTTTGTTGTGGTCAGCCTGATGCAGAGAGCTTGGTTCCCGCACAATCACTCGTGTGTTAACAGCACATATTCTGGGAAAAATGTAAGTGTGGCTCATTAATTTATTGGAAAACATAGTTACAACATTTTATATCTGTTAGAAGTACTGTAGTGTTCTTCGCATTATCTCTCTTGCTGCGTTACAATAATTTCACAAGGACATAGTTTTTACCAGCAGAGAGAGAGATAATGTGTTATTTACTGATTTTAGTTCAAGTTATGTGTACTGTGGTAAGGTTACTGCAAAGGGGAAGCCTCTGGTAAATCACGCAAAAGTAGTATGTGTGGAAAATTATCCCATAATCAGATAATGAACTTGGCAGGAACCAAAAGGAACTAAAACGAAATTTTTAAATGAACACACCGCCATTTGAAAATACAGTTTGACTGTACAATACAGTTTGGCTGTATTGTCAAACGGCGGTGTGTTCATTTAAAAATTATTGTGTGACTGTTGCTCAGCAACATCAAAAGCCATTATCAGACAGTGAGAAAATTATGCATATATTCACAGTCTTAAACCGCATTACAGTTTCTAGCGATCGTAAACGAAAGAGATCCGAAGGTAAAGTAGAAGCAAATTCGTCAGGTAAGATATCTGAAATATGTACTACTTTATGAGACGTTATAATGGATAATAAGGTATAACAGATAAAATTAAGCAGTACTTCCAGCAGTGATCGTAAACAATTGAGATCCAAAGGTAACACAGGCATAAATCTAAACAGAAACAAAGCCTTAAGGCAGGATATCTGAATTATAGAGAACTGTGTAATATATTACAGAGAATAGGAAGGTATAGAAGATAAAATTAAACAACAATTTCAGCAGTATAGACACTAAAGATTATGCCATCATAAACTATATAGGCAAATACTTAACAAACATATTTATACAAACATGTTAAAAGAGTTACACGTTTGAAATAAGAACATAAGAAAATGTAAAATGGAAGAGCAACTGTTAGACAGAAGGCCACAAATTAAAATTAATGATAACAGAATATGATTAACTGAAGGTAAATAGAATGAATTTTACTTGAAGCTGCCTTCCAGACAGGGACTCGAAGCCTGACCCTCGCCTTTCAAGGGCAATGCTCTTAACGTTTGAGCTATCCAAACATAAACACCCTCACTGCCATACTTCCGCCAGTACCTCTCCTCAACGCTCCAGACTTCACCGAACTTTTTGGCATGTTTTACGGCAGTAGTTCTCCTGGACGAAATGAGACTGCGGAGAAATGGCTAAACAACTGCTTATGGAGATGTTTTTGGAAATAATAATTCCCTGTGCTGCTGAGTTTGCACTGTTACAAAACTTCGTAAAACTTAGAAAGTTGGGGAGGAGTACGAGTGAAAGTAAAAGTGAGAGAGCGGGTCGTGAGAAGAGATCAGAAATGAGGTTTGTATACTCGCTTTAAACTCACCAGCGGGTCCTATGACGTCAACTCAGCATGCGCCGTCTCCGTATGCTCGGAGATTCAACTCGCCCAGTGTCCGTCCCTGAGCATTTAACTGAAAATGCGTCTCTTTAGTTTACCGGATACAAGTGGGTGACAACCAGAATGGAAAGGGGAGCGAGTACCCCAGTAAGGACGTATCACAGAAAACTCGCGGCATTGCCTCTGTATACACAACTGTTGGGCATAACGATTATTATGTGTCAGAATATGCACACCAACAGAGGCGGGGCTCACTACGTTCCTCAGCTTACCCGTGAGACGTCATGTTGAGAGTGTCGGTCTCCGTGAGGATCACGCGCTGCTGATAAAGCTCTTTCGTAATGGTGACTGTTAACCAGTACTCCAGCAGATATTCAGGACCTTCAAGGTTATGAGAAAAGGCATTTGTCCAGTATCTGCTGAGGGTCTAGAGAAGATGATTACAAAGTTCTAAAAGACAGGTTCTTTTGAAGTGCAATGTGCCAGAGGGAGAAAATCAGTTTCCCCGACGTCTGTCGAAGATGTGGCCATTGCACTGCGGAAGGGGTCAAGGGGTGGTGTGCAAACAAGCAGCGGACGGGGAATTGCCCGACCTCTTGACACGAGCACGGTGCATAAAATCCTATGAAACTTGCTGCATTGCTATCCATACAAAATCATCTTTATCCAAGAGTTGCTTTCTGCTGATCTGCCAGCAAGACACGCGATCCCTCTCGAATTTCTTCTTTACACGGAAGTGGACAATCAGTGGACATATGAAACTCATTTCCATCTCCAAGGACATGTCAATACGCAGAATTGTAGAATACGGGAAACGGAAAATCAGCACACACATCAACCGGTACCACCACGTTCATCAAAGGTGACTGTGTGGTGCAGGCTGACGACATAGTTCATCGTAGGGCCGTACGTTTTGGAGGAGGTGAGTCCTGCGGGTCCGGTTCTCTATATCGGCACTGATAAATGCTGTGAGAGTCTTCTGCACACCGACATCACTCCAACCCCCATCAACAGCGTCTATATGTACACTCCTGGAAATGGAAAAAAGAACACATTGACACCGGTGTGTCAGACCCACCATACTTGCTCCGGACACTGCGAGAGGGCTGTACAAGCAATGATCACACGCACGGCACAGCGGACACACCAGGAACCGCGATGTTGGCCGTCGAATGGCGCTAGCTGCGCAGCATTTGTGCACCGCCGCCGTCAGTTTCAGCCAGTTTGCCGTGGCATACGGAGCTCCATCGCAGTCTTTAACACTGGTAGCATGCCGCGACAGCGTGGACGTGAACCGTATGTGCAGTTGACGGACTTTGAGCGAGGGCGTATAGTGGGCATGCGGGAGGCCGGGTGGACGTACCGCCGAATTGCTCAACACGTGGGGCGTGAGGTCTCCACAGTACATCGATGTTGTCGCCAGTGGTCGGCGGAAGGTGCACGTGCCCGTCGACCTGGGACCGGACCGCAGCGACGCACGGATGCACGCCAAGACCGTAGGATCCTACGCAGTGCCGTAGGGGACCGCACCGCCACTTCCCAGCAAATTAGGGACACTGATGGTCCTGGGGTATCGGCGAGGACCATTCGCAACCGTCTCCATGAAGCTGGGCTACGGTCCCGCACACCGTTAGGCCGTCTTCCACTCACGCCCCAACATCGTGCAGCCCGCCTCCAGTGGTGTCGCGGCAGGCGTGAATGGAGGGACGAATGGAGACGTGTCGTCTTCAGCGATGAGAGTCGCTTCTGCCTTGGTGCCAATGATGGTCGTATGCGTGTTTGGCGCCGTGCAGGTGAGCGCCACAATCAGGACTGCATACGACCGAGGCACACAGGGCCAACACCCGGCATCATGGTGTGGGGAGCGATCTCCTACACTGGCCGTACACCACTGGTGATCGTCGAGGGGACACTGAATAGTGCACGGTACATCCAAACCGTCATCGAACCCATCGTTCTACCATTCCTAGACCGGCAAGGGAACTTGCTGTTCCAACAGGAAGGTGTAAGTCAACTACCCTGGCCAGCAAGATCTCCGGATCTGTCCCCCATTGAGCATGTTTGGGACTGGATGAAGCATCGTCTCACGCGGTCTGCTCGTCCAGCACGAACGCTGGTCCAACTGAGGCGCCAGGTGCAAAAGGGCTTGGCAAGCCGTTCCACAGGACTACATCCAGCATCTCTACGATCGTCTCCATGGGAGAATAGCAGCCTGCATTGCTGCGAAAGGTGGATATACACTGTACTAGTGCCGACATTGTGCATGCTCTGTTGCCTGTGTCTATGTGCCTGTGGTTCTGTCAGTGTGATCATGTGATGTATCTGACCCCAGGAATGTGTCAATAAAGTTTCCCCTTCCTGGGACAATGAATTCACGGTGTTCTTATTTCAATTTCCAGGAGTGTAGATAGGATCATTTTTATGCAAGATGGCGTCCCTCCACACATTGTACAGCTAGTGTGAGTGGCTGCTGCAGAGGTATTTCGGAAATAATAGAATTATTAGCCGTCATTCCTAAACAGGCTAGCCGTCCAGATCACCTGCCCTAGATTCATCAGGGGAATACGCCGAGAAAGACTGCAGTCGCGCACATTATACTGGGTTGCGAGAATAGGATATAAACAGATACAAGAATAACTGAATATGAACAACTAGAGTACCATGGAGGCTTCTTTTGTGGGCTTCATAATGGACGACATTTATAGTTCTGACAAGTTTTGCTGGCACCACGCTCGGTTTATTATTATATCAGTTGGCGCCAGACCATTGACAATGAACAAACACAAATCAATATAAACGAAATGAGCGCATATTATACAATGAAAAAATGGCTCATGGAGAATTATATACACTAAAACAAATGTATTATTCCTTCGCGTTTCCAATGAGCTAACGTATCAAACAATTGCCCAGTAAAACTCGGAGTGCTTGACCTATGTAGAAAACCATTTGAAGATTAATTAATTATTAATTATTCCACCAGGTCGCTTGAAACGTTACAAATGTTCAATGAACAAATGAGTGAGGTAACACAAATATGCCAAGCAGTATTCTTGCTACACTTAAAATAGTTTTTTTTTTGCCTCTAAGGATATGATTGTCATGATTTTAAAATTTTATGTAACAAGTTTCGTACTGTAAACACACAATTTCAAATACATAATTGTTATTATGCTGCTGCCTCTTGCACCTTTTTCAGCTTAGATAAATAGGTATTAACATTACTTGAGTCTTCTCTTCGAGAGCAGACAGGGGAAGCACGAATCTCAGGGAAGTTGGAAACGCGCGGTAAGCCAACGGTACACAGGAGTTAGAAACGAGCACTAAAACGTAGCGGACTTTTAAGGTGCGGCCACGATCTGCAAGGCATCTGCCATTAAACTTTGAAGCAACAGCTCAGAATCAATGCTCCACGCATGCACAGTAGTTGGAAGGATCTTTCCACTATGAAATATATACAGTGTGGTCCATTAATTGTGACCGGGCCAAATATCTCATGAAATAAGCGCCAAATGAAAAAACTACAAAGGACGAAACTTGTCTAGCTTGAAGGTGGAAACCATATGGCGCTACGGTTGGCCCGCTAGATGACGCTGCCATAGGTCAAACGATTATCAACCACGTTTTTTAAAATAGGAACCCCGATTTCGTGTAGCACGAAAAGAAATATGAATGTTTTAGTTGGACCACTTTTTTCGCTTTGTGATAGATGGTGCTGTAATATTCACAAACTTGTGGCTCACAATTTTAGACGAACAGTTCGTAACAGGTAGGTTTTTTAAATTAAAGTACAGAACCTAGATACGTTTGAACTTTTTATTTCGGTTGATCCAATATGATACGGGTACCTTTGTGAACTTATCATTTCTGAGAAAGCTTTCTGTTACAGCCTCATTACTTATAAATACCACATTAATGCTATTAATGCTCAAAATGATGTCCGTCAACCTCCATGCATTTGGCAATACGTGAAACGACATTCCTCTCAACAGGGAGTAGTCCGCCTTCCGTAATGTTCGCACATGCGTTGACAGTGCACTGACGCATCCTGTCAGGCGTTGTTGGTGGATCACAATAGCAAATATCATTCAACATTCCCCACAGAAAGAAATACGGGGACGTGAACGTCCGGGCCATGGTATAGTGCTTCGACGACCAATCCATCTGTCATGAAATATGCTATTCAACACCGCATCAACCGCACGCGAGCTATGTGCCGGACATCCATCATGTTGGAAGTACATCGCCATTCTGTCATGCAGTGAAACATCCTGTAGTAACATCGGTAGAACATCACGCAGGAAATCAGCATACATTGCACCATTTAGGTTGCCATCGATAAAATGGGGGCCAATTTTCCTTCCTCCTATAATGCCGCACCATACATTAACCCCGCCAAGGTCGATGATGTTCGACTTGTCGCAGCCATCGTGGATTTTCCGTTGCCCAATAGTGCATATTATGCCGATTTACGTTACCGAAGTTGGTGAATGACGCTTCGTCGCTAAATATAACGCGTGCAAAAAATCTGTCATCGTCCCGTAATTTCTCTTGTGCCCAGTGGTAGAACTGTACACGACGTTCAAAGTCGTCGCCATGCAATTCCTGGTGCATAGAAATATGGCACAGGTGCAATCGATGTTGATGTAGCATTCTCAACACCGACGTTTTTTAAGATTCCAGATGCTACATCTACATCCACACTCCGCAAGCCACCTGACGGTGTGTGGCGGATGGTACCTTGAGTACCTCTATCGGTACTTATCGCGCAATTTGTCTGCTACTGATATGCGGATTAGCCGCAACAGCAGCTAAAACGCCTACTTGGGCATCATCATTTGTTGCAGATCGTGGTTGACGTTTCACATGTGGCTGAACACTTCCTGTTTCCTTAAATAACTTAGGGAAATGGCAGCAAGAGAGGGGAAGAAAACCAATGTGCACTCCGTGTGCATACCGGGGGGAGTCATTCCAGATGTGGAAAGGGTCCTTCCGGATGCCATGAAGGGTACAGGGTGCACCCATCTGCAGGTGGTCGCTCATGTCGGCACCAGTGATGTGTGTCGCTATGGATCGGAGGAAATCCTCTCTGGCTTCCTGCGGCTATCTGATTTGGTGAAGACTGCCAGTCTCGCTAGCGGGATGAAAGCAGAGCCCACCATCTGCAGCATCGTCGACAGGACTGACTGCGGACCTTTGGTACAGAGCCGAGTTGAGGGTCTGAATCAGAGGCTGAGACGGTTCTGCGACCGTGTGGGCTGCAGATTCCTCGACTTGCGCCATAGGGTGGTGGGGTTTCGGGTTCCGCTGGATAGATCAGGAGTCCACTACACGCAACAAGCGGCTACACGGGTAGCAGGGGTTGTGTGGCGTGGGCTGGGCGGTTTTTTAGGTTAGATGGTCTTGGGAAAGTACAGAAAGGGCAACAGCCTCAACGGGTGCGGGGCAAAGTCAGGACATGCGGGGACCAAGCAGCAATCGGTATTGTAATTGTCAACTGTCGAAGCTGCGTTGGTAAAGTACCGGAACTTCAAGCGATGATAGAAAGCACCGAAGCTGAAATCGTTATAGGTACAGAAAGCTGGCTTAAGCCAGAGATAAATTCTGCCGAAAGTTTTACAAAGGTACAGACGGTGTTTAGAAAGGATAGATTGCATGCAACCGGTGGTGGAGTGTTCGTCGCTGTTAGTAGTAGTTTATCCTGTAGTGAAGTAGAAGTGGATAGTTCCTGTGAATTATTATGGGTGGAGGTTACACTAAACAACCGAACTAGGTTAATAATTGGCTCCTTTTACCGACCTCCCGACTCAGCAGCATTAGTGGCAGAACAACTGAGAGAAAATTTGGAATACATTTCACATAAATTTTCTCAGCATATTATAGTCTTAGGTGGAGATTTCAATTTACCAGATATAGACTGGGACACTCAGATGTTTAGGACGGGTGGTAGGGACAGAGCATCGAGTGACATTATACTGAGTGCACTATCCGAAAATTACCTCGAGCAATTAAACAGAGAACCGACTCGTGGAAATAACATCTTGGACCTACTGATAACAAACAGACCCGAACTTTTCGACTCTGTATGTACAGAACAGGGAATCAGTGATCATAAGGCCGTTGCAGCATCCCTGAATATGGAAGTTAATAGGAATATAAAAAAAGGGAGGAAGGTTTATCTGTTTAGCAAGAGTAATAGAAGGCAGATTTCAGACTACCTAACAGATCAAAACGAAAATTTCTGTTCCGACACTGACAATGCTGAGTGTTTATGGAAAAAGTTCAAGGCAATCGTAAAATGCGTTTTAGACAGGTACGTGCCGAGTAAAACTGTGAGGGACGGGAAAAACCCACCGTGGTACAACAACAAAGTTAGGAAACTACTGCGAAAGCAAAGAGAGTTCCACTCCAAGTTTAAACGCAGCCAAAACCTCTCAGACAAACAGAAGCTAAACGATGTCAAAGTTAGCGTAAGGAGGGCTATGCGTGAAGCGTTCATTGAATTCGAAAGTAAAATTCTATGTACCGACTTGACAGAAAATCCTAGGAAGTTCTGGTCTTACGTTAAATCAGTAAGTGGCTCGATACAGCATATCCAGACACTACGGGAAGATGATGGCATTGAAACAGAGGATGACTCGCGTAAAGCTGAAATACCAAACACCTTTTTCCAAAGCTGTTTCACAGAGGAAGACCGCACTGCAGTTCCTTCTCTAAATCCTCGCACAAACGAAAAAATGGCTGACATCGAAATAAGTGTCCAAGAAATAGAAAAGCAACTGGAATCACTCAATAGAGGAAATTCCACTGGACCTGACGGGATACCAATTCGATTCTACACAGAGTACGCGAAAGAACTTGCCCCCCTTCTAACAGCCGTGTACCGCAAGTCTCTAGAGGAACGGAGGGTTCCAAATGATTGGAAAAGAGCGCAGATAGTCCCAGTCTTCAAGAAGGGTCGTCGAGCAGATGCGCAAAACTATAGACCTATATCTCTTACGTCGATCTGTTGTAGAATTTTAGAACATGTTTTTTGCTCGCGTATCATGCCATTTCTGGAAACCCAGAATCTACTATGTAGGAATCAACATGGATTCCGGAAACAGCGATCGTGTGAGACCCAACTCGCCTTATTTGTTCATGAGACCCAGAAAATATTAGATACAGGCTCCCAGGTAGATGCTATTTTTCTTGACTTCCGGAAAGCGTTCGATACAGTTCCGCACTGTCGCCTGATAAACAAAGTAAGAGCGTACGGAATATCAGACCAGCTGTGTGGCTGGATTGAAGAGTTTTTAGCAAACAGAACACAGCATGTTGTTATCAATGGAGAGACGTCTACAGACGTTAAAGTAACCTCTGGCGTGCCACAGGGGAGTGTTATGGGACCATTGCTTTTCACAATATACATAAATGACTTAGTAGATAGTGTCAGAAGTTCCATGCGGCTTTTCGCGGATGATGCTGTAGTATACAGAGAAGTTGCAGCATTAGAAAATTGTAGCGAAATGCAGGAAGATCTGCAGCGGATAGGCACTTGGTGCAGGGAGTGGCAACTGACCCTTAACATAGACAAATGTAATGTATTGCGAATACATAGAAAGAAGGATCCTTTATTGTATGATTATATGATAGCGGAACAAACACTGGTAGCAGTTACTTCTGTAAAATATCTGGGAGTATGCGTGCGGAACGATCTGAAGTGGAATGATCATATAAAATTAATTGTTGGTAAGGCGGGTACCAGGTTGAGATTCATTGGGAGAGTGCTTAGAAAATGTAGTCCATCAACAAAGGAGGTGGCTTACAAAACACTCGTTCGACCTATACTTGAGTATTGCTCATCAGTGTGGGATCGGTACCAGATCGGTCTGACGGAGGAGATAGAGAAGATCCAAAGAAGAGCGGCGCGTTTCGTCACAGGGTTATTTGGTAACCGTGATAGCGTTATGGAGATGTTTAATAAACCCAAGTGGCAGACTCTGCAAGAGAGGCGCTCTGCATCGCAGTGTAGCTTGCTCGCCAGGTTTCGAGAGGGTGCGTTTCTGGATGAGGTATCGAATATATTGCTTCCCCCTACTTATACCTCCCGAGGAGATCACGAATGTAAAATTAGAGAGATTAGAGCGCGCACGGAGGCTTTCAGACAGTCGTTCTTCCCGCGAACCATACGCGACTGGAACAGGAAAGGGAGGTAATGACAGTGGCACGTAAAGTGCCCTCCGCCACACACCGTTGGGTGGCTAACGGAGTATCAATGTAGATGTAGATGTAGAACTATCCGATGAACGGTCCGGACACTTGGATGATGTCGTCCAGGATACCGAGCAGCATACATAGCACACACCCGTTGGGCATTTTGATGACAATAGCCATACATCTACACGATATCGACCTTTTCCGCAATTGGTAAACTGTCCATTTTAACACGGGTAATGTATCACGAAACAAATACCGTCCGCACTGGCGGAATGTTACGTGATACCACGTACTTATACGTTTGTGACTATTACAGCGCCATCTATCACAAAGCGAGAAAAGTGGTCCCACTAAAACATTCATATTTCTTTACGTACTACATGAATATGTAATTAAAATGGGAGGTCTTACTTAAACAAACGCTGTTGATATCTGTTTGACCTATGGCAGCGCCATCTAGCGGGCCAACCATAGCACCATCTTGTTTCCCCCTTCAAGCTAGACGAGTTTCGTTGTTTGTAGTTTTTTCGTTTGATGCTTATTTCGTGAGATATTTGGCACGGTCACTATCAATGGACCACCCTGTATATATATCAACGCGAACTGTAGCTACACGTGAGGCGGTGTCAAATGCGATAAGTGTAGATCCATAGTCTAAGTACGCTCATCAACGCAGCCGACAGTACTGTGTCTTGTGTAATTTTGTAAAACGACAGGATCAGTGAGTCAAAAATTTTTGGTTGTTTACTAATTAAGTGAACTTTTGTAAATTAGTTCTCAATTCCAGTCATGTTACTTGCATGAAGTTCCTTTCCTGGTCCTTACATGAACTCATAAACCTGCAATATGATTTCTTCTGATGAAATCTAAATATTTCAACCAGTTTCGTCATAGTAATAATCATGTTTGTGCAATTCGTTACAACAGCATTGTGAAATATTGAATCACAAGCAAATTGATAATTTCAGACACTGGTGTGGTGTACAACTACACGTAAATGTATGTACGTATTGCCTTCCTCGTCTGGAATGAAAAGGCGTTGTGTGAGCGCCATTTGTCCTTCAGCAAAACTTGGTATCATTAGAGTATGCTTCCTGGAAAAGTGTGTGTAGGCTATTACAAGCAGTTACGAGGTAAAAAATAGTGATGGGACGCCTCCTAATATCGTGTCGAATCTCCTTTTGTCCGGCGTAGTGCGGCAATTCGACGTGATATGGACTCAACAAGTCGCCGGAATGTCTCTTGCGTCTAGCTCTAACTACCATTTCGCGTTCGAAGTTTGTTAGTTCCCGCCGCACGGCCACAATCACGTCGGAAACCTTTTCACATGAAACATCTGGGTACAAATGATAGCTCCGCCAATGCATTCGCCTTTTACACGTTGTGTACGCGTTATTACCGCTCATCTGTATACGTGCAATCGCTATCCCATTTACGTTACTATGAGGTGATTAGGAAGCTCTGTTTGATAGTAACGGTGCTAATACAAAATTATATTCTTCTTCCAGATGCATGAAAGAATATTTTGTTTCTTTAAAATCTTTCTTAGCAGTAAGTTTGTTGTACTGTTTCGTTAACGTGAATTAACCTTTCAATATTGGTTTTGTATGTTTCTTTTGTCCGCAGCTCGTGGTCTCGCGGTAGCGTTCTCGCTTCCCGAGCACGGGGTCCCAGGTTCGATTCCCGGCGGGGTCAGGGATTTTTCCTGCCCCGAGATGACTGGGTGGTGTTGTTGTGTCGTCTTCATCATCATTACGGTCGGAGGAAGGCAATGGCAAAACACATCCACTACGACCTTGCCTAGTAAGGCGGCGCGGGTCTACCGCGTCGTTCCCCTACGCTCTGTCATGTTTCTTTTGTTTACAGTGAATAACGGTAACTACAGAACAGCTACGCTTTATAAATGTCCTTATTTGCACTGGTGACCGGATATCACACACATTAAAAAATACTTTACAGAGTTTACTTATTGCTTCTGCTTGACTGTTGCTTTGGATTTTTATGTTTGGCTGTAGCACTGATTAAGTTTTGTCCTTAGGTAAAGTCTTGGTTAAGTACCAACAACGTCATAAAAAACAGAACAGGAATAGGAGAGCTACACATTGTCGCCCATGGTCCGGGGGACATGAAGAAGTCGAGGGAAATCGAGAGATCCTGCCTAGTGATTTTAAGAGCTAACTTTCACGAACTTGTCCCGCTGGTGTTGGCTGTCACTATAGACGTATCGGACAGTAGCCTGCTTAACGTTTAGCATTTCAATCCATGACTCAGTACATCACTTGTTTCGTGGTAAATTTTCAGCAGCAATAGACGCTTGTCGACTTCCTAGACGTCTCAGTAGAGCACACCGTTACTGTGACGTGAAATTAAAGCCCAGATCGCTAATCTGCCATATACGCTCTGCCTGATTGAGTTACCTGAAATGATATATAATAGGTGTGAACCAATGGAAAGTAATTTTGTGAAAAATAATGAACAACATGGGTCGAAGGTACTTCCTGATAAACTGAGAGAAAAGAAAAAGCCTCTTCCACAAGCAATAACATTGATCACTGACGTAATAACAGATTACATCTGACTACTAGCACGAAACAGCGAAACTTGCTGTCACAGAAGGTACAAGGCAGGGGAGAACTATTAACAGCGGTAGCAAACACAAGAAGTTTTCTCATTATCTGCTGTCGCTCAACACTGAACTATGAGCTGCACTGTTGGCTAATCGCCTGCTGTCTCTGTCGCCTCTTTGGGACAGGTTCCCCATTATAGTTAGCGCTTTTTTCTTTCAATCACTTTATCTGCTCATTCATTTGCTGTTAAAAACTGTACTCAGGCATAGACAATCAGCAGAACGTCTGTCAATAACATCACAATTGTCATGAGAGTACAAGCACAACAAATATTCCGAATAACGCAGACCAGATGATATTTTTTTATTTATTTTCAGTTGACGTCATGCTACAGTTGCTGCGACGGGTTTTAGATCTGAAAACGGTCTATTCTGGAAGAAACCGGTCATCGAAAATAAATCAAAGTTGTGATCTAGACTGGATTATTCAGACACTTTGAATTTACAGGTCACTGTAGTGTCTGCAAGGCGGCATAATCCCACTTTTGGTAATATTCAAATATATTGACAAATAAGCTTACGCACCGTGTAAAAGAAGTTAATGCATAGTATTGTATCACATGGATTTATTCAAAAAATATGTTCATTCTTAATGTCATCTATACGTTGTCCTTCTCTTTTCATGACATCCGTTTGTAAGATGTTCTGATGATATGCGCTGTCCGGTAGGAGTTAGAAAATGTAATTTTAACAAGTGAGCTTTTGTTATTGGTGACCAAATACAGAGGTGAAAAAAGACATTATTCACACATCTGCAGTGGCTACAAGCCTCTTGTGTGACTTTATGTCCGACTTTAAGTAGTTTCTCACTGCGTAAGAGGTTTATGACCTCAGGAACTAGGAGAATGCTGACAGGACAGGGAGAGAACACTCCATTTGCACCAAGGTCGACGAACCCAAATTTATGTAAAATATATGTACTGCCATCCACAACAGTAGTCCGACGTCCACATGGAATAATGAATGTACACTTTATCTACGACTTCAGAAATGCGAACATGTTAACTCTTAATGTCATCTATACTTTGTACCACGCCACTTTTCAGTCCTATATACTTCACAAAATATAAATTGATATTTAGATTTTGTTCTTAAATATATGTAGTTTCCCATGACGTACTTTAACGTGTCTCCAACCCTATAAATTTAATCGATGTTAATTTAATCACAGCAGACTTTGGTCCCAGTGCCAACGACCTTGCCTCAGTGGTAACACTGTTCCCGTCAAATCACCGAAATTAAACGCTTTCTGGCTAAGCTAGCGGTAGGATGGGCCACCGTCCGGGTATGCCAATCGCTGATGGCAAGCGAGTTGCATTCAGCGCTTCTGAGGTCTACTTGACTGAGAAGTAGCGGCTCCGGTCATGAAAACACAACGGTCGGGAGAGGGAGTGCTGACCAAAGTCCTTCCATATCCGCATCCAGTTTCTGCTAACGGATGAGGATGATACGGCGGCCGGTTCGTAACGTCGGGCCTTCAGAGGCCTGTTCGGACGGAGTGTTTTTCCATTATTTTATTTTTTTACAGTCTTGATCTCAGGAAACACTAAAATGGATGACAGAATGGAAAAGATACAAGACAACTGTTTTCTCTTCGTGGGTCAGCAAGCATATCATTACGTAACTGCACCTAATGTAATGGCATCCAACCAAACATTGTTGGGTGGACACCGCACTGCATCATTTAAGATTGCAGATGACATAGTAATTTTCAAAACAAAGGAAACTGTTTCAGTATTTGCATATGTCTTTCAAAATGTTAGAGAGCTCAAAATTTGAATCAAAAATATAAACTTTTAATAATGAAAACAATTACATTTCGCAAGTAATATCTGTAGTATCCAACTGAGTAACAAACTTTCTTCGGATATGTAGACTAGATAGAGGCATGGAGATGATAGTTCTTGACACTTTCTAGCAGGTTAAAACCGTAGTCGAGAACCGAGACTCTAACTCGTAGCCTTTTCCTTTCCTATCAGATTAAGAATGTGTGCTACAACGAGCCTCGAACTCGGGACCTTTGCCTTTTGCGGATAAATGCTCTGCCGAGTTCAGCCCTCCGTGTGGTAAACAGTTTTAATCTACCAGGAAGTATCATATTAGCGCACACTCCGCTACAGAGTGAAATTTCATTCTGAATAGTATCCACCTTTTTCTGGTCATTAGTCTCCTGACCGGACGATGCGCACCGTTATGAATTCCCCTCCTGCCCCAAACCTATTCGTCTCAGAGCAGCAATTGCCCTCAACGTCCGCAACTGTTTGTTGGGACTATTCCAGTATTTGTCTTTCTATACAGTTCTCTGGTACTGCGGAAGTAATACCTTGCTGTATTTAGACATGTCTAGTCATCATGTTCCTTCTTCTTGTCAACGTTTTCCACATTTACTGCTCCCTGTCATTCCATCTCAAACGCTTCGATCCTCTTCTTTTCTCGTTTTCTCTCAATATATGACTGACTTTCATAAAATGCTGGGCTCGAAATATACACACTCAGAAATTTATTTCTCAAGTGTTTCAACAGAAATACCTCAAATTAGGAAAAGTAGTATGAAAGAAATATTGTTCCAATATTATCCACTGCATCTATGTTTCTGCATCACCTTGCGCATGTAATACCATTCAATTTGGCATCAAAATATATTGTGTTTGTTTTATATATTTAAAGTATCGACTTGATTTTCATAATGTTATGTAGGCTATTCTGTTGTTTTGCCACATGCTCATCTTGTCTTCTTCCATTTAATATTCCTTACTCATTTTGTTCTCGAACTGTTCTACCTCATTCTGACACCTGACGAGCACGCATAAAAACACTCACTCACTCACTCACTCTCTCTCTCTCTCTCTCTCTCTCTCTCTCTCTCTCTCTCTCTGTCTCTCTCGCACACACACACACACACACACACACACACACACACACACACAGAGAGAGAGAGAGAGAGAGAGAGAGAGAGAGAGAGAGAATTTTTCCAGTTAAACCTTAATGTATTGTGGTATGTTCTCTTTCTTTTGCTTACAGTTTTTCTGTAGCATTTTAAGTGTATTACTATACAACTGCTAAAGAGGACATTTGCTCTGGTTTACAATTCCAGTCTCCACGTGCAGTTTGTTTTACAAATTTGTGTAGCCGGTCGTTGTGGCCCAGCGGCTCTAGGCGCTTCAGTCTGGAACCGCGCGACAGCCATGGTGCAGGTTCGAATCCTGCCACGTGCATGGATGTGTGTGCTGTCCTTAGGTTAGTTAGGTTTAAGTAGATGTATGTTGTGGGGGACTGATTACCTCAGATGTTAGTGCTCAGCTCCATTTGTACCATTTTACAAATTTGTTTACCAGTGTTGTAAGTTCTTTTATGACAAAAGATAGTTATAGTCTGATGATTGATTTGTAAGCCGAAACCAGGACGATTAATTAAATTAATAATATGAAATTTTATTTATGGACTGTAAGACATTTCTCCAATCCATGAAATAATGCAGCAATTGCTCCTCTATTTCACAGAAAAGGAGAAACAAATGAGTAAAGAACTGAAGGCTTATTATCAACCTACCCGTAAGGTCAATTCATTAAAATTATGACCAACAGCATAACAAAGACATCTGAGTTTATCGAAAGTATGAAGCTGTATCAAAAAATAGATAAGCAGCGTACAAATAATCATTTCCAAATCGTCAACGAAACTACAGAACACAGAAACGATTTTGACTTACTGCTATGCCAGGCATTCATGTATTTTGAGAAGGCTTTCGATTCAGTTTCAACAAAATCTATTTTAACAGACTGTGTTCAACAAGCCATCGATTCGCTCTGTGTTGGAATACGTTACCAGTAAAGCTGCCATTAGGCTCTTCAGATAGTAAAACGACAGAATTGAAAAAGGAGTCACCTTGGGGAACCTCGTATCCACAAAACTCTTCATAGTAGTTGTAAAGGAAGTTTTCGGATGTTTGGACCGGGAAATCTAAGATTGAATGCATGTTAAAGAAAAGTATCTACAGCCGAGTTTTTTCTTGCACACCAAAGTCTATTGTCCTGTCCACTCTTGAAGTGCGTGTAGTCCACATACTAATATCCTTGTCGATTCATCGGAAAACCTTCTCCCATTCTATCTTTTCAACATCATTCTGTAGCAGCCACGTCAAACTCTTCGATTCTCTTTTTTAATGGTTTGGCAACAGTAGAGGTGACATGTTCAGCAGGTGGCCCAAGGAAAATAGTAAATGTCGATGTGGCCATCGCACTAAAATGTAGATGTACTTGCGGCATCTACCGTGTTTAATCGGAAGAACATAGTACGCCATTCAGTATGGAACGCGATCCAGTGTAGGTACATACTGCAACAGTGGAGGGTATCTATCGTATGGAGGCCGCTGCGGCTGTCCAAGGCACAGTGCGCCGGGGAAGAGACCGCCATTCCCTTTTTTCGGAGAGAAGGAGACTAATGACCATAAAAAAAGGGAATACTATTCAGAATGAATTTTCACTCTGCAGTAGTGTGTGTGCTATTGTGAGACTTCCTGGAACATTAAAACTATATACCAGACGGAGGGCTGAAATCGGCAGAGCATTTACCCGCAAAAGGCAAAGGTCCCGAGTTCGAGGCTCGTTCCAACACACATTCTTAATCTGCTAGGAAAGGAAAAATCCACGAGTTAGTGTCTCGGTTCTCGACCACGATTTTAACCTGCTAGAATGTTTCAAGAACTATCATCTCCATGCCTCTATCAAGTCTACATACCCCAAGAAACTTTGTTACTCAGTTGGTTACTACAGATATTACTTGCGAAATGTAATTGTTTTCATTATTAAAAATTTTTATTTTTGATTCGTATTTTGAGCTACCTAATATTCTGAAAGAGATATTCGAATGCTGACACAATTTTCTTTCTTTTGTTAACAAAAATAGGATGGTGTCACACGGGTATTGCAACAGATGTGAAACATAATGACTCAGGAAGGACAGTTCGAACGACAGAAGATATCCAAAGAGTTCGTGCTGCTCTGCAACGAAGACCACAGCAATCTGCACTTCGGCACTCCAGAACATTACAAATCGATTCCACGTCTTTCCAGAGTATTTTGAAACAGAATTTAAAGTATCATCTTCGTCAGTTCCGAGTGGTTCATCAGTTACGGCCCGCATATAAAGTGTGCGGTCGAAATTTCTGCATTCCATTACTGGAATACAACTGACACGGATGATTTATTTCTGACGCATCCTATGAACAATTGTCAACCTGACGAAGGAAGAACAGGTTGTCACTACAAACTCGGTCCTCTCCGAATGACTGGACTTCGCTCCTGTTCCTAGCATAATACCGCAACATAACATTATTAGCAGCGTTTAAGAAGCAATCAGTGGCGATTCAGCGGAAAGGGTGGAGGAAATAAGGCGGGAAACTTGCAGGATGATCGACAAATTCCGACTTCAGAAACCAAATATAACAACAGCAGGACTAAGAGTACTAAGAGAAAATGATAACACAGTAGTCCTACCCACAGACAAAGGAAATGTGACAGTTTTATTGTATGTTGACGACTACCACCAGAAAATAAGTACCCTACTACAGGATCCGGCCTACAGGACACTGAGGATGGACCCAGCACCTACGATGACAAAAAAGAACAGCTTTGCCTCACAGGTCAGCACTAACGAAAGAAGATACTAAAGAAAAGACTTCTTCAGTAGGTAATGGCAGTGACACTCATCTAAACATCAGGGAATTTCGAGGCAGCCACCAGGACTTCAGCAACAAATCTTATGTTTGACGAGGCGAAATTTAATCTAAATAGGTTTGTGAACGAGCAAAACTTGCAGCTCATACACAAACTCGCAGCGTGATTATGAAAAGGCTCAGTGCAGCCCAAAGGTCGTAGTCTTTTGTGCTATTGAATAGTCTATTGGTATCGTTCAGCTACATCTTTTAAGACAACAACGGCCGTCCAGTGAGTGTAAATTCCGAGAAGTATGGACCTTGGTCAGTAATGTTTTCATTTCAGAGCTGCATGGATGTTGCCATCTAAACGCGATATGGTTTCAGCAAGACGTGGCTACAGTCCATGTAGCTGGAAATTCGATGACTTAACATCGACTACTCTACGATTAAGTGACTACTCTACGATTAAGTGATATCCCCTGGTCGGTTGTTTTATACTGTTCTGTACCTCAGTCGTTAAAAGCGGATCTATTATAGGATCACTTTGTTTCCGCCTGACTATCTGTCTGTCCGTCTTTGAAGACCCCTTTTTGTCAGGACGGGTAGAGACATTAAGTTGAAATTTATTTCACGTACGAAGATCTGTGGCTCCTTGTTATAGTGTGAAAAATTTAAGCTTCAAAGCCAATGCAGTCACAAGATAAGGCCATTTCTGTAACGTATTTTCATACTGGCAAACTCACTCAACAAAACCTACTGGATGCTTACCGTTGACGTAGAGTCATGAAATTTTACACGAAGCAAGGTTCCACGGCACAAGTAAAGGAAAAAAATCTGAACATGGTTAATTTGTAATTATATCACACAAAATATGCCAGTTTTTGTCCTCTATCTGTCTAGGCGTCCGTCTGTGAACACCACTTTTTCTCGGGGACGAGTAAAGGTATCAAGATTAAATTTATGTCAAAAGCGAAGCTCTATGGTTCTTTGGCAGTGTAAGTCAACGCAGTCAAAAGATACGAAACAAACCGAGAGGTCGTGGGATCGAATCTCTGGAGGACCACGGATTTTTCAGTCTTCGTTTTAACCTGTCCTTCACCTTTTGACTACGTGAGGTGTCACCAAAACAACACGTGATTCGGATTCCACGTTAAACTGTAGGCCCCCTTTCGCCAATTGGATGACAGGGGTAGTTCAGATACACACAATTCATCGAAGTGGCGTCCAATAAAAAGACTTGCACCAGGTCATTGAAACATACGAAATTGTTATTATTATTGTAATTATTACTATCATCATTATCATATATGTACTCGTACATAATTAAGTTTGTACGGAACCGTAATGCGCGTGTCCAACTCGCACTTACCCGATTTTTTCCTGTGAAGTCACCCCAGGAACAAAAAGTTTTCACTTTGGCTACAGAATACTAATAATAATAGTAAGCCACAGTCCAGGAGAAGACACAGTCTCTTCATTAAGAAATGTCTAAGAACGTAATGAGGAGCTTCCGTGAATGCACCAACAATGAAGGAAGCCATTTGTGAGTTGCACTGTTTAAGAAATTGTTTCGGCACTGAACAATGAGGACTATAAAATGGAAATTTTTTATTAAAACACACTCACACTGGCACAGGCAAATTCAAGTCATGCCAGAGACAGACGCGGACGCAGGGGCTGAGCCAGTATGTCGCAAGTGGGTCACGTCGAAGACACTGTCTGCCGAGTAAGGATACGCTTTCAGGCAGTAAGTAGTCTGCGACAGAAAACCAAACGAAGCGAAACAAGGATATTCTTTAACGCGCGAGACATGCTGCAAGAGATTATCTCTTTCACAAGAGCACACAGCGAGGGACTGACACAGCCTGTTAACAGAATATAGCAGAGTAAGGAGGACACATTCGGTCATTACGAACCGAGCTGTTCGTCACAGCCTCACATTAGCTCCCTGTGAATACTCCTGCTCTCCAGCTCTCGACATGATCATTGGGATCGATGGCATTTACAGCAATATCACTCGATTCCTGAATTACGATACTGTAGCGAATTTATGTCCTAGATGGTCCAACACAGTCTATGAACTAGCCGAAGATGTACTCAGTATGATGGGCTTCACCTGGTGGACTTCATGGCACTGGCCGCCTACCATCTACTGAAAGAGGAACTGTCTTCCGACAACACCACACTGCAGAATGCTGCCAACGTCGGAGCAACAGGGCCTCTTGTGTTCCACATTCCTATTTAACACTCAGCCGCCTTCGGACGCTGACACATTGCATCGGTAGATAGGAGATCAACCGATCACACGACTACCGACACGAGATGCGTCGTGGATGGGTCATCAAGGGCCATCGTAGAATTCGGAGAGCGACCGAATACACTCCAGCAGCCAGCCCGAAACGATCGCGCCTTCTCAGCGGCAGTTTGCCGCGCTGCCAGGGTCTCGAACGTCTTCTTCTCGGCATGTAACCGACGGACGTCATCTAGAATCCAATACGGACCTGAATGTGCACCAGCCGAGGCTGAAGCGGAAGACTACGACTTGTAAGCATTGTGAATAAATAACTGAACTCTATTAGTGTTTTATTAGTGTCGAAGAGGCTTCACAGGTTCCCAACAGCAATAGTGATTTTACGCAGAGGTGTCTCCTCTCGGCCCTCCGTAAAATGAAGTTGTGTTTGGCTTTTCAGTGATGGCCATACGTGTAGAATAGCGGTCTAAAGGCTGATTTTTTCCACTGTGTACTGACTCTAGGGACGGATCGTTGAGAGAAAACGGAACAAAAAAAGTTCTAATGAACTTACGTTCGGCAATGCATCGCTTCAATGTCAGAGACCATGTATTGAATCACACATTGGTACAGCGACTGAGGTATGATAAGCGCTGTACCATGCAACCACAGTTACAGTATGTGCTGAAAATGGTTTCCATGTGCCTCAACGCATGTATGTATGTGTCATAGCGTATTTTGTCTCACACGTTCACATCGGCCAGGCTGCAACGGAGCAGTACAAAGGCAGCATAAATACGCTGCTGCAGAGTCTTCACTCTGCATACGCGATAGTTTTGAGTATAACCAGAAATCGCACAAGCTGAAATCCGGTGAACCAGCAGGCCATGCAACTGGACTCCCTCGTCCTATCCATCGACCAGGGAAGACACGATTGAGATGCGTCCGGACGTTAACGGCAAAGTAGGCTGCAGCACCTTCATGTAGTAGCCACGTAACCCTTCTAATCCTCAGTGGCACTTCTTCTAGCAAGGAAGGTAAAATCACCAACAAAGAAACACCGTTAGTGCCGGCCGGTTAGGTGACGGTGAAGGAAGATTGGTCCCAAAATACGGTCGCTAATTATCGCGGCCCACACATTCCGGCAGCACCGATGCTGATGATTCGCTGTCACCATACCATGGGGGTTCTGCATACTATCCCACAGATGACTGTTATCAATGTTGAAGATACCACTACGTGTAAAGGTAGCCTCATCCGTGAATAGGTTGGATGACACAAATCCCGGAATCGTGGTTGCCTGGTGAAGAAATCAGTGACAAAACTGCTACCGATGTGGAAAGTCTGTCGCTAGTAAGCGATGCACGCGTCGTAAGTGATAAGGGTACTAACAATTGTCATGGAGAATGTTCCACACGGTCGTCTGACATACTCCGTAGTGGCGGGCTAACTGTCTGGTACTGACACGGCGATCGCCTTCCACAGCGTTTGAATGGAGTCTACTGGGGTACACTTGTATGTTGCACCCGAATATGATAATATTAATGTAAACTAAAATGGTTCAAATGACTCTAGGCACTATGGCACTTAACATCTGAGGTCATCAGTCCCCTAGACTTAGAACTACTTAAACCTAACTAAACTAAGGACATCACACACATCCACGCCCAAGGCAGGATTCGAACCTGCGCCCGCAGCGGTCGCGCGGTGCAGACTAAAACGCCTAGAACAGCTCGGCTACAGCGGCCGGCTGTAAATTAAAGTGAAACTATTATAACACAAGTATGTCTCTGATAGGCTTTATAATGAGGATCGCTCACTGTGCACAACCACAAAACCAAAGATACTGTTTCTGGTCTGAGACTGTAGTGTTGCATTAAGAGAGCGCTTGGTGTGCAGCAGTGAGTAACCGTCTGTGAGTGAAAAAGGATGGAGCACGCAGTTTTTGTGGTCTGCTCTGTGAAGCCACCAAGTGTTCGATTATAATGTAGAAATTATGAGTACATGTATTATTGGAAACAGAAACGGGTAAGCTGAAGTCTTTACGCAAGCAAAGTAGACATGTGAAGTAATTATGACTTTCGTTTTGCGAGCGCTTTAGTGTAGATAAGTTGGCTGATAACTGTAACTGTCGAGTAATCCCAGAATACACGTTAACTGATTTGATGTAAAAGCTAGTTAGATATTTAGTTTTTGTGGTGTTTCTAAGATTTGTTAACACAGGTGTATGTAATTTGATGATTTGTATTCATGATTATTAGTGAGGTTAGATAATACTTGCTGTATAAATCTCATTGTTTGTGAATAAATTAGTAAAAAGGGATGTCATTTTTCTGAGTAATGTAATTTCAGTTGTCAGATGTTTTGAAAAGCCAAACTTAACGTGAAATACAAGTACGCTAACAAGCCAGTGTTAGTAATTCATTGTAATCAGTACCGTCTCACCGTCCGGATCATGTGTTTTTCAAAGGTTTTGGACTTTTCTTAAATGTTTTCATTTATCGGCCAAAGGAATTTCACGTGCATTTGAAACTATTACGGGCAGCATTGCACACGGCTGAGCCTGTAGCCACCATATTTTAATTTTTTCATACGATAGCAGAATATAAGGTTGCACTGCCAGTAACCGAAGATTAATATTATTCTTATTAAGATAGATTTCATTATTTGTATTTGTTCACACTCGTCTTCATCCAGTGTACAACAAAATAGAAGAATTTTGAGAGAACATTACACGTTAATCACATTTTCCTCCAAGTCTGGTGTCCAAACATTTCGGCTACGTCCTTCGTGATTTCCTGCTTCCTGAAGTGACCCTTTCTCAGACAAACGGAGAAACTCTGTTGCAAACATTGAATGCTGTGGTTGTTGACGGCGGGGATAGGTCTCCTGATACAACACTGCGGCCCGTTGCCGTCTGCCTTTACGTAAGTAAAGAACATGTCGTTAAGCCCTCGATTCGAACGCAAAACCATTGTGTACATTTCTGTGTCACATCCACTATAAGGTGAGTCAGCTAGAGATGTGAATCGGATACAACATTATCAATTACTATGGCAGGAGAGGGAGCTATGGTAGGACGTATGGGGAACGGTACCACTCTCTAGGAGGAAAGCATGCATACTGTAACTGTGGTTGCGTGGTACAGCGCGTATTAGACCTTGGTCTCTGTAGCAAAGTATGATTGAATGAATTGTCTCTAGCACGAAAACAATGCATTTTCGGACACAAGTTCATTTGACCTTTTTTGCTCCGTTTCCTCTCACCAATCAATCCCCAGAGTTTGTACACGGTGGGAAAAAACGCCTTATACATGGTGGTCAATTGATCGTGAACGGGCCAAATATCTCACAAAATAAGCGTCAAACGAAACAAACTACAAAGAACGAAACTTTTCTAGCTTGAAGGGAGAAACCAGATTACGCTAAGCTTGGCCCGCTAGATGGCGCTGCCATAGGTCAAACGGATATCAACTGCGTTTTTTAAAATAGGAACCCCCATTTTTATTACATATTCGTGTAGTACGTAAAGAAATATGAATGTTTTAGTTCATCACTTATAAGTAGGCTGTTTAGGTTTTTTTATTGGTAACGCCACCTCTGTATAAAAATCACTGGCTGTGCTGTGTGCAGTCTGTGTCTAGTTTGCATTGTTGTCTGCCATTGTAGTGTTGGGCAGCGGCAGCTGGATGTGAACAGCGCGTAGCGTTGCGCAGTTGGAGGTGAGCCGCCAGCAGTGGTGGATGTGGGGAGACAGATGGCGGAGTTTTGAAATTTGTCATGAACTGCTATATTTATATATGATGATATCAAGGTAAATACATTGTTTGTTCTCTATTAATATCTTTCATTTGCCAACTATCCCTATCAGTAGTTAGTGCCTTTATAGTTTGAATCTTTTATTTAGCTGGCAGTAGTGGCGCTCGCTGTATTGCAGTAGCTTGAGCAGCGAAGATTTTTGTGAGGTAAGTGATTTGTGAAAGGTATAGTTTAATGTTAGTCAGGGCCATTCTTTTGTAGGGAATTTTGAAAGTCAGATTGCGTTGCGCTAACAAAATATTGTGTGTCAGTTTAAGCACAGTCTGTATAAATTTTTTCAAAGGGGTCGTTTCATATGTCGACCCTTAGCCGAGGATACCTCACTGGACTCTTCTGATTTTTTCTTGTAGTTTGTGTAATTAGTGTAGCTATTGTTTATTGCTAGCGCGTAATTGTAGAGAAAATCTCCTTTGTAGTTGCAGTCTTTCATTGTTGTACAGTAAAACAGTTGTGGCATGCATGTAGATTTGCACCAAGTATTTCGCAGCTGCAATTAACTAGATATCATTTTCAGTGCTATGTTAATGTGTTCTCTTATTTTTGATCTTCAAATTGTGTTTTTCTATGTTGTCGTGTGAAATACTGTGACAATAATGGCGTGTGAAAAACGTAATACTAGGCTCCAAAGTAAACTGAGAAATGACAGTGAAAATGAAAGCAGTGTGTTAGCGCCACCGAGTAATGAATTAACTGATGTTCAAAGTAGTAATTTGGTAATTGTGCATAGGGAAATGGAGCGGGCTGCAAACAACGGTGTAGACAGTGTAACAGGTAGTGAACAGGGTAGCATTATCGATCGATCGGTCAGCAACAGCTCGCCTCAGGAATCCGAAATGACAGGACACAATTTCGCAAATACTGTAGATTCAGGTTTTGGGTCATCACCGTTTTCTCAAATAAGTCAAGACACATTTTCTGCTTGTCAAAATGTGAATGTTGCCGGTGCAAATGCACTGCCGAAAAGCGTAGAGAAACAGATTCCAGACACTAATACATTATTATTGCAATTAATGCAACAAATGGGACAAAATCTTAAAAAGTTAGACACAGTGGAACAAAATCTTAAAAAGTTAGACACAATGGAACAACACCAGAGACAAACACAGCAACAGTTAGACACAATGGAACAAAATCTTCAAAAGTTAGACATCACACTTGAACAAACACGTGAAGATTTAACTACTGAGTTACATAACATTGAATCGAAATGTCAAAAAGTCTGTAATGACGTAAAAACACAAAATTGTGAGCATTTTCAACCTATTTTTTCGCGGCATGAAAATGCATTACATAATCACGAAGCAGCCATAAAAGAACTGCAAACCATTGTTCATGAAAATCATGAGACCTTGTGGGCTAAAATTGACTCAGTTGCATCTACCGATTCGGTTACGCAACTTGCAAAAACTCAGGAAAACTTAAAGGACACAGTAGATTCGATTTCAACACAAATGGACACTCTGAAACTTGGTTCAGAAAAACACACTGAGGAAATGTGTTCACTATCGGAGAAAGTAGCCGAACTTTCGGGTCAGGTCACTAGCTTATCTACAAAGGTAGATGATGATCTGAATGACACAAGACCTGTAGCCTTCACTGACACAGAAGAGCATGAACAAATTAGAAAATTCAAACAGAATCAAAATAAAATCAATACACAGTACAAAAGAGAAATCCGGGAAGTACAAGATCAGCTGACACAGGCAATACAAGAATTACGTATTTCAGAGGATACTCGCGCCCCAATACGGGAAGAGGTACACAGAAATACGGAACAGCCACAAAATAATAACACAGGGCATTTCGGAAGTTATGAAAGAAATTGGCAATGTGCACCGAATTTTGAGATGGAACGGCCGACACGACCTAACAATGACCGATATGCGACTCGCCGACATGATGATTTTGACTATAAGCTGTTCATTACTACACGTAAATTCAAAACATTTAAGAATTCTGGCAACGACATTCATCCACAAGCATGGCTCCATCAATTCTCGCATTGTTTTCCTCCCAACTGGTCGTTAGAACACAGATTAGAATTTATGTGTGGCTACTTGGAGAATGAACCAGCTGTAAGAATGCGATCGGTAATTCACGATTGCCACAGTGAAGGAGAGTTTTACCATGCCTTCCTCTCAGCATATTGGTCTCAAGCCACACAAGACCGAGTAAAACATAGCATCATAATGATGAAACGTTTCGAACAATCTGAATTTTCCAGTCTTATGAAATATTTTGAAGACATGTTGCATAAGAATCAGTATCTTTCAAACCCATACAGCCCCTCAGAACTCATCCGCATTTGCTTAATCAAACTGCCTGAACATTTACGACATATTATTTTGGCAGGACGTGGCAAAGACGACATTGAAGCATTTCAGGGACTCTTACAAGAATTAGAAATTGACACTGACAATCGCGGAACGCGAAACCAGGAACACAACAATTACAGGTCACATCCGTCGCAATTCCGCGATGAAAGAAGTAATAACTTGACACGACAAGGCTATTCTCACAACACAAATCGTGACCAAAACAGACACCACCCGTATGACAACCGTTGGCAGAGTAGTAATAACTACAGGGAAAGATCACCTCTCCGTGGTAATGACTATCACAGAGACAATAAGAGAAACAGACAATATGGGAACCAAAATAAATACTATCAAGGGAGACAGAATAACTTTAGACGCAACGGACCAGCGCAGTTACGATTCAGGGAGAAATTCTCCACCATGTGACCGACAAGAAAGAAACTATGGAATCTACCGACATGACGACAGACGATATGATCGTAACGACAGACCTGAATTGCATCAGAACTGGCGGGATTCAAACAGAGCAGGGCCCTCTCGTCACGGTGAATTTGTAGAAGTTAGGTCTCCAAATCCCAATAACGACGCGCGCCAACAAAGAGACAATAGGCAATGACTCACACCGCTGGCAGCAACAAAACGTACTTATGAAACTGATGACGCAGCTGCCGTAGCTAGTAATTACGTAAAAATGGAAGACATTAGGGACATCTTACTCCAGGAACACGACGTAAAACTTAACAACATTGCATATCCTGTGATTCACATTACTGTAAATGACGTAAAATTTACGGCAGTTCTTGACTCTGGCAGTCCCATCTCAGTAATTAGTGAAACAGCCTTTAGCAAATGCAACAAATCGAACGATTGCCCCATACTTCCGTTACGTAAGATTAAATTACAAGGTGCAATCTTTGGAAAAAGTGTAGATGTACGCCAACAAACCAACTTAGAATTCTTTTGTCAAAGGCACAGCTTCTCTACGAACTTTCTTATTGTTCCATTATTGTCGACGGAAATTATATTGGGAGCAGACTTTTTGAATGAATTCAAAGCAATCTTAAACTTTCACGATGCTGAAATAAGTTTAGAGAAGGAAGGTAAGTCAATAGCTTTGAAATTTGAAGATTGGCTCTCAAACCATGACAAAGAAATCAATAGGCTTTACCTTCTGTTGGACAACAGTTCGGAATTTTCTACGGAACTAGACACTAACAATCACTCTGCAAGAACTGACAGGGATGATATCGACGGCATATTTGAAATTAATGAGTTAATTCAGAATAAAATTCAAACAATTGAGAATTGTAATGACACTGATAGGCAGGACCTTTTTGAGATTTTACAAGCACATTCCACAGTTTTTACTCATAAAACAGGAGCAATCAAGGGATTTCAATACCAATTTCGTGTTTGTGAGCATACTAAATTTTGTGTTAGACCATATGTAATTCCAGCACATTATAGGGACCGTGTTAGAACAGAAATACAATCTATGCTTGACGAGGGCATTATTGAGCCTGCGGCAAGCTCATACAACAATCCATTACATGTTGTTGAGAAGAAAAATGGATCGATCAGGCTTGTCTTAGATTCGAGACAAATCAATACTATCATTATTCCTGAAACAGACAGGCCGCAAACATTGGAAGAACTTCTTCAAAATTTTAATGGTGTAAAAGTGTTGTCTTCCATTGATCTCAGATCCAGCTTTTATCAGATCGAACTTCATCCAGAATGTAGAAAATACACAGCTTTCCTTTGTTTCAGCGTTTGTTATCAGTTTCGGAAACTTCCCTTTGGTTTGAACATTTCTTCAGCAGCATTCATTCGCGGGATAAATTCCATATTACCTGAGTTCTTAAAACGTCACATCACCTTATATGTGGACGATATTCTAATAGCAGAAGCTTCATGGGAACAGCATAATCGCATCCTCAACAGTTTGTTACGTATTTTTGCAGAATCTGGAATTACAGTTAACTTGGTAAAGTCTGAATTCGGTAGGTCAAAGGTGAGGTTTTTGGGACATATTATTTCTTCTGAAGGCAATCAGCCGGATCCTGAAAAGTTAGAAGCAATCAGAGCCATTCCAGTTCCATCCACAAAAAAACAAGTCCGCAGTTTTCTAGGTCTCGTAAATTTTTCCGTCGTTTTCTGAATATGCAAATTCTTGTTACACCAAAACTTTGTTCTCTCACTCGAAAAAATACTATTTGGAACTGGGACGAACAAGCACAATTGGAATTCAATTCTTTGAAAGAAGCGTTACTTCACGCGCCAATCTTAGCTCATCCAGATCTGTCACAAGATTTCTGCCTTAGCACGGATTCTTCTAAAGTCGGTCTTGGTGCCCATTTATTTCAAGAAGCCATAGAAAATGACACTACCATTCAGAAAACCATTGCTTTTGCTAGCCGAGTGCTAACAAAATCTGAAAAAAATTATTCCGTTACTGAATTAGAAGCTTTAGCTATCGTTTGGGCATTTAACAAATTCCGTTTCTTTCTTTCTGGTAAGCACGTAAAAGTATACAGTGATCATCGTGCATTACAATTTCTTATGTCTTCAAAACTAAATCATGACAGGTTAAGCCGTTGGGCATTGTTTCTGCAAGAATTCCACTTCACAATAGTCTACATTCCCGGCAAGGAAAACATTGTTGCGGACGCACTGTCACGCGCACTGGCTGGGCTAAAGAAAAGTAACACAGAAGGCAACCTCGAGAAAAATTTCAGTATTCTTTACATTCAGAAAGTCGTCTTTAAAACTTCATCACCACATCTTTAAAGGACATTGCTCATGAACAAGATAAAGATCCGATTTGGAAAGACATCAAGAGCAAATGGCATGAAAAGACACACACACAGATTCGGCATTATTACCTGGTTAGAAACAACATACTCTTCAAACGCTGCACTGTTGAGGACAAGCTATGGGTACTTTGCATTCCAGACGATTTTGTTAATAAGCTCATTTGGTACATTCATTTCAGCTACGCACATTTTGGTCCACGAAAATGTTATCATAGTCTTCGAACGACTTGTCATTTTAACAATATGAAAAAGAGAATTCGAAGAGTCTTGTAGACTTTGTCAAAAGGCGAAACCATCTACTATCTCCCATTGTGCTCCGCTGTTTCCTATCATTCCATCTAAATTAAAAGAATTTGCTGCTGTTGATCTCTTGGGACCACTTGTCAGAACATATAATGGATTTTCGTACGTTCTAGTCGCTGTTGAACTTACTTCAAAATTTGTTTCTTTCATACCGTTATGTAAAGCCACTGGACGGTCTGTATCCAACGCCTTTGTTAAAAATTTCTTACGTGAAGTTGGACACGTTAGTAAAGTCATTTCAGATAACGGACCGCAATTCAGATCTGCTGTTTGGTCACGCACGCTTCGGAATCATAAAATCAAACCTGTTTTTATTCCATTGTTCTCACCACATTGTAACCCGTCTGAACGGATTATGAAAGATATCAATAAGCTTTGCAGACGTTATTGTCACAGAAAGCATCAGTGTTGGGACAGATATTTACACTTATTTCAAAACGTGCTGAATGAAATGCCTCACGACTCCACTGCTTTGCCACCTACTCTTGTACTAAAGAATGAAGAACTACCGAACAGAATCAGAGAGCTTGTACCTTTCCCGAATACACGTAAACTTCGACACAAAGTCATAACTGATTTGGCTATTAAAAATATAAAATCTGCAGCAGACGAAAGGAGAAAACTACACGGTAAAGCAAATGCAAAGAAATTATACATTGGTCAGAAAGTTCTCATTAAAGCTCATTCACTGTCACATAAGAAGAAACACTTAAGCCACAAATTCTTTCTAGTTTACAATGGACCATACAGAATCCGACGTATACCACATGATAATTGCGTTGAAGTTGAAACTCTGCGTACTAGGAAGAGTAAAGTTTTACACCACATTTCACACATAAAACCGTTTATTGAGAGATAATCTGCTTTTTAACTTGGTCTTTGGTATAAAACTTTTCACTTCACATTTCTAGTATGCTTTGTCAGACTTAAGAAACTGTTAACATGCAACAATGTTTGCAGTTAAATATCCAATCTATAACCTAGGGAACATTTTTAAACAGAAATTACGAATGCATTATTATAGTGAACAGACGTCACAGTGTTATTGTGTGTGTACATTCTTGCTTGTTAGTTGCACGATTACGTAACGACTATAAGGCTCACATACTTAGAATATTTACCAATACTGCTAATGAGATTTTAATGCAACATTTTGGTTTACTTGAAATTTGGTGTATCATGAGGTAAGTACATTGGCCTCTGCAGAACTTAGCTTTCGGAGGACGATAACTACGACACTCCCACAGAGATTATCTTACAGCAAAACGCACATTTAGCGCTACAGGAAACGTATTTGAGTGATTAATTTCGCACTTAAAACATTTATTTTTAAAGATATTTGAAGTACAATGATACAAAGGTTTTCTGTGATACATTTCATTCCATTGCTGTAATCTGTAACACCTGAGGGTATAATTACATTAATCCTCAGGGGGGTACACACCTACTTTGTGTACAATGTGTTTGGCAAGCACAAGGAGCCCTAGCTAATATGGTATATGCTTACACAACTTTACACATCGGTACCATATTTCTCTAACACATAATTACACAGCTATCTGATCATTTAACAGAGAAAAAAACTTTTTTTTTACTACATCAGTGACAGATGTTTACGCAATTACACAGTTGGGTAACTTCACACTTATGAAACTGTATTTTGTCTGTACTTTGTAAACTGCTCATATTTTTCCAGAACCATTGTGATACTATGAGAGCTTTGAATGATGTATTTGGTAAGGGAGCATGATTTTTAAAGTACGTTTGAGGTAAATGACACTACTGACATGAGCAGAGAATTTTTTTAGGTTTTGAAACTATTCGAGGAAGCTATGACGATTTTGAGATTTGGCTGAGGTTTTATGATGTTATTATTACGATGACTATGTGTATTATGCTGTTGCGGTATGTTTATGATCAGTAAGCTGATGCTATATGAGTAATTTGATTATGCTACGTGTTTCTCATGATGAAATATTGAAGAAGTGTCTACGAATATGTATATGTATAATAAGGTAAGGAATAATGAATAGTGGTTAGGGACTCTGACTTGTGAAAAAGGATGTTGGAAACCAAGAATCGTACTTTAAGAGTTATGAAATGTGTGTAAATGCGTGAATGTATCACAATGCCGGCGAAAATTTTTTGGACACTGTTACATTTATAGGATTTTGTTTCTACAGATTTTTAACCCAAATTCTTGACCTGTAAAATATTTTTATATGAGACTGTCCCTGTGGCGGAAACTGCCGTCGTAAATATTTCGTTAAGAAAGGTAAGTGACCTTGATGTAATGCGTTTTTGGCGCCCAGCTGAGAGGTAGTTGTCTGACAAAAGAAAGCCATTAGGTGGAGAAAAAAAAGGAGGCCATTATCCTCGCTATTGACGTTCCTTTGTAGAAAGCATCGCAAATATGACACGCTCATTACTTGAAAACATACGATTACTCGTACTTTGTGCTACTTACTGAAATGCTTATGAACTGATGGGAAATATTCGTACATTTGCACACCTGATTATGACATGTGTCTTTCTACGAGAATTGAGAGAATTTCTACTAACTTATGAAGTGCCATATGGCTAATGACTGATGTTTCATGCCTTCCTTTGTACATATTTGCTCATTTTGTTTAATATCTAGTTTCTAACTGCACTGTAGCAAATGTCGACCCTTAGCCTAGGATACCTCACTGGAATCTTCCGATTTTTCTTGTAGTTTGTGTAATTAGTGTAGATTTTGTTTATTGCTAGCGCGTAACTGTAGAGAGAATCTCCTTTGTAGTTGCAGTCTTTCATTGTTGTACAGTAAAACAGGTGTGGCATGCATGTAGATTTGCACCAAGTATTTCGCAGCTGCAATTAACTAGATATTATTTTCAGTGCAATGTCAATGTGTTCCCCTATTTTCGCTCTTCAAATTGTGTTCTTCTGTGTTGTCGTGTGAAATACTGTGACAATAATGGCGTGTGAAAAACGTAATACTAGGCTCCAATGTAAACTGAGAAATGACAGTGAAAATGAAAGTCAGATTGCGTTGCGCTAAAAATATTGTGTGTCAGTTTAAGCACAGTTTTGTATAAATTGTTCAAAGGGGACGTTTCATAGAAGTAAAGAAAGTTTTGTTTGCAAAATACTGCAGTAAAACAAACCCTGTCCTTTCCTTGTATTATTCCGCTATATGTTTGTGTACCCTTCAGTATTTATGTTTTTCCTGTATTTATATGTTTATCTGATAAGACTTACGTTGTAGAATTTTTCTAATACTAAGCTACATTCACTATGATGAGGAATACTGTTATCCTCAAATATAACTGGCATTAATAATATGTTATTTACCTTGTAAATATGCTTAGACATTATTTATTCTGTTTTGTTTTAATGCTCATATGTTAAGGTGATGTTTCAAAAGTTATTCTGATCTTTATGTATGTACTTATGTCATTATTTTTGTAACACTGATGTATATGTTTATTTCTATTCTGTTGTAAAACCTGTACTACAAATGTTATCTGTATTGTTATGTTCTTTAATGATGTATTTTGTACCTTTGTAATGGTATTCTGATGTTATAAAATTGTAATTGACACCAGTTCATCATATTATTAACTTGTAAGTTACATTTCACTGCACACGTTTCTGTTGGTCATAGTATATGGACAATATGTGAGAAGTAGGGACTGTTAGTGTTTGCACGTGTGTTAATAATTCAGCAAGGGACTGGATAACAGCATTTCTGGTTCTAAGGACAATTCCAAAAACTTTGTGAGTGCACAAGTGGTGGTTATGGACTTGCTATATTATCCGCAAGACTCTTCAATGGTGATTGTGCACCTGCACAGTCGCAACAGATCGCAACAGATGGCTGCTGGCCATCTCTACAAGGACTACAGTGGGTCTGCATCTTTGATGACCCACCAATACCATTATCTCTACAAGGACTACAGTGGGTCTGCATCTTTGATGACCCACCAATACCATTATTTCTACAAGGACTACAGTGAGTCTGCATCTTTGATGGCCCACAAATACCATTATTTCTAAGAGGACTGCAGTGGGTTTGCACCTCTGGTGACCCACCAATACCATACTCTCTACCAGGACTAAAGTGGGTCTACTCTGTGATGACCTGCCTACCAATATTCTTCAAGACGTCAAATGACTCTGCTGTGGGTTTGCTCTGTTGTGGTCCATTACTTGTCTGCATGTCAAGAGTCAGCACTGTCTTTCCGTTGGAAGAACACTACTTCTTCAAGACTGCATGGAAATCCACTACTTCTGTGTGCATTCTCTTTTACTGTTCAGACTTTGAAAAAAAAAGAAAAACACTGTAATTTTACTGTGATGAATCAGGACTGTCTTTATAGACTGTGAGAAAATTTTAGCTTTTGACCAACATTGTATCAGTAAGTATGTGCATTTGATATCTTTGTTATTGTAATTATGAAAAATTTTATCAAATCATTATTGGCCACTGTCCAAAACAATTTGTAAAATTTTTTGTGGGGAGCATGCGGGCTATATGAGTAGGCTGTTTAGGTTTTTTTATTGGTAACGCCACCTCTGTATAAAAATCACTGGCTGTGCTGTGTGCAGTCTGTGTCTAGTTTGCATTGTTGTCTGCCATTGTAGTGTTGGGCAGCGGCAGCTGGATGTGAACAGCGCGTAGCATTGCGCAGTTGGAGGTGAGCTGCCAGCAGTGGTGGATGTGGGGAGAGAGATGGCGGAGTTTTGAAATTTGTCATGAACTGCTATATTTATATATGATGATATCAAGGTAAATACATTGTTTGTTCTCTATTAATATCTTTCATTTGCTAACCATCCCTATCAGTAGTTAGTGCCTTCCATAGTTTGAATCTTTTATTTAGCTGGCAGTAGTGGCGCTCGCTGTATTGCAGTAGCTTGAGCAGCGAAGATTTTTGTGAGGTAAGTGATTTGTGAAAGGTATAGTTTAATGTTAGTCAGGGCCATTCTTTTGTAGGGAATTTCGAAAGTCAGATTGTGTTGCGCTAACAAAATATTGTGTGTCAATTCAAGCACAGTCATGTATAATTGTTCAAAGGGGTCGTTTCACACTTTTTTCGCTTTGTGGTAGATGGCAATAAAATAGTAACAAACATATGGCTAACAATTTTAGATGAACAGTTGGTAACAGGTAGGTTTTTTAAATTAAAATTCAGAAGGTAGGTACGTTTGAATATTTCATTTCGGTTGTTCCAATGTGATACATGTACCTTTGTGAACATATCATTTCTGAGAACCCGTGCTGTTACAACCTGCTTACCTGTAAATACAGCATTAATGTAATAAATGCTCAAAATGATGCCCATCAACCTCAATGCATTTGGCAATACGTGTAACGACATTCCTCTCAACAGCGAGTAGTTCGCCTTCCGTAACGTTCGCACATGCATTGAGAAAGCGCTGACACATGTTGTCAGGCGTTGTCGGTGGATCACGACAGCAAATATGCTTCCACTTTCCCCACAGAAGAAATCCGGGGACGTCAGATCCGGTTAAGGTGCGGGCCATGGTATGGTGCTTCGACGACCAATTCATCTGTCATGAAATATGCCATTCAATACCGCTTCAACCGCACGCGAGCTGTGCGCCGGACATCCACCATGTTGGAAGTACATCGCCATTCTGTCATGCAGTGAAACACCTTGTAGTAACATTGGTAGAACATTACGTAGGAAATCAGTATACATTGCACAATTTAGATTGCCATCGATAAAATGGGGGCCAATTATCCTTCCTCCCATAAGCCGCACCATACATTAACCCACCAAGGTCGCTGTGGCGTCACCGCCAGACACCACACTTGCTAGGTGGTAGCTTAAATCGGCCGCGGTCCATTTAGTACATGTCGGACCCGCGTGTCGCCACTGTGTGATCGCAGACTGAGCGCCACCACAAGGCAGGTCTCGAGATACGGACGAGCACTCGCCCCAGTTGTACGGACGACATTGCTAGCGACAATACGGACGAAGCCTTCCTCTCATTTGCTGAGAGACAGTTAGAATAGCCTTCTGCTAAGTCCATGGCTACGATCTAGCAAGGCGCCAATTGTAACAGTGCATGTATCTTACGAGTCATTTGTATAGTCAAGAGAGATGTATCACAAGGAGTGATTAAAAGTTAAGTATATTCCAAAGCTACGTATTTTCTTTATAGCAGTCATAACGTATCCTGTTCCAGACTTGACGCCAGTCGGCGTGTGTGTACGCGTGCCTTTCGGCTCCCTTCTCAGTGTGGCGTAACTAGCTTGTTACGCGACAACAGTCGCTCATGTTCCATCGTGGATTTTCCGTTGCCCAATAGTGCATATTATGCCGGTTTACATTAGCGGTGTTGGTGAATGACGCTTTGTCGCTGAATAGAACACGTGCAAAAAACCTGTCGTCGTCCCATAATTTCTCTTGTGCCCAACGGCAGAACTGTACACGACGTTCAAAGTCGTCGCCATGCAATTCCTGGTGCACAGAAATATGGTACGGGTGCAGTCGATGTTGATGTAGCATTCTCAACACCGACGTTTTTGAGATTCATGATTCTGGCGCAATTTGTCTACTACTGATGTGCGGATTAGACGCGACAACAGCTAAAATACCTACTTGGGCATCTTCATTTGTTGCAGGTCGTCGTTGAGGTTTCACATGTGGTTGAACACTTCCTGTTTCCTTAACCATCCGGCGAACGGTTCGGACGCTTGGATGATGTCGTCCAGGATACCGAGCAGCATACATAGCACACGCCCGTTGGGCATTTTGATCACAATAGCCGCACATCAACACGATATCGACCTTTTCCGCAATTGGTAAACGGTCAATTTTAACACGGGTAATGTATCACGAAGCAAATACCGTCCGCACTGGCGGAATGTTACGTGATACCACGTAATTATACGTTTGTGACTATTACAGCGCCATCTATCAGATAGCGAAAAAAGTGGTCCAACTAAAACATTCATATTTCCTTACATAGTACACGAATATGTAATAAAAACGGAGTTTCCTATTTCTAAAAAACGCAGTTGATATCCGTTTGACCTATGGCATCGCCATCTAGAGGGCCAACCATAGCGCCATCTGGTTTCCCCCTTCAAGCTAGGTGAGTTTAGTTCTTTGTAGTTTGATGCTTATTTCGTGAGATACTTGGCCCGGTCACTATCAATGGATCAACCTGTATACGTCATAATGATGTACCGGGTGATCAAAAAGTCAGTATAAATTTGAAAATTTAATAAACCACAGAATAATGTATATAGAGAGGTAAAAATTGACACACATGCTTGGAATGACATGGGGTTTTATTAGAACCAAAAAGAAAAACAAAGTTCACAAAATTTCTGACAGATGGCGCTGGACATCAAAACGTCAGTGACTGTGCATGACAATCGTGTATAAAAGGAGCTGTAATGAGAGAGAGAATCATATGCGCCAGCAGTCGCAACATGTTGACGTTACCTGAAAAGGCCCTTTTAGTGAAGCTGTATTATCAGAATGGGGAATGTGCTAGTTCAGTGTTACGATCCTATCGCCATAGGAAGGGCATTCGAACGGGTAAATGTCCGTTGACAAATGCAGCTGTCGCGAGTATGATTTCGCAGGTCGAAGCCATGGGTTGTTTAGACGATCGACCCCGTAGTGGCCGACCGAGCACAAGGCGTAATGCTGCTGTGACAGTTCAGGAAGAAACAGAGACTGTAGCGGGTTCGTCTGTGCACGGAGAAGTCAGTGCTCGTGCAGTCGCACGTCGTACCGGCATTCCATACACTACTGTTTGGTTGGCACTGAGGCGTACCCTCGGATGCTATCCGTACAAAATCCATCGGCATCATGAACTGTTACCTGGCGATTTAGTGAAGCGGAGGGCATTTGCGGTGTTGGCGTTTAAAAAGATGGCGGAAGATGACGATTGGTTGAGTAAAGTGTTGTGGACCGACGAAGCTCATTTCACGCTCCGAGGGTCTGTCAACGCCCACAGCTGCAGAATTTGGGCTACCGAAAACCCTAGAACTGTTGTGGAAACTAAATTGCACGACGAGAAAGTCACGGTATGGGTTGGATTTGGCACATCTACCGTTATCAGGCCTTTTTTATTCCAGGAAATGCGTGAGTCTGGTTTTGTAACTGCTACCGTGACGGGTGAGAGGTACGCCAATATGTTACTGAATCGCATCATCCCCAGCCTGGCTGATAAACACCTGCTGGAACTTACGATGTTTATGCAGGATGGCGTTCCACCCCATATTGCTAGACGCGTGAAAGATCTCTTGCGCGCGTCGTTTGCTGATGATCGTGTGCTCAGGCGCCACTTTCGTCATGCTTGGCCTCCAAGGTCCCCAGACCTCAGTCTGTGCGATTATTGGCTTCGGGGTTACTGAAGTCGCAAGTGTATCGTGATCGACCGACATCTCTACGGATACTGAAAGACAACATCCAACGCCGAAGCCTCACCATAACACCGGACATGTTTTACAGTGCTGTTCACAACATTATTCCTCGACTACAGTTATTGTTGAGGAATGATGGTGGACATATTGAGCATTTCCTGTGAAGAACATCATCTTTGCTTTGTATTACTTTGTTATGCTGGTTATTGCTATTCTGATCAGATGAAGCGCCATCTGTCGGACATTTTTTGAACTTTTGTATTTTTTTTTTGTTTGTTCTAATGAAACCCCATGTCATTCCAAGCATGTGTGTCAATTTGTACCTCTCCATCTACAATACCCCGTGATTCCGTGATTTATTCAGTTTTCAAATTTATACTGACTTTTGGATCACCCGGTAAATACACGCTGAACATAATAATAAACAAATGAAGATGTACCGCCTCCTCTTGCTCCACCGTATGGATGCTAGTGGTCGTAATGTGCTTGGCAGTGCGAGACAAGTGGAGCCGAAGCGGGACGCAGATCACCCACAAACACATGCGACTCGTGGCGGACGTCCCCAGAGCAGCACCTGCTGCCCGCAGCAGTAACGCTCGCGGCGGTGAAATACAGCGTCCGCGGCCCGCGGCAATGCAGGAGCAGGTGTTCAGGTGCGAAGCGAGCGAGCATGTGCCCGCCACGCCGGCCAATCGATTGGCGGCGTGACATTTACAACGGGCGCCCACCGCCGCCGAGCCGCGCCTGCTGCTCGCTTTAGTACGGCACATTAGAGGCGTCGCAGAGCCACCGCTAATGGTCGCTCTCGCCTACCAGAAGGTTACGGGGAATCGATGGTTCGCCTTGATTACCGCTGGACGCCCCAGGGCCGCGCCGCGTGACTGACCGCGCCGCGAAGCGACGCCCGGCCCGCTCACGCGACGCCGGTTCACGGGCTGGCCGCTACTGGCCGGTCGGCAGTTTGACCTGGAACACCCCATCGTGATCTGGGTCACTGCCGCCGCAGCCGCCGCCGCCGCACGGCGCGCTCGCCGGGCAAATTTTAGAACGGCCCACTGGACACGGTCATCGCGTGGTGTTAACCAGTCCGGCACGTAACCGTATGACGTTCAGACTTTGTACACGGACGTTGCCTGACCGGACGGCTGTGCATGTGTTGCGGAAATTCTGGCTCTCATGCAGTAACACCATAAGGTTATACGTGATAACGGTACACGTCGTGGAACACAAGTACGAGCGATAGTTATAAAGTTGAAAGTGTCACCACGAAGCAATAAAGTAACGTAATTAATTTTTTATTTAGAAAAAAGGAAAACAAATGGCATTCATTCACTAATCGTGATTTTTATTTCAGTACACGATGCATTTAGATCTTTGGGTGGTTGATCTGCTTACTAAGAATTTTTAGCATATTGCGGCCCCGCCAGCAACTGTGACAGACAAATATTTTGAGGAATCAGCCTCAGTTGCACAAATTTTCTGGTCTTTATCAGGTTTCGGCTAAATTAATCTCGCCTCCTTCAGAAGCATAAAATTACTATAGCATGCCAGAGTAAGGCACAGTCAACATTAAAATTGAAACCTATAGTGCCGTGCTACCATGCGGAATAAAACCACTTAGCTGAAGTCCAGCCCCGGCATCTCTTCACCACGCGGTCGGTTGGCAGCGACAAGTAACGTTGGCTAACGTATGTCACATATTTCGACACTCAACACACCAATGAAAACATATAGATGTACCATCTATACGCATGTCGGGCCTGGTTGTCTAAGGGTGGCAGTGGACAAGAAAACGCCAGTTGCACCATTTTTTCAAGAAAGATTCTTTTAGCCGAAGCAGCACCACTAATAATCAAAGTTATTTTAGTTTACCCTTCGAATAACATGTCTTGTAACACCACGTTTTACAGGATTTTCTTTTGTACACATTCACTAATTATAATCATGTAGCAGAAAAATGAACAATTAAATAAATTAAAAAAAATAATATAAAAACGCGTAGGTCATATTGCTGTGGGAGAATTTTTGGGAATAATTATCGGTAATGCCAGAGGTTGGGTAGGGTGGTGCATTTTTGTCATGGTAGGGTTGCCAAGTAGGGGTGGATTTGATAATAGTTTGTTTTCTTTGTTTTTAAGATAAACTTTGTTAGTTAAGGAGATAGGCGAAAATAATGAAGTAAAGCGCGTGTTTTGAGGCTGACAGGTCGACTCTCGGTCCGATCATGGATTTTTAGATCTTCGTATAATCTAGGTTTCACCTCTCAACGATATGAGGAGTCTATATATAGATGCAACATGGTCGTTACTTACAACCAGAAGTAGGTACCAATCGAAATGGGATCATAATAAAGCCACGATTTACGTATAGATTACTCTTACTAATGTTGTTTTCGCAGGTCACTGGATAACGGCAGTTAAGCCGAAACAGATGTATCGGATGAAATATTACAAATATTATCTTACTGCAGCTAGTTTTGAAGATTTCATTTTCATTAAGTTTTATAGTAAGGTACGCTATGCTCCGGACCCAACGGAATATAAAGTAACAACAATAATAATAATTGTTTACGTTATAGGTATACATAATCAAGTTTGCGCGGAACCCTCAGAGCGCCAGTCCTTCCTGCAGTCGGCTGGATTTTTGAAATCAGTTTACTAATGGTCCTGTTAATTGAACTTGAATATACACTCGAAGATAAAATTCTACGAACCAAGAAGAAGTTCTCCGAATGCGATGGAAGCGGTATATGTGATGTAGGTGTGTAGACAAACAAATAATTAGAATTTCGGAAAAATTGGATGATTTATTCGAGAGAAAGAGCTACAAAAATTGAGCAAGTCAGCCACATGTTGATCCCTCTTTGGCCCCTAAGCACGCACTTATTCGGCTGCTCATTGATTGACAGAGTTATTGGATATCGTCTTGAGAGATCATGAATACCCAAATTCTGACCTACTGGCAAGTTAGAACGTCAAAGCCCCAAGGTGATTGGCTTGCTATGCCCATAATATTCGCAACGTTCTCATTCGGGGGGCAACGGGCTTGCCGCAGTGGATACACCGGTTCCCGTCAGATCACCGATGTTAAGCGCTGTTGGGCGTGGCCGGCACTTGGATGGGTGACCGTCCGGGCTGCCATGCACTGTTGCCATTTTTCGGGGTGCACTCAGCCTCGTGATGCCAATTGAGGAGCTACTCGACTGAATAGTAGAGGTTCCGGTCAAAGAAAACCATCATAACAACTGGGAGAGCGGTGTGCTGACCACACGACCCTCCTATCCGCATCCTCATCTGAGGATGACACGGGGCCATTTGTGGCCTGAAGGAGTGCTTTTCTCATTCGGGGATAGTTCCACTGACCTTGCTGGCCATGGTAGGCCATCGGACTCATTTCGAAGTGGGACTGATCAATAATGAAAATTCTACTTCAGTCAATGAGATTCGAGGCCCGTAAAGCAGTGGATACGAATACGACTGTCGTCCGCCATACGGCCTGACAACCAGGAGTGATGGTCTGGGGCTCCATTTTTTTTTTTTTTCACACTAGGATCCCTTACGGCACAGCGGTACGTCGGCGACATTCTACACCTGCTTTTGTATCCCTTCATGGCAAGCCATTCGGAGCTTACATTTCAGCAACATAATGCCCACTCGCACACGGCGAGAGATTTTGCTGCTTGTCTTCATTCTTGCCAAACCCTACTTAGGCCAGCAGGATAGCCGGATCTCTCCTCCTAATTGAGAACGTTTGGAGCGTTACGGGCAGAGCCCTCCTACTAGATAGGGATTTTGGCGATCTAACGCAGTGTTTGGACAGAATCCCTCAGGAGGCCATCCAACAAATCTGTCAGTCAGTGCGAATCCGAATAACTGCGTGCGTAACGGCCAAAGATGGATTAACACGTTATTGAATTTCTCATTTTGTGACGCTCATTGTCTAGAATAAATCACCCAATCTTTTTTTTTTTCAGTGCACTGCATCACATCCACCAGTTTCCGTCCCATTTAGATAATTCCTTCGAAGTGTGTTGGTTTTTTTTCCAGGGTGTACTACAAGTTGACATACTGTGTTGCAATGGAGCTACGTCCGCCCTTGGCAGCTGAGTGGTCAGCGTGACAGAATGTGAATCCTAACGGCCTGGGTTGGATTCCCGGCAGGGTCGGAGATTTTCTCCGCTCAGGGACTGGGTGTTGTGTTGTCCTTATCACCATCATTTCACCCCAATCGACACGCAAGTCGCCGAAGTGGCGTCAACTCGAAGGACTTGCACCAGGCGAACGGTCTACCCGACGGGAGGCCCTAGCCACACGGCATTTCCATTTCCAATAGAGCTACAAGTTTTACAAAACTAAGACGAATATGGAAATTACTGCTACCAGCAGTGGTTATATAGTTTTTATGTGCAACATGTGTGAACATATTTAAAAATCGTTGTTAGTTTCACAGTACATTTGGAAAATATTTAAAGAAGTCAACGAGTACAAGAATGTGAAGATGCTACATTTTTAAATATATACACACATTGTTATTTCTAAGCTGATATAACGACATAACATTGTTATTTATATCCAGATGTTACTCGAAAAACGAAATTTTTTGCAGATATCGAACTTGACTGTACGTTGTAAAATGGTTGTAACTGTTAAATAATTACTCATTTGTGGAAACAAATTTCTCAGTTTGCTGATAGAATAGTGGTTACTAAACTTTGTTTGTCCTTTAACATGTTTTCAGAAAGTTTCTCTCTGTGTAACAGTACTTATAGTTGCTGTAACTTAAGTTCTTCCCTTATCTTCAGTGTGAAGTACAGTCAAGCTGTGTGTTTGTTCAGTTACATATCGTGGATTTGTCATAGTAGCTGAGCATGAAATCATTAGGTTTTTATCATCGTGGTATGTGTGGGAAGCATTTTCTGTTTTCTGTAAGTAGAACACAAGAAACTGTTCCACTGTAATTTATATATTCCACGAAGTTCTCTTACTGGAGTGTTTATGTTTACTGTGCGAAGTAAGGGATGACGAAGTATGTTATCTGTGGAGACAATTTACGAAATAATATAGCCACGGCGGCAATGCGCAACATTTTGTATTTGTGGTCATGCGTAAATGTATAGTCATGGAACCCTTGCACCGAATGACAACAGCATACCGTAAGGGATTCAATAACAAAATGGTGCAGTCTACTGATAAAGTGCATATGAGTGTTGTTGAGCCATTTCATTGTATCTCCTCTAGTGCCGTGCTACGGTACTCTGCCCCGGGATTTTACGATCTACGAGGACTGCAGAAATGCACCTTCAAACTAGAACTAATTACGTAACTTTTCTTCCTGGGTGATAACTCCAACTTTATGACTACCATTCGTAAAGGGAGTAGTCAGCAACTACATTTTAAAAGATACACATTTGGGAATCTCACCTCCTTCCGTACTTTAAGTTGTGTACCACATGCCTACATTTCCAGAAAGTAGTTGATGTTTGTACTCGTATGAAGTCTGCTTCACTTTGCTTCATGCGTTCCACATTATGATTCCACACGTACCACACAGCCATCTTTACTCATCAGTCTATATCACCGCTGCCACTTACAGGTCTACATGTATGGAAAACTATAGATTCAATTCTAAAGTCAGCCGTTCTCAATTATTTTAGCAGATCATGTCCTTACGACCATTGCAGCTATTATGGCTGTCTTACTCTACGGAGTTTTCTCACATAGATAAAGTCTTATGTCATTCAAGTTTGGTTGAATTGGCTCGATATGTCCACATCCAAGTTGTCTATTAGGCAAGAAACATAATGAAATCTATCAACGCTGACGGCGTAAAACCCAAATACCCAATGTACTCGCGGCTCTCTCTCTCTCTCTCTCTCTCTCTCTCTCTCTCTCTCTCTCTCTCTCTCTTTTTCCCGATCTCTCTTTCTTTCTCTCTCTCTCTCTCTCTCTCTCTCTCTCTCTCTCTCTCTCTCACACACACACACACACACACACACACTCTACGAAGATGAAGTAAAAAAGAAAACAGTTACATTATTTCAAAATACTTCCCGAATAATAACTGTGATAACGAATCACAAAATTGTGAGTTGGACTAATTACTGGGCAAATTATAATGATGCTTATCTCAGAAGGTTGTGCAGGGTAAAAGGAGAAACCTTAACTCTCTGAATATTTTCATATTTTTAATGTATTTAAGGTAATTAAAGTTTATCACTAGGTCAAAAGGAAATCCCTGAAATAATTCTTAGTTGGTTTACCAATGTGTCTAAAGCAATATTGTCGTAATTTCTCAGATAGTCGAGAATGGATTTGCGACAGTTCGTAATGACGGTATTCAGAACCGGAATTTCGCGGCAATGCTGTACGATAACGTGAGGAATTTTCAATCCCTGGGGCGTGTCACCTGTTCCTTACAAAAATGTAGTGAAAAGTAGCTATGAAGATATTTGTAAGGGCAATGACGCTTCGTGTCTTTCTCCAAAACATTCACGGAGAAGCCTGTTCTCATCATCATTGGTATTTTAGCATCAGCATGTAAGTCGTTCCAGTCGGTAGTTTTGAATTATCGTCGATTATCCACCGCAGTAGATTCAATGTCGCACAACTGCCGATGTCGTCAGCTATAACTACAAACTCATTATTAGATTAGGCATTCTTTGTCTTGCAATACAACTTCCAAGCAGATAGAACTCAACAATTCGTGCTGAACAAGGCAAGACCGTTTGATGAACAAGCAACATCGTAAGTATCCAAAGGAGCGTTATTGGGCCGTTATTGTTCTCTCTCTGTATGTATAAATGTCCATATGGCTATCGTGAGAAGGTCCATGTGCCTAGTTGTGAGGGCCGGCCGCAGTGTCCAAGCGGTTCTAGGCGCTTCAGTCAGGAACCACGTGGCTGCTACGGTCGCAGGTTCGAATCCTGCCTCGGATATGGATGTGTGTGATGTCCTTAGGTTAGTTAAGTTTACTTAGTTCTAAGTACGGGGGACTGATGACCTTCCATAGTGCTCAGAGCCATTTTGAACCTAGTTGTGAGCAATACTGCTGTGAATAGAATAGCTGAGACACCAGAAAACTGCAACGAAACGTAAGAAGTCCTGAAGAGGGTTGACGTTCTTTGCGGGGACTGGCTTTTGATCCTCATTGAAAATAGTAACTGTATCTTATTATCCACAAGTAGCAGGAAAGAAGCATTAGTTTTCGGTTATGTTACTGCTGATAAATCACTGGGATGGTAACAAGCGTCTAATATCTAGGAGTGTGACACGACACTCAGCCTCTATACGACTGTCTAGGAATTTAGGAGGAAACGTGTGCCTTAACATTATCTTACTTCAAGCAGCACCCGTTCCAATCTCACTATCACAAAAACAGTACGATTATATTTACGAAAGAAAACAGCAGACCTACCTTTCTACTCTTCATTAAAAAACATTGGATGTTTCCCATTTTGTGTACAAGAACAACAGAAAGTCGTCATCACTAGAAATATGCAACACACAGAATCAAAATAAAGTATGTACGAATATACTATTTCTCATACGTTTCCGGACGCCTACATATAAAGCAGAATTTTCCACTGGACTTCAAAAGGACTGAATACGCAAGCTAAAAGAAGGCGATGAGTATTATCAATAACGAAGAAAATAGCACAAGAATGGGTCGATCAGGAGAGCTCACTGACTTCGAATGTGGACTACCCGTTGAGTCCAACCTGAATAACAAATTTATCAGGCAAATTTTACCCGTTCTAAAGCCAAAGTCGACTCTTGGTGATGTGACTGGGAACTGGAAACGAGAAGGATCCACCAAAAATAAAAAAAAAGACCAAACAGACCTCACGTACTGACGGACAGGGACAGTTGAGCATTCCAGAGGGCGGCTGTAAAGGGTTGGAATGTTTTGGCGTTGGAGAATACCCAGACAACGTTCGAAGCCATCATGTGTAGTGTCAACAGTGAACTACGGAGGACGTTGTGTTACGGTATGGGGGCGCATTTCGTGGGGGAGGTGTCATTGTGTTCTGAGTGGAGACGGACTGTATCAGCATGACAACGCACCTGTCAGACAATTTTATGTGGACAATAACATTCCTCAAATGGACTGCCTGCCCAGGTCCTCGATCTGTACCCAATGGAACACCTTTGGGATAAGTTAGCGTCGATTTTGCTCCAGACCCCAAGGCTAAACATCGCTACCTTCTACGATTTCGGGTTTTGAAGAATAATGGTCTGCCATTCCTCCACAGACATTCAGACACCTCACTGAAACTGTCCCCAGCAGATTTCAAACCGTTATAAAGGTGAATGGTGGACACACCCCATATTAATGTCCACTAATTGTTGTCCAGATGCTTTCGATCAGATGGTGTATATGTTTGTATTACAGTTTTGACTCTTCGTGTTGAACAGAAAACCCAATTTCTTGAAACTCTTAATACTGCTACCGAGATTCGACCAAATATCAGGAAAGACCAGAAAGAAATCAGATGAGGTTGAACCAACTGGTCGGAAGACCTTCACGGACGTTTGCCGATTGGGATCAGAAAAGACCACAACGATAAGCAGACTAGTGGCAACGACAATACAAATGGTTCAAATGGCTCTAAGCACTATGGAAATTAACATCTGAGATCAACAGTCCCGTAAACTTAGAACTACTTAAACCTAGCCGGCCGCGGTGGTCTCGCGGTTCTAGGCGCGCAGTCCGGAACCGTGCGACTGCTACGGTCGCAGGTTCGAATCCTGCCTCGGGCATGGATGTGTGTGATGTCCTTAGGTTAGTTAGGTTTAAGTAGTTCTAAGTTCTAGAGGACTTAAGACCACAGCAGTTGAGTCCCATAGTGCTCAGAGCCATTTGAACCATTTTTGAACTTAAACCTAAATAACCTCAGGACATCACAGACATTCATACCCGAGGCAGGATTCGAACCTGCGACCGTAGGAACAGCGCGTTTCCAGACTGAAGCGCCTAGAACCGCTCGTCCATAGCGGCCCGGACGACAATAGAGAGCTGGCCGAAGTGGCCGTGCGGTTAAAGGCGCTGCAGTCTGGAACCGCAAGACCGCTACGGTCGCAGGTTCGAATCCTGCCTCGGGCATGGATGTTTGTGATGTCCTTATGTTAGTTAGGCTTAACTAGTTCTAAGTTCTAGGGGACTAATGGCCTCAGCAGTTGAGTCCCATAGTGCTCAGAGCCATTGACAATAGAGACAAGCAAAATTCAACGAGTGATCAGGGAAAGGAGAGAGAGGGGGGGTGGGGGAGGGAGGAAGAGAGAGCCTGAGACGCAGCGAACGGCACAGACCAAGAACGAATGATGCGTTACAACGAGACGATAGCAAAGCGAATACAAGACTGACTTCTACGTCTCTGCGAAGCAGAATTTACAGGGCGACCGCGATCTCCAATTGGCCGGCAGAATGGTTTGCCTCGCCGTGGCTGGTTACGCTAGCGCTCGCATATTTAGAAGCTCCGTCTAGCGACCAAGGCCCTGTTCCACGCTCACCGTCGGACTTTCAGAGTCGCCGGGCCGGGCTACCAGAATAAAGATTTTATTCAGAAAATTTGGATTACGTAATGGCAATAGCGCGCGAGACAGTCAAGTTCAGTGTGTTTCAAAATCAATATACGGGTTTTAAGGCTTTGTAGCATTTAATACATTCAACTTACAATTATAATGCATCAAATGAAAGCGCATCTCAGTTTTTATTACAAGTATTCAAAGTGAGCATCATTCGTAATGCATCGGGTTGATTGGCGAGTTTTTCCCGAACCGTCATCGGTGTGTCTGGAATAACTTTTTCAACAATGCTGTTTCTAAAGACGGGTAAATCAGCTAGTAGCGGAGGCATGTAAATATGATCCTATACGAATCCTTAAAGGTAAAAGTCGCATGGCGTCAGATCTCGTATGACCGTGGAGCATGCACAACAATCTCTCTCATCTGGCCCCTTCCGGCCAATCCAGCGGTCGGGTACAATGTCGCTTAACCAATCGCGTACTGAGCTGTACCAAGGAGACGGTGTCCCATCTTGATGCCAAATAAAGTTCAGTGGTGCAGCGTCTTCCAATTGATGAAAGAGCCGCTGTTCTAGCGCATCAAGATGAAAAGCACCAGTTAGAGTTGCTTCACTGTAAAAGAAAGGCCCATAAAGTTTCCGTCAGGATACGGAACAATAGAACATTAAATTTAAGGGAGTCTCGTTGTAACTGCACCATCTCATGATGATTTACTGATCCCGAGATGCGTACATCGTGTGTGTTGACATTTCCATGTAGCTGAAATGTCGATTCATCACTGAAGACGACACAAACCAGAAAATATTTACCAAAATTTCGCTTGCAAAGTTAGCTTGTAACAACTGCAAACGATAAGGTCTTAGTAGTGTCTCCTTAAAAGTCTCCACACAATAGACGTTACTAGAACTGCTAAATCACGACTGGCCTTCGGAACAGATTTCTTGGGACTACGCGTGAAGGACTTAGTCGCTCAAAAAACGTTCTTTACATACTTTTGGTAGTCCCATACCCTTACTTTTACGCACAAGTATACAAACAAAACTGTTTTAGTTGCTCTTTCAAATGATGTGCATTTATAATTGTAAGATGAATGTAACAAATGGTAAAAATTCTCGAAAGCACTATACTGATTTTGAATCACCCGTATTAAACAGTTTCTGGCTTCACTTATGAAACTCTTGAAGTGAAAGTCTTGAAATGAAGTGTCATACATACAAGGTGTGCTTCAGAAATTTTTAGACTGATTCACTTCTGAGTAATAGAGCGCGTGCAGACCGGTTCGGCCGTGTGGGGGAAGTAGCGCGGGGTCTCAGGGAACGAACTGACGCTGCGGCAGTTGCCTCCGTAACCCTGGAGAGTGCACATCGTTTGCAGCGTGAGTGCTTGTCATTGACCTCGGTCTAAAAGTGGGAGAGGCGGAAATGGAGCAGCACTTGGAGCAGCGATATGCGATTAGGTTTTGCGTGCGACTGATCAAAACCGCCACGGAGACTCTCGGTATGATTCAAGAGGAAGAAGCCACGTATCGTGCAATGGTTTTCATATGGCACAAACGTTTCGAAGATGGCCGTGGGAATGTCGACGACGACGACGACCGCTCTGGGGAGGCCATCCTCAAGCCCAACGGATCAAAATGTGGAGAGGACGCGGGAACTTTTAAACAATGACCGTCGTCTTAGTGTGAGTGCTCCGGCTATTGAGGGATCGAGTTCGCCGCGTCCGTCCGGCGATGAAGGGCGATGGGGTTCTCCACCACGACACGGCTCCCGCGCACACGTCTCGCGCCGCCGCCGAAGTTTTGGTCAAGTTCAACGTGACAACACTGCCGCAGCCACTCTACAGCCCCGACTTGGTTCCAAGTGACTTTTTCCTCTACCCCCGAATCAAGACAGGCCTAAGAGGGAAGCAATTCGACTCCATCGACGCCATCCAGCAGGCTTCGACGAGAGCCCTTGACAGCATGACGCACGAGACCTTCCAGGAGGGCTAAAAACAGTGGAAGACGCACTGGCAGCGCTGTGTTGGTGGTGAAGGATCATATTTTGAAAAATGTTAGTCCACTGTACTAAAATGTCCAATAAATTTCTATTTCTGAGTTAAGTATTGAAACTTTTGAATCACACCCTGTAATGTTGGATTTTAGCTTAAGCTAAATTTTAAAACTGGTTTGAGGTACGTTATGTCCGGGACACTATTCCCACAGAGCCATGTGAGCATGTGCGCCAATCGGATTGATTGTTCAGAGACATCCCTGTCACAATCCGCGCCGTCCCCATTGCACAGTGGTTCTGCCACTATCCACGTAGTTCTGCCACCGCTCACATGGGAGCACCATCTTCAGGTAGAGGGACGTTATTAGCAAAAAGACAGCAGAAACACAGGGGAATGTACGAAAGTTTTTCAACAAATAATGCAACACATTTTTTATGGAAGCAGGTTGGTATTACTCAGGATTGCAATACACCGTATATTGTCCACTCTTCTGGCTACAAGACCCTATTTTTCAACATAATCTTCGTTTAATGCGATGATTTACGCCACTTTACGGGGAGGGCCTGTATGTTCGCATGGTATCAGTCTACTGGTCGATGTCTGAGCTAATGTCGTAGTGCATCAGTAACCTCGCCCTCATTCACGTGCTGCTTTCTGCGGAGTGCATCTGTCATTGGGAATTGCTCTTTATAGTATTCTGTTAGGTGGCAAGGAACCCAGCAGGCTCACACCTTTGAGTACCACAACTCGTGGAAGAGCGTTTCAGCACAACCAACGCAGACGTCCAGCTGAGCAGCGAGGTGTTTGATTCTGATCCGTCGGTCACCTCGAATGAGAGTGTCAGCAGGTTACAGCTGTGCAGGAGTCACAGCTGTGTGCGGTCGGGCGTTATGTGGGACATCGGACAGGTTTGTGCTACGTTGTTGCTATGGTGACAGATGTTTCGTCCATCGACTCGCCGGGCTTTTCCTTTACTGCCACGTCTCCGTAGATATTCTGCAAGCGCCTCTATCTACATCTGCAACGCTCTGGTTTTCCACATCCGTTACAGATCCAATTTTGAAGGCTACGTGTAGCGCCGTCTCCAATCGAAACGTCATGAAACTATAGAAGTTGAGGCAGAAATATTTCACGGTGTCCCACAACAAGTTCCGCATTCTTTTCAACCGAAACTGGCTGAAAGAAGAAATGTGTTACATTATTTATTTAACGAACCTTGACCTTCAACAACAGAGCCGGCCGGGGTGGCCGTGCGGTTCTAGGCGCTACAGTCTGGAACCGCAGGATCGCTACGGTCGCAGGTTCGTATCCTGACTCGGGCATTGATATGTGTGGTGTCCTTAGGTTAGTTAGGTTTAATTAGTTCTAAGTTCTAGGGGACTGATGACCTCAGAAGTTAAGTCCCATAGTGCTCAGAGCCATTTTTTTAACAACAGAACCTATGACTAAGTCACGGTGTATAAGCTGTATCTTATCTCAGAACGATGCGCATTTCAGGCCTGTCATGTATGCTGAAATCAGGAAACACTCAACATGAATTTCGAGAAGAACTGTACTGTAACCTGAACCATATCAATTTGTCCTTTGCGCCAGGGTTCAAGAATGACGATATTCGGAAATTTTGTGGGAATGTTTGTAGTTAGTTATGTTAAAAGCATGAACGTAATTCAATGATGTATGCAGCATGCGTCACATGAAGCAAGGAAAATTTTCGGTGAGCAAAGGTGCAACAAACGTTGTAAGATACATGAATGTAAATTTAACATCCAAATAAAAATTTTCTACAGTGAAACCGGTCGGTATGAGAGGCATGTCTGCTGTCTGTCACCAAACTTATTAAATATCAATTTAGAAGAAATAGTTGCGATAAGTCTTTACCCAGGAGGAAAAATTCCAGTGTGAGGAAGGAAAATTGAGTGAGATTTGGTGATGGTATGAAATTATTAGACGGCATTTAAAAGACGATCGACAGCAATTTAGAGGAACTGAAGACTGATTTACAACTTTCTAATATAAAGATAAAGGACGAAAAGCAATGTTGGTAGTCAGCTCCCAGAGACATGCGGCATAAAGGCCATTCGTAAGAAGTGTCCGGCCACCGCACTCGCATACCGAGCAGTTACTCGCGACCCCAGTGTTGCTAAAAATATTACAATTATAAATATTGAAATTGCATTGTATGATGAGCTATTTTATTGTTTCGTGTCCAGGATGTCATAGGCTGAACTACTGCTCTTGTAAGCATTAGGTCGATTTATTAGCATTTTATCGGTTCAAATCAAATGTGTGTGAAATCTTATGGGACTTAACTGCTAAGGTCATCAGTCCCTAAGCTTACACACTACTTAACATAAATTATCCTAAGGACAAACACACACACCCATGCCCGAGGCAGGACTCGAACCCCCCCCCCCCCCCACCCCCAGGACCAGCCGCACAGTATTTTATCGGTGTCTCACCGTATGGAATTACCCTTAATGATATCAGAGTTAGGGTCCAACCACTCATGAATGACACACGAACTATAATTGGGGGGGGGGGGGGGGAGAAAAGCCAGGAGTATTACCCCAATTTAATTTTCGCACCACTAAAAAGATGAATGAAATAGATATTAGTGTCAGTGGCTTTGAAAAACATCTGAAATCGTTAAAATGAAACTAAGCTCCAGGACCCGAAGGTATCCTTATCAAGTTCTATACTGATTTGCGGATGGGCTAGCACCTGTTTTAACTATAATCTGCCGTACATCCCTCGAACAAAAGATCGTGCCAAGTAGTTGTAAGGAACCACATGTGTCTACAGGAAGGGAAGCAGAAGTCATCCAAGAGACTGCCGTCCTATGTCTGTCATCAATTTGTCGTAGAATCTTAAAACATATGGAAGTAATGGCCTGGTACGTTGTCAATAGCATATATATGAGACATGATAACGTGAAACATAATTTTATTAGCTCTGAAGTGATCTTGTGCAGCTCATATTGAAGGCTCTGCTATTTATTTCCTAACTCATTAAGCGGCGTTGCCCAATTGCTTACTTACTCAAACTTATAAAAGGCCGGAAAAATAATCAAAAATACTGTGTACGAACTATAAAGTGGACGAGCGGTCTAAGGCGCTGCACTCGTGGACTGTGCGGCTGGTCCCGGCGGAGGTTCGAGTCCTCCCTCGGGCATGGGTGTGTGTTCAAAATGATTCAAATGGCTCTGAGCACTATGGGACTTATCTTCTGAGCTGATCAGTCCCCTAGAACTTAGAACTACTTAAACCTAACTAACGGAAGGACGTCACACACATCCATGGCCGAGGCAGGATTCGAACCTGCGACCATAGCGGTCACGCGGTTCCAGACTGTAGCGCCTAGAGCCGCTCGACCACCCCGGCCGGATGTGTGTGTGTGTGTGTGTGTGTGTGTGTGTGTGTGTGTGTGTTTGTCCTTAGAATACTTTAGGTTAAGTAGTGTGTAAGCTTAGGGACTGATGGCCTTAACAGTTAAGTCCCATAAGTTTTCACGCACATTTTTTTTTGTAAAGTGGAATCTTTTAAAAATACACTGCAAAATTAATTTCAGACAAAAATTTATAATTTACAATGTATATGTCTTTGGGAGTCTCATTAGGAAGCCTATCAAGACTTTAAAGAATGTATTACATAATAATACAGATTATTATGGATTTTATTTACATGTCATCCAGTGCCCAACCTAGCGTCATCAGCATTCTCAGTTAATTTTAGGGGTGCCTTAACTTCACAGCATTTTTTTTCGGGCCCAGATAGGAGACAATACATGTTCTAAGTGCCATTTAAATTCCCCACACGTTACAGAGCTTAATAGATATCACGTTCCGTTCCATCCTCTAATAACCCCTCCCCCTCACCCGCCCCCCTCCTCATCTACCACCCCTGTAGGAGTGTCCTAGTACAATAGTATCCAGATTTCAATGTAGAAAGTCTTGAGTGTACCAAACTTAGTTGAAATTTACCCAAAGATAACACAGTGACGCTTTACTTGTCATTCCTTCACATGGCAAAGAGGAAAATGACGCATTGTCAAGAGCATGGATTCATATTGGAAAGGATAGTCTACCAGTTGCTAATGCTTCTTCCATTTCCAGTCACGTAAGGAGCGAGGGAAGAATGATTGTTTAAAGAGCTCTGTGCGAGTTGTAGCTACTCTAATCCTGAGTATGCCGTCTCTACGGGAGTCTCTACGTGAATTATAGGTAGGGGGTTGTAACGTATTTCCAGATTCTTGAGATCTCCTAATTGTTTTTCACGGAATAGTTTGCGCCTGTCTTCATGGTTTGCCATTTATGTTCTTTCAGCATCTTCGCGACGTTTTCGCACGGATCTAACAAACCTGAGCACATTCATGTTGCCCTTTTTCGAATTCGTTCAGTATCCGCTGCTAGTCCTATTTGGTATGGGTATCGCACACTTCAGTAATTTTCCAGGATGTGTCGCACGAGTGTTCAGTACGTACATTGATTGCATTTCCCTAGTATTCTGCCGGCCTGTGTGGCCGAGCGGTTCTAGGCGCTTCAGTCTGGATCCGCACGACCGCTACGGCCGCAGGTTCGAATCCTGCCTCGGGCACGGATGTGTGTGATGTCCTTAGGTTAGTTAGGTTTAAGTAGTTCTAAGTTCTAGGGGACTGATGATCTCAGATGTTAAGTCCCATAGTGCTCAGAGCCATTCGAAGCATTTTGAACTTAATATTCTGCCAGTGAGCCGCAGTCTGGCCTCTGATTCACATGCGATTGAGAATATCTGATCATTCCGTATTCCTACAGATTGTTACACCCTGCCATTTCTATGAGCTGATCGATTACAACGGCATCTCATTTACGTCATAGCCTTAGGAAAAATGAATCAAATGACTACGAGACTTAACATCTGAGTTCATCAGTCCCCTAGAACTTAGAACTGCTTAAACCCAACTAATCTAAGGACATCACACACATCCATGCCTGAGGCAGAATCCGAACCTGCGACCGTAGTAGTCACGCGGTTCCGGTCTGAAGCGCCTAGGGCCGCTCGGCCACCGTGACCGGCTATAGTCTTTGTATATTACGTTACTTCATTTGTGCAATGCACGAATTTAGATTTCTGGACATTTTGAACAATTTTCCAATCTTTGCACCACTTCGAAATCTTATCTAGATTCGACTGGATATTTATGCAGCTTCTTTCTGGCAGTATTTCACTGCATATAACTGCATCATCTGCGAAAAGTCTGAGTTTATATTAATAATGCCCGCAAGGTGGTTAATATACAACATTAACAGCAACGATGTCAACACACTTCCTTGAGACACACCGGAAGTTACTTAGACACCTGTCGACGACTCTCCATCTAAGATAACTTTCTGCGTCCTCCATAGCAACCCATCGTCAGTCCAGTCACAAATATCGCTTGATACTCCATAGGACCGTACTTTCCGTAATAAGAGTTGATGTGGTACTGAGTTAAATTCTTTTCTGAAATCGAGAGATACAGCACCTACATGACTGCATTGACCTATGTGCTTCGTACGCCATGAAAAAAAAGTGCGAGACTGATTTTGTATGATCAAGGTTTCCGGAATCCATACTGGTTGGCATGGAGGAGATCATTCTGTTCGAGATACCTCATTACGTTTGCCTGCTGCAGTGAGAGAGCACGACAGAGATCGGTCGGTAATCAAATTAGCCGCTCGGGGTAGCCGCGTGGTCTCGGGCGTCTTGTCACGGTCCGCGCGGCTCCCCCCGTCGGAGGATCGAGTCCTCCTTCGGGCATGAGTGTGTGTGTGTCATCATTAGCGTAAGTTAGTTTAAGCTAGGTTAAATAGTGTGTAAGCTTAGGACCGGTGACCTTAGCAGTTTGGTCCCATAAGACTTTACAACAAATTTCCAAAAAATTACCGAATTTCCAGAGATCGTGATCGGACTTCTGAAGCATCCGGAAAGTGGTGTGTTGTCAAACTGAGTAGGACAAACAAGAAACACAAGAGACACTTTGTTGAATCTAATGTGCCCGAGTATTCGGTTTTCTCTGCAGTCGTAGGCTGTATACCGATTCGGTGCAGCACACCCTGCTTTCTATTCCACGCCGAGCAGCTGCAGGGAACGACGAGCGAATTTCACACGTCCAGTGCTCGGCGCCCTGGTGAATAAAGAAGCCAGGCACGGCGACGTAACGATCCGTTAAGGGATTTTATTATCCAGCGCCTTAGACCTCCGGTAGCACAAGTCTCAACCCTCCTAACGAAATGTCGTGTACTTTCTCGTGACTCTTTTCGGTATACGTGATTCGGTTACTTACTTCAGCTCGAAAGGAATGGATTGAGAGTAGATGTTTAGTTGTTCGAAAAATATTTGTTTTATCGTGTAACGGGCAGGATTATTTTCATCTTTCCTCTTTCGCGAGGAAAATGTGAAAATTCCTCAACGTATCTAAGCAAACAGCAAGTAACACATATTCACACAGGCCAAAAGTTCATACATGTGTTCAAGGTACTCTTAATTTGTCCTTATACTGTTTAGATATTCTATACTAAGCATTCTCCATCGTCAGACAATTTTTAATGGTCAGTTGCTACTAAATGCCGGAACTCAGCTACCGTAGCTGTGTTGTCGGAATTTTAGTGCTGGAAGGCAAGTTTATAACTAGTATTTCACTGAAAGGGGTACGAGAACTAATGGTGTACAATCCCTGGTGACTAGATGCGGTCTCAGATATCTTGGATTGAAAGACAAACCTATCTCCGATATGTAACTGAAAGAAGGAAGGAGGAAGGAAGGAAAATTGAGTTTAATATCCCGTCGATGGGGAAGGGAATCAGCCGTGCCCTTTCAAAGGAACCATCCCGGCATTTGTCTGGAGCGACTTAAGGAAATCATGGAAAATCTGGACCACCAGACGCGGGTTGGACCGTCGTCTTCGCGAATGTGAGATCTAATATGAAGATATGATACACCATCTGATACGAAGTATCAAGAAACCCCCTTGTAATACGGAATTCACCGCTGCATGTGACGAGAGACCAGGAGAGAACATCTTTGTGTATCCATTTACGTACAAATTCATCTTCAATTCTTTCCTCGTCGACCACAAAGGTTGGACAAAAATACGGAAACACGAGAAACACAAGACGTTACCTTGTATAATACAGTGGAGAAAACCTATTGGCATTCGAAACGCTCTCTAGTCGGGATGGTGATGATTGGTTGGCGGGTCGCTCAACGACACGTTTATCAGCGTCCGTTCAAATTCCTATCTTTTCACAATCCAGTCTCGCCATGTTCTCGAATGATGATAAAATGATGAGGACAACACGAACACTCTGTCTCCGGACCGAGAAACTCCCCAAACCGGTCGGGAATCGAGCCCAGGATGCCGTGATCCAGAGGCAGCGACGTCTAGACAACAAGCTTAGAAAGGTTCCAGTCGTCTTGGGATGGATAAATGGGAGTCCTGTATGGTCTCCAAAGGAATGTAATACTATTCTTCCTGCAAAATACAGGCACGGAACGATGGTGGAAGTGGACACCAATCGTGCACTCTTCTCTCCAAAATAGACCATGAAGTCCAAGTAGTATAGAGTTCAGCTGGCAGTGGTGGCAAGGGAGATGCAACCATCCATGAGCTCGCAAAACCTGTCTGGACGGTGCGAGCTGTTTGATCAGTGGCCCTGTCGTATTGAAACACAGCTTCGCCATTGGGGTAACAAGCATTGTACGATGAGATGGAACTGATCATCCAAAATGGCCACATAACTCTTGACTGTAATGCAACCTTGCAGACTTGCGGAGGAAGCATGAGGCCCATGGAATACCACGATATGGCTGCCCAAACCTCACAGAACTGCTATCATGCTAAACTTTTCGGTTGTACATTCGACCAGAAGTTGCCAACAGTGTAAAACATGACTCATTCGACCAAATGCCTTTCTTCCGTTGTTCCTTCGTCCTGGTACCGACATTTGCATCACTGTCGAGTGATTTTGGAATTCCAGTTCGCCCTGTAAATCTCTGCTTCTGGAGCTCACTTCGTGTTGTATTGGTGCTGACAGGACTCGACAGTGCGACGTTCAGATCTGCGGTTACTTTTGCAGCTCTCGTCTTCTTATCTTTCTTCACAATCCTCTTCAATTACCGTGTGTCACGATCACTCAACATACAATCAAAATATCCACGGGTGTGCTGCCGGTCAATAGTGTCCAACGGGCACAATATTTCGGCGATCATACATGTCGCCATCATCAGGTGAACTGACGGACTGAGCTCCTGTGAACGTGCCGGCACGGAGATCCGTACGCTATGGCTGCTCAGAGGGAACTGGGTTCGGTCGCGGCGGCGGCCTGTTTAAATACCCTCCGCCCGCGGCGCGCTCCCTCCGCCGTCCGCACCCCGCGCCACGGTCGCGCGGTGGAACAGATTGCGACGGCGTCTGAGATGACGTCGGTGTGATGGCTCTGTTCGCCGTGGTCGTCACAACTATACGTTTGCTCGATTTACTCTTGATTAACCCGATCGCTAAGATTATAGCCACAGTCACGGTTTATGTGGTCGTCATTGGTGCGAATTTCGATGGCCTCTCTAACAACGCTGTCCCAGTATCTCGACGTCTGTACCAGAATCCTCGTGCGGTCATACTCCATAGCGTGATTTTCCGACAAACAATGTTCAGCGACCGCCGACTTGCTCGGATACATCAGTCGAGTGTGCCTCTGGTGTTCACGGCATCGATCCTCGACGGTACGCATCGTCTGACCAATATACGACTTGCCACATTGACACGGAATCTGGTACACGCCGGCCTTCCTCAAACCGAGGTCATCTTTGGCGCTCCCCACCAGTGCACGAGTTTTATTTGGAAGACAAAACACAGTTCCGACCCGGTGTTTCTTCAGAATGCGGGCGATTTTCCCCGAGAGTGCGCCTGTGTATGGAATAAATGCAGTGCCTACCTCCTCCCTCGTGACTTCATCCATCTCAACAGGTTGTGCTGCAGTGGTTGGGCGGAGAGCACGTTGAATCTGCCACTCTGAGTACCCATTTTTTCGAAATACAGTTCTCAGATGTTCCAATTCCTGGGGTAGTCTCTCTGCGTCAGAGATAGTGCGCGCCCTATGTACTAGAGTTTTAAGTACCCCATTCCTCTGTGAAGGGTGGTGGCAGCTGTCTGCGTGCAAATACAGATCAGAGTGCGTAGTCTTCCGATACACCCCATGACCTAGGGTGCCGTCAGCCCTTCTCTTGACCAAGACGTCAAGGAAAGGTAATTTACCCTCCGTTTCTGTGGCTATAATCTTAGCAATGCTTGGGAACCAGCGATCGGGTTAATCAAGAGTAAATCGAGCAAACGTATAGTTGTGACGACCACGGCGGACAGAGCCATCACACCGACGTCATCTCAGACGCCGTCGCAATCTGTTCCACCGCGCGACCGTGGCGCGGGGCGCGGACGGCGGACGGAGCGCGCCGCGGGCGGAGGGTATTTAAACAGGCCGCCGCCGCGACCGAACCCAGTTCCCTCTGAGCAGCCATAGCGTACGGATCTCCGTGCCGGCACGTTCACAGGAGCTCAGTCCGTCAGTTCACCTGATGATGGCGACATGTATGATCGCCGAAATATTGTGCCCGTTGGACACTATAGACCGGCAGCACACCCGTGGATATTTTGATTATCAAATACGCCGGGAGAAACTCAAGAATCACTCAACATACAGTTTCGTCTAGGGTGTGACTTGGCGGATGATGTTTTTCCGCTTTACCTGTACGCGGTATAGATCTTCGATGCAGTGCCTCGTGAAACACCAAAACAAAACATTTCGGCTCCCTTGGTTACGGAAACGTCCACCCACGGTCGAATGCACTAAGCTCTTACGTAATGCACTCGCAACTGTACAGAACGCTGTTCGACTGACACTTGCACACCGCACTGGTGCCGTTCGCTGTCAAATACAATAGCGCAACCTGCAGGCTTGGCCAGCATCACAATTTTTGTTTGAAACATGCATTTCTTGCAGTGTTTGCGTATTTTGTCAAAATCCTGTGCTTTTCGGTGGGACGATACGTCCTAATTTTCCTTTCTTTCCTTCTCCAGTCGTCCTACGCTGATCTGAAATGTGTAATGCAGATATTAATAATTTTTTCCTCGGAAGTTTGGAATGTGTAGGAAGAAACGAAATTTTACAAACATCAGATAGGCGGAAATCAGTGACTTTTGGTCGCATGGAGTCGTGCGTACGAGAGGCAACGATTCGCAGAGTTAATTTTGTTTAACATGCATGAGATTATAAATGATACACTTTAAAAGGCAGACTGTCACCCAGTAAATATGGTCTCGGTATAACCTTCGTAATGGTAACGAGAATCACTTCCTTCCACATATGGCAAATTGTTTTCAACACTCTCATTGTATTACACTTTCATTTTTATTTTCTTTGACATTTGTATTCTATAAATTATATTCTCATCAACTAGTCAGAAACAAATTATATAGAACCATTTTAACAACTATTAAGCACTCAATTTGCTGTAACCTTAGAGAAAATTTTATATAATATGTTGAGTATATTATTTAAAAAAGCATTAACAACTGTATTCCAATAACACTGTAATAATGAGAATTGTTTGTAGTTGGATTTAGAAGCTTCCGGCCCACCTTACATTTCAAGGCGGTGGGTTACCCTGTACTGTTCATGAAATAAATAAATAAATAAGTGATCCTAAGTAGCAAAAATTGATTTGTCATGTTTTATCTACCTGGCTGACGCTTGTTTGTTGGTTGAACTTGTCTAAAATCTAAAATTGAACCAGTAGTTACAGAAGTCATTGTCACGAGTCTTACTGAACATTGTGAGATGAGAACTGGAGCTGATGTTTTCTGACAGGCAAGGAATCTGAAGTGCGCAATTGTTGATTTGGTAGACGTGAGTTAAATATGTCGTTACGATACACGCGAATGAGAGGAAAACCCGATGCTTTATCATTTGACTACGAGGAAAATATTAAGGAATACAGCCATCGTGAATTACGTTTTCATATTGCATAAATTATGGTGATACTTTCAGAAACCACGTAGGAAATTTAGAAGGATTGCACAACAGATGCGACAAACGGAAACTACTGCGCATCTCACAGCTAGAGGTATGTTTTAGAAATACATAACTGCAGAACTTATAGCTGTTGACACACACGCGAATGTAAATGCACACACAAAACGATTTTAATACAATTATCTGGCTCAACTCAATTTTTTAAGTGATGTTCCCAAGTCGCGTAGGACGATTGCGACTACTGCCTATAAAATTGAAAAAAAAATATAACAGTTCAGCTCAGCTGATTAGGTTGCTAGAATCTTTTTTTCACTTGGTGTTCAGTAATTCATATTTGCACGGATTGACGCGTTTCAAGGTTAACTCACCATCAGACATATAAAAAAAAGATTAAAAAAGTCAAACGCAACAGAACAATAAAAATCTTATGATGACAACACGTCACGCGTGAGGAGATCGCAATACGCGAATGACAGGGCAAGCGAGCGCATAAAAATACAACCAGGTTCCTCAATGAAACGAACAATAGAAATGCGTATACAGTCATCGCACCACTCTGAATAAACAAAGGTTATGGCAGTAATAAGCTAACGAAAATAGTAAAGAACCGTTGACGAGCAGAACCTTCCGGTTCATTAATCACTGTAGAAATTTTAGCAGCACGATGAATATAAATTTCACACATTGCGATATCCTTATGCGTGGCATGTTGTCACCGCTTCGTACCGATCTTCGTTTTGTCCGTTCCCTTTCTGTTACATTTAACATAACAAAATAAATTTTAAAAAACTAAAATGTGATATTAGGTATACTGCTCTAAGGCAATGTTGTTTCTTAATGTGTCTAGTGTTATGTTGGTAGAGTTGTTTGCAGTTACGTATAATCAATAAAAACGGTATTATTTCTTTTGTCTCTTTGTCCCACTTTCCGATTTTCATTCACCATTTCTCTGTATGACGTCAATTCATTTTAGTTCTAATCTTTACGCATTTTTACCAACCATTTCCCATTTATACAGTATATTGTTTTTGCCGCTTCTTATGATACTCAATTTGCCTTTTCTGATTTTCAAAGACAACTATATTTCATACATATGACATTTTTGACATTATTTTGTGATGTTTTACTTATTGTGTAGCACTGTTTATCCTTTTACATCATATTGTAGCTATCAACACATTTGTTTCTTCGCAAGTCCATTAGTCACTCGGAGCGCCACTTCACACATTTACTTACGCTATCTGGAGGTTATTTCTGTTAAATTGCTAGATTTCAACGCACTTCACGCTCAGTTGTACTTTGAAACAGTTAACTCCCACATGACATCGTACTGCATATAAAAAGCTCCACCTTTCTTCTTAGATATTTTAAAAATGTTGTTACTTGTGATTCACTTATTACACAAGACTGCTTTTTACATTTTTACATTTAAGAACTAACAATATAGCCCCAGAAACAATTTAAAATTACTTAGGATGCCTCGGTACTGACCAAGCGTTTCGTGAGGCAACGCGTGGTACATAAACCAAGCGTTTTGGGAGGCTTCCCCTCGCTTGCAAGGCAATAGTTGCAACTGATAACCCCCTTTATATTCCCAATTGGGAACCATTTAGCCTCACTTCTAGTTTACTGAAATCAGAGCGAAAAACCGATGCTTTACAATGGACCAGTCGTCATATAGCTCGCCTTAGTTAATGACAGAGAATCCGATGTTCTGAGGATCTTTCATAGATGCGCTTTGTATATTAGTTTCTGTGTACCAAATCGTTAAGTCTTACTTATTCATCATCAACCAACCACTTTGTTACATAGAAACTATTCTATAAACCACATGCAAAGTAGATCCCTTCATACAAGTTCACACATAATGACAGCGGAATGAGGTTATGTACTGTAAATGACCAGACTAGTATTACTTACACTGTCGTAATTTTTGAGTGAAGGTTCGTATAAAGCCCTCAATACGATTATGGCACAGTGGAGCAAGCAGCAAACAACAGTATTCGTGAGCATCCAATAATAAGATTTCATGGACACTGTAACGATTCTATAATGGACTCTTCAAAAGCTATCACATGGATACAGAGTTATAATGCAAATGCGAAATTAATATCTCCATATATTATCTTGGTATAGTGTTACATTAGTTCGTTAATATTTTCTTCTGTTTGTTTTATATGTAATTTCTTTGGTTTATATATGTAATATTTTTTTGTAGTTTGGACAAATAATAACTAAATAAATAAGCAAATAAATAACTGAACAGCAATAAGATTTTTAGAAAAGCTACTTGGTTTGTTTTACTTTGTTGTTACATTATGTGCTTAGCTGAAAGTGTTGAACACCGAATGTTTTCATTCAGTCATTGACCTATGAATGAATCTGTATGGTTTTTACACCTCTTGGCTGTATGTGTGGTATCACGTATTGACACCACCATACAGGTATCATAGCAAAGGAATTGCAAGTTTCTGTAAGACACCATAGTTGTTGCATAGGATCTGGTGGACCCAATGGTAAACGCCCACTGGGTCACAACTCCAGCAGCTGGGTACCACGAGAGCCCTCTGCCTCCTCAATATGGGAGGACTGGGGACCGCCACTTAGCCAATAGGTGCCTGGAGCACCTACGCTACAACACCTTCGTCTGTGTTGCCTACTTGTTAACAGTGAGACATGGAGTATTTCTTGTTGCGTCATTTGTAATGAGTCTTTGTACGTTTGGATAAATAGAAGTCTAGGAAGTCTTCTGCTAGCTGTACTACTCGTTCGCTGATCATTTCTGCTTCTGCTCCTGAGCTTTCTGATCGTAGTTACCACACCACTCTGCAGCTCACCTCTTCTTACCATTGTAGACAAAATCGTACACAACAATATCACGCTGCTGATGCACTTTGTTCGTTAACTAGAATTGACGCACTTTCCTTACCAACATCTCTGCTCAACTTCTAGAGGTTCGTTTGGGTGCCATAAGTGACAACGAACTATTTAATTTGCTCATTTATTCATGCCTTTATTTCATCTGTCAATATTATGGCCTTCATGTCCTGCATTCAAGTTCATGTAACACTGCGATGGGCACAGCACGAGAGCTAAGTAAACAAGACAATAAAATAAAAATAATAAAATAATAATAATATCAATAATAAAAATAGATTCAGAAATAAATAAACATTTAATAATCTTATCAATCTTATTAATATTCTGTTAATAAATTTTCTAAAATGTATGAAGCTGATGAAGAAAACTAGGCGTGTGAAAATGATGTCGCCCAACCACCTCTACTCAACATTGGAACGTGATCAAAGCAACCAATACTACACTCGACTTGAACAAATAATCGTGGACAGGTAGCAATGTCTGGAGTCTTCGCCACTTATTCCATGGTGAAAGGCTTCACTTATGTGTAAATTCGGCAGTACTAATTAGTTTCTAGGTGTTAACATACGCTTTCTGTTGCACCACTGCATGGCGGTTGTCTTATGCTCAGTGCTCAGCGTGTACTGGTATCCAGCATTGACCATTCTGATTTACAGGTAGCCTAGTATGAAAACATTAAATCAACAGCCGTTGGAGCCCTACTTAATAAGAAAGCACTAACTTACTTCGTAATTTAACGGGGCTCTGTCACCGATGAACATCGAAGCTTTCTGTGAACTGCTCTGCACAGATATCCGCAGGCGAAAGCTGATCGGCGACCTACTGCTTTCGAGAAGATTTCAGGCACGTACGCGGCTGATTGCAGAGGAGAGGTGCCGTCTGGCACTGAAGCGAACACGTCGTCACATCCTCGATAGGCTCCAGACGTCGATAGTGACCAAGGGCTTAGGCATGACGTCAGGGAGCTAATCGCGGTTGCAGATCATTACTGTCCTCCTACGCTCTGAAAGCTAGCTCCACGTTCGCTTAGTAAACAGTGTACCCAAGAGCACTCAGCGTGCATCCTTATTTACCTATTATCTCCGGCAGAGTCCAGACGGTTTGGCGTCCTTCAAAACTGCCTTTTCATTTCAGTCTTGTAAACGCCATGTTGAAACTACGTTACGGTATCCCACCTCTCCTTACCGTTGTGTACAAAGTCGTACACAGCAATATGATGCTGCTAATGCACTTTGGATTTAAGTTACCAATGCGGTCGATCAGTGAGCGTGTGGCGATACAGAAATGGGTACCTTAACGTCATACATAACACGTAAGGTGGTATTTCGTCTTGTATTTCAAACTGTAATCTTTGTACTAGGGATGGTTTGGAATTGGCTATGAGTATTAGAGGATGTCATAATGATATAGGTCAAGGTGCCAGATATCTCACCCTAAAGCAGTTCACACTGGTGGGCTTTCGTTCAGGAAATATCGTCCTTGGAAATCTGACAACGTTAATTTACCATTCGTTAAAATGGCATTGGTTTTCGAAGCGGCGCGGTTGTTGCAGGCATAGCGTCTACACTTAGTACGCTGGGGGAGGGACGTGGGTTCGATCCTGGCGCAAAGCGAGTCTAATGTTCCTTCTCTCTTTTTCCCTACTCTGGCTCTACTTTCATTTTCGATAACAGACGAAATTATTTATTATGAGAGATTTAAAATTTTTAAACTTTCAGTCATCAAAGAAACATTGGTAACAAATTGTTATTGCACCATGAACTTTGAATAAAGGACGCCTTATCACAGTGACATTTAGTTTTCAGTAGGTTTGAGAGGAAACCTACTTCATTTGCATTCTGAAACGCTGGTTTTGCAGCCATTAACCAGCTCTAATCGAAAATCAGAGGTACTCTCCCTTATTTTTAGTCGTGTTAGACAACACATGTCGACGTGGACAAAAATTAAAGAATTACCTTACATATCGAGCCTAAGACCCAAATGTTGCCAGTCTATCATCACAAGACCCACAATACCACAGCCTAGGAAATTAATGCCGTGTTAATCGAATTAATCTCCCCCGATTTCCTAAATAAAGGCACCAGGATGAATGGCATTAGTATGAGACCTGACACCATCGTCTAGCTATTTCTCAGAATTAATGGCGTCTCTCAGGAAACTGTGATATCCGTTCATGTAATGGTTTGGATCGCTATTTTTTTAATTTTTATGACCGGTTTTGATCCGGCTAGTAGGTCACCTTCAGATAAAGTTCTTTAATTATCAGTTTGTCAGTAACGAAAAGAATGTAACATTATGTTCTCTGACATGCATTTCAGACCCGCACTCTCCCTATGTCACTTAGTTGGCAGATCGTGGCTAGCAGCTCAACAAAGAACTGCACGTATCTTTAGAAAATACTGCTTGTTGTCTGAATGATACTGATTTGCATTTAGGTTGTGCTGATCTATACTTACGGAACAATAGAAGTTGTTGGTGGAGTTAGGAAAATGGAGGTAATGAACGGTCTGTGCCTTAGTGCAGATCGTCGCCTCCGTCGCTGAGCGTTCATCGCTGTTGGCTGCATGGATAGGGCCGGGTTCGATTCCTGGTACTTCCAGGTAATTTTCCTCGGTGGGAAAACTATAGCGGGTACAATCAGCTTCTTGATATCAAATGAGAAGTTGCTTGACCGAGTATTAGTGGTTGCAGGTTAAGTGAACTGACAACAGCCGAGGGATGTGTTGACCGCACGCCCTTACATACAGGTTCCAATGACGTCATTGGAGGAGAATCACATGGTGGTCGGTCGGTACCAATGGGCCAGTCAGTGACTGTGGCGCGAGTCTTCATGTTGATACCTACCACATAGACTTCATTTCACTTTGACCACAATTATATGCCTACAACGCAGTACATTTCCGTGAATCTGTTACGTCAGGGATAGCAATGGTTTACAGTGCTGCTCTCGGGAACACAACTGCGAGATCATTACATGAGGTTCCAGTAATTTGTGGTCTACTAAAGACTGCCGTTCTATTTTCAGAAAACTCGCTCTTTGACTTGGATACCCTTTCTGTAGCAACACAATTATAGTGTCCAGTGAGTTAGGAGTAGGCAAAATTGCTAATATCACACATCATTCTAAATAGAAATCAGTAGATATGTAGTCCCTCAAGACCGGCTTAATGCAACTCTCCATACGAGTCTGTGCTGTGCAAGACTCTTCATCCCTGCATACCTGCTGCAACCTACAGGCACTTGAATCTTCTTACTATAATCGTGCCGTGGTCTCACTCTACAATGTACATTCCCATGCACACTTTCATTACCAAACTGACATTATCTCGACGCCTCAGGATGTGTCTTTCAACTGATCCTTTCTGTTAGTCAAATTGTGCCATAAATTTGTTTTCTTCCCATTCCGATTCATTATCTCTTCATCAGTATTCCATTCTACATATTTTACATGGTGACAGCCAGTTAAGGAATATTTTAGGGAATTGCTTTAAGAAAATTACTTCAAGGGCCCAGTCAAATCATCACAAGTTTTCTCCCAAAGCTACTTCGGCTGTGCCTACGTGACCCAAGTTGCCTGTCTTTCAGAACCGAGGCAGTTCTGTCCAGTTAAAGCTGCTGACAAGAGACGTCTTGAGCCTTACATTAAAACTGCTAGCGAATTCAAGCCATCGATTTTAGCCAATAGCGTTCGTGAGATACAGGTCACGTGTATGGACGCTGCAGTGCAGAACACAGCTGCCCCACCCCTCTCTCCCTCTCTCTCTCTCTCTCTCTCTCTCTCTCTCTCTCTCTCTCTCTCTCTGTATCTCTCTCTCTCTCTTTCGTCATCCAGACCTCGAGCAGAACAGACGTCTTTCTTGGGGGGCAGAGTCTCCATGACCGGCCACCAACATCAATTAACATGAACCGCCTCCCCTTCCGTTGACCATTTCAATTAGTCGTTCGATCCCCTAGTTTTGCCTAAACCTGGTAACTTCCGACCCTAGGCTCGCCCCTTGCATTCCATACAACGCACACAAAAGAATTACATGTTTGCAGTTGTTACTGTCCTTCAAAGTAGTCACCAGCGTTGTATAGAACCCGTTGCCTGCGATGTGGAAGCCCTAGTATACGGTCAGCAGAGCCTGTTCTGTTTATGGTGCGAATGGAGCGCCCTAAAGTTGTGGTGATTCTCGTGTACTAGTGTGTTGGTGTTATCCTAGCGCATTACGTTCCTCCACGGCGGATCGTCAATGCACATTATTACTGTTCATTTTTGGACCATCACCTGCGAGCAGCTTTGCGAAAGAAGCGGCGCAACCCACCCATCATTATGCACGACAATGCGCGGGCGCATACAGCGCAAGCTGTGGCTGCTCAGTTCGGTCGATGGGACTGGGAAGTACTGTACCATCCACGATACTCCACGGCTTAAGTCCATGTGACTTTGATTTGATTCCAAAGATGAAGGAACCACTTCGTGGCATTCGCTTCAGAGCTCTTCCAGAGATTCGACATGCAGTAGACCGCTCCATTCGCACCATCAACAGAACAGGCTCTGCTAACGGTATACTACGCCCTCCACATCGCTGGCAGCGGCTCTACACAACGCCGGTGACTACTCTGAAGGACATTAACAGGTGCAAACATGTCACTCTTTTGTATCGGTTGTGAATAAATAGTTGCCACTATTTAAGTTCCAACCCACGTATATTCTCTTCATTTTACCTAATTTCCTGTTCCGTCACTTTGCGGCAGCCCAGGATGCCCCACTTACATGTCCTGACCGCTCAACCTTCTGTACAATATCTCCTCTTCAGTACTCCTCTGTAGCATGGTATATCAAAAGCTTCTATTCACTTCTTGTCTGTACAAAATTTTATATCCTCCATACTTTAGCCACATTGAATACCTATCTGCCACCCATGGCTGCAAATGGTTCAAATGGCTCTGAGCACTATGGGACTTAACATCTGAGGTCGTCAGTCTCCTAGAACTTAGAGCTACTTAAACCTAACTAACCTAAGGACATCACACACATCTATGCCCGAGGCAGGATTCGAACCTACGATCGTAGCGGTCGCGCGGTTCCTGACTGAAGCGCCTAGAACCGCTTGGCCACATCGGCCGGACCCATGGCTGCACTCGTATCATTAGATTTGTCATGATGAGTGATCGTGAGTAAGTAAGCAACTGTGCATAGAATAACATCAGTTACCTTCACGTGTCTGCCTATTCATACAAGCATAGCTCTTGATATGGGCCCTCTCTCCCTCCTCGCAACTCATCCCAACACACGACTGGTCAGCGTGCTCAGCGTACAGAGGGGCGTCGGCAGGAGTACGAATCTGTACATCGTTCTATTTTGGTTGTCATGCATTATACAACCTGTACGTTATGCAACAAAGATTGTGAAACTATGAATTAAACACAATGAAGATTGTATTCGCATTGTATTCATTACTTTGAATTGTATAAAGAACTACACTTCAGCCAACAAAGTTTTCACAATTATGATAAATAGCAAGAGCCAAATAGTAATTAGTTTTTTTCTTAATCCGCGTAATATTGTTCGAATCAATAAATACAGGATGGGGCAAATAAAAGTGACCTGGAGAACAGAGTTCCAGAGTACAAAAAAACACCGTAGAGGAAAGGAAATGAAAGTACTGATTTGACTATAGTAGATATTGAAAGTGACCACCATTCATCTCTTCGCACTTTTGAGACCTGGTCAGCAAGTTGCTGAAGGCGGATTGAAGCTGGACTGTAGGAATTGCTGCAGTTCACCCGACATGTTCTGTTGCATTTTTTAAAGACTGTGTGGGTTGTTGCGGTACACCGTAGACTTGAATGCTTCCTACAAAAAATTATCGCTCACTAGCAGATCAGGTGACCCGGGTGGCCAGCTACGGCCCGCGATCAGACTGGCCTATGCTAACAACTCTGTGAGACGTGAAGACGTGTAAATGAGCTCCAATGTTCGGTCGGCTGTATGGACAGTTGATCCATCCTGTTGTACGTAAACGTGGTGTGTGCACCACTGGGGTGGTTATATGAGCACATTCACGTCCTGTTGTATCCACTTGTCGGGGCCACTTTTATTTGCTCCACGGTGTATCTTGCACTACACGCTTTCTAAGGACTCAAATGTTCTTTCTCAGGATCCAAGTTACCCCATAGTTTTACGTTTTATCCGTGCAGCTGGGTTTTATCACTCGCTCTAGTGTTGGCGCTGTCGCATGGTTTCTCAGGCTACACCCCCTCCAGCGACTTTTACGAGGTTCATTCAAGTTCTAAGGCCTCCAATTTTTTTTCTAATTAACTACTCACCCGAAATCGATGAAACTGGCGTTACTTCTCGACGTAATCGCCCTGCAGACGTACACATTTTTCACAACGCTGATGCCATGATTCCATGGCAGCGGCGAAGGCTTCTTTAGGAGTCTGTTTTGACAATTGGAAAATCGCTGAGGCAATAGCAGCATGGCTGGTGAATGTGCGGCCACGGAGAGTGTCTTTCATTGTTGGAACAAGCCAAAAGTCACTAGGAGCCAGGTCAGGTGAGTAGGGAGCATGAGGAATCACTTCAAAGTTGTTATCACGAAGAAACTGTTGCGCAACGTTAGCTCGATGTGCGGGTGCATTGTCTTGGTGAAACAGCACACGCGCAGCCCTTCCCGGACGTTTTTGTTGCAGTGCAGGAAGGAATTTGTTCTTCAAAACATTTTCGTAGGATGCACCTGTTACCGTAGTGCCCTTTGGAACGCAATGGGTAAGGATTACGCCCTCGCTGTCCCAGAACATGGACACCATCATTTTTTCAGCACTGGCGGTTACCTGAAATTTTTTTGGTGGCGATGAATCTGTGTGCTTCCATTGAGCTGACTGGCGCTTTGTTTCTGGATTGAAAAATGGCATCCACGTCTCATCCGTTGTCACAACCGACGAAAAGAAAGTCCCATTCATGCTGTCGTTGCGCGTCAACATTGCTTGGCAATATGCCGCACAGGCAGCCATGTGGTCGCCCGTCAGCATTCGTGGCACACACCTGGATGACACTTTTCGCATTTTCAGGTCGTCATGCAGGATTGTGTACACAGAACCCACAGAAATGCCAACTCTGGAGGCGATCTGTTCAACAGTCATTCGGCGGTCCCCCAAAACAATTCTCTCCACTTTCTCGATCATGTCGTCAGACCGGCTTGTTCGAGCCCGAGGTTGTTTCGGTTTGTTGTCACACGGTGTTCTGCCTTCATTAAACTGTCGCACCCACGAACGCACTTTCGACACATCCATAACTCCATCACCACATGTCTCCTTCAACTGTCGATGAATTTCAATTGGTTTCACATCACGAAAATTCAGAAAACGAATGATTGCACGCTGTTCAAGTAAGGAAAACGTCCCCATTTTAAGTATTTAAAACAGTTCTCATTCTCGCCGCAGGCGGTAAAATTCCATCTGCTGTACGGTGCTGCCATCTCTGGGACGTATTGACAATGAACGCGGCCTCATTTTAAAACAATGTGCATGTTTATATCTCTTTCAAGTCCGGAGAAAAATATTCGGAGGCCTTAGAACTTGAATGCACCTCGTAATTGTGACGTGGATACCAAAATAGTGTCTTTTATGGTAAAAAGTTGTGTTGGTACCTCTATCAACGTTTTCCAGGTGGAGGTTCTTCGTTTGTAGTTGAGTGGTTGACCTTTTGCCTGATCCATCAACCACTGTAGTCTGGTTTACTCTAGTCAACTATTTCCTCTGCTCCTTTTAAGTGTCCTCTATTTTGTGTTATTGCGGTGTTCATTTTAGCTCTGTACCCCATGATGTTCCCTCCCTCTGGGTGCAGAGGTTACTCGTTTACTGTATAGGCCTTTTACAAGTATGCCTGTTTGGGACAGGGGACTGATGGCCTCGATGTTTAGCCCCCATCAAACCCCAAAACCAACCAACCAGCCAACCAAGTTACCCCCATGCCAGATTTCACAGAAATCGGTTCAGCGGGTTGGTCGTGGTAACGTAAGCACAGAGTTACTTTTGCTTTTATAGTATTAGTATGGTAAAACTTTCAGTTACATTATCTTTCGTTCTTTGACCAGATTTTGATGAAATAAAGCCCTTACGGTGCCAAAAGCTTTGCTCAAGTAACTTGTGAAAACACTGTGAAAGTTCGTCAAGTAGTTTTGGAGAAGCGTGTTCGATCAGTCAACGACCGGTTTACAGTTTTACTGTAAGTACAGAATTTTACTGCCTAAATGGCAAAAATCACCTTCTCGTGTCTCGTTTCCTAATCTGAATACCTACCATCACCTGATTTTACTTCACTATGTAACGTTACCCTTTTTTACTTTTGTTGTTGTTCTTTTTAAGATATTATTTTGTTCAACTGCTTTTCCAAATCCTTTTCCGTCTCAGACAGAATTACAATGATGGTCACAGTATAGGACAAATAGCAGATCACGAGACTGTAGAAAAAATCTTCTCTGTGACGGACACTAATTTCCTTGATGGCATCTCACGCCTGCGTAGCACATCGTCGCATTGACGAATGAGAAAGCCGCCACACACCGTTATATTTCGACAGCATCGTTATTAACACTCTCAGATTTCCTCAGCCTGACTGATTAATGGTGTCCTTTGATTGATTGATTAATGGTCCGCATTCGAGTATTAACCGAGATGTTGATCCCATTCTGATGCACGATATTTCGCGGCTTAGCGCGTACGGAGTGACAGTGTCGCTGTAAATAGGGGGCGGCAACAACAATCCTTCATTGTCAAGTTGGAGTTCACGCAGCGAGAGCACACAATAGCACAGCTTTACAGCACCTGAAGAAGACGAGTGCATAAGCTGCCAAAATATTGTGCACATAAAAGCAATCAATATCTCGGCTGAACATCCGAATGTATACCATTAATATCGATATAATCTCCAACTACACTCCCTGTATTACACTTCTGCAGTATCTCGTCTGCTTCAGTGCATGATTGGTTGAACTACCAAGAGAGTGAATCACTTGAAGTGTTAGAATTATGTAACGTGCTGGTTGCAGCACTCGAAAGGTCACTTTCCCGGATAATGCTTGATGGACTTATCGAGTGGTCGGTACTGGCGGAAGTGATGCTGAGATGCAGTGTCATGTGTCGTGTCTTGAGTTGTAAAACTGTCACAGGCTTCGGTAGACTGTTTTAAGTAAGGGTAAACTACCCTAGTTTTCCTACACTGAAGAGCCAAAGAAACTGGTACACCCGTCTAATATTATGTAGGGCCCAGTGAGCACGCAGAAGTGACGCAGCACGACGTGCCATGGGCTCGACACAACATTCTAATGATAAATTGACACCATGAATCCTACAGGGCTGTCCATAAATCCGTAAGGGTACGACGGATTGGAGATCTCTTCTGAACAGCACGTTGCAAGGCATCCCAGATATGCTCAATAATTTTCATGTCTGGGGAGCTTGGTGGCCAGTGGAAGTGTTTAAACTCAAAAGAGTGTTCCTGGAGCCACTCTGTAGCAATTCTGGACGCGGGGGGTGTCGCACTGTCCTGCTGGGATTTCCCGAATCCGTCGGAACGCACAATGGACATGAATAGATACAATTGATCAGACAGGATAATTACGTGTGTGTCTCCTGTCAGAGTCGTATCTAGACATATCAAGGGTCTTACATCACTAGAACTGCACACTCTCCACACCATTACAGAGCCTCCACCTGCATCAACGTCACCTGTGCACAAGCATGAGGTTGTCTCCATACACGTTCGTGTCCATCCGCTCGATACAATTCAAAACGAGACTCGTCGGACCAGGCAGCATATTCCCAATCAACAAACTGGCCAATGTCGGTGTTGATAACGGGCCCAGGCGAGGCGTAAAGCTGTGTGTCGCGTAGTCATGAAGAGTGCACGAGTGGGCCTTCTGCACTGGAAGCCTGTAACGATGATGTTTCGTTGAACCGTTCGCACGCTGACACTTGCTGATGGTCCAGCATTGAAATCTACAACAATCCGGGGAAGGGTTGTACTTCCGTCACGTTTAACAATTCTCTTCAGTCGTCGTTGATCCCGTTCTTACATGTGCTTTTTCCGGCCGCAGCGATGTCGGAGATTTGATGCTCTATCCGATTCCTCATATTCACGGTACACACGTGTAATGGTCGTACGGGAGAATCCCCATTTCATCGCTACCTTGGAGATACTGTGTCCCATCGCTTGTGCGCCGACTATAACACCACGTTCAAACTCACTTAAATCTTGATAACCTGCCATTACAGCAGTAGTAACCGATCTAACAGTTTTGCCAGACACTTGTTGTCTTATTGGAGTTGCTGAAAGCAGCTCCGTTATTCTCCCTGTTTATATATTTCTATATTTGTATACGCATGCTTATTGCTTTGGCGCTCCAGTGTAGTAGCTTTGGTCAGTTAAAATCCTAACCTCGCTACCTGTACGTTAAGTGTGTTGCATAACAACCGGGCGTTACCTCATTTCGATCTCTTCGTTTGTGTATGCGATCAGCGTCTAATTAGATTTCCTAGAAACCGGAAGCGGAGAAACGGCCAGAAGCTGAGTGAGGATCCATAAAGCGCAGCGATATCTATGGAACATTTTTGCTCTACGTAGTTATTCTCCTGTATGTTACTTAAAAATAAACGGTATTAAAAGAAAAAGAGTAATTTTCAATGTTTAACTCAGGTTTTAATCGAAAATCGTTCATTTGTCACTTGAAACACAGGCATGTTCGTGTAAAAATAAAGAAAAGGAATACAGATTTATCATTAGCGGTAGAAAACGCAATTTCCTCAAAATTATGTCAAACATCGTATCAATATTTCATCAAGCTTACCTAAAACATATATCTGTTACTCAGAAAAAACTTTCGCATTCATCAATAATAACAGGAAACTCTTACCTTTGATCTTGACGAATAACGCTGCATGGAATCAAAAGTAATCAAAGTAATACGGTTTTTTTATTGTACATATACACTGTACTTGCCCCAAAATTAATTACTTCGGTTACATAAAAGCGCAGAATTTACGCGTTCAACTAATTTTTCTTATTAATGAAATGCAGTTTATATGACATCAACGTCTTTTACGACATGGTGCGGTACAATGGAACTATCGACAAAAGGGACAAGCATTTCAAATACTATTAAAAATAGTTTGTATCATCAGAACTGAAATGGATTAACATTTTCCGGAAAACTGTTAAAGATAGTAATTGCTTGTCCTAATAAGTCAGTGAAAAATTCCGTCCTCGAATACAACAAGACTTAAATTAACTAATTTAACGACAATAGAGTGTGTACGCAATAGTCACAAAATCTAGAAAGCTCACAAAAGAAACCTATCAACCGTTTTTGGACAAAAAGTCGAGACGTTACGTGAAAATGGAGCCGTTTTTCTACGTTATTTAATTATTGGAGTGGGGAAAGCACTCATTCCTTATACGGTGTACCGCTGGCCGATGGAATCGGAATACCAACGTTTTCGTTAACGTAATACCGCCGAAGTGTATGGCCTTTATGTTAGCCCTGCGAGTTATACTTTTAATGACAAGTGAGCATTGCTATTCGCCGATCACCCAGAAAATGCTTCGATATGCGTAGTTTGCCGCGATGTATAACCAGATAGTGAGAGTTTAGTTACGTTAAAGAGAGTGTTTTCTTAATTATATTTACACAAAAAAATGTGATACTGGAGTATGTGACTCAGTACGTTGTTCGTGGTAGTCCGAAGTTTTATGCTTTGAATGTTTTTTGTTTCTTTTTTTATATATAAATCGCTCTGGAGCCACACTAGCTCTCTGGAAGCATAAAAGTTATAATCAAAACAAAAAATTAAATACTAGAATTTACGTTTTTTTAATTTTCAGCTACCGTTAATTATATAAGATTTTAAGTTTTATGATGATAAAATACACTACGTTCAGTAAGATTTGAAACGTTCATTTCCTTTATAAATAATTCCATTGTATTTCATGATGTCATAAAAATTATTGACGTCCCGTATTCCCGCGAAAATAAGAGAGAGGGCGAAAAACATGAGACCTGATTTTAAAGCAGAGGAAATTTGAGAGTGATAATAACAACACTGTCAAAAACCAACGACGGTTCGGAAAAATTTGAAGCTGTGCTCGTGGCGCTTTTTTCGTCCGTTTCTCTTTTTATTTTTTTTTTGGGAGGGGCTGGCTTCCAACGGAGACTGTTGTAACACGAACACATACTTATGATGCTAGTGACAATAATGACACACACCTCACTGCAAGCGGTGGTGATGCCTCCAGTTAGAGAACAGACAATGGAAGCACTGAAAAAGAATTCCAATCTTCTCCTGATAATAAGTTTAAAATCGAAAGTCTCATCAAGACGTTTGATGACAATACACTAGAGGACATACATGATGATTATCACGTCAGAGGTTTCAACACATATGACAAGCTCCTGAAAAAATACCGTAAAATGAAGTCACTAAAAGCAGTAATAGAAACGTACTGAAAAACATTGCGAAGAAAAGAGAAAGTAGTACAGTTTTCAAAGGAAATCGTTCGCTGTAGTTCAATAACATCAAGCAGCGTGTATTGGGGAAGTTTGTTGAAGTATGAGAATGCAGTTCTTACCTCATTATTGCCATTTACAACATTGGGCGTTGGACGTAGCCAGAAATCTCTGGTTAGCAAATTTTACTCCGTCACTGGCATTTATTACTAATTCAATGGGACTAATTATTATCTTGAAAAATGAGCTCAGGTTAAATCACGCCGTGTAACTATGCTCGAAGTACGAAAAGGTAAGGTCGACGACGAAGAGATTGATTCAGGGAGCTCAAATACTTTTTGCGAAACCAATGTGTATATCACGGCAGAAAACATGAACTATGGTCAGAGTAATGTGAACAACGGACTTTCTTCCGAAAGAACGCTAACCATGAAATGGGAGAGAAACGTTTCTTGATATTGCATTCAGTTAGCATTGCAACACACGATCGATGTTGCTATATCAACGGACGATTGGCAGAGAAACTCTATATATGCTTCTAAGAAACAAGTGGAAGATCTGGACCCTGTGTGTCAGGGAAACAGAAACCTGATGACTTTTTTTTGTCAGTTTAGAATCCACATTTGCCAACGAAGTCGCTCGTATTTTGTGACTCCCGGTCTGCACATAAGGATGAACAAGTGCTACTGGGAGCCGCTGGATGAGAAGATGTAGTTTTAAAACTCATTCCGCTTAGAACTACAGAATGTGCACGGCCTGTGGAAGTATATTTCGTAAGACAGTATAAATTAAATACCTAGAGAATAAAAGACTTTCTTAAACTACGATCGAGAAACATGCAGCCGAAACTGCATGACAGATTTGAAACTTCCTGGCAGATTGAAACTGTGTGCCCGACCGAGACTCGAACTCGGGACCTTTGCCTTTCGCGGGCAAGTGCTCTACCATCTGAGCTACCGAAGCACGACTCACGCCCGGTACTCACACCTTTACTTCTGCCAGTATCTCGTCTCCTACCTTCCAAACAGATTCTTTGTCACGAGAACGCACTCAGTCATTTACAATGAATTATCTGCGGAACTATATAGTCAAACGTTTCGTGTCAGAACTCTAGCTAGGATATTGATGAACCTGTGAACAACTTAAAAAGTGTCACTGAGTTGGCGTTTAGCACTGATATGACAGAATGTGCAGTTATGACATTTGATCAGTTTGCTTTTCTTCACTGTGCGTTTTGTAGTTTTTCATATTGCTTTGAGCATTTTATTGAAAGTCCTCACTTTCATTTGTAGTTAATTTGCCTCATTGAATTTCACTTCTACAGTGACATCTGGAGAGACATCTACAGCACGTTCGTAGAGTCTTGCAGAAAAGCGACACCCAGTGGTACATTCAGGGGTATAACCAAAATTTCCCACAGATATTTTCGTTCGAACGCGATACTTTTCTTGTCAGGTACCTCACGCTACCAGCACCGAGAAGCGAGGCGTATTGCTCGCTCGGATGTGTAGTGCGGTAAAGCCTTGCCACGCATCTTAATTTAAGGGTTGATCTTGTTTGGAGCAAGACAAGTATCTGCATGGATAGCGTAAGGGTGTCTGGAGAGGCACGGACTCTTAAGTGCGGCTTCCCTTGACGTGACCACAGGGAAAGGCAGGCCGATAGTGATATGCCTTAAGGCAGTCCTTCCCAACCTTCCTTAGACCATTACCCCGAGTCTAATCTGATATGACGTAGTACCTACACTCCTAAACCCTCGACCGTCAACATTAGCGCCTAATTAAACTTCAGGATGAAAAATGATTTTCATTCGACACTTTTGTTTTTAAAACTATGAGAGATAAGTAATATTTTGTTATAACAGAAGTTTTATTAAACCGCAAACTAATGAGTCAGTGAGACCATTGGCACTGCTTATTTCTAACAACCATTATTTATAGGACGATGTAGCAATTCTCAGTGCATCGCGAGTGCTACATGTAACTCCAGCTCAGAAAAGAAAGGTAACTGTTAGCGGTTGTTCTACACCCAATAATGAAGAAATTTTTGGTCCATCGTAGGTAGTACCTATAACTCAAAGGAGGCATTTTAATGACTATTTAAGCGTATGTGACCTATATATTTCAATTTTACTTTCATACATGTGTACTAAATATGTGTGTAGTGGGTGCAATAAATGAGGAAGCTGTTCCTCACACATTCGTTCCACAAGCTGTAACATCGACGACATTGTCACGTGTTAATGACAGTATTTGAAAATAATGTTATTAAACTTACAGTTTTGAACATGGCTGTTACTCAGCAAACGTATACTAGTTTCAACATACGACTAAACACCCAACCGTTTGTACATAAACGGTAGATACAATGACCTAGTTTTCGACACCTACTTGGGGCGTCTTCATCAGAATCAGATGTTGCTAAATCCTGTGTTTAACAATTTTTTTCTTACGTCTTTGTATTTTGATACAGCTTTAGACACCTGGGCCGGTAAGAACCTTACAGTTCTGAACATGGATTTTTACCGCCCACGTGTCTAAGGCTGTACCAAAACACAAAGACGTAAGAAGTAAATTGTTAAACGCAGGATTTAGCAACGTCTTATTCCGATCAAGACGCCCTTAGTTCAAAATGTTCAAATGTGTGTGAAATCTTATGGGACTTAACTGCTAAGGTCATCAGTCCCTAAGCTTACATACTACTTAACCTAAATTATCCTATGGACGAACACACACACACCCATGCCCGAGGGAGAACTCGAACCTCCGCTGGGGCCAACCGCACAGTTCATGACTGCAGCGCCTTGGACCGCTCGGCTAATCCCGCGCACGCCCTTAGTAATTATCGAAAAATAGGTCAATGTACCTACCGTTTATGAGCAATCGATTGGTTATTTAATCCTATGTTGAAGTTATTAAACATGTATTAAATATCAATAATAGCAATTTTTTGAAGAAATAATTTAATTTCGTGAACGAAACGCGATTTTTTCGCCCAATGGAAAATATCATTTTACCTCTCAGAAGGGAATTATCCCAGGATGAGAACTACTGCCTTAAGATGAATCCTTATTCTGCGTAGAGCATCCCGATGGATGTTATGCAAAAGCTCCGAGTAGAATGAATGCTATGAGAATGTTTTCTTGATTTTCGTACGGCTGCAGCACCTTGGGTGATGGTATGTGGTGCCATTTGGAACGCCAACACCTTCATCCCCGGTTCGCATAGCGGAAAACTTGGACTGCAGGCGTTACTCTTCTCTCGTCTTACGGCCTGATTGGTGTGCTCTGTGCTCGAGGTCTCTGTGACGTTATATTTCAACAAGATGAAGCAAGACTGCCCACTGCCCGTTCCGTCGTGCCCTACCTTTACAATGAGAGTGTTCGGCTGTTGCTCTGGCCAGCATGTTCTCCAAATCATTCATCAACTAGATAGATACTGTCAAGGATTGCCTACATACTGGCATGTCGTCGCTCGCCAACTATTATGATCGATGAACAGTGGCACAGAATTAAAGCAGCATAGAATGACAGTTCCTTATTTGTCGTCAAAGAAAATCGTGTTCATTGCCCAGCCGAATTACACGGCCCACTTACATTAGTGTGACCACTGCCTGGGTTCGACATCAACATGGAATAACCACACTCAGATGGCAGGTGTCAGCACTAGCAGTGGAGGGTACATAAAGTGTGTCGGGGGAACACAGGAAATAGTGCAGTCATTGTCGTAATGTAGAAATGGACCGATTTATATGCTGTGGAAAAAGGCGTGATGAGTGGCTTTTTTGCCAAGGATGGAAGTATTTCCGAAACGGCTGAGTCCGCAAACTGTTCAATTGCCGCCGTGGTTAAGGCATACTGTGCATGGCAAAATGGCACATGCACAAGTGGTGACAAGGGAACTGTGGTGCACCACGGGCCACAGATGTCACAGATGAGCGATTGCTGCACAGATGTGTGAGGGCGAATAGACGTGCGGCTGTTGAGCAACTGACCGTCCAGATGAACCAAAAGTGTCTCCTGAACGACTGTTCAGCGGAATTTTGTTGGGTATGGGCCTCCGCAGAAGACGCCTGTTCATGCTCCCTTGCTGACTTCTATTTGTCGGTGACGAAGGCTTAAATTTACATGCCATTACCACAACTGGACGTTCTGTAAGTGGCAAAAGGTGGTCTTTTCAGATGATGTAAGGTGGTGTGGTCTCCTGACCTTCATGTCTTACATATTCCGACCTCACCACTGTATCAAGAAATTTCATTCGAACCCAAACTCAATAGGGTAGAGTCAATTTTACATATTTCCATCTAACTTATATGCAAATCTAATAAATAAATCGCAAGTGCGGACCGAGAATAAAAAGTCGAGGCTGTTGTGCACAAAAATTCAAGACACGATGGCCACAGGACTTTTTGTTCGGTGGAGGCAACCAGCCCGCTGGAAAGATTGTAGGAGGGTGAGTTAGCACGCAGCTGCGCTGGCCGGCCAACCACCCAGGGACCAAAACACTTTTTGTCAGAGAAAAGGGATAATGGACTGCATATTCACCTTAAAAGCAAAACCAGCTGTATTGTTTGGGAGATGCATATGCGTTTATTTGACGGACCATTTGCGCAGTTTCAGAGTTCTCACAGGTGGACAGTAAATGCCTAACGCAGATGCTATATATTTCCATGTTGGTCGGCTTAAACGGAAATCCATTCTCCTGTTTGTAAGAGTAACGCTGATTGACGGACTATTTCTGACGCAATGAGCCAGAGAGTGAGGGAAAGACAGCGGATGATATACCCTTTCGCTTTTTGCATGGTGAGGGGTCGCTCCGGTGACGCTCTTGGAGTGGGAACACGTAGTGGGAGCGAGTGCGCTAGTTCGTGTACACAGAGATCGAGAAACTAAGTCTCTACTCAGTACTGCACTGAGAGAGCACCTCTGTTGCTACAGAATCAGAGTGATACTCTATATTGAGCCGCTTGCGATTAAGCGTTTGTTCACTGTGTTGGCCGTGACACTTAATGTGCGATGTGAACACAGACAGAGTATTAGTTAGAGCCTGTGAGAGAACACTGAGTGGCATCGCGGTGGACTGGTTCTCTGATAGGATTCCTTGACTTCATCAAGGTGTGGTGAGAGTGCGATTGGCAAAGGTCAATCCAGATAAGAAAAGATAGTTTTGTTGCTTTTCAGCGGTGAACGATGCAGGCAGCAGTCGTCGCAGCTCACGGTATTGTGCACTACAGCGTAGGTGAGCCCCATCTTTCCTCCATTAGAAACAAACATACTTCATTCACGTCAATCCATTACATTTCTCTCGCAACAGCCTTGACCGTACTTAGAAAAATTCAATCGGATAATTATTCAAGTTGAGTAGGCGCAGCTCTCAGCCATTCTGCCAAGTAAATAACAATGTTAAAGGAGCACTGAGAGAGCACCTCTGTTGCTACAGAATCAGAGTGATACTCTATATTGAGCCGCTTGCGATTAAGCGTTTGTTCACTGTGTTGGCCGTGACACTTAATGTGCGATGTGAACACAGACAGAGTATTAGTTAGAGCCTGTGAGAGAACACTGAGTGGCATCGCGGTGGACTGGTTCTCTGATAGGATTCCTTGACTTCATCAAGGTGTGGTGAGAGTGCGATTGGCAAAGGTCAATCCAGATAAGAAAAGATAGTTTTGTTGCTTTTCAGCGGTGAACGATGCAGGCAGCAGTCGTCGCAGCTCACGGTATTGTGCACTACAGCGTAGGTGAGCCCCATCTTTCCTCCATTAGAAACAAACATACTTCATTCACGTCAATCCATTACATTTCTCTCGCAACAGCCTTGACCGTACTTAGAAAAATTCAATCGGATAATTATTCAAGTTGAGTAGGCGCAGCTCTCAGCCATTCTGCCAAGTAAATAACAATGTTAAAGGAAAGGGATAAAATAGCTTTCCCACACTTTTTATAAAAATTTCATTAACAGGATTCCTATCCATAAGAGGTAACCTCCTATTCCGAAAAGAACCCGTAAAATTGTGTATCAGTTTATAAATAAAAGTTTCACTAGATTTTCCCAGATTATGCAATGAATAATATTTTCCGTTCGTTTAATGTTTTCTCACATTAACTAGCAATACTACACTACCCAAGTATCCCTCTAGTTACCGAAGAAACTAGAATATTTTTGTGTCTTTTCCTTACAGCGAACGACTCCAGAAGATATTTATTGCTGAAAGTTGTTCAGACATTTTTGGTACGTTAGTAGCGTCTGTCTGACTTCTGTAGTAGTGTAGGGTGGAAATTGCTTCTTGCAGGAGCCAAAGGGTACTTGTCAGATCAATCCGTTGCGCAACTCGTCAACATAATACCCACACACATACAATGAATCACGTTTTATACACTATGAGATATATGGCGTTGGCGTGTACGACGTAAAATTTCCGAAAACAAACACAAAAGAAGGAGGTGGCTGCATTATGGCGTCGTGAGTGTTTTCGTGGCATTCCTTAGGTTCAAAATGGTTCAAATGGCTCTGAGCACTATGGGACTCAACATCTTAGGTCATAAGTCCCCTAGAACTTAGAACTACTTAAACCTAACTAACCTAAGGACATCACACACACCCATGCGCGAGGCAGGATTCGAACCTGCGACCGTAGCGGTCCCGCGGTTCCGGACTGCAGCGCCAGAACCGCACGGCCATCGCGGCCGGCTCATTCCTTAGGTGATGTAGTCATTCTGGAAGGCACATTAGTTCAACACAAGCATGCATCTATCTTCGGGGCCCATATAAACCCCTTGATGCAGTTTTTTCTCCCTCTATACTATGGCATCAACCAGCAAGATAATGGAGTGTGTCACACAACTGTGCGTCGTTCGAAGATCACCAGAATGCTTGTACCCTACTCCCTTGGCCACCAAACTGCCCAGATTTAGACCCAATCGACAATCTGTGCGACCACCTCTGTCGAGTTGTTCGCAGAGTGGAACCTCAACCGAGAAACCCACCGCAGCTGGCCAAGTTACTGGAGTCGGTGTTGCTCCACATCCGTATCGACAGCTTTCAAAATTTCACTAACTCTCTTCCTGCACATCTCACTGCGGTCCACTATGCAAAACGCTGTTGTTCAGGTTTCTGACAGGTGTTCGCTTTAATGTAATTGGACAGTGTAGACCGGTCGTTACTATTCTGAGTTATTTGTCATAACGTGCATTTCCCAAAAATCACCTAAAAATTCAATCATTCTTCCTACGAAACTGCAGAAGCACAAAAAGTAAAATTTCGTAGTTTGGTATCGTTGTTGGCGTTGAAATTTCCACTCTGAGCTTGTATTCGGAATCAAAGCGAGGATCTGACAAATTCTTCTTCACAACCGAGTGGCAAATATTTTTGTGGTGTACGTATTCCTCGCATAGATCTAAACCTTTACGTTATGGATCACAAAGGTAATGTCATTCATGCTCCGCTGTATATGGAATCCTCTGCGATATGGACTGTAGCGCAGGCTGGAGAGGTTGGTTTGACAGATTCTCGCGCCCGAGTACTTGTACGCTGCGGCCCTTTGTCCGGAGGCCGATATGCAAAGTGCTGCACCTGCATTACCATAAAGTTGCGCGGCGCCCGCTTCCGACAACCAATTGCCGTTCTCATCCCGCTGCCATTGAGAGATTACAGCCTTAGCGAAGCGACCACGCTCGTTATTCACTTTGCCCAGCATTGTCCCAGAATTCCTTATCCCCACCGCGTAACCACCCGGAGTACCGCGTCCGCGTGCACGCAAGTTGGCATGTGACGGTTCTCTCATCCATAAGGAACGTGTTTTACGACTATACAGCCTTAGGGCATTTAAATTTAAACGACAGTTAAGTCTTATTTTGACGGAAACAGTCTGCTGCTAGTTTAGCGAATGACGTATGGTATAAACTTAAAAATCGTCCATGTTTCACTGTGATATCGGCGGGGGAGACGGGTCGGATCATAATGGGTTTTATTTAATGCGTCCTCTGTTAATATTTACAAGAATACAATTTTCGTTTATTAATAACTTATTTAAAAGCTTCTAAATCTTTTGAGTATTTACGTTGGACGTCTATATTGTGGGGATTTTATTATTCTTCATTCGGTATTGCAACTGACTTGTACTAATATGATCGTTTCAGTGGTGCTAAAAAACCAGTAATCCATTTACTACACAAGACTTGTCTCACGCAAAGAAACAGAATGACCTCACATCTGGATTGTTCACGTTAACACAAATAAGTCTCGGAAGTGACAATAATGACTGATTTGAAATATGAGACTTTGCGAAGTTCATTCCGTGCATTTTATTTCCATTTACTTTATAACCAAAAAATTTATCACTGGAAATCACTTTCAGTCCAAAGGCAGTTGTAATCGAGGTTTGGTGATCTTCCAGGCTCACACCTCCGAAATGAATTTTTCTCAGTGGTAGAACGTTTGAAAGATGCATTGACCTAAAACTGGAATACTTTTCTAAGTATACTTTTGATTTAAATGAAAAGTCTTTCAGGCCAAGGAATGTTTATCTCGCATATGTAATCTTATGCAATGATTATAGGCATCTATTTGTGAATTGGATACGAAAATTTAATTGACTGTAATTAAATCGTGAAATGTAAGCTTTCACGGCCGGAAATACCACAATTAATAAAATATTCCGAGCTATTATGCCACGGTTGAATGAATTTCAATGTAAAACCCAACTGCGGAGGACATTTTCAAGGGGAATCACAGCTTCCTAGACTTTCTGATTCACATCCTGGCTCCCTACCGACTGCTGCAAAATTCCGTTTACGTGTGCTCACGCGCACTGCGTGACGTCACATACTCTGAACACCGAAGCACAGCTGGTCGTTGTCAACTTCCGTCATCCACTATTGATATCGCCCATGGTTGAAGACTCGAACACACCTTCATCAACACTGAGATCCAGATGTCAACAATTTCATACGCTCCTCCTTCCTATCAAAATTTCTGGGTTTTTAAAAATCTTTATGGTCTCTCGGTATAATCTTTCATTGTGTCTGTCTGTGGCTGCCAGTTCTCCAGTCCTATCAAAATGAATGTGCTGCGAAGAATGTCCCGTAACAGCTGATGTGTCAATCTCTTCCCTTCTACAGTCGCTCTTGTGTTCTTACAGTACTTTTTTTTTTTTTGACCGTTCTTGTTGTAGTACTCACTTCCACCACTCCACAACTATACAGAATCCTATAAATTCCTGATTTTTTTAAGCGGACTAGATTAGTGAGGTGTTTTAATTCCACGTCAGGCACCTCTGGTATGCAGACGCTCCTTGCCAACTATTTTATGATTTCTCGCTTTTGCTGTGAGTAGTAGTTGGAAACCCGGTGTAGGTAAGGGTCTGTGTGTGTGGGCTTTCAGTAAACTGTCAGGTCTAAGATACCATAGTTTTTATTGAAAACTTATCTTCCATCCTCTTCCCCCTGCAAGGTGAAATGAGTCTTCGGACTAATGCCGACCTAGTTCCTCTCTGCCTCAACAAAATTAACGTATCATCTATGTAATTGAACCAAATAGCTTTTTGGTTGGCAGTTTCCAATACCTGCTCCTAGAATTTTTTCCATAATGAAACTGAACTATGGAGCTACGCATTGTCATGCCATCGGTCTGTTAACAGAGCTCATCGACCCTTTTGAAATACGAGGTCGTGAGGCAATATTTAAACAGTTCTGCAATATCTGGAGGAAAAATCCGGTTCAGCTGTCGCAACAACTTACTCGTATTGGGCGGAAGCGTCAATGTTCAGATTTGTGTGAATTCCTAAGGGACCAAACTGCTGAGTCCATCGGTCCATAGACTTAAACACTACTTAAACTAACTTATGCTGAGAACAATACACACACCCATGCCCGAGGGAAGACTCGAACCTCCGGCGGGAGGGGCCCCGCTGTCCGTGACATGGCGCCTCAAACCGCGCGGCCGTTCCGCACGGCACCTAAACATAGTGAACAGCGATACATCAAAAATAACGTGCCGTTTAATTTACTCTTCAGTTCAGTTGCGCTGTCACCAAGACTTTATGGGTAGCCAAAGGTACATAAAGATCATATTCCTCTTAGACCTATAGCGAGTGCCATTGGTTCACCCACTTATTCAACACCAAGTTTTTGAAAACAATATTACGACCGTTTGTGGACCTGCTGTACTTCTCTACCAGGAATTAGGCAGATTTTAACACAAAATTAAACAGCTGGAGGACATGTAGTTAGTTTTGATTTGGTAGTCCTGTCTACTATGGTTCTACTCAGTGAGGTATTGCAACAGCTGTATCAGATTTTTCCATCTGATATTGTAAAACTGTTGAAATAGTGCTTCACGGCCACGTATTTCAAATTGCCGATGAGTTCTATGAACAGACGGATGGCGTGGCTATGGGGAACCCTTTCTTTATGGAAAGAAATTAGAGGAGTCACCACTGGAAACAGCGAACAAAAAGCCGAATATCAGGTTCGGCTATGTAGATGATACTTTGTTTTGACTCTTTGAGATTAATACGAAGATTCAGTTTATCACGGAGGAGGAGGAGGAGGAGGAGGAGGAGGATGAAGAGGCAGGCGGAAGATTAAATTTTGTTGATGTGCAAATTTCCAAGAAAGAAGATGGCAGCCTAGGCCGCACAGACCTTTACCTAAACGGTGCTTGAAAATCCTTATATTATATTATATTTATATTAATATTATTTATGTTATATTACATTATATTTATATTATATAAACCTTTTCGAACAGAACGAGGAACATATGCGAACCAATGCTATTTGACACAGAATTAAAACACCCCGCCAATGTATTCCTCAAGAATGATTATTCATCCCACGAGGTAAAAGTAGCGATGAGACCACCGCGTAGAAATCATAGTGAAAGCCAAGCGCCCGTCTTCCATTGAGGACGGTATTGACCGCATAGGAAACATTTCCAGAAAACGGAATATCGCGGTAATCTACAGACCAATCTGAAAGACTACCTAAAATTGGCCAAGGATACATCCAAACCTCTAGAAAAATCGGGAATTTATAGGACTCCGTGCAAGGTAACTGTAGAAAGGGGGAGTTGGTGAAAAGATTAATAGATCAGCTGCTGCGGAACAAGCTTTGCAGCGAGGAGGCCATCACATTTACTCTGTTAGGACTCAAGTACTGGCAGCCACAAGCGGATACCATGAAAAGCTGTAGAGAGAGGCCATTGAGACTATTAAACACCCCAGAAATTTCAGTAGGAAGGGGGCAGGGCGTGAGACTGAATTTATCTGGTTCCCGGTGCTGAAGATGATGTATACTTGTCTTCCACCATGGGGTGATAGCAACAGCGGACGACGACAATCGACAATAGCCAATTGCGCTCTGGTGTTCAAAGCATGTCAAATCACGCAACTGAGCGGGAATGTGAGAAAACGAACTTTTCCCAGTTCATGACTTGACGATGCAGAAACCACTGATACAGGCTCCATTGTTTTATAGTTTGGCAGTAACGTTTTTTGCCTCTTTTATAGCATCTTCAAACTGACTGGCATAACAGGATTTAACACCTAGGTTGGCGTCCATGCAAATGTCTTAGCAGTCAATCTGAAGACGGCTTAAGCAAGGTGAAATGCATTATTGGCAAAAAAATACAATAATAAAGCCTGTTACGCAACCAAGAATGTTTATCTCTTGAAAACACGAGTAAACCGAACTTTGCTGTTATCAGTAACGGGCCAGGGTGTGAGTCGCACACTGAAAAAAGCTGCTATCTCCCTCGAAATTGTCCTCAGCAAATGGGGACCAAACGTTGGGTTTTAATGTGAAATCGATTCAGCCACGGCATAATATCCCGAAAAATTTTATTAATTGCGATTCAATTACACGTCTTAAAATATTATGACGTTCGAATAAGTATTCAGTACTAAACGGTCTTCTCTCTGAAACACCACTGTGTGTAATCCTGTGCTACCATACTCACAAATAATTTTAACCGTTAGTCACAAATCTACCAGTGTTAGAGCAAATCAATCAAGTACTTTGAACAAAAAATGTTTCAATTGCCCCAGGTGTCTGATATAACTTTAAATTTAATTAATGTTCGTGTTATACCAGTTTTATATCCACAGCTTATAAATACACATGTTTTGGGATAAGCTATGTATTTTACATCAGAGGCATGAACTTCAAAACTGTCTTCATGTCACATGTAAAACGTCAGAGCTTTCGTCGTGCTGTTCTCGAATCGTGCTTTGGAGTATGGGAAATTTACAGATCCAGGAATCTGCGATGAACTGCAAGAAAGAGTGGCAGAGGCTTGACACTTTGTACAAAACGTTCAGTTGCCTTTCAACGTAAACAGGTGTAGCGCACTAAACATAAATGTGCGGAAAGATGCATCGTTTGTCGATTTCACTACTTTTATCAATCGCTAGAAACAGCAGAAAATAACCGCAAGACCGCTACAGTCGCAGGTTCGAATCCTGCCTCGGGCATGGATGTTTGTGATGTCCTTAGGTTAGTTAGGTTTAACTAGTTCTAAGTTCTAGGGGACTAATGACCTCAGCAGTTGAGTCCCATAGTGCTCAGAGCCATTTGAACCAAACAGCAGAAAGTGAAAAATACCTGGAGGCATCCGTTTGGAGTTTCCTACAGTAGAACGATAAAATAAAACTAGAAGTAGGGAAAGCAGATGACAGGCTGAAATTCATTGGAAGAAGAATAAGGTGAGTCAATTCATTCATAAATCAAGTAGCATGCAACCCTTTCGTTAGTCCGATTTTTTAATATTTCTCGTTCGCATGCTACCATTGCCCGGTAGGACTAGTAGATAAGATAGGGAAGATCCAAAGAAGAGAGGAGCGTTTCGTCAAAGATCGTTTATTAAGCACGACATCGTTATGAACATGCTCACCAAACTTCAGTGACAAACTCTACAGGATAGCCACTACACATCGAGGAGAGTTTTATTGGTAAAGTTCTAACAGTGCACGTTCTAAGAAAGTCCAGCAACGTATTATTTATATATCTTCGTACAACATACGTCCCGCAAAAAGACAGAGACCGGAAAAAAGCAGCTAATGTAGATATAGATACGTAGGATTCCGCGGCCTTTTTGAATGTCATTAAAACACCTGTTGCGTACTACCGCGTCACCGCGTAAACTACCAAATGAAACGCAAATTTCTACCGAGTTGCCTTGACTTTTCTAAGGCTCTGAGGATGGCAGCTGGAACACAGTCGAAATTTCGGTTCTCTGTATAAGATGGTCAGTACTCTCAGAAGGACATTCATGAGACAGCGAATGATGAGTTCATACTGATGCCTTAGGAGTGTCCTCTTTTCCCATGGATCATTCACCAATGGGACAAGTAAGTGAGAAAATCATATTCGTATTACAAATACTCTTCGGCACTAAAATGGATAAGTATGTACATGCTGATCTCAACCTATTACTAAGTTTTGCATAGCATTCCTGCGCTCTCCATGCAGTCCTGACTTTCAGTACCAACAGAAATGGTGGTACGCATTAATATTTGCAAGAACGCCATTAAAACTATTTTGACACTTTTTAAATATAGCATACTGAATTGATCGGTAAGTCATGGGAATTTAACTTTGGGAGATAATTTTAATGGAACTGCGGCATCCTTTACGTCTAAGGGTGAGGTTATATATATTTTTAACTGTACAGAACAAAATTTCACACTACACATATAGGTGCTTTAGCAAATTTCAAATGAGGCACTTAATTGCCGATAAAGAGAAGAAATGAAACCTCGGACGTTGAGCTTGTAATTCAAGTTTTCTCTTAGCAATACGAAACAGTTCACAAAAGATAGTGTTTAATGTCAAAGAGTGATTCTAAAGTGGTTAACCCTAATGAACTTTTCTACTTTGTCCTCGTTAATGGAAGTGGACTGAATATTTTATAATGTTGATTCTTCCTCAGTATTTTTGGTAAATATTTAAACGCAGACTGTTAGTTTCGAGGATACAATACTAATTATAGTGTGTATAATGAAAAGCCGATATGCTGTAAAATCGATTATTGATATGGATACAAGAGATAAAAATAGGAGAACAGTAAATGAGACTGAAGAACAAAAAGGGTGTAAACTGACGTTCACGTTTTAGTGTTGCCTGAAACAATTTAACGAACCATTTACACCATGTTATGTTTTCGAATAATAAATTGAGACACCCAGTTTCGAGTAATATCTGTAACTATTTCATTTAATCGCGTAGTCTAAAAGATGCATAAAAAGTGTTGTAGGCTGCATAACGCAAAAATTAAAAAGAGCATATTACCATGGTTATCTGATGCTGTTTACAGGAGAACGACCTCTGGACTTGAATAATGTAAACTTCGTACTAGAGAATTTTATCTGTCCAGATCTCAGAAAATGCATACAGAGAACTAGTTTCGATACACATGATCTGAAAATGGCTGTTTAACTTGCCGAAACAAATGATATTCCGATCAGGGCTAGTAAACTTCTTTTTTAAGAATATTACATTATTCATCCTATTACCATATCATGCTGATTATTGTCTCCTACGAAACCTAATGTTCATAGAGTTGTCAAGGGTAATAGACAACATAATTAGAACGAACCTGCTTCAATCCTTACCGACAGGTGTCTGTAATATGGGTTAATAGTATTCTATGTTCATCAGCGGGGAATTATATTACTTCTAATAACGTTGCGTCCGCCGCTCGTTATCTCGAGGCAGCAATCTCGCTTCCCGAGCACGGGGTCCCGGGTTTGATTCACGGCGGGGTCAGGGATTTTCACCTTCCCCGAGATGACTAGGTGTTATTGTGTCGTCTTCATCGTCATCAATCATCCCCATCACGGTTGACGGAAGGCAACGGCAAACCACCTCCATTAGGACCTTGCCTAGCTCGGTAGTGCGGGTCTCCCGCATCGTTCCCCTACGATCTGTCAAAAAGCATGTGACTTCATTTCCATTCCAATAACGCCGCTACCTGCTGACTAGTTTCGAATGAGTCCGTTCATTTTCGAACCACTTCCCGCGTCTTTATCATGTGTGTCTTAAATAACTCCAATGTAATTTATGGGCCCGCATCTCGTGGTCGTGCGGTAGCGTTCTCGCTTCCCGCGCCCGGGTTCCCGGGTTCGATTCCCGGCGGGGTCAGGGATTTTCTCTGCCTCGTGATGGCTGGGTGTTGTGTGATGTCCTTAGGTTAGTTAGGTTTAAATAGTTCTAAGTTCTAGGGGACTGATGACCATAGATGTTAAGTCCCATAGTGCTCAGAGCCATGTGAACCATGTAATTTATGTAAGTTCTGTTTTTTTCTTACAGTATAAATTCGAACTGTCTTTTATTTTCATTACTGACTTCCATACACTAAGTCAAGTTAGAAAATGTGGTTTACCTCGTGTAGCCTATGGTAGTGGATTGCTCCAAGGATAGACAGTTCGAATGTTTACTGTGAGAACAGACCAAAACTTAAATAAATGACATTTATGATACTGCAGTGCCTGTCTTGTTAAGAACGATGCAACGTTCCTTCGGATATGCATGCAGATCCACCGATACCTGGCACCGACTTTCAATTAAAATGTCCTCCGCTATAGGGGAGTTACATAATTTGTGTACGAGTACAGGTTGTGGCCCATTAAATACTTTCCTTGCCTTCATACCTTTATATAGCTACCGGTTGTTTGTAGTCGCGACTGAAAATACATTTTGTGTATTTAATATATTGCACTGGAATTATTTTCTGATCATATGACAATGCTACAGACAATGGGTCGAGAATGAACGGACTCTTTCGAAACCATCAAGATGAAAGAATATGTGTGTAACTGTGGCAGGAAACCAAGTAAATAACAAAATTTAATAGCTGGACCTTTTTGTCAACTCGCCATGTTGGTATTACACAGTTACTTGCTTGTTTCCGGAGTGTTTTTGTTGCTTCGAGGAGGTAGTTGTATAGCTTTCTCTGTCTCAGGTGTTTCTTCTATTACCTTCCAAACGAAACAGTGAACTGTCTTAAAATCTTGTAGCAATATACTTATCACCGCAGCACCCGCAGTTTCTGAGTTGCACAATATCGCCCATTAATTTTTCACAACGTAGACACCATCATGCTGTGGGAGAAGAATTGTAGGTCCGCATTGCGAAGCTATAAAACTGTCAAATATATCGACAGTTCTGTCCGATCGGTCCAACTCCAGTTTAAAAATTGATGGAAGAAACAGCGAGCAGGAATGATGGATCGATTGGGCAAAATGTTAGAGAGACTCTTATTCTTGCTTCATGTGACTCCGCAGCTGTGCCGAGGAAGACGACGTGTCAGCTGAGGCGCTGAACGCGTATTCTAAAGGAACTGGGTTCGAATACCTGTGCGGCCATTCACGTTTCCGTGTCCCATGGTTTCACTAAACGGTTTAAGGCGAATTATAGAATGGAGCCTGTGAGAAGGACTGTGGTCATTTTTCCTTCCCCACCTTGCAGTACCTTTTGACCCGTCTCTTATGATAAAAACCTTATTTTATTTGTTTCCTTCAAGATCAATACCATAAGCCTGACTCTGTACTGCCCATTTAAAAACTGTATCAGTTCTTCAATAAGATTAAAGAATTTGAAGGAAACACAGTACAGTTCGCTATTGCAGATAAATTCACATCAATACAATTACAACCGACGTGTTGATTTACAAACTGGCTCGCATACTCCAGGACATACTGTAATGTTCATGGTTGTTTCAGAGGTAAGCTTCTCAAAGGCACAATTTTGTGGCCGATGGCTTGTCCTCATGGCAACGCAGTTGAAGCGTGGTCAGGCATATATTACATGGTAAGCTTACAACAAGTCGGACTATCTCCCAATAGTGGAGCTGAGACCACAGGGAAAAAAAACGCACTGAATCACTTTCTAAGGTCGTGTGGAGTTTTACTAACCTCCAGTTTGTTGGGTAAGAAAGAACTGATGTCCCTGTCAAACTAAAGACACACAAAGAACAGTTCTGGCGTTCACAGGATGCCAACGTGTAAGGTGCAGCCGTACATTTGCAAACTATGGAAATTAGTATGCCGGCCGATGTGGCCTAGCGGTTCTAGGCGCTGCAGTCTGGAACCGCGCGACCGATACTGTTGCAGGTTCGAATCGTGCCTCGGGCATGGATGTGTGTGATGTCCTTAGGTCAGTTAGGTTTAAGTAGTTCTAAGTTCTATGGGACTAATGACCTCAGATGTTAATCGTCATAGTGCTCAGAGCCATTTGAACCATTTTTTTGAAATTAGTATAGACACCTGTATTCATACTCTGTGTAGCAGTAGTCTAAAATTTTCTGTGAACTTTTCAGTTATACGTGTAAAATTTATCGTCACGGTAGTTGTACAGGTTTTTGTTAGTTGTATGAGCCGTTGTCTCGCGCAATAAATTCTGTCTTGGCATCTTAAATCGTTAGTTAAAAGATAACTGTCAGTTTCTATCTAAACCATGTCCCTGCAGCCATCAACGTACTGTGACTCAAAAATGAACCGGCATTAACGGGCATCGTATTAAGATTAGAGGTGAGTGGAAGTTGAATTTGTCAACGTGTGCCTAAAGTGCATATATCCATCAGTGATACCTCACGTCATCTGTTACAAGCAGTTGCAATCCAATGTTATCGTTAGTAATGTTATACAGTGTTATTTTCTATCAATAGTTGCAAAGTACCCATGCAACTAAAACGTTCAGAAAATTTCATGCGACAAATATCGTCACAAAACAAATGTAGCCTGAAATTCCCAGTTACAACAAAAGTCATCGAGAAAGAGAGAGAGAGAGAGAGAGAGAGAGAGAGAGAGAGAGATAGAGAGAGAGAGAGAGAGAGAGAGAGAGAGAGAGAGAGAGAGGGGGGGGGGCGGGAAGAGGAAGGGGGGGCCTGGTTTTATCCTACATCTGGAGACGTAAATGATATATCAAATGCCCCAGTAGCACAAGTAACCTAACAAGAACTAGGGCTCTTTTCTGATAACATTAATATCGAAAACAGGGGCTGAGTGTGCACTTGGGAAACACATCTGGAGGTGACACAAGGAGAGCAGGTTACTTTTTGTTGTTTTTTGTGCACGTAAGTATAAGGTATACTATGGTTACTTCAGGCGAACAATCCATGTCCATAGCTGACCACTGTGCAGTTCACAGACCTGTTCACAAGTATCCTGTTTACTCGCCAATGGAGCGAGGAAGAAACGACTATGAATGTGTAAGCACCCTAACGTCTCTAAACTTATTGTCATTACCACTAATGACACTTGATATCGAAAGAGTACTGATAACTTTTTCTGTGTACTCTAAGTTTATAACCAGTATGACGTAGATGTAGCCTTACGCAATTTTAGTACTGACTGTGGGCCAGCGCTGAAGCATGGGTATCGTTAGTGGAAGTTGGTAGTGATCTTTGGAGGGTGCTGGATGGGAAACCACGACATGACAAAGGCGTGCCCCTGTGCCAACCCCTTGGCTTCAGTCAGCGCAAAAGGCGAAGCATCAGAAAGGGGGGGGGGGGGGGGGCGGGACTCCGGTCGCGGGCGAACTTATGGCGGCGTAGAGGGAAGAAACACAAAGGGTGTCTGAGAAAGGACCGAGAGCTGATCCCCGCGGCAAACGAGCGCGTGTTACAGACGTCGCTCTGGCGAAGAAGTGCACTATAAGGAAATTGCTTCACGTACAACCAGAGGATTTTCTTACACTGTGCCTGACATCTATACCTATAACATGATAACAATACGGTTTACAGCATTTTTAACGCAGTATTTTAATACCTAAGGCAAAACAACTGAGCTATGCGTTTACTTCAAATTACCAGTACCTACGAATAAATCCAAGGCTGAATTATGTAAAGAGAGCGGTACTTTAATGTGTCCGTGAGATTTTCTTTTAAGTACCGAGATACAGAATCAATATGAATTCCTTGTTTGGAACTGTATACTTCTCCTACGGCATGACATAACACTTGTCACGCATACTAATTACCATTGAAATATTTCGTACCAAGGAAGAGGTTCGAAGAAACGTCTTACAGGTACAAGGCAGGATCAGTGGAATAGCTTCAGTTCAGAGGCATTGTCTTTTATATTTACTACATTCATAACTCACAGTCTCCGGTCTCTACAAACTGAACACTGGCAGTAAGTATGGCGAATGAGATTGTCACTACTGTTCCAAGAAAATTTCTCACGCTTCATGTAATTTAATGATGGATGTCAGATTACTTTTTATGGCATTCAGTTTTAAATAAGGAAATTATAAATTAGATAAAGATGCAGTAAAGTTAGTGCCGTATGAGTGTCAGCAAGATCTATAACTGAACATTTCAACACCACAATGTTTAAATGCTTTTCCGACACTACTACTATCACGGCTAGTATCATCTTTCATTCACTTTGTACAGCATCAAAAGTTGCGCGAGCAAAATTTTACAAAAAAAGGTTGAAATGGCTCTGAGCGGCATGGGACTTAACTTCTGAGGTCATCAGTCCCCAAGAACTACTTAAACCTAACTAACCTAAGGACATCACACACATCCATGCCGCCGGCCGGTGTGGCCGTGCGGTTCTAGGCGCTTCAGTCTGGGACCGCGTGACCGCTACGGTCGCAGGTTCGAATCCTGCCTCGGGCATCGATTTGTGTGATGTCCTTAGTTAGGTTTAAATAGTTCTAAGTTCTAGGGGACTGATGACCATAGATGTTTAGTCCCATAGTGCTCAGAGCCATTTGAACCATTTTTGAACACATCCATGCCCGAGGCAGGATTCGAACCTGCGACCATAGCTCAAAATTTTACACTTATATACTTTCACGAATGCAAAATTCTAAGAGATACGCATTACGACGGTATACTTGCTTACGTCAGACAGCATCCAGCGAGAATGCCTGACGACTGATAGGCCCTCAGCTGGCAGCGAAGCGGATGTACCTCTCTTTATATTAACAGTTTCCCGTTGTTTAGTTCCTGAAAGGTGTTTTTAATAAAAATATATTCTCGATACGAACATTAGTTTGAATAAAGCTTCCAGTGTAGTTGACGTATTTTTCTAATGATTTATTTTATTAATAATTAATGTTTAAAATTATTCATATTACTTCCTCTCTGTACCAAAATCTCCCCTATCTGACATATTTTCCCACCAACTCAAGCTCTCCCTCTTTCAGGTTACACGTAGTGATCGTATAAGGTTTGTGCGTTAGTGTTCTACAATGCTGCTGTTGTACTGAGCTTACACGTGCCAATCCCATAGATTAGACTAGACTAGATTAGATTAGATTAGATTAATACTTGTTCCGTAGTGATGTGGAACGTGTTAATAAAAGATGTCTGTACGAGATATTACATAACACAAAATATTGCAAGACACTAATGTTTAAGGTTTTTTGTTTTTTGTTTGTTTTTTTTTTTTTTTGTCACACCACACATACGAGGCATTTTGATTCACTTTGCATATTCAATATATTACGCTACCATTATTTGCTTTGAACAGCTATGTCACGAATTGTTCCTTTACAGGAATACGAACGCCAGTGCAGCCTGGTAACTGATCTACATCTACGTACATACTCCGCAAGCCACCGTACGGTGCGTGACGGAGGGTACCCTGTACCACAACTAGTCGTTTCCTTTCCTGCTCCACTCGCAGATGGTCTATATGCCTCTGTATGAGCTCTAATTTGTCCTATCTTATATTCGTGGTCCCTCCGCGAGATTTATGTGACGGCAGTAGGATCGTTCTGCAGCCAGCTACAAATGACGGTTCTCTAAACTTTCTCAACAGTGTTCTTCGAAATGAATCCCTGGAGGGATTTCCACTTCAGCTCCCGAAGCATATCCATAACACTAGCCGGCTGATGAAATCAACCGGTGACAAATCTAGCAGCTTGCCTCTGAATTGCTTCGATGTCTTCTTTCAGTCCGACCTGGTACTGATCCCAAACACTCGAGAAGTACTCCAGAATACGTCGCACTAGCGTCCTATATGCGGTCACCTTTACAAATGAACTACACTTTCCTAAAATTCATCCAATAAACCGAAGTCGACCATCCGCCATCTCTACCACAAAACTCTATATGCAACGTCTCAGCAATGTCGTGCGGTACTTTAGTGACATCTATCCGCAGACTTGGAGTCTTGCACATCTGCTGCTTTCGAGTGCCGAGGACGAAGTTCATCCGCAAGTGGTATCGTCCTCTGACTAGTTCGCACTATCGGGAGCTGGTAGCTCCTCCAACACTACTTTATATTTTAATGTAATTGTATCAATTGCGGCTTTGAAAAGTGATTAATCTTTCCAGATGAGATTGTGGGACGCTAACTTTTGCCTGTATGTATTTCGTTTGGAAAGCAGTTTTATATTAAACAGTAGATACAAAATTTAAATCGGAGCTGAGAACTTCGGCTCACATTGTGTCCGACTCTGCTACATTTAGGCAAGCTGTTCTCCCAACCCAGGCTGGTAAATATTTTTGCTTGGGCGGCATTCCACCGGGCCTCGTACTAAGAGCTGTTTACACTCCAAATCTTTGGTCATCATGAATCATCCTGAGTGACATTAAGCGGAATGACTACATAAAGCGAATAGTAGAAAAAATAGATGCCAGACTGAGATTCAGAGCAAGAATCTTAAGGATTTGTTACCCCTCCGAGAAGGAAGTAGAATACAAGGTGCTTGTTTGACAGATTCTTTAGTATTGTCCATTTATCTGTGTTCTTTATGAGGTAGAAGACATAGAGAATATCCAACCAGGAACGGCGCGTTTAGTTAAGGGGTCGTTTAGTCGGCGCCAGATCGTTACAGAGATGCTCAATGAATTCCAGTAGCAGACGTAACAAGAGAGGCGTTGTGCATCATGAAGAAGTTTGCTACTAAAATCTCGAGTGAGCACTTCCCCGGAGGGGTCGGGCAACGTATTACTTCCTCCTCTTGCGAAATGAACACTACGAGCCGGCCTATGTCGCCGAGCGGTTCTAGGCACCTCATTCCGGAACCGCGCTGCTGCTACGGTCACAAGTTCGAATCCTGCCTAGGGCATGGATGTGTCTGATGTCCTTATGTTAAGTTAGGTTCAAAACGGCTCTGAGCACTATGCGACTTAACTTCTGAGGTCATCAGTCGCCTAGATGGTTCAAATGGCTCTGAGCACTATGGGACTTAACTACTGAGGTCATCAGTCCCCTAGAACTTAGAAATACTTAAACCTAACTAACCTAAGGACATCACACACATCCATGCCCGAGGCAGGATTCGAACCTGCGACCGTAGCGGTCGCTCGGTTCCAGACTGTAGCGCCTAGAACCGCACGGCCACTCCGGCCGGCTGTGTTAAGTTAGGTTTAAGTAGTTGCAAGTCTAGGGGACTGATGACCTCAGATGTTAAGTCCCATAGTGCTTAGAGCCATTTGAACACTACGAGAAAGTTAGAGAAATTGGATCTAATACAGGGGCTTACCGACAAGCATTCTTCCCACGCACCATTCGCGAGTGGAGCAGGGAAGTGGAGATCACTTAGTAGTGCTAGAGGTACCCTCCACCGCACACCGTCAGTTCTTTTGCGGAGTACGATGTGGATGTAGATAACTCCTTCTCCGCTACTCTATCCTTCTGCACCAGTACTCACACTAGCTACTGGAACTACAGCACTGGACATTAAACTTGTTGTTTTCTTAGATGGCACGATCCGATAAAAATGTCCTTCCGCATTCATCGTTCTCTTGACCGTAATAAGTGGATTACATCTCAACCACGTGAAACACTCCAATACCCTAACGCCACCTAGTACGTACTACCCTGTTGGCCCTACACATGACGTCAGCTTTCGAATTGATACAAGAAATTGCGTGATTCACCTCTCCAAATCATACGTTTACAGTCCTCCACTGCACACTGGCGTCGCTCTTTGCATCATTTCAAGCTGTGCTTAACATTCGCTATCATCAGTGATTCATTTCGCTGTTTTCTTGTGATGTTTTACAACAACCTTGTTCTATGATAAAAGGGCACTGTCCGTTATTAAACGAGATCAGCGGGCCTTGGTTTAGCTATGGTTTTCCTTCGTATTTACAGTCCTTAATCACATCACCATCTGTCGACATGGGCAGATTTACCCCAAGGGTTGAAATGTCTGTGATGGATTTGTTGCTCAGGTGACATCCACGCTCACAGTAACTGTCCTCTCCTGACCGGACCATACTGATCTTACTGTTTCTCTAACACGGAACACCAAAATAGCAGAAATCAAGGCCTGTGTTACGACACAGAAACAGAAAAGGACGGTAGTGCTCCAAGTGGTGTGGCAGTGAACTTTCAATACGAGAAATAGGGCGCGGAAATCCTTATTATACGATTACTAGACGATAATATTTTTCGTTTATACTTTATTGACGTGTCAGGTAGTCAGCTGGTAAAATATATTTACATGTAAAACCTTGTTTTGCAATTTCAACCGTGTGGCTGTTAGAAGTGGAAATTATGCTCCTCACTATGACCTCCTTATGCCTATTGCACTTTTTGAATTGCAACGTAATTATGTTGCTCTTAATTTTTGCTGTCATCGGTAATATTTGGTGGGGAGGGGAGGGTGGAATGATTCCATACTTGTTTTTATTTTATGTTATATAGAAACTGGTTTCGTCACATAGTATTCTGTGGACCCATGTCTATTTGCAACTGCTTACGAATCCGAGTCTGAACTGCTAGATTGAAATTCACTGTAAGCACATTGCTTATATTCTACGTTATTTGCGTTATCATCCGTTTTTCGTACTCTGGCATTTAATGGAGGGTACCGAAATTTTCATTGACTTCTTCTAAAATATAGTGTTTGTATTATCTTTTAATAACATTTGCGTAACTACCACCGCATTTTTAGCATTTGCAACGAAGAATTCAGTACTCGCCAAGACTACATAGCATAAGATCTACTCATCTACATCCATACTCTACAAACCATTGTGAAATGTATGGCACTCAGAGGCAAGAAGCAACACCGTTCAAAGCAGAATTAAATACTCATTTCTCCCCAAGATATAATTATGTTGAATACCAGTACTGTCGAAACCTGCAAACTAGGAGTCTTCCTTTAACCGTGAAAAAGTACGCAAATGGGCGAAAAAAAGACGTAGAGTAAGAGCCATATACTTACAATGCATTGAGTAGCTCACACTCAGATTCGTAGCAGTAACAGATACACATAAGTAAGCAGAACATCATGCAAGGAAATCGGCTTCTGTGTTATACGAGGCCGGCCGGCGTGACCGAGCTGTTCTAGGCGCAACAGTCTGGAACCGCGCGACCGCTACGGTCGCAGGTTCGAATCTTGCCTCGGGCATGAATGTGTGTGATGTCCTTAGGTTAGTTAGGTTTAAGTAGTTCTAAGATCTATGGGACTGATGACCTAAGAAGTTAAGTCCCATAGTGCTCAGAGCCATTTTTTTGTTTTATGCGAAACGAAAACCCAATATTAAAGATGCGAAAACAACGCAATCAGAATACGAGTAACATATTTGAAACGCAGTTCAGAGAGTTCTATAGAACACGAGAAGTCTTGATCAGAAACACACACTGATGAAACCAACTTCTGTTATCTATGAGACGGACAAACATGGAATTCTAAAAATCAGCCAGTAAGAAATCGAGATGATGGACTGATAAACTTGGAGGGCTCCAAGTGGTGTGGCAGCGAACTAAGGGCGCGTTAACTAGAAGTCCCTATTTGAGTTTCGTCCCCCCCCCCCCTCCCCCCCCCCCCCCCCACCGTGATCTCAACTGTCAACACAGTACTCCCCGTCACCTTTTATACTCGGAAGTCCACCCCACGTGTGATCTAGAGGTCAATTCTGAATTGCACACGAGTCTCGGGTAATTATGATCAGATACTGTATGTGTTCCGACCCGTTGCGAAGTGTACTGGCCACCTGTCGGTGTACATTATGGAAACATGCCTATTGATTTAGCAGCACTGCAATAGCCACGTACGTAACCCTGCATTAAACAAAATGATGACTTTCAATGAGACACATCCGCCATAAGATCTTGCGACATGCTAAATGCTTCGTGCGAGAGTGGCTGCAGCGGTAGGCAGGCGGAGTACTCACCGTGGCCGCGGAAGAGTGTCAGCAGCGGCTCAGGGACGGCCGCTGGAGCTGAAGAAGGCGGGGACGGTGTCGGGGGCAGAGGTGGCGGCAGCGGGGGCGGTCGCGGGGGCGGCGCTTCTGGTCCGGGGGCGAGCGCCGCCGCATACTGGTGAGCCGCTGACGCCGAGCTGCGAGCACCGGGACGTCAGTAGCCGTAGGACCGAGTCTCAAGCCCGCCGGCACCGCGTTTCCCTCCGAAGCTATTACGATTTGAAATCTCCACTCGCCGACGACATACTGACATATACTTTTTAAGCTCAGTTTTTTTCTAAATGCAGTGGATGCTTCACTGCCTGACTGGAATATCTGCCAGCGACGAACTGCTCAGCTTGTAGTCTTTTGGCAATAGTCAACAATTAGAGAAAGACATCGTTGTTTTTCCAGGAAAATAAGGCTTCGTTAATTTCAGTTGCGGAGACGACTCCAGCCAAGGTACCATTTTAAATCGAGGTTCACTATTTAAAGTGAGTTATAGATTAAATTGGAGACTGTCGTTTTCTACATGTATAACCTCAAAAATGAAGGCAATGTATCATCCACAAACGCCACCTTTGGTCTAGCATGAAGAGCAGTAGAATATTTGACATGACCCTTGTGTGAGATAGTGTTTTTCTCGCTCAGCACTACACGACGTGCTGATGCGAACTTGTAGTGTCCCTGCTGTGGCCCTCGTTTAACATATAGTAAATGAGGACTATCGGGGACATACAATGTGGCAGAGAATTTGGAAATCTTTTCCACAAGTGGCTATTATGATCGCAGAAAACGAGCTGTTGACCGGCACAGAAAATGCATAACATGACTCTATTGATCCTTCCCGTCTTGCCTTTACGGACGGTAGAAATTTAAACCGCGCGCAGAACAGATTAAAATAGGACCAATCACTATAGTTTTCGTGAGTTTGCCCTTGTTTCTTGAAGCAGTTTTTGAGGTGAATGCCGGACTGGAAATAATCTCCCATATGTTCCAACTGAAATTTTCTCCGCCCCTCTCCCATCCTGTTTGGCCCAAAAGAAGTTCTAAAACTACCCAAACTGCTCCTATGACATGGGAATCAGATATTTAAGAAAATGTTTGTTCTACAGTAACGTACTCTATTATTAGGGATAGGAAATAGAAATATAATAAAAGGAAAGAAAATTACAGCACTGGCAACCAAAATACAAAACTTGCACACTGACACCCGCACACATACAACACACATTCACACTCATTGTTGACTGGTAGGCTATGCTAAATTTTCCCATTAATACGAAAGTGTGCTGAAATTCGATGGCTCCGAATTTTGTATTCCAGTCTGAAAATCAGATGAGATATTACACGTCATGCATATTACTCGGTCGACTTTCACGCTTCGGTGAAACAAGTTGCAGCCCTCTGCCGTTAGAGTGGTCTGAATTGTCGCGCGTAACACGGCGGTGTGTAAAGTAATTATGTCGTTACGTGAGAAGCAGTGTACTATAATCGAGTTTCGAATTGGAAGTGTTCGTCTACATATGGAGCATCTTCTGCGTCTGCACGATAATGCCAGATCACACAAGAGCGCTGCGACATCTGCAACAATCCTCTCCTCGGGTTTACTGTTATCGATCATCCACGATATAGTCGCGATTTGACCCCATATAACTTGCATGTGTTTCCAAAACGTAGAGAATACCTTTGAGGAATATTACTTTGATAGTGATGAAGTGGTGCATGCAGAGGTGGGGCTATGGCTCCATCAACAAAGTCAAACAGTCGACAGTGACTGTATCAACGAACTGGTATCTCTTTGGAGAAATGTGTTCGTCGCTAGGTTGATTATGTTAAGAAATAAGTATATAGACATGAGGAATGAAGACGCAGAATGTTAATGAAGTTTGTTCATTTTAGAAAGCTGTAAGAGTTTAATGGAACCTATTCCCCGATTCCGACAGAAAGTTTTCGAGAGGTTTCCCTTGGTTGCTAGGCGAATATTGGAAATAGAAATCTCCTCCCTGTTTTTAGCGGTTGAGAATCGCTTCGCACAAACCCTATCCAACACGGATATTAGGCGGAAATAAGCAAAGTTCTATACAGCCCGCTCTGCTCTCGTGATCTGAAAAAAAGAAGGCAACTGGGTTGGAAGTTCTGGTCTGCAATATGTGGCGCCACGAGACAGGCCTAAAGGTCTACATGGGACATGGTCAAATTGTCGTGGACATTGCCTCCTTGGAGGGCAGACGGTATTTTTTCCCGGCGGCCAGAGGACTCGGAAACCGCAGCCAAAGAAGGGGAACAATAGAGATTTTTTGTCGTTGTACTGCGCAGAGAACGATGAGGTCTACATTTTTACACCGTAATCAATGGGCAGCTGACATTACGTAAGGCTCATGTTACTGTACGTCAATACTGAGCACAGTGATGGCTGTCAATGACGGCGTATGCACTTCAATACGAAGTGTTCGATAGAAGCTGTGAAACTGTACAGCGTGACCGTAAGATTGAAAGACTATGTTTCCTGTAATGTTTTCTAATTTTCTCGCTGGGTATGTATTGAACCAAACACGAGAGACAGTTATGTATTATGTTTTGTAATAAAGTTGAAGGCATGGTCAGTGATTGTACATAGCTGCGAATTTTCTGAATTTTATGTTGACGTTTGTCTTTTGTAGATTAGGTAACCTGATCTAGTTCTGTTGTCTGTAGCATCAGGGAGTAGTTGGTAGAGGCTCTTGGCAGTAGAGGTAGCTCATGTTGTCCTCTTATTCATTTATTACACTCTACTATCATCGACGACAGATTAGAAAGTGCTACAGATTGAAACTGTGAGGACTGTCTTATCCGTTCTGTTGTGCTTGGTTCGTGTGTGCTTGTGAGTCACAGGGGCTGAATCAGATTTGAAGTGAACATGTTACGTTTGCTAAGTATCGGTTTCCTATTTGTTATTGTGCTGCAACCAACTTTACATAAAAACTATTTCTGTTGATTCCTTATTAACCGCTAATATTACTATTGATGTCATTCTGCATGTGTGCGGATATCTGTGTTGTTCAGTGAATGCCATCGTAAACGATTACGCAAAATCCAGCCCAAACCCCACTCCACCTCAGTCCTGTACCACAATAAAGAAGAATTGAGGAGTCGACCAGCAGAGCTCACTGACTTGCAACGTGAACTAGTCACTGGATGTCACCTGAGTAACAAAACCATCAGGACATTTCAAGACCTCTTAAGCTAGCCACTTCGGTTTGTAGTGATGTGACTCTGAAGTGGAAATGCGAAACAACTAGCACAGCTAGACCACTACCAAATGTATAGACGGAGAGGAACCGTCAGGCGCTTCGCATATTGGTTGCAAAACTGTCATGACATCAGCAGAAGAAATCCTCCCGAATGACTGGGTGTACGGAGCTAACAGGAATGACATGGAAAGGTCGAGCACATAATGTGACATGTCTATAGTCAGTGCTCAGTGGCACTTGAGGTGGTGCGAAGAGCGACGTCAGTGGACAGTGTGTGAATGCAAGCGTGTGATTTGGAGTGATGAATCACGCAATCCGATGGAATGTTTTGGAGTTGGCTAATATCTGGGGAACGTTACCTGCCACCATGTGCAGTGCCAACAGTGAAGTACTAGTACGAAGAAAGTGGTATTACAGTACGGCATATGGGAATGGTTTTTGTGGTTATGGTGTGGTTCCCTTATTGCTTTTACGAAAACGCTAAATGTAGAGGTATATGAACACATTTTACAGCCTTGTATAGGGTCTACTCCTAACACTGGAGAAACAGTTCGGAGACGGTAACTGTTCCTATCAGTAGACAGTACATCATGTGATAGAACAGCATCTGTGACGGAATGGTTCGTGGACAGTAACATACCTGAAATGCCGTGGCCTGCCCAAAGTCCCCACCTGAACGTAATGTGACGATTGTGACGAGCTTAAAACGTCGACTATGCTACAGACCCTAGTGTTCAACATCGCTACCCCTTCTGATTTAGGCTCTTGAGGAAGATTTGGTCACCATTCCACCAGCCTTTCAGACACCTCGTTGACAGTGTTCTCAGCACAGTTTAAGCCGCCATAAAGGCGAAGAGTGGACACACCAAATATTAATGTCCATTAACAGGTGTTAGGAAACAGCTGATCATATGTATTTTCGCCGCTGCAGCGAGAGTGACTTTCCGCGACACCACGACATGAAAGGAACGTTTCAGTGTAACACAATTTACACTCTCTTTGCATAATACATTTGCTGAAATATCACATTCTGCCCAGACTGCTGTGAAACTAGCAAAATGCGGGCAGCTGAAACATACGTCGATTGCGTCACAGTTTTGTCCACGGGCGGACGGCCGCGAGCGACGATCTGCCTCGAATCGACTAGAGTACAGGTCGATACGAGACGCACGCTTATCTGCCATTGTCAGAGCCGATGAATGCTCCGCGCTTGCCAATTGAGTCTCGCCCTTTGTCGCACGTAGTTCCCAATCTGCACGCCTGCTCCTGAGAGGTTCCGACGCCGGATAAACGTTTTATCCATTCCTCGGATGTGTCAGCATGTTGCGAGCGCATACGAATGCAGGAGAAGTAGCTGTCGAGAACGAGTATCTGCTTATTGATCTGCGCAACATCTGATTACAGCTGCTTCATACCAGCACGGGACGTCTCTCTGCCATTTTTCTGTTTCAAAGTACGCCCATTTTACAAATAAAAAATATTCGTAATATCTCGTGCATGAGTTTACCTTCCACCCGCACACTGACGGAAAACGTACACTATGTGATCAAAAGTATCCGTACACCACCAAAAACATACGTTTTTCATATTAGGTGCGTTGTGCTGCCACCAACTGCCAGGTACTCCATATCAGCGACCGTGTAGCCGTTAGACATCGTGAGAGGGCAGAATATGGCGCTCCGCGGAAATCACGGACTTCGAACGTGGACAGCTGATGGGGTCTCACTTTTGTCATACGTCCGTACGCGAGATTTACACACTTCTAAAAATCCCTAGGTCCACTGTTTCCAAAATGATAGTGAGGTGGTCACGGGGAGGGACACGTACAGCTCAAAAGCGTACAGGCCGACTTCGGCTGCGGGTCAGTATTTGAAAAGCGTCGTAATGTGTAATAGGCAGACAGCTATCCTGACCATCACACAGGAATTCCAAACTGTATCTGAATCCACTCCAAGTACTACGACAGTTACGCGGGAGATGAGAAAACTTGGATTTCACGGTCGAGCGGCTGCTCATAAGCCACACATCACACCGGTATTGCGATATGACGCCTCGATTGGTGTAAGGAGCGTAAACATTGGACGATTGAACAGTGGAAAGACGTTGTATGGAATGACAAATCACGGTGCGCACCGCGTCTTGTACACACCCACCGCGGCGCTTTGGGGTCGCAGCACCAAGTTACGACACCTGAAGATGGGCGTATACGAGCCTGAAACCGGTCGTGTGATAATAGAAGAACCTTACAACTGTAGCGGTATGTGATAATAAAAGAACCGTACAACTGTAGCGGTTATTTTCAACCTCTGAGGCCATTAAGATTGGATTCCTTATTATGTGCCACTACCTAATTTAGTCCTCTCGTCACACTATTATGTATGTTACACATCAGAAACTATAACATGACACTGCACACACACACAGACACACACACACACACACACACACACACACACACACACACACACACACAAACACACACACACACACAGAGAGAGAGAGAGAGAGAGAGAGAGAGAGAGAGAGAGAGAGAGATCACACTACGATAACCATCTCTGCAATTTTCAATGACAATGTGTTTTGCAGAACTGTGGAAGGTGATCTTTATTCTCGCCCTGTCTCTATCATATCACTATATTGCAATTCGTACGGCGAGAACGTTTTTGGACTTTTGAGATTCGCCTGACAGTTAAGGCAGTGTAGCAGCAGTTGTTTAAACCTCACATGGCGTTCTTTTCGGAAAACTTGTGCATATCGCAGCAAAGCGTGCCGGAGAGCTTGAGCATACTTGGCTATGTAATCATTACACCACAGTTCGGTCGTATTGTCTGTTCCTTGTGTCTGCGAGGCAAAGGAGCGAGTGATGGTAGCGCATCCTATCTGACCGCCGTACGTACGTCATCTTATCAGTAAAGCTGAGTAATCTAGAGCAAAAGGAAGAAGGCACCTAATATTTTCATGTCTGGTGTAGTTGTGTCATTCCACCATAGTCTTCTGCTAACGGTTCAGGAGATTTTGGGTCTAGAGAGGAAATTTAGGTGGAGGATTAACAGCGCTAACTTATAACGCCTTGATTACTGTGCGAAATATCTTACAGCCCGGCTCATGGGATTGCCGAAGTGTACGACTTGCCTCACACCCATAAATAACGAGTTATGGTTGGCAGCTGGCTGTCTCATTTAGATGTCAGCCAAATGCCTAACCAATTTAATGTCTAAAATTATAAAGAATGTAGCAACCAGTCGCGGAAACGTAATTTATTTATCTTGTTGCAAATCGATTTCGACTGATATCAGTCATCATCGGTGCATTTTTCTAACCGATACATGCCACAAGTAGAAGTACTGTCCTTGGCAGATTTCTGATGGAAAAATGCACCGATCACGACTGATATCAGTCGAAATAGATTTCCAACAAGATAAATAAATTATGTTTCTGCGACTGGTTGCTACATTCTTTATAATTTTATATTCCACGGTCGCTCCACAGAAAGGGAACCTTACGGAGCCCAACATTCAAAAATTAATGTCTGGCATTGTTTACCGCTGTAAAGGTTGCGTTATATACTAACGCGTGTTAGTTGACCTAATAAAGCAATTCAGAGTTGCCCAGAACAATATATTGACGAGCCTGCACATTTTCTCAGTGTTTATAAAAGTCCTTCTGGAAGAAACGCTGGAAATATTACAACCCACTTTTTTCTGATATTATAGGTTTCCTAGTGGCTGAGCGGTTCTAGGCGCTTCAGTCTGGAACCGCGCGACCGCTACGCTCGTAGGTTCGAATCCTGCCTCGGGCGTGGATGTGTGTGATGTCCTTAGGTTAGTTAGGTTTAAGTAGTTCTACGTTCTAGGGAACTGATGATCTCAGCTGTTAAGTCCCATAGTGCTCAGAGCCATTTGAATCATTTTTTATAGGTGTCCTTTTTTTCGTTGAGACGACCGTAAGTTCTCTACTGCCTCCAGTAGTGCTCAAACCTTTTTCTGGAACATTTCGAGGAATGGGCCTCAAATTGGTTTCATCTTCATTCACCATCATTCTACTGTTATGTGGTCAACATGTTTGTGAACTGGACACATCGTGTAGAAGTTCATCAGCAGTTCCTCTATATAAATCACATGCACTCTATCATTCAGTCTATCGTCGAGACGAAAAGATAAGGAAAATCAATATATTTAGATTTTTAGAAGGTAGTAATTCACATGTGCTATACTCTGTATATGGAGAGCACACTTACTTCTAAGAATTCTGATATTTCACCGCTAAGCCCAGAAAAGAGCGGTTCTAAATACGCTGATATAGAATGTTTCTAATGACCAGGTCCTTTTGGATTCCGTTGTAAATCACGCGAAGCTCGTGTTCCGAAGAAGTGGCCGCGAGTATAGAGACATCAAGTTAACGCTCTCCAAGGATCGAAGGGCGAAGATATTCAACAATCACGAGAAGATCCGCTCACTGTCTTCCTTCCGCGGAATTGCCTACAGTAGAATAATTACGAGGTCCCAGGACACATGGCATTGGACCTATTTACTAGCCACCCAAAGAGATTAAAAAGATGGTAGCCCAGATCATGAACGGCATTGGCATAAAAGTTCCTGCAGTTTATAATTTACTTTGTGATTTGGGAAGCAACTACAGTGTCTGACAAAGAAGTGAAGCACATAGAAGACATGGTCGGATGTCAAAGTAAATTCGTACACGTACACCAAATGATTAGAGATGGAAATCTCTGTGAAATGTGGGGAAGGAGGAGGAGATTATTGTTTAACGTCCCGTCGACAAAGAGATCATTAGAGACGGAGCACATGTTCGAATTGGGGAGGGAGGGGGGAGAGAGAAATCGGCCGTGCTCTTTCAAAGGACCCATCCCAGCATTTGCTTGAAGCGATTTAGGGAAATCACTGAAAATCTAAATCAGGATGGCAGGACGGGGCTTGAATCATCGTCGTAACCGCTGTGCCACCTCTCTCGGTCTGTGAAATGAATGTATAACGACCACCAAGCGCGTTAATGCTATTCGTGTTGACTGTTCTTACTAGCGCTCGTAGGGTATACAAGGGGCGAGACCAGCCCAAGATGTTGAATGATCACTGTGATGGACGCGGATATATCACGTACTGGGATGAGACAACGTTAGCAGCAGTGAAATCTTATGGGACTTAACTGCTAAGGTCATCAGTCCCTAAGCTTACACACTACTTAACCTAAATTTAATGAAGGACAAACACACACACCCATGCCCGAGGGAGGACTCGAACCTCCGCCGGGACCGGCCGCACAGCCCATGACTACAGCACCCCAGACCGCTCGGCTAATCCCGCGCGGCCACACCTGAGAGAGGTTGCTGAAAGGGACTCATCGTCGGTTTCATTTTTGCCGGCCGGTCGAATGGTCCAGTGTCCGGATCTGTGGGGTACATAGATGTGACAGTTGTCCATGCTGGACTGCACTGGCAGGTATACTCGATGTCGAGTTTCCTGTCGATTAAGTCTCATTACGAACGGGACAGGATCACCGTATTGTTCGCCTAACACGTCTTCACGCTTCTTCACATCTGCACCATCCATCCGTGAAAAAGTATTGGACTCCCTGACATTCTTTATTGTTCTCCACCATTGGTCAGAGACCAGGAGCAGCCGAGCTATGTATTTACCATCTCATGCGTGCGCACAACAGAAACGGCTGTTTTTGCAATGGTGCCTTGACCGGAAATGATGTACTTCCGATGAATGGCGCCATATCTCTACTCCTGATAACCATCGTTGGCGAGTATGACGGAAACCTACAATTTTTGCCATGCTTTGGACAGACGCAGCGATGGTAAACTTGGAGACATGGTGTGAGGAGCCGTCGGGTGTGACTTCAGGTCACGGCTGATAGTAACTGAGGGAACTGTGACAACACAACGGTACGTCACGGACGTCCTGTGTTCTCATATGTTTCCTCCCTTGTGACAGTACCGTGGTGCCCTTTTTCAAGACGACAATGCTTCTCCACGCGGGGCGAGTGTTTCTGTGAACCGCCTGGGTGATGCTGACGTACTCCTGTAGCCAGTAAGATCACCAGATCTGTCCCTGACAAAACATGAGTGGGACCACGTTGGGCGTCAACTACGTACCAATACCAGTATCCAGTATATCAAGTAGCAGGTGTATCAGTTGTTGCCCGGGCTATCGAAGGAGAGAATACAAGGGCTTTGTGGCAGCGTTCCCAACCCCAAAAGTCCATGCATCCAGGCCAGAGAGGGTGCAGTGTCATATTGGTAAGCGGCCTCATACTGCCAAGTTCTTTGCAGAATTCACTCGATTTTGTACTCAACTAAATAACATCAAATATCCTCTCAGTTTGTTAAGTTCCCCTTCATTTCCTGCCCCAGTTTTTGATGCTTCACTTTTTGTGTCAGGCACCCCAAGTCTACCTTTTTTTAACGCTTTACAGACCGATAAAGGAACGTTACAAATCTAGACACGGTAAAAAAGAATCTGCGCTAACTGAACACCGCCTCAATTTTTTTTTTTTTTTTTTTTTTTTTTTTTTTTTTTTTTTTTTTTTTTTTTTTTTTTGGTGTGGAATCTCGTAATATGTTGCTGGGCACAACATTTTTCTACGACTGTCACCAATGTGGCTGTAGAGATGAGACTCAGCAATTTCAGCTGGGACTGAGGATATGATCTTACTGAAGCGCGGTAACGGGCTATCGACGTTGAGAGACTAAAGAAAAATCTTCTACTTTATTTACATTTCGACGGTAGTCGTTGCACCACTAACGTCCCTACATCGCAGCAGCCACGATCTCTGGTAGCGTAATGATATGATAATGTAGGTCGACAAATAACAGGTCAATTATTGGTTATAAATGGCCACTACAGGAGCAACTATGGCAGTCTGATGGCAGTTATCGTCGTATCTTCAAGCTTTTACTCTTATTTGCCTCAGATAAAAGATCGGGAACTTTTCGTTCGGAACTATCTGTGATTCCTAGTGAACGATATTCTGCATTATGCGAATGTAGTAAGCGATTCCTCAGGAGACTAGCATTTTTTCGATTACCGCACCAGCTACGGCATGGCACACGTTTTTCTCCCCTGACCGCATCAGAGGATTCCTTAAAAGCATTTCGAGTGTATTTATCCTTCTATGCGAACATACGATGGTATTTATCATTTCTGACTGAGCTGTCATCCAGTACCATTGTTTTTAGTAAACATGGCAGGTCATGGAAGTCGTTTCCCTGCTACGTCATTTCCTTTAAAAAACAGCACAGAACGAAATGTCGCAGATTTGAGTCAAATATGGGGCTGTCATGCCGACACTACCGGAATTGGTATAATATTTTTTAAACCGAGCACATAATCGATTGGGTGATGTAGAAGAAGATTCTTATATCCGCCGCACACAAAGTAATTACAGCTTAAATCCGTTCCAAGCACGCACGGATGTTATAAATACGGATTCATATATCACGACCCCTGATAAATCACCAAAGTCACCGCGCCCTGTGACGGCCGGCCTACATAGGAAGCTAGGAAAAATATGGCCGCCTCTCTCGCGTTTCTTAACGGAACGAGCCAGTAAACACATCGGAGCAGTGTTTTATATTTACTGCGATCGTAGAGATCCAATAAGGTAATCGCATCAGGAATGACATTCCATAAAATACATCTTTAGAGTCTGGAAATAGAGGTAAACTTGAAATCAGCTTGCAGCCTTACTTCGAGTCAGGACGTAGGAAAACCAATAAAGCGAATGGCTTTATTAAATTTGTAGCCTAGACAATAACTTATTCATAACTGCATCATGACCTAAATGTCCATGATACTTTTGTGACTCATTCAGTCGCATGAACTTACCGCATTGTCATTAGTTTCAGTTTCGCAATGCAGTCTGTTCTAATCTTTAAAAATATCGTGACTACTAACGTTGTGATAAAGTACGTGCATGGAAACAGAAAATTCTAGGTGTCAAATACGGGTCGGACCACGGTATGCCGGCCGAAGTGGCCGTGCGGTTAAAGGCGCTGCAGTCTGGAACCGCACGACCGCTACGGTCGCAGGTTCGAATCCTGTCTCGGGCATGGATGTTTGTGATGTCCTTAGGTTAGTTAGGTTTAACTAGTTGTAGGTTCTAGGGGACTAAAGACCTCAGCAGTTGAGTGCTCAGAGCCATTTGAACCACGGTATATCTCAGTCTGTGTTTAACTTAGCCTCCACCTCCCAACGATCTAAAGACTCATCTGGAATGATGTATGGTTCGGATTCCATGTTAAACTCTTTCCCTATTAGGATTACAGGGACATCCAAGTTGAGGTTGTGTCTAACTGAATGATTTACGTAAGGGCTATTGAGCCATAAATACTGACTGCTATCTTCAAAATTAGTGAGAGGAACCTTATTAGTGGCAAATTTCCAAATCTCTATGTATAGAATCTGGCGTCTTATTGCAAAATTTTACATTTCTGTAGATATTGGGTAGTTTTATATATTCACGCAAGGAAAAAAAAATTTAGACGGACGTCTTCAGCGTCAGATACTGGAAACCTATAGATCGACACGAAAACAAAAAACAACGAAACAGCTTATTTAGAGAGAATATGAACACGATTCTGTACTCCGTCTGTCTCCAAATGAGAGGAACACAAGGATTTAACGTCCAGTCGCCCACGAGATCAAATGAGATGGAGCTTTAGCTCGGATTGTGGAAGGAAACCTGGCGTGCCCTTTCAAAGTGACCGTCCTGGAATTTGCTTAAGTGATTTTGGGACATCATGGAAAATCTGATTATGGATGGCCAGATGGATATTTTAACTGCCGTTTCCTCATATACAAGTTCTACGCGAGCTGTAAATGCTGTGATAGGGAGTAATGAAATCTTCGATATCGATATACGTTATCACCCGAACAATATCTGGTCGCAAGTATTTTCAACGATGTATTTTCTGGCTCTTTGTGCAAACCAAGGTAATAATAATATGTGAAAGAATAATAATCCAAGGCAATTAATGTGTATCAGAAATCAATTTTCAGTTGCGAATATGAACCACCTACGGCTCTATCATGGATTGGCGACAATGAAAATTTGTGCCGGATCAGGATTCAAACCTGAATTTTCCGCAAGAAAATTACATCGTAATTCTTAATAACAAAGGCACTGCTATTTTGTAATGTGTACAAGTCTGGTTTACGTATTATACGAAGCGAATAATGCTACGCTCATAATGTAGGGATCAATATTTAATAACATAGCTACTACACTCTTTTATGTTTGAACTGAAAATATTAAGATAACTGCACATAATTTCATAAATATATCCTTTGTAATTGTGTTCAACTGTTGAAGCTAAATACCAGTGGAAAAATGTTTGTAAGAAATTAAGAACCACGCCAATATCAAAGAATGAAAATACGTTGTGATAAACGTTATTTTCATAAAATGGTGAATGTTATTGAATTTATAGGGAAAAGTTGAGTTATTTCTAATTACAAACATTTCGTAAAATTTCTGTAACGTATAAAAATTAATTCCAATAAAATTTATAATGGTGTAATGTTCTGATTCGTAATGATACGCGACCGATGGACGCTGAGATCCGTTTGTTGTAAGGTTTTTCGGCTGTAGTACGACGATGTTGGACGAATGATCGGTAACATTGCCTCATCAATAAATTATGAAGTTATGATCTACTGACGTAATCATTCAGTGCAAGAGGTGACCTATAACTTTGTACTATAGTCTTCTTATGAAACCAAATTAGTTTGCCAACGTCGCTAATATATATAGCCATCCTCAGGTCCATAAAACGGGCAATGACAGTTACATCATACAAGCATACTGTATAGTCCTCATGTGACGGAGTGGTGTAAGCATTGTACGATGTAACTACCATTGTTCAGTTTTGTAGCTCTGAGGATAGCAATACACATTTTCGAAACTAGTAATCTAGAAATTGTGTTAACATAACGATCTTGGCAAATAAATTGGTTCTCAAAAGAAGGCTACAGTACAGTCTATGAAGTATCTGGACCATCACTGGTAATAAAAGATTATCACACTTTCTGTGTTTATTGACGTGTTGAAGATATCTTGCTGAAACGGAAAGAACCACCGTTATAACTTTTAACTCGTCCACTTGTGGCAGTTGACGGAAAACAAATGGAACCAAAAGGAAAATACATACTGGTCATTTAGTCAGCAGTCCTGTTGCAATTATTGTTCTGCTAAATTACGTTGTACGTAGATGAATAACACTTCCACCCTCTCTTCGGTGATGTCCGTTTTACTTACACAAACCTTCAAACGAAAACGTTTGCTAGAATGAGCTGTGTACATTTCCCTTGTGTTTCGTCAGTTTACTGTCAACTCCAGTAACTGGGCGAGTTACTTTACCCCAGATTCCTGCACTTAGTACGGAAGACTGAAAGTCAGTTACATAGTTACCTTTTAAATAACCTCATGTTTACCTGAATTATGCACAGACAGAGGTTTTTGAACAGGTCTTAAGAGAAGGAAGTGGATTACCAAATAAAAAATATAGGGTGCTATTTAAGAAAGAGACACTACTGTTTATATTCGTAACCAACAAACTTACAAAAAAAGACAGTCATGCTGAGTAAAGTCTCCCAGGTAGCTGTGCAACATTTTCTTCATAATTTTTTTATTCCGCTTCTAGACAAAAAGTTGTTTGATGTGGACAAGATAAGTTGGACGTCCTACATAATAGCTACTGCGGAAGATGGTCATCCAAAGATACATACCACGGTTAGTAGATTGCGCGGAAGTGATCTGGAGTTGTACGTGCAGTAGCAAAACCGCGATTGCTGACCTCAGAGTTAACCGAACCACTACTTACTAGCCCGCACTAGCCATACCGTATCCTGTTTTAATTGCGTTTACGAGCGACAACAAGGTTGTTTACGACAGTTCGAACGTTTTAGTGACTGGCTATTGAGTACCTCATTTACGCAGTAATTACTATGTTGATGGATGTATTAGAGTAATCAAATGGTTCAAATGGCGCTGAGCACTATGGGACTCAGCATCTGAGGTCATCAGTCCCCTAGAACTTAGAACTACTTAAACCTAACTAACCTAAGGACATCACACACATCCATGCCCGAGGCAGGATTCGAACCTGCGACCGTAGCAGTCACGCGGTTCCGGACTGAAGTGCCTAGAACCGCACGGCCACCGCAGCCGGCATTTGAGTAATCATTAAAATGAAAAATAATGGTTTGCTGTGCGATGACCAGTTTTACTAATCACAGCAGTCAGGTTAGTAAGTCAGGAATTAAGTTTCACATATTTCCTAAAAACTATGAGACGGAACGAAACTGGATAAACGTTTATAATCGTGCAGACTAGTTTCCAGTCGGAAATATTCATGTCTGCTCGATATGTTACACTAATTCGAATTACAAAAGGAATTTGAAAAGTGAAATATCGAATATTCCTTCCAAATGTAAGTAGAAGAGTGATGCTGTTCCAGCTCTAAATGTAACGTCCCCCGGTGCTCATTTACAGCGTAGTAATGAGCCTAATAAAGAAAAAAATATTCCGTCATGAAAACGAAGCTGCTGTAAAGAAGTAGGAGATAGTTTAGATGAAAGTATATTACCGGCTTATAAAGAAATTACTACTAGACAAAACGTTAGCCGTGAAAACAAACAATGTAGTCAATGCGACAGTGCGTACGTAAGCCAATAATTAGAAATTGTGAAACCAGAAATAAAATGGGTTAGGCAAAGGAATGCAGATTTACATGAGCGTATCTCTCAATGTAGCTCTGAGTTACTGAAACCAAAACACTTTCAAAAAGTCATTCAGGGCTATTTTTCTGACTATCGGCAGCAAGTGGTTACTGAAAGAACTGGTCAGCTGAAGGTATTGTAAAGGCTCCCGCTTTATGTTGCCTATCTTATGATGCTTTTTTTTTATTTCTTCAGGACCCTACTGAAACAACCTCTTCCTACTGAAGGCCCTAATAAAAGAAGACTCAGGCAATTCAACTCTTCGCCTTGTTTTACTGGTTTAAACCTCAGTGATTTCAAAACCACAAGTTATTAACAGCATTCGAAAAAAGACGTAGTTCTTAGCTTTGACGAAATTAAAGTAAACAGTGATTCATATTTTGTCCAGGCACAGAGAAAACAGAACGAGAAGAAAATGTCCAGCGAATCTGTCTTGTAACAAGAGGAAATGGAATAAAAGAAAGGGATAAACCAGAAAAAAACAAATGAAAAAATATTACTTATATAGAGCTTAATAATAATACTAAAAAAGGAAAACCTCGATTATATTCATAACTGCGTATGCATAAAAATTTGTGCATATACACTGATCAGTCAAAACATGGTGGCCACTGCCCGCTGCAAGGTCGGATGCTTCCTGGTGGCAGGAGACGCATTAAGGAAAGTATGTAAGCCGAGCAGAGACGAATGTAGGATTACCCTAGCGAAGATATGTGCAGAAAATGGAGAAATCTACTGAGATAATCGACTTTGCCAAAGGATAGATCACTATTACGCAGAGCCTGTGAACGAGTATCTCGAAAACGGCGAAGCTGGTCGAATGTTCACGTGTACTGTAATGATCATCTACGAAAAGTAGTAGAAAGGCAGTGAAACTACCACTAGGCACTAAGTGGTTGGACGTCCACTTCTCTACACAGATCGTCGCCTTTGGAGGCTTGTGTGATGTGTAAAGAAAGATACATGGTGTTCTGTGGCATCTCTGGCGAAAGAGGACAGTACCGGCGGACGCACAAGTGTTTCCTAGTACACGGTTCAGCACAAGGAGCTCCGCAACAGATGACCCCTTGGTATTCACCTGTCGACCCAACGACATCGTCAGTTACGGTTGTCGTGGGCTCGGAATCATCGAGACTGGGCCGTGTACCAATGGAAAAGTGTCAGCTCACCGGATGAATCACGTTTCTGATACGCCGCCATCTAGGCGAACTGCAGCTGGAAACGTGAGCCATGCTATGAACCTAGGCTGATTGGCATGGGAGACATTTTCCTGCCCTTGCGTGAGACCTGTGATAATAATCTAAGGCACACTGACTACTGCGAACCACCTGCGTCCCTTCAGACTTGATGTCTTCCCCGACAAAAAATTCAACTGGCTCTGAGCCCCTCTGGGTCGCTATCGAGCGCCATACCGTGAACACGAATCAGCGGCCAGTTACTTATAGAAAAAACGAGGATCTTTCAATAAGTAATGCCCCAAATTAAACAAAAAAGCCATCAATATACATAGAAAAACATCCTTGTTCGTACTTCACATTTGATGTTTGTTCTCTAGGTCGGTGAAGTTTCGAATCTTTCTGGCATAGGGCAGTGGTTTAGTACAGCGTCAAAATGGCGTTCACATACGACACACGTTACAAGCAGCGTGCTATTATTGAATTCTTGTGAGCAGAAAAAAAAACCGTGATGAACATCTATAAACATTTTTGTGCAGTGTATGGCGATGTTGCAGTTGATAGGCGCATAGTTGGGCGATGGGTAAAGAAAGTTAGAGCCTCAGTAAATGCAGAAACAGAGCTCCAAAATGAGCCACACTCGGGATGTCCTGTCACAGCCACTGCTCCAGACATGCTGAATCGTGCGGATTCCCTTATTCGCCGACCGGCGCATCACAACTCGACAACTGGCTGTATCGTTGTCCGTCAGCATTGGGAGTGGGTCTGAAATGATCAAGACTATCACGTATTGAACGAGGTGCTCACGATGTATTCTACGAATGCTCACAGCGGACCACAATATCAAAGAAAGGCCATTTCATCTGAATTGTTGGAGCGTTTTGAGATCAACGGAGAGGCCTTCCTGTCACGGATCGTTATGGGGAACGAAAGCTAGGTGCACGACTTCACACCGGAAACAAAAAGGCAGTCCATGGAGTGCCATAACTCTCATTCACCACAAAAGAAGAAATTCAAGACAACCCCCTCTGCTGTAAAAGACTTAGTGACAGTGTTCTGGGATCGTGATGGCATCATTCTCGTGGATGTGATGCCAAGAGGGTCAACCATCAGTTCACGTAAAGACTCTGAATAAATTCAAGAACCGTTTCCGACTTGTACCATCGGACAAGAGCCCAGCAGAAATGTTGCTCCAACACGATAACGCACGCCCAAAAACAAGTCTGAGAACCCGGGAACACATCGCCAAATTGGGTTGGATTTCGTTGCCTCATCCACCCTGCAGTCCAGACCTGGCACCCTCAGACTTATCTCTCTTTCGGCTACTTAAAGATTCTCTACAGGGAATAAACTTTGAAGATGACGAGTGTTTGTCATGCAGTGAAAACATGGCTACGTCAACAGGACCAGCAGGGAATACATATTCTTCTACAACGTTGGCGTACAGCCAAATAACGAGATGGAGACTACGTGGAAAATTAGGATATGGACAAGACATGTTGACGTACATTGTCACCAATTTGCAACTCTTAACAATAAATATGTTGAAATACAAAAAATGTGGGGCAATACTTACTGAACGACCCTCGTACATGACTTGTTCGTAGACACGTTGTGCCACATAGCTCCACAAACTTACCAACGAACCGTAGAATCAATGATACGCACAAGCGGTGATATATTGCTTTACAAAGATGACCCAATAAGCTATTACGCTGATGGTCATAATTTTTTGGCTCGTCAGTGTTAAGTTTCAATAGAATGCGGCGAGACGAGAGGGTTCACGGTGACGTCACAACTTACAGCCCACCAGCGCGTGACACTTAGCGTGCATTCTAGTATCCGTGATACACATAAAGTGAGGAATGCAGCATTTCCGACAGTTATGTCTGCTTTAAGCATCGACCGGAGTATTGCTTGGTTACACAAACAGGGAGGGAGCAGTGGTGTCTGCAGTTGCCGCAGAGCGCAGCAAAAATGATGCCGTCAAAGCAGGAGGACGCAGTAGCCGTAACAGGGATGTAGCCGGTGGGGGAGATGGGGGGATGTTGGAGGGATATAGCTGGTGGTGGAGGTGGGGGGGGGGCGGCGGATGGTGGGGGGAGGGGGCCTACAGCCGGTCTGTAGGGACACTAATTAAGTGTGGCCGGCCAGCGCACCGGGAATGTTTGTTATGGCCCGCACAACAATCGCTTGCTAATTACGACCGCGCGCAGAGCTCCAAACGCAACCGTAACAGCCCGGTGTCTCCGCGGCGAACCTCCATCCACTGTGCCACCCGGCCGCTCCAAGGTGCTAGCACAAAGACTTTTGCGGCTCTCTCGCTAAAATGAAACCGTAAAATATACGCCTGAATTTCCTGTTTTACTGACATCTTGTTTAATTTCGAATTCTGTGTACTGTCGAACTGTTTTCACGAGTACTGAAGACATCACCACCAAGGGTTCCACAATATCTTCTTATTTGTATGACGTCACGCTTCACGCTATTTTGCTGCCGAAATTTCGCGCCCACTGAAGACTACGCCTTAAGGTTTGGAATTAGCGCTAGAATTCAGAAATGAATGAATGACGGCAGTACATTTGTAATGTCTGATATGTACTTATCATAATAAAAGGTAGTTTTTATTATGCCATGTTAAAATATGGCAGCTAAATCGCTGAAACAGCAGCAAAAATGCTGAATTTCAAGGCATGAATTTATTTTATTCGTGTTCTTAATTATGTTCATGCGTACTCTGTACACCTTCATCTAGTGCGTGACAGAGAGTACTTAGCATGGCAGCACATGTTGCGGGTTCTTTATGACTTCTGAAATCTCTCTGTGTGTGCTATAATTTGTCTAATTTACTTTGGGGTCACGTTTCCTACAAGAGTGAGATGCGTAGGTGACTGAAGAATACTTTTAGTTTCTCCACACAATGGGTCTTGGAATTTTGTGAGTTGGCTTTGCCCCCAAAATGTGCATTTATCTGCAAGAGCCTGGCAATTCTTTTCCAGTATTTCTCTTGCGTTCTTCCGTGACTAAAAAAAAAATCTGTGATCATTAGTGCCTTTCTTCTTTGCATACGTTCTATGTGCTCTTTTAGTCATACCTGATATGGATCCCATACACCAGAACAACATTCTTAGTCGTACGGCATAAGTTAATTTAAAGCGCTCTTCTGTCTAGGCTGAATGCATTTTCCACTGTATCCCGTCAATTAAACGAGAGGTGTATAAATTTACATCTGTGTAAAAGTAAAGCAGATTGGTAGTCTCTGAACCACTTTGAAATCTTACCAAATTCTGATAATATTTCTGCAGCTTTGTTCAGACAGAGCTTCATTACAGGTAACTGCATGATTTGCGATTAATAGTTGCTTTCAGGCCGTGAATACGCAACATGAGCAAGAAGGGTCGCAGCACACTTCCAAGGGCCACGCTCGATCTTACTTCTACTTCTGTAGATGACTTTCCATCCAAATTAATGCGCTGCGTTATACCTACCAAGAAATCCTTAACACAGTCACAAATTTTGTTTACTCACCTATGTGACTGTACTTTTGTTAACAGAGGTAAGTGTGATACCGGCTGAAATGCTTTTCAGAAGTCAGGTAATAACCCGTCTGTCTAGTTTTCTTGCACCATACTTTTGAGATTTCATACAAGGAACCCTGAAGTTTTGTATCATCGATGTTGTCGGATCATCGCTTGCTGGTCTTAAGAATATTTTAACAGAGTTATTTCTCAGTTGCAGGTATTCTTGTTCACGCAAATGAAAATAATTGAATTAGGAAAGTTCAATAACAATTTGAAAATGAAACAACGTTCTTTCACTACCTTGCTCATGAAAGAATGAGTGCGGTTTTACTCTCCAAAGCGCAGAAGCTCTTGCGCTCTTTCGTAACTGTTGTTTGGTTGATTGATTTGGACGGAGGGGACCAAATAGCGAGATCATCGGTCCCATTACATTAGGGAAGCATGAGAAGGAAGCCGGCCGTGGTTGTTCAAAGGAACCATTCCGTCATTTGCCTGAAGTGATGTAGGCCAATTATGGAAAACCTATATCAGGGTGGTCGGACGTGGGTTTGAAGTGGCGTCCTCCCGAATGTGAGTCCAGTGTGGTAACCACTCCGCCGCCTCGCTCGGTCACGGCTGCTGATTACGTGATAATTAAAACAGATTCAATTACGAATCATTCTCAGCCATGTCAATTGGTTATGCTGAGGGTAAATTGATTATGATGAGGACACATGGTCAAATAACAGGAGGTACGAAATCTGACGTCACGCATTGTCGTTACCTGCAGTAATTCAATAATTGGAGTAAAACAACTACAATGTAATTGACAACGATAGCGCTTGGTTTCAGTAAAATGTTATTTAGTTAGAGCCATCTTGTCAATGTACTAAGTTCCAATTTCAGGCCTTTCTAATGTATTGTTACGTACTCCAGTATCACATTTTTTTCTATATTTATTCTTTCTAAAGACCACTTCTGTTTTTGATTAGTTGTCCTAGTTGTAACACTATCATTTGGAAAAATTTCTCTGGTTACACAGAACCAGTCTTCCGCTCTCACCGAAGAGTCCGACGCTATTAGCCTTCCTGATATTGAAACTGCATGTACAGCAGAGAAGCGAAATCGCACATTTACTTTCAAGAGAAATCTTCTGAACAAATGAGCTTTCTATAAACATAGCTCCGTGCTGCCAACTGACACGAAAAGACCCTTTATGGTACAAATTCAAGGGAGTGCTGTCCAGTAAGGTTTGTGGTTGATCTTAAGTGCCGTTTGGTACGTACCAAAGCGGGACACATCGATTTGAATTTGAGCTGATTCTACGTGTCGATCACGCATAACTTATTAAGAGCATTGGCCTCTAAATGAAAGGGTCCGAATACAAATGCCGAGTCGGCACACAGTTTTAATGGACCACAAAGTTTAATTTCTATCAGCAGTGTTTATTCTACTTTGTGTATTTCTATTTCTTCTTTAATTTTTTCATTCGAACTTGTCGCTACTTAGCTTTTAAACAACATTTAAATATATATTTTGTTTGTTTTGCTCACATATTGAAATCCACTTCGCACAAATTTTCAAAAAATTAATTTACCTTTTCATATATATTTTTGTGTTTAATAAATTAGTCTTGCTCTCTCAGAACTACTGAGTTTGTGATTCTAACTATACATGAAATTTCTGTCACAATTCTTCTTTCCAGTTCAAAATTGAATGACAAGTATGTGCTTATAGATGTTTTTGAATCAGTGTTGTGAAACGTTAATTTGCTATTCGTAGTCGTCATCTTTTAGTGTAAATACAGGTACGGCCAAACTTTCAGGAAACATTCCTCACACACTAAGAAAGAAAATATGTTATGTGGACATGTGTCCGGAAACGCTTACTTTCCATGTTAGAGCTCATTTTATTAGTTTCTTCAAATCACATTAATCATGGAATGCAAACACACAGCAACAGAACGTACCAGCGTGACTTCAAACGCTTTGTTACAGGAAATGTTCAAAATGTCCTCCGTTAGCGAGGATACATGCATCCACCCTCCGTCGCATGGAATCCCTGATGCACTGATGCAGCCCTGGAGAATGGCGTATTGTATCACAGCCGTCCACAATACGAGCACAAAGAGTCTCTACATTTGGTACCAGGGTTGCGTAGACAAGAGCTTTCAAACGCTCCCACAAATGAAAGTCAAGAGGATTGAGGTCAGGAGAGCGTGTAGGCCATGGAATTGGTCAGCCTCTACCAATCCATCGGTCACCGAATCTGTTGTTGAGAAGCGTACGAACACTTCGACTGAAATGTGCAGGAGCTCCATCGTGCATGAACCACATGTTGTGTCGTACTTGTAAAGGCACATGTTCTAACAGCACAGGTAGAGTATCCCGTATGAAATCACGATAACGTGCTCCATTGAGCGTAGGTGGAAGAACATGGGGCCCAATCAAGACATCACCAACAATGCCTGCCCAAACGTTCACAGAAAATCCGTGTTGATGACGTGATTGCACAATTGCGTGCGGATTCTCGTCAGCCCACACATGTTGATTGTGAAAGTTTACAATTTGATCACGTTGGAATGAAGCCTCATCCGTAAAGAGAACATTTGCACTGAAATGAGAATTGACACATTGTTGGATGAACCATTCGCAGAAGTGTACCCGTGGAGGCCAATCAGCTGCCGATAGTGCCTGCACACGCTGTACATGGTGCGGAAACAACTGGTTCTCCCGTAGCACTCTCCATACAGTGACGTGGTCAACGTTACCTTGTACAGCACCAACTTCTCTGACGCTGACATTAGGGTTATCGTCAACTGCACGAAGAATTGCCTCGTCCATTGCAGGTGTCCTCGACGTTCTAGGTTTCCCCAGTGGCGAGTCATAGGCTGGAATGTTCCGTGCTCCCTAAGACGCCGATCAATTGCTTCGAACGGGACACCTTCGTTCTGGAAATCTGTCTCGATACAAACGTACCGCGCCACGGCTATTGCCCCGTGCTAATCCATACATCAAATGGGCATCTGCCAACTCCGCATTTGTAAACATTGCACTGACTGCAAAACCACGTTCGTGATGAACAGTAACCTGTTGATGCTACTTACTGATGTAATTGATGCTAGTACTGTAGAGCAATGAGTCGCATGTCAAAACAAGCACCGAAGTCAACATTACGTTCCTTCGATTGGGCCAACTGGCGGTGAATTGAGGAAGTACAGGACATACTGACGAAACTAAAATGAGCTCTAACATGGAAATTAAGCGTTTCCGGACACATGTACACATAACATCTTTTCTTTATTTGTGTGTTAGGAATGTTTCGTGAATGTTTGGCCGTACCTTTTTGTAACACCCTGTATACCGTTTTTCTACATGCTCTTTTCATATTGTGAATCGCTCCACTGAAGACATATTTTACTAACTCGTTTGCTCGGATTACCTCTTCTGGGTATACTAAATTTGGATTTCTTCTCTTCGTACAATGTCTGTTATGAAAATATCAGTGTATTTCAGATGCTGTTAACAGACAAATTTCTCTCTGTAGTGCTTCTTAAATGTGCTTAAATTGTTGTTTCTTAGAAGACACTGGATTACATCAACGGTACGGTATTTTAAATAAGTACAGCAAAGCAATTTAAATACGCAAGACTGTTTTCATCAATGAATCAAATGTTCTTCACAACTGTCCTGTTGACACCCGATGTTCTTGAAAGTTTCGAATCACATTCTTACACATTTCTCTAAGACGTACATGAGAAATGTGTTGTAAGTATACAGTTTTAATTATTTCAAAAGCGGGATTTCTTCTTCTATGATCTCGTTAGCTGGAAGTTAGATAAGTTTTGCAAGTTTAGACTGAACAACAACTGCTCGAATTGCTTTGTGGACGCTTTAAATAATACAGAAAGTTTCGGTTGTCTTTCACTACCGTTCAGACTTATCGTAAAGCGTGAAGATGTATGGGTCCGCTTTACCTGCCCAAAACCCTCGCCGTGCAAATGATGAGGAAGGAGGAAGGTTGTGAGTGGTTTGGGGGGGGGGGGGGGGCAGGGAGGTGGGGCGGAATGAAGTAATAACATAGTTAAAAGCCCAGGGATAACCTAGGTCGCGTGCTAGAACCCTGTGAGGGACTAAGCGGTTTTTTAGTTACAGGGTCTCGGGAAAACTCAAAAAGGGCTTCAGTGATAAAGGAAGCAGGCCGAACACAGGAAGAACATAGATAAAGGATCCATCTGTATAAAAGTTATAAATTGTCGTAGCTGTGTTGGGAAAGTACCAGAGCTCCAAGCGCTAATAGAAAGCACTGATGCTAAAACCGTTATTGCCACCGAAAGCTGGCTGAAACCGGAGATATGCTCATCCGAAATTTTCGCGAAGAACCTAACGGTGTTCCAAAAGGATAATCTAAGCGCGGTTGGCGGTGGCGTGTTTGTTGCTGTTAGAAGTAGTCGCGAAACTGAAGTAGATAGTTCCTGTGAGTTAGTTTGGCCAGACGTCATTGTTGGCAACCGGAATGAAATAATAAGTGGTTCCTTTTACCGACGTCCCAATTCAGATGATACAATTGCTGAAAGGTTCAAATAAAACTTGAGTTTGATTTCAAACGTGTACCCGACTCATATGAATATAGTCAGTGGTCACTTTGATTTACCCTCGACAAGTTGGCGAAAATACATGTTTAATTCCGGAGGTAGGCATGAAACATGATCCGAAATTTTCCTAAACGCATTTCCTGAAAATAATTTCGAGCAGTTAATTCATGAGCTCACGCGAATAGTAAACGGCGTGAAAACACACTTGAACTCTTAGCAACAAATATTGCTTAGTTAATAACGAGCATCAAGACGGATACAGGGATTAGTGAACACAGGGTTGTCGTAGCGAGACAGAATATTGTAACTCCCAGATCCTCCAAAAATAAACGAAAAATATACCTATTCAAAAAAGTGAATAAAAATTCACTTGACGCCTTCCTGAGAGATAATCTCCACTCGTTCCAAATTAAGAATGTAAGTGTAGAATTCAAAGAAATAGTAACGGCAGCATTTGAGAGATTTATACCGAATAAATTAACAAACGACGGGGCTGATTCTCCTTGGTACACAAAACGAGTCAGAACACTGTTGCATAAACAACGAAACAAACATGCCAAATTTAAACAGACGAAAAATCCCAAAGTTTGGCGATCTTTTACAGAAGCTCGAAATTTTTCGTGGATTTCAATGCGAGATGCTTATAACAGTTTCCACAACGAAACTTTGTCTCGAAACCTGGCAGAAAATCCAAAGAGATTCTGGTCGTATGTGAAGTATGCTAGCGGCAAGACACAATGAAAGCCTTCTCTGCGCGATAGCAACGGAGATACTATCGAAGACAGTGCTGCCAAAGCAGAGTGACTAAACACAGCCTTCCGAAATGCCTTCACAAAAGAAAACGAAGTAAATATTCCAGAATTCGAATGTATAACAGCTGCCTACATGAGTAACGTAGAAGTAAATATTTTCTGAGTAGTGAAACAACTTAAATCACTTAATAAACGCAAGTCTTCTGGTCACACTGTATACCAATTAGGTTCTTTCCAGAGTTTACTGTTGCAATAGCTGCATAATTAATAACCATATACAATCGTTCGCTTAACGAAAGTTCCGTACCCAAAGACTGGAAACTTGCACAGGTCACACCAATATTCAAGAAAGGTAGTAGGAGTAATCCACTAAATTACAGACCCATATTATCGTCGATATGCAGCAGGATTTTGGAACGTATATTGTGTTCGAACATTATGAATTACCTCGAAGAAAACGGTCTATTGACACACTGTCAACATGTATTTAGAAAACATCGTTCTTGTGAAACACAACTAGCTCTTTACACATATAAAGTGTTGAATACTATTGACAGGAGATTTCAGATTGATTCCGTATTTCTGGATTTCCGGAAGGGTTTCGGCACTGTACCACACAAGCTGCTTGTAGTGAAATTGCGTCCTTACGGAATATCGTCCAAGTTATCCGACTGGATTCGTGATTTCCTGTCAGAGAGGTCACAGTTCATAGTAATTGACGGAAAGTCATCGAATAAATCAGAAGTGATTTCTGGCGTTCCTCAAGGTAGTGTTATAGACCCTTTCCTGTTCCTTATGTGTATAAACGATTTGGGAGACAATCTGAGCAGCAGTCTTACGTTGTTTGGAGATGACGCTGTCGTTTATCAAGTAATAAAGACATCAGGATTCCGAAACAAGTTGCAAAACGATTTAGAAAAGGTATCTGTATGGTGCGAAAATTGGAAATTGACCCTAAATAATGAAAGATGTGAGGTCATCCACATGAATGCTAAAAGGAATCAGTTAAACTTTGGTTACACGATAAATCAGTCTAGTATAAAGGTTCTAAGTTCAACTAAATACCTAGGAATTACAATTACGAACCACGTAAACTGGAAGGAGAACATAGAACATGTTGTGCGGAAGGCTAACCAAAGATACTTAAAAAATGTAACAGAACTACTAAGGAGACCGCCTACACTACGCTCCTCTTTTAGAATACTGCTGCGCAATATGGGATTCTTAACAGATAGGACTGACGCAGTCCATCGAAAAAGTTCAAAGAAGGGCAGCACGTTTTGTATTATCGCGATATAGGGGAGAGAGTGTCACTGAAATGTTACAGGATGTGGGATGGACATCGTTAAAACAAAGGTGTTTTTCGATGCGGGGCAACTTCTCATGAAATTCCCATCACCAACTTTCCCCTCCAAATCCGAAAATATTTTGTCCACACTGACCTACATAAGGAGAAAAGATCACCATGATAAAATAAGGGAAATCAGAGCTCGTACGGAAATATATAGGTGTTTGTTCTTTCCGGGCGAAATACGTGTTTGGAATAATAGAGAATTGTGAAGGTGGTTCGATGAACCCTCTGTCAGATACTTAAATGTGACCAGCAGAGTATCCATGTAGATGTAGATGTAGATTTAGAGGCTCCCTTATTAGAGTGACAGCGAAGACTGTAACGGCAGTGAAGGCTGAGCGAATAGATATCGGTACGGCGGAACAAACAGAACTGTAATCTATCTTTTTCTTAAAGAAAAAAAAAGCTTTGAATCTTTTATATCTGACTTCGGTCAGTACACAAAGTGCTCGGCGCCCGTTTACCAAAGGTGCAGCTGGAACTTAAAATCCTGGAGCTAACCCGTCCAGTCTTAAGAGCTGAATTATTCTACAAACTCAACCCTATAATTCCACGTACAACAACGGGGTGTTTCTCTACTTACAAAAATACCCCGGGAGTTAACAAATCCTCAGCCACCAGTGGCGCTACTACTCAATCGGATTCTAAAGAGAGTAGTCTGCGACGTTACACGTCAAATCAGAGGAAGCCGGATTCCTCAAAAATCTGTCTTTATCATAATGAACCTTAACCTCTAAAATTTAGGATAAAACACGTAAAAAACAAAAAACAAAATTTCAGCTATGCAAGAGGTAAGATTTTCAGACGAGAACACCATGGATTTTGGAAATTACAGACTGTTAAAAAGCAAAACAGACAAAAGAATCAAAATAAAGCCCACCTAGGGGTTGCATTCGCAGCTTCAAAAAATATTCCTAGTTCCGTAGTTGAAGTAAGACCTCCTTTCAACAGACTAATGACAATTTACTTAAAGTGTGCAAATGAAATGTAGACAGTAATTAGTGCACATATGCTTCTCAGCCAAGACAATAAAACAAACACAGAAAAAGTAAATAAGCTGTGGGAGGTGGTAGAAAATAGAATACCTAAAACTGTAGAAAATCATGTGAAAGTTTTAACTGCCGATTCTAATGCAAAATAAGGGAAAGAGCGAAAATTCAGCAAACCGACAGGTGTTTTCCCTCCTCGTTAAGCGACCAATCAAAACGAAGAGAGAACGGCAGAAATATGTAGGAATTTCATTCTCAAAATCATATTAACCAATTTTTATGAAAAGCCTCAAAATATAAAAAACTAGAAATAAACATATGGATCACCAAAAAGAGCACAGTTGAATTTCAAACTGATCATATCGAAATCTCGAATCCACATCACAAGGTGATTTTAAACCTTCACGTATGATAAGCAGCAGAAAAAAGGTTGTCATTTATTTCTAAATTTGATACCAACAAAATCCAACAACTGCCATTTCCAATGAACTCGACAAAAGGCAAGCACAAAATTGGTTGGACGGAAACACAAACTTTTCACAACTACCCAAAACCAAATTCCTTTGCAAAGGTGGAAAAACATCCTTGGTGGAATGAAGCATATAAACAACCAATAAATACAAGGGGTTCAAAAAAAAAGTAGTATCAACCAAGAAAATGCAAATGACGTGTTCCTTTCATCTAGATAACAAGACACAAAATTAATTAGACTAACAAAACAATAAAATAACAGTCAACTCTGTGGAACTGAAGATTTTCAAAAGACGGGTGCCAGCCCCAAAAACCTCTACCTCCAGAACGAAAACAACAGCGGGCACTTAAAAATCAAAAAAAGTTCAGAAACCTACAGATTTTTTTAAGAAAAAGAAGATCTTCTAAATTTCCCTGAGCTCACGGATGAGTACCGCCAGAAAATCCCCTAAAAACTAATACAAATTCAGAAGCATCAGACCAAGACCTCCAAAAACATACGTTTTTCATATTAGGTGCATTGTGCTGCCTCCTCCTGCGAGGTAAACCATATCAGCGACCTCAGTAGTCATAAGACATCGTGAGAGAGCAGAATGGGGCGCTCCGTGGAACTCACGGACTTCGAACGTGGTCAGGTGATTGGGTGTCACTTGTGTCACACCCCTGTGCGCGAGATTTTCACACTCCTAAACTTCCCTAGGTCCACTGTGTCCAATGAGATAGTGAAGTGGAAACGTGAAGGGACACGTACAGCACAAAACCATACAGTCCGACCTCGTCTGTTGACTGACAGAGACCGTCGACATTTGAAGTGGGTCGTAATGAGTAACAGGCAGACATCTATCCAGACCATCACACAGGAATTCCAAACTGCACCAGGATCCACTGCAAGTACTACGACGGATAGGCGGGAGGTGAGAAAACTTAGATGTCGTGGGCTGTTCATAAGCCACACATCACGCCGATAAATGCCAAACGACGTGGTGTAAGGAGCGTAAACACTGGACGATTGAACAGATGAAACATATTGTGTTGAATGACGAATCACGGTACACAGTGTAGGAACCCGATGGCAGGGTGTGGGTATGGTGAATGCCCAGTGAACGCCAACTTCCAGCGTTAGTAGAGCCAACAGTAAAATTTGGAGGCGGTGTTTTTATGGTGTGGTCATGTTTTTCACGGAGGGGACTTAACCCCTTGCTGTTTTGCGTGGCACAGCACAAGCCTACATTGACGTTTTAAGCACCTTCTTGCTTCCCACTGTTGAAGAGCCATTCAGCGATGGCGACTGCATCTTTCAACACGATCGAGTATCAGCTCATAATACACGGCCTGTGGCTGAGTGATTACACGACAATAACATCCCTGTAATGGAATGGCCTGGACAGAGTCCTGACCTGAATTCTATAGAACACCACTGGGACGTTTTGGAACGCCGACTTTTCGCCAGGCCTCACCGACCGACATCGATACCTCTCCCCAGTGCAGCACTCCGTGAAGAATGGGCTGCCATTCCCCAAGAAACCTTCCAGCACCTGACTGAAATTAGGCCTGCGGGAGTGGAAGCTGGCATCAAGGCTAAGGGTGGCCCAACACCATACTGTATTCCAACATTACCGATGGAGGGCGCCACGTTAAGTCATTTTCAGTCAGGTGTCCGGATACGTTTGATCACACATCGTACTAAAACAAAGTCTGGACCCCCAAAACAACTGCAATTATTAGTGAAATACTAAATAGCACAAAAACTAAGATAGGAAGGAGCGCCTGGTTCCCGGCACGAATCCGCCCGGCGGATTTGTGTCGAGGTCCGGTGAACCGGCCAGTCTGTGGATGGTTTTTAGGCGGTTTTCCATCTGTCTCGGCGAATGCAGGCTGGTTCCCCTTATTCCGCCTCAATTACACTATGTCGGCGATTGCTGCGCAAACAAGTTCTCCACGTACGCGTACACCACTATTACTCTACCACGCAAACATACGGGTTACACTCGTCTGGTGTGAGACGTTCCCTGGGGGGGGGGGGTCCACCGGGGGCCGAGCCGCAACAATAACCCTGGGTTCGGTGTGGGGCGGCGGAGGGGTGAAGTGGACTGCGGTAGTCGTCGTGGGGTTGTGGACCACTGCGGCTGCGGCCGGGACGGAGCCTCTCTGTCGTTTATAGGTCCCTGGTTAACATACAATACAGTACATGAGGTAGTAGATCTCTCCATTGTTTCTCAACTGTCTCTTCTAAATAGTAGTCAAGAGAGGCGGACCCTGCTAAATACTGTAGATCAAGTCATATTAGAAAGAACCAGTCTTGAGAAAGATTGCTTAGCTTTTGCAGACTTCGCGACAGTTATGTGTCAGGACGTTTAATAGCACTAAATTAAATAGAAATTGTTAAACACGTACCAGAAAGAGTAGCGCTACAAATATCTTTTAAAAAACAAAACGCATGTACAGCAACAGCCTGGTAAGCAAAATTCTAAAAACTGAACAGGGGGTAATCGAGTGTCTCAGCAGTTCAAATATAAACCCAAAACCATTCTGGAAACCCGGACTGGAGAAGACTGCTTACGTAATACGTTGTCACAAAATAGGAACAACTTTGTAGCTTACAAGAGACAGCTATAACAAAAAGTGAATCTCCAAAGCCATTAAACTGAGAGTCTACAGCACAGTCACCAAACCAGTGTTTCCTTATCAGGCTGAGACACTCGTTTTAAACAGAAAGGCACTGAAGAATTGCTAAGAGAGAATGAAGAGCAATCAGGGGAATTTGGGTACAAGTTATAACGTAGAAGGAATGTACAGACTAAGAACAAATATGGAAATTATAACGTATACCTAGTAAAATAATGGAACCAAACAGACTAACTAGACTGCATATGGATTTCTACGGACCACACAGTAAAGTAAAAGTTGGAACAACAAAATGGATTGGTGTAATACAAGACAACAGGAAATACGGAGGAGTAATACCAGTTGACGTACAATACAGCGGAATATTTAGGCAGAAAATTCACGACTGCACTTTTGGTGTGCCAGGAATACCCAAGTTAACGAAAACAACTTGGTCTCCCCAGATAAAAAGAAATTATTCTAACAGAATCAAAATACTACCAGCACAAAGGAAAACGAAAGCAAAGCGCTGAAAATGCCCCATGCTGTACGTCTTGTGGTGCATCAGGGCCTAAATGTGATTAATAATGATGATGAAAATAATTGTAATAATAATACATGGTCACAGGAATGTTCATGGACATTTCAGGAACGCTCATTTGAAGCAGAAAACTTCATATGGACATATGCACTCTTTCTAATGGTCTCTGAGATAGAACACGTCAATAAGGAACAGTAATGGATCCAAGACAGAACCCTGTGGGACCCCCTTTGTGATTTCTCCTACGTACAATAAATTGGAAACGGAGACTGTGGTGATTTCAAATTGATGTGTTCCCCCCACCCCCGTCCCACCCCCTCCAGCCAGATCTGAAATCAGTCGAACACATCTAGGGCGTGGGTGAACGTGGTGTCAGAGCTCATCGCTCTCCTCCCCGGTGTTTACTGAAATTAGGCGACTTGTGTGCAGATATAGTGCCAGCCCCCTCCAGCACGTCCGCAGCTCGTGGTCTAGTCGCTAGTGTGGTGTCCTCTGGATCACAGGGTCCCGGGTTCGACTCCCGGCCGGGTCGGGGATTTCCTCTGCTCGGGAACTGGGTGTGTGTGTTGACCTCATCATTTCATCATCATCATCATCATTCGTAACAGTGGCTAGATTGGACTGTGAAAAAAATTGGTGTAAATTTTGAGACTTTGTGCGGGCGCAGTTGACTGCCCCACACACCAAACATCATCATCAAACCCTTCCAGCGACATACCAAGGTCTCATTGCTTCCACGCCACAACTCGCCGCCGCTGTTATCCGTGCCAAAGGTGAACATTCTGGCTATTATGTAGGTGGTCTTAATGTCCTGCGTGACACCAGACTCACCTTTTGCCTTCCACCGAAAAATGATCAAGTATTACAGCCGTCTAATTGTTGATGTTTTTCTAATCATTGTCTAGCTTATGTTTAGTTGTGCCAGAGTGATTGCAGCATCAACAAGTCTAACGCAACCATAAATTATTCCTGGAACTGCATGCAGCGATGAACTGCATGCATCACGCGCCTGGACATATAAATACTGTTTCAACTTGACAACGTCATCTCCTTTACGTTTACACGAAGCGGTGCGCTAAAAAGTGTTATATTTTAGATACGCCCATTATTACGCTTTATACTGCTAAAAAAGTTCATGTTTGTGATTGGAAGGCCAGACTGCGACAGAGGACGAACTAGAGCAGAATATTTTCGAGGTGCTCGCGGAAGAAGACGACGGTGGAGATATTGATGAATCGTTTTCTGATGGAGAGGATGAAATAGTGTTACTGAGTGATCACGACAGTGACGCTTCCTTTCATACTGAAGATGACTATTTATTGGTAGGGGCAAACAAAAAATGGTAGCCGAGGTACTGTAGAGGAAATGAGTCGTTCCATATGATCATCAGTACTGATATGGCTGTAAAATTGTGCATTTTACGAAAGCATACATTCATAGAAAAAGGCAAGAAGAAAATTACTCTAGAGATATGGATGTTAAGCTGACAGATCGTAATGAAATTTATACAGTATTAGGCATTTTGTATTTGAATGGTCTCAAAGGTGGAAACCAAACAAACGTATTGGGACTTTGGTCAAGTGACGGAACAAAAATGATTGTTTTGATATTCTGGATTAATCACTAGAGATTTTTATTGCTTCTCAGTTGTCTTAGATTTAATGATAAACAAACTAGATATAGGAAACATGAAACCGACATCTTAGTAGCTACTAGGAGCTTTCTGGGTGTGATAAACAGCATGAATACTTACAATCTTGGAGAATTTGATAGTATTGTCGAGAAACTAGAAGCATCGAGGTCAATACAATACATTCCCAACAAACCAGCTAAATATGAAGATATTTGCTCTATCCGATGCTAAGTTATTCTACACTGGTGTGTTGGAAATTTACTGTGGAAAACAACCAAAATAACCGTTTTGTGTCTCTAATGAACTATTTGGTAGTGCGTCTAAACTAACTGAACGACCAAAGGCGCAAATAAAAATGTGATAACAGGTAACTGGTATTCCAACTATTCGCTGGGTCTCTCTCTGTTGGGAAACAAAGTTCGTTGTATACAAAACTGAGCGCTGGGTCGAACGATACAATTGCAATTGAGGTGGCAGTTTGATATACGGTTATGAAATTCTATGCACTTTGGCGCAATAATTCTGTTTGAGCAGTGGTTATATAGAACGCGTTGTTGAACGTTGCTAGTATAAATGTACAGGTGTTAGTTCACTCAAATGAAAAGAACGTGGAGCAAACACGTCATGTTTTTCTAAAGAACATTTATTTTTAACTCATGAAACCACATCGCATCGAAAGTTCGGCGGTACCAAATTTACCGTTTGATGTTAGCATGTATGCGTGTCGTTACAAAGTTCAAGGGATGCATATATAAGAGAAACCAGCGAAAACTAAAACAGATATTGAATTTGTGGAAGGGCAGTAAGCAGCTTCACAACAATAAGACGTAGCTCTTGTAATAATTTTGTCTGCAAAAGTCATTCTCAAACAACAGTTCTCTGCGAAAATGCAATGTTCGTTCTGCTGGGATTGAAGAGAACTGATCTGCAAGTAAACTATTCCAATGTAACAATGAAATGAAATGATCGCAGGCATTTATTGGCCGGGATATCCCCTTCGGGGTTCGGCCGCCGTATTGCAAGTCTTTTTAGTTGACGCCACTTCGGCGACTTGCGTGTCAATGATGATTAAAATGATGATGAAGGACACACAACACACAGTCCCATGCCGGGAATCTAACCCGGGCTGGTAACGCTATCGCTGCGCTACGTAGGCGGACGATGCAAGAAATAAGCCTCTATAACAAATACGCAACTATTGTTAAGCACAAGCTTAAATGTTAGACAAAAGACCTTTAATGAAACAAATTTCATCTGCATTTCAATTTTTATTACAATATTATTTAATAATTTCATAGGATATTCCCTTATATCTTCCTGATCAGTGTATGATGTTACGTAAATCACTGCAGTAAATAATAAAGTAAAGGCAACTTTTCATCAGTGTGTACATAACATACCAGACTCTTGCTAATGTATCGTTAAAGAGCGCCCCTGATCTGAGCGGGTTAATAGAAAAATGCATTAACACAATCAAATAGCCTCAGTGTATTTTCTCTATAGTCTGCAGCGTACACTTCACACAAAAGCACGATGTCTGTGTTTGAAAATTAAGATAATCACTGCCTCTTTGGCTACAGACGTGCCGGTCGCGCGCGGCCCACCACCGTGTCATCCACCAGTCAATGGCACCGTGTGGATGCGATACGGAAGGGTGCAGTCAGTACACCGCACTCCCGGCCGTTGTTGAGTCGGCAAACCAGCTAGGCCACCTGAGTTAACTAGGACCACGAGGCTGCACGCACCTCGGTCTTTCATCCCACCAATGCTGGCAGTACCGGGGATTGAACCCGCTCCTCCGAATGTCAGTCAGGCATGCTGACCTCTCGGCTACGGAAGAGCCCGTGCTATGATTATCTAAGTATTTTACTATGTTTTGTAGTTGGCGTTACTGTTCGATTTTACTATTAATGATAGTTTCAGCGCCGCAGGACGGTTTATAAATTTAGTTTTGGACTCCAGTTTAAAAACGATACAACACAGGCTTTGATAGATGCTGGTGTGAGTACTTGCTTATTTCAGTTAGCAGCTCCTCGTCGTTTTTAATATGAATTTTTTGCTTCCATCCTTTTCGCGTGCCTGTAGTTCTCTAAATTCCTTCAAAATTTCCTCTCATAACGGGCCTCGTATTCGACTTACGCAAATTCCAAGTGAAAGTCGTCCTCTGCTAATGGCGCCGAGACAGATCGCCGGCTCTCCGGCACTTTCCTGGTCTAAGACCTCACTGGGAACTCCGTTCCGCCGCAGTTTTTGAGTTTGATGCATGAGAGAAGTGACGGGACTAAGTTCCGCCAACAGATTTATGGCCGACCGCACACAGACAGCGGCGGCCGCCCTGGAAGATAAAGCCGAATAACTCGGAGATGGTGTATGAGAGTGGGGCTCCCACAAAATAACACGCTTTACGAGCCGACAGACTAGCGCCAAGTGGATAGCCAGTGCGCTTGTCTATGAGTGAGAGACCGGGGCTAGGGCCTGGTCGTCGGTGAAAAGCAACTCCAGTAGCGGCAGCAGTTATTAGAGATGGCGGCTATCGTAAAAGAATTTTGGAAGATTGCTGATCGGATTACACGAACTTTGTCCTACTTTCGCTTTTAGAATTCTATATCGCCATACTACTCACTAAAAAACGATCGAGCAAATGCAGTTCCCCGTAAACCGCTGATATCGCTTAAAACATCTTAGGAACTTTGTGAAACGATGGTGGTCTTAATACAGTTTTGCTGTTATGTGAAAAAGGTGTTTGGAGACGAATAAAATCTCAGCCCGCATGGAAAATATGAACGAACTCGCCGAAGCGGCTGCCTGCTTTGACTCACTTATTTTCACTTACTCCTACGTCGCACACGTCGAAATGCAGTTAAAAAAAATGTCAACGACTGAAAGATCAGTACTTGGTTGGGATTATGTACAACGTCTGTCAGCTCTCTGTGTTTTAGCACTATGAAACACAATTCTCTACAGCAAGTATTACAGATTTTGAGGATGATGTAGAGCTCTGCTGTCTGCTGCGAAAAATTACAAAGTAGTGGTTGTTTGTTTGTCAGCGACATTTACCGGTATATCAAGTGCGAGTGTCCGTACTGGTCTAGTCATAACCGCTCTTATTAGCGACGAAAACAAAAGAATTCTGCAGTGTCTATTAATTTGAAATTATAAAGCACAAGCTAAATGCTACTGTCGGTACTAGAAATACTGTCTTTACCATAAATACGAGATCAGTGTCTGTGATTCTCTTTCGCGAAAGCTTGTTTCTTTGCTTAGTTTTAATCTGTTACATCCCGTGGCTACATATTTCTCTCGCGTATTTTGTGGATTTACAAAGTACATTCTTCGTCTAATAAAGACCGGTTAGTTCATCACCTTCTTGCAATTTTAACTGTGTCAGCCTTGTCCATATACTCCCTCACGGAATTCATCGTTAATAACATAGACTGGCACATTCACTTAGTAAACATTAGATTGAGAAAAAATTTTGCCGTTGATAACAAATCTTTAGCCACGGTACACAAATGTTACTTAAATGTGTGGGATCCAAGAAACTGGGACTACAGGGGATACAGAACGTTCACACAGAGGGCAGCAAGTAAGGGCAAGGAAGTTTAACGGAAATGTTGTAAGGCCTAAATTGGCAGGGCCTTGAACATCGACGCACGTAAACTCGCGAAAGTCTACTTACATAGTTAAAAGAACCAGTATTGAGTGAAGAATCGTGGAATTTACTTCATCCTCCTAGCTACTTGACCCGTAGAGTAACTACAATGCTCACGCAGTTATTGAGGTAGTCATTCCTCCCACGCTCCATACTCGATTGGAACGGATCGTACAGTGCCAAGTACCAACTGTCATGCACTTCACAGTGGCTTTCAGAGTATGTACACGGCTGCAGAAAGGTGTGTACTATCGTGCAGCTTTCATTTTCATTAAGCGTCCAGCAGAAATAAAAATAAATTAATCATAAAACACAGAGTTGAGAGCTTTCCCTGAGCTACGCTCCTTTTAGTCTGTAGATGAATTTTTCGCAGTAGCTCGGAAGCGCACGTAGTAAGGCAATATTTATTGTGTTTACAATGCAAATGCTTTATGTTTCTTAACTATTATCGTCTTCCTTTTTAGTTTTTCAATTTTCTCATCACTTTCCTCTGAATTATGGAATAACACGTTCTAAGGCTACTGACCTTGCTGAATTAAATTAATTTCTGACAGGGAGCTAACAACAACGATTTTTTTCCCGTCGTTTGTAAACGGAGCACTTCAAGCGGATCTCATTTTGAGTTGGGTATAAATCTTTAAGTAGTTTACACGTCGTTGAATCTGAGTACTGGAAACATCATAACTATACCGCAATTCACCTTTAAGTTCTTGGCTGAGTTTCATCAAATCACTTTGATAATATTTTTCTACCGTTCCCTTCTCGAATAGCATGTTCGAAAAGCAAACAATTAAAACTTTCTGTGCGAACTCCGATTTCTCTTATTTTATTGCGATCTCCTTTTCTCCGTATGTAGGTGGGAGCCAACAAAACATTTTTACGTTCAGAGGAGAATGTTGGTTATTCAAATTTTGTGAAAATATCTCGACGCAGAGAAAAATGCCTTTGTTTTAACCGTTGCCCCCAATACTAGCGTATCATATTCGTGACACTCTCTCCCCTTTTTTGCGATAACACAAAACGAGTTGCCTTTCTTTGAACTTTTTCGATGTCCTCCGTCCTCTGGTAACGATCCCACACCACACGTCCGTACTCCATAAAACGGGAAGAGGTAATATAGCCTGTCTCTTTAGCAGATGTGTTACGTCTTATAAGTATTCTGCCAATATAACGCAGGGTCTGGTTTGGCATCACCACAACATTTTCTATTTTATATTACAACCTTAAATCTGTCGTAGTAGTATTCCATAGGTATTTAGTTGAACTGACAGCATTTAAATTTGTGTGATGTATGGTTTAACCGAAATTGAACCCATACCTTTTAGTTCTTATGTGGATGACGTCACGCCTTTTATTGTTTAGAATCAGTTGCCCCTTTGCGTACCATACGTATATCGTGCTCAATTAATTCTCAGTTTGTTGATCTTCTGATGAGTTTACCCTCTGGCAAACGACAGCATCATCTGCAATCGGTCTAAAATGGCTGCTTAGATTGTCTCCTAAATCCTTTATATACATTAGGATACACAGTAGGACTTATAACATGCCATTTATTATGAGATGCGCAGGAAGCAGGAACAAAACGATATTTTTGTTCAGACTGTACGAACGAATATGCAATGTTTCATGAAACCATCGTTACTGACAATATCATGACTATTTTCGTCGAAATTAGATTGACTTTCCACCATTTATAAACTGTTCAAATAACGATTTGGTAACGAGCATATCTGCGAACACGGGGGTTCTTAGATTCAAAGACAGCGGAGAATCAAAGATAAAGATGTATTTAACTGCAAAAATAATTATCCTGTGAACCAAACCTAGTAACGGAAATAAAGGTAGTCTTCAGATAAAAGAAATCACGTCTGCTGCTGGATAACATTCAGTAGCGTGCTGTTCCCTCCTGCAAATTGTAGTGTTTGGATCAGCTTTGGTATGCCGTCTACAAGATGCTGCTACTCAAGCCATTGACAGCAAATTTCCTTACCTCATCCGATGTGTCAGGAGAGTTCCTCCGAGGAGGCAATTCGCATTTCAAATGGTTCGAAGAACATTGTAACGTATTTATGTCAGCAGGCACCGCACACTATTCTATTCGATTGATTCACGCCTCCTAGTAGAAAATGTTCACGTGGTAGGCGCAGTGTGTTTGTGCATTGTCGTCTTGAAAGATGAAGTCAGCATGAAAGTTTTGTTACTGTAGGGCTGCAAAGTAAACTGGGGGATCTGTACCGATAACGAACAAACCTCAAAGTGTTTTCGACAGCGATGAGAGGCGTTAGACTTCAAGCAGCAGTAGTACCAGCGCAAGACATGACTCCTTCATATCATGCTGAATCAATGCGACTGCATGTCTGAGTCGTCTACAACGCTAATCAGAGATATAAAATTTCAACCTTAGTTTCATCATCAGCTCTGTTCTATACATATCTGATCAAAAGTATCCCGTCACCTATTAGTGGACGTTAATACGGGCCGTGTCCTCCCTTCGCCTTTATGACATCTTGAACTCTGCTGGGGACATTTTCAGTGGGCTGTCTGAATGTCTGTGGAGATATGGCAGTCCATTCTTCCTGAATAGCCGAAACCAAATAAGGTAGTGTTGTAGGATGCACGGGTCTGGCACCAAGTCAACGTTCCAACTTAACCTAAACGTGTTTCGTTGAGTTAGATCCCAGAGACTGGACAGGCCAATCCTTCCAGCAAACCATTTCCGCAGATAGGCAGCTTTATGACAGGGTGCATTGTCATGCTGACACAAACAGTCTAAATGTTCGAATTGTTCCTTTAGTGTACGCAGCACACACTGCTGTGAAATGTTGAAACACGTACGCATATAGCGTTTCCTTAAGTGCAGTAAGGGAACCATAACGCAACTATAAAAGCTGTACCCAAACCGTCAATACCACCAATTCCATACTTCACTGCTGATAATACACATGATGAGAGGTAATGGCATTCGCCAAATCCTAAACTCGTCCTTCGAGTCGCCACAGCGCATAGCGTGTATCACCACTATAAATCATTCATTCACTTACAGTCATCGACGGTCCAGTGGCGTCGCTCTTTACATCATCTCAAGCGTCGCTTAGCTTTGACTACAGATATGTGTGGCCTACTGACGAGCTGCTCGGCCCTTGCACCCAAATTCTCTTTAACTCCCTACGCACAGTCACTGTGCTTGCCGAACTGCTCGTAACACGTTGAATCTCACGAGTGATTCCTTCCGCTGACTTCATACAGTCTTTTACAACCACCGTCAGCAATGCTCGATGGTCCCTGTCCATGGATACATGATTTCTTGGTTTAGCTGCATTTGTTCCTTCTCGTTTCCACCTCTTAAGAACATCTCCAGCAGTCGACTTGGACTGCTTTAGTAGGGGTGAAACGTCCATGATGGATTTGTCAGTCAGGTAAATTCCAATGACTACCACACTTCCCACTGAACTTTCCTGACCGAACCGTTCTGCTTTTCTTCTCTAATGGCCAACACTACACTCTCCACCTCCTTTAATGCTGTCGGATCCGTCCATCGTGACACCTGGTGGTCATTTCCGCATTACATAGGGTTCTGCGAATACTTTTGGTCAGATAGTGTATCCAGTGATCGTCTGTGGTGAGGATACACCACGGTTGGTTTCTACGTGTTCTCTTCCGAACCTTCTTCCGTAAACACGTGCTAGGGGTTTGTGTTATTGTTCGTATTGGATGCCTTGAGGTCACACTCATCGGCGTGAGGATACACAGCCCTACGAGCTGCCCAAGAAATGCAGTCTGCATTCGTTTGGTGTCTGCTCCGGGCATCCACGAGGAGTAATTTGTTGGTAACGGTAATCGCATTGTATTGTTGAACAAGGGTGGTGGATATTCGAACAACGTCGATGAGGTGCGTCATAGCTCCGAAACTACCTTTTTTACTGAGAAGCCGTCTTACTCTGGATGACAATGTGAGCACGATCTACACTCGACGTAACCCTTCGAGGCAAGTAGGTGGACTAAACAAAAAACACAGGCCACACTGCCCCGTTCACGACTTGAGAGAAAATGCGCTCCTCTAGCATATTGAGGTTTACGACCAAATGACAAAAACCATTAACTATGTAAGTGTGCAAAACTTTTCTCCATCAGTTTGTTTTTCTAAACATTGTTATCAGTGACGTCACCTACAGTTATCCATAGCAAGTTAACATTTAATGAGCGGCGACATAATAGCAGTGTGTAGAGTGCCTCCACCTGAGAAACTGGAAACTTACTATATAATACGCATAAGAAGATTGACAGCTGACCGAAAGATTTTACGTTGTTGGACACTACGGATTAATATTGCCATGTAAGCTGCTGTAAATAACATTAAGAAGCCTGAATATGATCTGAAGAACGAAATCGGCTATGAATAAAAAATTATCTATCATCAGCTTTCGGCAGTTGAAATGAGACGTTTTTCAAGAGCTGAAATTCTTATTAACGCAGCTCAACGCCGGTTGCTTTGGAATTATTAGCATTAATTTTGGTAAATCACTCACGAAAATGAAATATTGTGGCTTTTCATGCGTGAGTGGTGAAACTGGTGACTTCAAGAATTTCGACTTCTGTTTTCATAAAATGCTCACGCATTATTGTTTTCCCCCCTACATACGAAAATGAATCACTTTTCAATTCCTGTTTCAACGAGTGTTACAGATCCCCATTAATTTATAGGCGCAATCTTTCCGACGAATAATTTATCTAGAATTTGGTAGCCTGGTAAGAACCGGCACCTCTGTATCAGGGCATTACAAAATGTGCCAACGTAATAAACAGTTAATTTTCTGATGACACTACGAAATGTCTATCGCATATTTATTTAACTGACGATCTAAAATAAAGGATATTGTAGTGAATTATCAAACAGAATAGTCACTTTAAATATGGCAAAACGTCTCTCTGAACCGTTAATCAACTGCAGTATAGCCTCTAATGTACCATCATTAATTTCGTGACACATAAGGACCACAATCATATTTCTTACTGTAAATTTGAGAGAGGGATTCAATTGTATTTGGAACACGTAATTTCTACGTTTTAACGTACATAGCATAGTGTCTAAATCACTAAATAGCGTGATGTATTCAATACTTCGTGCACGTTGCATAGAGCTATAGTAATATTTACGCCTCAGAAATGGAAAATAATTTCAAAAAAAACTCCTTCCACATGAATGATCTGATCTTGGTGTAAAAAAAAAAAAAAAACTCGTATCTAAAATCTGTTTTGCATACCTTCTAAATCACGCTATATGTCATCGTTGCAATGCTCGTTTTGTCGTTGGATCATTTTGTTCCACTGCATAATAAGTCTCATACGTAGAGAAATTATATATGGGAGTTACGAAAATTAAAAATGTATTTCTTTCTGCGAGTGCATACGGCATGGGCATTAGGTCACGGAAAGTGACAGAGCGCTTAATAATGCGAGAAATCTGCACCTGCTCCCTAGACACACTGACTGCACCTCAGCAGCAGTTTACGTCAGACAGAAAAAATGCTTACTCACAGGGTGTTACACCTACTTACTCAATTGCTGCTCACTCACTGGGCTGAGTATTAGAATCTACCTACCGGTGAAATCACCAGTTAAGAATAACGGTGACATTGTGTTTTCCATCCTTAAGGACAAATTAATTTTCTTCCGTGATTAGTCCTATGTCTTATATTTGCATTATGAGAAAAGCTTCTGTAGACGTACGAGCACGCCATCAAATATCTGCTAAGCGCCCTAATATTATCCATCTTAAGGATTTCAGGGAGCAGTTGTGAAGATAATTGTTGTCGTTATTTAGCATACAACACACAAGTCTCCTGATATTTGTATTTTGTATCCTCAATAATAATAAAGATCTGCTAAGCGGCCATACCTAAAGGTATTACAGATATTCCAGCGCCACGCGGTCTTTAATCAGATGGAGGCCACACGTTGCGGCTTCTGCGTGCCTGAGCGGTGATGAGAGAAGGGCTGTGGCCCGGTGTTGAGTGATTTTGTACTGGCCTGCTTCGCTTCGCACTTGCTTCTTGTGGATGGTGCTTCTTCTGCCGATGAAAGTGTTGTGTCGTGGCATTTCCGTTTTCTGAAACGGCTGTGTAAAGCAACAGCCTCACACATAGTAAGGGGAACGGCTAGAAAAATTGAGTAGCATCGTTTCACAATAAAGTTTGTTGCGTTTTAACCCCACCTGTGGTATGATCTTTAACGCTGTTTAGTCATTTCGTATTCTTTCGCATAGTAATTTAGTGCTGAAAAACACGAATCAGATCGAATCTTATGAGTATTAAGTGCACTACGGCCGAATGTTCAAAACGTTCAAAACATGTTTCCCAGTCCGCGTTGATAGACCGCTCTTTTGTTGGATGTTTCCACTACTTTCGTCTTTCAGTTCGCAGTGTGGTGTCGTCTGCACGACTGTGCACTTTCGATCACCACGGAGGACTTTTTACCTGCGGGAGAGCGATCGAAAGGGAGAAGAATGAGAATTAGAGTTGCGAAAACTAAAAGATAGGGCGAAAAGGTAGCTCAGTAAGTAATAACACCTGATGTAGTTTACGAATTATTATTTTTAGTGAAATTTTTTAAGTCGGTCCAGTGTTGTGTTATTCGTGTGGAGAATATTGCACAGATGCATCTATTTATACATTGATTAGGTTTTGCTATCTGTAGTTATGACGTGAGGAGACGTATTTCGTTTTAGGTATTTCAACCGACATCCGCCTTTACGTAATTTTGAACTGCCTTGTAATGACGAAGAAGGCAGATTTAAGTCAGAAAGCAACGCAATATCCTATCCGGCGAAATCAAAAAATAAAGATTAGAGCATACCGAATGAAGTGAAAAAACGTCACAGAGTCAGTTATACGAAAATAGAAAATTGGAACATGATGAGACCAAAATTTGATTTGGTTCAAAACGTATTAAGTATAATTTAAAAATTAAAGGCCTTTATGGATTGGGAAATGACTTCAGTAATGAATAATTCTGGAGTATGATCTAAATACTTGGTCCTGCAGTCGAGAATTCTGACCTTTCTTTTATTAGGATACGAAACGTTTTTTTTTTTTCGCTTCCTGTAAAATTGTGATCTGTGCATTTAATACGATTTAAAACGATGCTCCTCCACTGTCATTACCACGATCTTAGCGTCGAAGTGCTTGAACACGCATTTTATCTCCATCATTACAAACGTCGGCCGATGAGATATCAAACGAAGGTGACCAGGTAACATATTCTAAGTTTTCTCCATTTATTATGTCTCTCTCTCTCTGTGTCCCATGTGTCTCGCCTCTATTTCTTATCTGCGCAAAACAGATCAAATTGCCGAGTGAAGTGACCCAATGCTAAGACAATGATCTTTTATTCGGGCAGAGGGCGGTTCAAGCTTAGATTTCCCGTGACTTCCCTAAATCACTTAGGGTTAATGTGGGGCTGGTTCCTTTGAAACGGGATGGGCGATTTTCTTCCCCGTCTCTCCAGAATCCGCAACTGGGCTAGTCGTCTACTGGATGTTATATCTTACAGTTCTTTCTTCGTTCCTTATATATCACGTTTTATTTCAACGCATTTCCTATACAATGTATACAGCACATGTTTACAGTCTACTATGCCCTTTGCGAAGATAACATAGCGAAGAAAGAAATCTCTCATATACTTCTCACTGGGACCACAACAACAAGCGTTACAATACGTGATTACGAGATTTAGCGATTCTTTTTATTTATTTTGTTAATAGTAACTTCCATCTGTAATTAAAGGGAGGGGATGAGAAAAATAGTGGTAAGTGATTTGAGACACTAAATGCTCACGTGAGCATTTGAGGTCGAATTAATTACTAATTAATGGTCTGGGAGCCCACGAATCAGGACTGGTGATAAATACCAAACAGAAGTTGCGACAACGGTATTCATGACACATATTAAAATATTACTAGCTCAATTTCACTCGTAAAAGTGCAGATAGTCTGTATTTTTAAAGAACGGCAACATTTCATATATAAAAAAAAGATATCACAACATTCACTGGCACCGAAAGAAAAGGGCAACGTACAATTAATTAAACATTGACTCTCCCACTGCAGTCTTGGAAAGCACAAAAGTGACGGTATACTACAATACAGAACATCTACGTTATTGCCTTCTTCATTTATAAATTACTAATTTCACGCAGACAATTCTTTAGTTTTTACATTCATAGCGTTTGGCGAAATCACAACTAACGTCGCTTGTATAAAACTTGAGGCAAAAAGAGATTCTATTCAGGGATGTGTTGTACCATTATCAGTATCGAAACCAGCGCAGAACTGCAAAGTATCTCCATGCACAGTTCATTTCCCGGAAGGTTTTGTAAATAAATTCGTCTAGTTTCTGATATAACAACTGATAGATAAAATACGTTGATATGTCCCAGTAATGAAAAATATCTCGAATCTTGGATATTTTTGACGTCACCTGCAAATTACAATGTGATTGGGAAACAAAGGTAGGAAACACACGGCCACATTGATTATGGCTCACTGTAGCTACAGCCAGCAGAACCTTATGGTGTATAGCGATCTCAGGATTATGAGTCCGGAAATACTACAAGTCAGAAATCTGTAATCTTCATAGTCACAACATAGAGATAGTCGAATCGTGCCGCTTTAGAAACAATAACCAGGCTCCGAGTCGCGAATAGTAGCAGTGCACTGCTCCTCAAAGATAAACTCTTCGCTCGCTACTGGAAACAAAATTTTGGCTAAGCGACGATTTCTGTAACCGGTTCTTATTGCTGCGCTCCTTTGCCTCGGCGTCAAACGTCCAGTCCAGGGTCATTCGTTTACCTGTGATGTGCGCTGGAACGCGCGAGGCCGGAGAGATGCGGATCCGAACTGACAACACGACGCTAGGGTCGGGCGCAGCGGCGCCTACTGCGGTGCTGCGACGTCGCGGACAGCGCGGGACGCCTGGCGTCGAGCAGCGCCGGACGCTGACTGAGCCGGCGTCCCTAGCAACGGCGCCGCCAGGAGAGGGCGCGCGCGCCGACAGCCGACGGAGCCCGAGCGCTGCCGAGCGCAGCCGAGCGTGCGCCGTGCGCGCCACCCTCCGTCGATACGCGGCGCGCACCCTCACCGGGTCGCAGCGTGGCCGCTACCCTAATTGTATATGGCGAATTACGCGGTAAACTGTTAGTCGCACGCCGCTGCCTGGCGCCATCTGACCCGCCAACGGCAGGTGCCTGACTGTGTGAGCGAGTTTGCCTGCGTGTTTAGGTAGACCCGCCGCAGTTGATTTTTATTACCTGCCTGGACAAGCCCAAGTCAGTGAGAGCTCATTAGGGAATAATCCCTTGTAACGAAACATCTATATTCGCTAATGTATTCTACAAAATATGACACGTTATGAGGAGTGCTTAAATGTTATGGACCTCATGGTGTTACAAAAAACTGGTTTACATCTATAACAAGTAGAATGCAACTCGAACGATTCTGGGTAGAGGGGAAAATGTAATCACTGGGGAGAAGTAACGATTCGAGGCCACATGGTTGATTTTGGAGGCACTCCTACTCTTTTAATATTTAACAAAAATGATGTATAATGTTATGTTGATGATCAAATAATTTTGAACAGGGTTAAAGATGTATACCCTGGAGCGAAATCACGCGTGGAGTCCCACATCGTCAGGTTTGGATCCACGTCTATTGCTTATCGGTAAGTAAAACGTTCCACTTAATACAGATTACGCAAATGTGACTCTTTTTAAGACGACATGTGTTTTGATTAATCCAGTTAAACATACAGCAATTGAAGAAATTTTTGACAATGTTTTCAATAGAATTAATAATATACTCGCAGAAAAAAAACAATATATTGAGTTTTCTCAACAAACGGAATATCACCAACAGTTAATGTTGCACACGAAGTGGACTTACTGAATAAAGTACTCTACTGTATACTGGGTGATCAAAATATAAAGTATAAATTTGAAAACTTAATAAACCGCGGAATAATGTAGATAGAGAGGTAAAAATTGACACACAAGCTTGGAATGCCATGGGATTTTATTAGAACCAAAAAAAACTAAGTATTGCTAGACGCATGAAAGATCTCTTGCGCGCGTCGTTTGGTGATGATAGTGTGCTCAGCCGCCACTTTCGTCATCCTTGGCCTCCCAGGTCCCCAAACCTCAGTCCGTGCGATTATTGGCTTTGGGGTTATCTGAAGTCGCAAGTGTATCGTGATCAACCGACATCCCTAGGGATGCTCAAAGACAACATCCGACGCCAATGCCTCACCATAATTCCGGACATGCTTTACAGTGCTGTTCACAACATTATTCCTCGATTACAGCTATTGTTGAGGAATGATGGTGGACATATTGAGCATTTTCTGTAAAGAACATCATCTTTGCTTTGTCTTACTTTGTTATGCTAATTATTGCCATTCTGATCAGATGAAGCGCCATGTGTCGCACGTTTTTGAACTTTTGTATTTTTTTCGGTTCTAATAAAACCCCATGTCATTCCAAGCATATGTGTCAATTTGTACCTCTCTATCTACATTATTCCGTGGTTTATTCAGCTTTCAAATTTATACTGACTTTTTGATGACCTGGTATATTTGAGACTTCGTACAAATGTAAATTTACCGTGGAAGAAACAGTCGAATTTCAAAACTTTTGCTCTTATTACGCTTGCACGTTTTTGCAAAACTTATTCAGTCTGTTAACAAATTTTTCGTATTTCCGTTGAATGACTTAAGGCCGAAGTACTGATTGTGTAATTCCTCTTATATAATACATTCTGAGAACAAAAGAATAACAATGGCCACAGCTATAAAACTCGAGGAGTCAGTAAACTTCATTTTTCATTAGTAAATCTCTCGGTGACTTAAAAAGTGAACAGTATCCATCCACTAAAATCTTTGATTATTTACACAGTGAAATAAAATCTTGGACGTATATCAAAACAAATTAAAAACCCAACATACAATAATCAATTCTGTTGGTAACATCATATTCTCTACTCGAAAATACAGGGTGCAAGGGGTGTAAGTCCAAATATTTCTATTGGTGACTGAGGTCGGTGTACTGAACAACATTACATCAGTAGTAACATCTTCTGCAAACTGACAATTACAGCTATTACAAGTCGTATGTTTTTAATCTGGGTAGAGCTCCCAAGGACATGTGGCATTTTCTCCTGGGCAGCGCGTCAGGTTTTGCGGTGTGGATGCGTGGAAACGAAACGGTTTCTCTATACTGACAGGCGCAGTCCACACAGTGGTGAAGTTAGGACCACGCAGAAAACTTCTGGCAGCAAAGTTCGTGATATGTTTGTGGGGAGACCGTTCGATGCAGAGAAAAAACAATCACCAGACTGATGTGTGTATATATTATGGTACCACATAAACAAATATCTGTACATATCCCCATCACACACTGTATATTTAAGCGCTAGTACCAGTAAATTTCATTTCATTGTACAAGAGTAGTGGAAAATAGCAATACATTTTTAAATATTCTGATTTATTTCAAGCCCATATGCAATTTCTTCATTACATTATATGCACACAGTGTAATGCTCTGTACACTATTCCAACGGTTCCAACGGGAATTGTACAAATAATCCATGGACCATCTACTGAAACAACTATTTAACTAGAATTTCATGGTCGTGGTAGCAGAACCTCAATTTGTCGTTAATGCCGATAGTAACATTTGAAACGCACAAATGATAGTTAATAATACTCTAAACACTGTATTAAACGACTGTATTAGTGAATAGTGCCCATTACGAACTCTCGAATCAAAATCGTAGCAGATGTTTTTCCATCACCAAGAAACTGTTCTGCTGCTATATCTCCTCGAGAACAAGACAATCACTTGTGGACAAATTAGAATCTCTTTCACTGTTTTCTCTTTTTCTTTACACAAAGAGGGATAAATTTATTTGGAATACATAGAGTGAAACCAACAGCATACGCTTTCATTTCCGACAACCAGCAACACATAAATATTTAGACATGTACTGTAGTAGTACAATGGGGTAAGTAATAAATGCATAAGAAGCCCTAAAACTAGATAAAGGAGCTGCAATAACATAGAGAAAGTGATAGCAGGACACGAAATAAATATTTACAGTTCTAAATCCTTTCTAACGGTAATTCACGTACCTTATGACGTCGGTATGAGCGAAAACTAGAAGTCTGTAACGTCCAAAAACAGAATCAAACAGGTGTCTCATCCGTATCTGGAACGCAGTGCAAGCTCACAGGTGGTTGATAATTTGGTTTAGAAGGCGCTGAATGTGCAGCAGACAAGTGACCGTACACAGCACTTGTCTTACTCAGAGAAGGAATAAATCTGGAATTTAATGGAATATTGACGACGCCGTACTAGAAGGCATCCATGATAAACGGGTAATCAAGACAGAAGAATTTTCTACCATGTTATGTATGTGATTTACATTTTCTTAATCAGTGATTTTTTCAGAACATTGTGTGTACATTTTCGTGATTTTGGCGATAGGCGACCTTGGAATGTGTCTCACAGAGAAAGAACTTCTCACTGCACTGTTTGTTACTTTGCTTCTGCTCTATCATCCTAAGGTGAATGTCAATGTAATATCGAAATTGTATGCCTCTTCCACCAAAATATGAACCTCACCTCCCAGTAGTGTAGCCCCCCTAACAAAACAGACTTTGAAGACTCATTAACGGTTCCGTACCGAAAACGTAGGTACACGCTGTGTGTTAGTGCTTGTAATAACATTGTTACAGATATTGATAATCTTCACTTTCATGTTTTACGAAGTTGTCTTGAAGCACCTACGAATGAAGTTTTTGTTGTAGGGAGAAAGATTCCATTTCTCTCGAAGAGGAAATATTCGCACAACGATTCACACTCAGTAAAGCATGAATTACATTCATATACTCCCCCATAACTCAGATTATTCACTGATTTGTTCGGATATGCTGCTAAATTACGAAGGCAGACGGTATGTGTCGTTACACGAAATAACAGGCAGCAGGAGTGAAAGATAATTTCAGAAGAGCACACCTCACTGTCACTTGCGTTTAGTGAGAAACCCACATGCCAGCTACAATTAACCTAGCCCATTTGCTGTACCATACGCTGTACCTGTTGTATATCTAGCATATCCATGGAACTTGTTAATCTCCGTCGCTGTTATTCAGTAAATATTGCTGAGTAAGACCACAACAAGAATGAAATACTTTTTGCAAGAGTTATTATTTTTTTTAAATTACCGTGACGGTTTAAACTTCTATGCTCATTTTCAGATGGCTACGTATGATTTAGAACCCTGCCGCAATCTACAACAGCATGTAGTCCTCCCTGTACTGAGAGATCTACCAACAGATTATTTGAAACTGCATTAATAAGTGAACCCACTAATAATATAGGCTCCATGTGCACAACTTCTGAGGATACACCGGTAATTATCTAGTGGTCGTTGACTGACAGGGTTGCAGGTCAACGGTTCCATTATACGCTGGCCAGTCACATTAACGTAACCCCCAGTCAAAAGCCTGAATAACGACCTCTTGCAGTGAGGGCCTTCGCAAGAGGTGCAGGAAGAGAGTCGACGAGGTTCTGGAAAATACCGACAGGAATGTGGAAACATCCGACTCCAGTGCCATGGACAGCTGCACCGGGTTGCTTGGTTGAGAATCCATGGCACGAAGAGCCCAGTCGGAGGGGTCCTACATATTGTCGACTGGGTTTAAGTCCGGGGAGTTTGGTGGCCGGTGATGACAAGAATAAAAAACAAAAATCGTCAGAGAAATGCCAGAATTGAAACTGAACTCACGGTTACCGTGAAACGATGATTGACTCAAGAGCCTAAGCTGTAGACAGGCGTTGATATACATCAACAGGGACAGTTGGAAATATGTTCCCCGACCGGAACTCGAACCCAGGATCCCCTGCTTTCATGGCAGACGCTCTATCCATCAGATCCACCGAGGGCACAGAGTATATAGTGCGACTGCAGGTATTTATCCCTTGCACGCTCCCCGTGAGACCCACATTGCCAACTTAATGTCCCCACGCTACATTCGTAGTGCCCCTGCCCATTACACTCATTACTCGCAGCGGACAATCCCGTAAGAGTTCGGGCATATAGTTATGGCTAGCCGGCCATTGACGTTCTTCTTCTGTTCTGGATGCACACGCATTGCCCGAACTGTTACGGGACTAGGTAACATTGGCTGCTACGAGTAATGAGTGTAATGGGCAGGGGCACTACGAATGTAGTGTGCGGACATTAAGTTGGGAATGTGGATCTCACGGGGAGCGTGCAAGGGATAAATCTCTGCAGTCGCACTAACCTCTGTGCCCCCGGTGCCTCAGATGGATGCCAGCACGGTAGCTCAGCGTGTTCGGTCAGAGGATTATCTACCCTCTGTAATAAAACAACTGAGTCAACAGCTCAACACTGAACTTGAACGGGTGTCATAGGACATCCGCACCGAACAAATGCAACGAACAATATCGAACAAATTGAGAACGAAAAAAAAAAAAAGATGGATAGAGCGTCTGCCATGTAACCATGTAAGCAGGAAATCCCGGGTTCGAGTCCCGGTCGGGGCACATATTTTCAGCTGTGCCCGTTGATGTATAACAACGTCTGTCGACAGCTTAGGGTCTTGATTCAATTATCACTTCATTCTAAGAGAGCTGCATGGTCACCGATGGTATCTGCTCTTTCGGACCATCTTCATACATTGTTATCGTGATGTAGATCAAACGATTCCGTTCCATCAGGGAACTACAAAATAGAAATAGGATTTCGTCTATCCAGAGTATTGGAAGAGCTATCGCTGTACGTTTATCAATGTTTATTTAATTCAAAATAATTAAAACTTTGTCTTTTAAAACCATTATCAGAAGAGAGGAATTTCGACCTCATACTTCGTTTTGAAAAACACGCAAGATTTAGGCAAATCGGACACAAGTTGAAGGGCATACGGGTATCGATGGAAAACGCAAAACTGTAAACTTTGGCGGCCGATGGAAGAGTGTGTGACGTTGCAGCGCCGTTTCGCCACACAGTTGGCAAGGATAGTATACAGGGAACATGTCAATTCCAGGGCATATAATTTTTGCGAAATTTACTCTGTGCACTCAGTTTGAGAGTAACTGTGCCTCGCAGACAGACGCGTGAGCTGTATAGCCAGGTGTCAGCATTTGAAAGAGGACTTGTAGCTGGGTTCAAAGAAGCTGGGTGGCATTTCAAAAAGAGCGATGTCGCTATTCGACGACGTTGGTAGGCTGAACCATGGCCGAGCAGAGCGTCAAGAAAGAAATGGTCGATCTAGAAAGGCGACGGAATGTGGGACCGAGCAATCGTGAGAGAGCCACTGAAAGCCCCGGATGCATCATTATAATCGATCTGACGTTCAACTGGGACAGCTGGTACTTCAGTGAGCACAAGGACCGTTAAAAGGTGTCTCGCAGATAGGGGACTGAGCTCACAGCGCCCCTTCCACCGACTTCCACTGACCTCTGAACACCATCAAGCCATTTTGCACTGGTGTCGGGAACCTCACTGACTGGAGTGGTCTTCACTGAATTGGTCCCACTTCGAACTGAGCCCCAATGACCAGCGAGAAGGGCCTGGAGATGCCCCTGATAGCGGTGGGATATCAACCTGAGTGTCACCCGCCATATGGCCTGACAACCAACTGCGACGGTCTGAGGTGCCATTTCATTTCAAAGCAGGATCCCTATTACTTGTCACGCGCGGCACCATTACAGCACAGCGGTACGTCGACGATATTCTATGCCCTATTTTATTGGCCTTCATGGCAAGCCATTCCGGACATACTCGTACATTTCAGCAAGGTAATGCCCGCTCGCACATGTCGAGAATTTCTGCTGCTTGTCTTCGAACTTGCCAAGCACTATCTCGGAAAGCAAGATCGCCGGATCTCTCTCCAGATGACAACTTCGAAACATTATGGATAGGCCCCTCCCACTAGCTCGGGATTTGGAAGATCTAACGCGCCAGTTGGACGGAATTCTGTACGACAGCCCTCAGGAGGACATCCAGTAAGTCTACCAATGAATGGCATGCCAAATAACTGCTTGCATTGTGAGGGATCCACTCGTTCGTGCAGCCCGATTTTCTAACGTGTTTCATGAAAAATGACATGAAATGGTTATCAAATTGTATCTTTGACACCACTGAACCAAAGGTGTTGCCTGAATGGCAGAATCGATTGCAAGTAGGGGCACGCGGAACGCAGTAGCAGTTGCCGTTGCACTCTGTTAAAGGCAGGATGTAAGACTTCGAGCTAGTGGCTAGCTATAAGAATTTAGCTGTTGGCTTGAGGACGCAGCATAATACAGTTTTGTAAGGTAATGAAACTTTGTATATTTAGTCTTACGTATGCAGCTACGCAATGTGGATTTAGCTAATTCTAACAGTACCGACCCTTCAATGTAAGAACCAAGTATTTGCCATCAGGTTTAATGTATACTTTGATTAGGTAAACCCGATTTGTAATATTTTGTGTATTTTGTAATTCTGATACAGACAAGTTAATTTTGGAATCTATTTTGTCAAACGATATAAGACCTTCTCTCATGTAACTATCCAAGTACTGTTAACTACATCAGTGAGTGAGAATTGTAGAACAGTTGACAAGTTCACTGATTTTGAAGTTAAGCTTAAATGTTTCACATCAGATTTTGTGAAGGAGAAACTTTATTTTGAATACAATTTTTGAAATAAAGAATTCGGTCTTAGCATATCCCGTTATCAGTACCTCATCCTATTCCATGTCGTGTTTGTTTAAATCCAATGAGTACTTTTTTAAAGAAATGATGTTTCGATCAGACTCAGTAAACTATTAAAAGTGTCAGAATCAGAAAGGTATTAATGTTTGTTAACAGTTTCAGTGCGGGCAGCATTGCACAGCGCTGAGCCAATGTCCAAAATTATCACTGAACATTTGTAAGATTAGTCATTTATGAACTAATCTAATCACATTATTAATATGAAGCTATTTTACGGCCGGCATTGCATTTCGCTGAGCCAAGATAGAGTGTTTGCACGCCTACTGTGGAGAGAACAGAATACCAAGATTACATGCTTTGCGACTCAAGACAAAAAAGTTTTTCATTGTTTGCTTGCATAGGTAATTTTATCAGTTTATTACACAGGACCATAGAATTCGGTGCTCACTAGGCTGAGTAAATTTCAAAGGGATTGATTTCATTACAGGCATCACATACTGGTTTTGCAGATTAAGTTGTTTAATTTTTCTTTGGATTACAGTAAAACTGATTAAGCAAACCACTTGTTCAACAACACATCACACAGTAAATTTGAATAACACAAAGTTTCTTTTTTAAAAAACGTTACACTTAGATATTTATAAAGAAGGTTACAGCATATAGGCCAGTGGTGGATCAATGACTTATTCACTTGTTCAATATGTGAAGCTCCATCTCTTGAATAAATCATCAAACTTTTCTGAAGTTGTTATCTTTTGTTTTTCCCTACATGAATATCACATCTACCGATTTTCGTCCCATTCGGATAATTCCTTCGTGGTGAGTCGTTTATCTTGTCTTAGACTGTACATCAACTTTTTCGAAAGGCCTTTATACGGAAGTGTCCTAAATTAAGCTCAGTGGTCCTTGCATAGAAGGGCTTTGTAGGATTAAGTGATGGAGCTGTACCCCACAAAACCATTACGAGTAAGAGGTGGTTCTGACTTCCAGTGTATGTTGGTGACACGGGCTATAATTTTTAAAAGAGAAAGCTAGTACGAAAACTTCAACTACACAAGGGAAGCTGATGACGTAAATACAAGTACGAAGATCCATATCGAACGGGCCGGGTAATTTTAGGCAATTTTATGTAATGGCCGAATATGGCTGTTATATTACATTAGTACCAACTTTTATTACGTAGAATTTTAGGATACAGTCTACAATACAGTTTTCATCTGAATCAGTAGATTTGGAGTAGACCGATTTGTCGTCATCGAACATTTATGTACACTAAAGAGGAAAGAAACTGGTACACCTGCCTAATATCGTGTAGGGCTCCAGTGAGCACGCAGAAGGACCGCAATAAGACATGGCATGGACTCAACTAAAGAGTGAAGTAGTGCTAGAGGCAGGGTTGTACATAAATCCGTATGACTACGAGGGTATAGAGATCTCTTCTGAACAGCGTGTTGCAAGGCATTCCAGGCATGCTCAATAATGTTCATGTCTGAGGAGTTTGGTGGCCAGTGGAAGTGTCTGAACTCAGAAGAGTCTTCCTGGAGCCACTCTGCAGCAATTCCGGATGTGTGGGGTGTCGCATTGTCCCGCTTCAATTGCCCAAGTTCGTCGGAATGAACAATGGACGTGAATGGATGCAGGTGATCAGACAGGATGCATATGTACGTGTCATGTATCAGAGTCGTATCTAGACGTATCAAGAGTCCCATATAACTCCAACTGCACACGCTAAGCCGGCCGCTGTGGTCTCGCGGTTCTAGGCGCTCAGTCCGGAGCCGCGCGACCGCTACGGTCGCAGGTTCGAATCCTGCCTCGGGCATGGATGTGTGTGATGTCCTTAGGTTCGTTAGGTTTAAGTAGTTCTACGTTCTAGGGGACTGATGACCACAGATGTTAAGTCCCATGGTGCTCAGAGCCATTTGAACCTTTTTTTTTTTTTTTTTTGCACACGATAAACAACATTACAGAGCCTCCAACAGCTTGAACGGTCCCCTGCTAATATGCAGGGTCCATGGATTCACAAGGTAGTCTTCATACCGTACACCTCCATCCGCTCTATACAATTTGAAATGAGACTCTCCCGCCCAGGCAACATGTTTCCAGTCTAATTTCGGTATTGATGGGTCCAGGCGAGGCGTAAAGCTTTGTGCTGTGCAGTCATCAAGGGCACACCTGTGAGCCTTCGGCTCCGAAAGCCGATTTCGGTGATGTTTCGTCGAATGGTTCGCTCGCTGACACTTGTCAATGGCCTAGCACTGAAATCTGCAGCAGTTTACGGAAAGGTTGCACTTCTGTCACGATAGAAATGGAAATGAGCGTTTGGCGTCATTGGCCGGGAGGCCCCTTACGGGGCAGGTCCAGCCGCCTTGGTGGTCGCCACATTGGGCGACCTGAGCGCCGGATGGGAAGGCAATGATGATGAAGACAACACAACATCCAATTCCTGAGCGGAGAAAATCCCCGATCCAGTCGGGAATCGAACCCGGACCCCTTAGGACGGCAGTCCGTCACGCCGACCATTCAGCTATCGGGGCGGACACTTCTGTCACGATGAACGGTTGTCTCCAATCGTCTTTGGTCCCATTGTTGTGGGATCTTTTTCCAGTCGCAGGGATGTCGGAGATTTGATGTTTTATCGCTTTCCTGATATTGACGGTACACTCATGAAATAGTCGCACGGGAAAAATCTCTACTTCATCGCTACCTCGGAGATGCTGTGTCGCTGGCTATAACACCACGTTCAAACTCACTTGAATCTTGATAACCTGCCATTGTAGCAACAGTAACCGATCTAACAACGGCTCCGGACGCTTGTTGTCATATATAGGCGTTGCCGATCGCAGCGCAGTATTCTGTCTCTTTGCATCTCTCTGTATTTGAATACGCATGCCTATACTGGTTTCTTTGGCGCTTCAGTGTATCACAAGATCCGCGAGGTCAGTAGAATTATATCAAATCTGCATAATAATACACAGTGTGACAGAAAAGTGACGCAACTAGAAATGGAATTAGAAACTCAATGAAACTGTTTGGAAAGGTACGTAATTTAATTTCAATGATTACAAATTCATGTCAGATATACCAAATTGCGCTCTCTCTGAGATGGACACATGCACTCATTGAGCTGGAGAGGAGGACATAAAGCTGATGTTTCTTCTTCTGAGGTAAGCTACCCAGCAGTTATCGTAATTGGTTCTTGGTGTCTCGAATACTGCCACTGGGACGGAGCTGATGTCATAGCCGGTGCCATACATGTTCTATTGTGGACAAATCTGGGAATAATCATCACGCATATAGTTCATAGAGACACGTGTCCTGTGTGGACGAGCACTGTCCTGTTGGAAAATGGCACCACGATACGGTAGCATAAAAGATAACACTTGAGAACACACGATGTCCATGATGTACAGAATTTCTCCAGTCACTAAATGCCGTAATCTGAAGTTATACCCGATGCCTCCCCACGCCATGAGCCCTGGAGTAACACCGCTGTGCCTCTCCAAAACAATGGGAAATGGGACCCCTCCCCACTTGGCCGCCACACCTGCGGGTGTTTTCGTAAATATCTCTGAAGATAAACTTGCAAGCAGACAAACTTTTATAATAAAATTTCTTGTCAAAATAGCATGGCACGTTGACGTCAACTATCCCGTTGAGGATATTTTATTTTTCTCTTAATCCTTGCTTCCACGATGATTGTCAATGTCAGACTTCCTCTCTGATGCCCTTACTTTTCCTAAAACGAAACTGACCAATCTAATGAATCCTCTGTTTTTTTTTTTTTTTTTGCATAGATCACTTTACTGACGTGATAGAGGAAATGTGTCATATGCTCCAAAATAATGTACAAAAACTTTATCATTCTCATGGTACATTTGACTGTGTGTTGAATAACTAACTGCCAGTTTTTCATTTCTGTTATGCTTAAATTTAAATGCGACAATACTATCAGAAAAACTCCGTAACTGACCGATAACTTCGGCAAACTTTTCCCAGCCTTCTCCTTTTGGCACGAATATATTCTCTCTCTTCATTATCCTCTAAAATATTCTCTTGATGTACGCTACGATGCATTCAATAGTGGCTTCTCCTTGTGAAAAGTGATATCAAAACAATAGACATATATAATCTGTAGCGAAGTACTGCAAATAAGACTCTTTTTCTAACTTGTGCTATTCATTTATATCGCAAATTTCTAGTTTTTTCTTTTTTTCGTTACTTACTAGGAGTTAGGTCATGTTTTGCCCGATTGTAAAGGAAAATAGAAACATTTCGATGAGTCCATGTTCGGAATATGAAAGCTGTAATCATTTACTTTGTGTGTAAGTTTAACCAATACCGATACTTTCTTATCTCAGAATCATTAATGTCTACTTCTCTCGCGAACGTTGCATTCTATCACGTTCGTATTACACTGGATTATGGCAGGAGAAAGGAAGGGTACAAATTTCTGTAATAACGTTTCGTTTGTCAACAAGAAATTATTAATTTCGAACGTGCCTGTTACATCTCCTACGGGGCTGTAAACAGCCTGCAGTTTAGGTACATCTGGACTATAACAATAAGGTGTTCTTGCGCAGTTACACTCAGTACCGTGATTACTCCAAGCTCGCAGACGTCAGCTGCAGGTTCCATCCCTTCAGAGTAGCGCCGTGTGCGGAACTGAGTTGCCATACAGTCGGTAACTTGTCTGCGATTTACATCACTTAACCAGTTCCGTTGCTTCGACTTTAGTCCCGTGTTGTGAAAACCTACGTATTTATCGATTTCTTTTCTGTGTTATATTACCGACGATTTATTCAGACACAAATTGCAATTAACAAATACCCTCAGCTTATCCCTACCCGGAAGCTGAAACAGTGTATTCACATTGCTGCGAAACAACGAATATCACTGGCGTGACATATTTCTGCGGTATTAAGAGTGATTTTTGACCACCGATCGTAAGCCTGTAGCTTCGTTGTTGAAATTGTAGGGATCATGGAAGTATCTCAATATGCGGAATATCATTTCGATGGATTGAAGAAATATCTTTCTCAGATGCTGATTATCTTAGCACGGGAATTAAGATGTAGTTACATCTGGTTGAAGATACCAAGTTGAAATCATTGAGCAAATGTTTCAAGTAAAAAATACAAGTTGTTTTCCTAGCAGCTGCCATTTCGACTAACCAGTAGCATTCTCGCTTAGTTTAGGCACGTTTTCTTACTCAAATGTTAGTTCTAATTGGTCGACATCAAATGTAGTAAAGTTATTCCGCATTTTTATCTAAGTTCTCAGAACGTCAGTCTTGCCAGTGTGAAATGCTTTAAAGGATATGAGTCTTTATTGCAAAAACACATTTGTTCACTGTGTACTTTGGCGACTGTACAGCCGACCGCTCAAGGAAGCTGCCAAGTTAGTGACAGTACGACCAACGCTAACAAATTTGCTTGGACATAGCCCGCGACATTGGACATCTCTTCACGGGAACTGAATGCACCTCTGTTCTTGTGGACACCCTATTTAAACGCTGTCCTTTGTGCTATTCACCTTGTGACTTTAAACTAAATCAATAATTAATAAATAACATATAATTAAACACTGATGTAACACGTAATTCAATAAAACATTGCAATTATAGCTGTTCAATTATTACACGCGGCAAGTAACGATGAATCTCAGTCATATAATTGGGCAAGAAAAGGATATTAATACAAACTAAAAATCAACACTACCCTTTCCAGTGGCAAAAACAATACAAAAATAAACGAATCACGTTCTGTGATCTTTACACGTCATCACAAAAAAATTGGCCTTCTGAAAGGGTTACTGAACTGAAAGTACAAGCCTATACACTAATTAATATTTTGTATTATTTTTATAATCAAAACGTCAATTGTCACTGGTTCGATAAACGTCGTTAACATTTGCATAAAGAATATCATTAATGGCGAGCGAAAGATTTCGGAATAAGGTATTACTCTCGTTCTGCCAACGGCCTTATCAGACGTTGGAAGAACCAGCAGTGATCGACGGGATAAGGAAGCGGAAAGTAATGGGAACCACTGCGTTAAAGAAACTTAATCTGTATCCAAGGGACATATGGCCAGTAACCGAAAAAGCGTCATGATGGTGTCTACTGCGAAAAGATTTCAGATTAGCCTCCTCTCTCCCCAATTGGGATCTCCGGGAGAGGAATGCCAACTGGGACGTAACCAAGAAGAAAAGATTCCATAACTAGGGAAGGATAAAATTCTACGAGCCTGAGCGTGAAATGTCGTTAGTTGAGTGCGATAGGGACGCTAGAAAATCGCGAAAGGCAAATGCAAAGGCTCAATCAAGTTATAGTTAAACTCACTGAAGTGAAATAAAAAGCAAAATCTTAGTCAGACACATAGGATAATATCGACAGCAACAGAAAATGGTATAATGGGACTAGGATTCGTCATGAATAGGAATGATCCATAATAAATTCACGTTTATTTTGTACTTACTTTGAATCTACTTTGAATACTTGAGTGGTTAAATTTTTCTCAACATATTCGATATTATATCAACGACTACAATAATAAATGAAATATATATGTCAGTGTCGCAATTAGAGAATGATGAGACAAAGAGTGTATGTGATGGAACTGCACGACAAATCAGTGAATAAAGAGAGACGATTAGCAAATGAACATGGGGGATTGGAACACTTTGGTATGTGAAGCTAGGCAAGACGTGTTTTCGGGAGAATACGGGGTCGGTAACAGGTATGACAGAGGAGAAAGACTAATGGATTTCTCCAGTAAAGTTAGCTGGTAACAGCGAATCACAGGAGGGGATATACATTAAATAGGACTCGAGACAAGGGAAGATACCAGCTGGATTACATCATGACGAGACAATGACTCCGAAATCAGATATTAGATTGGAAGGATTGCGTAGAAGCAAATATTCGCACCACAGATTAATGATGATGATGTCAAGACTTAAGTTGAAGAGAATCGTCACAAGGAAATTATTGGAGAAAAAAGTGATGATAATGTGCGTTTGAAGTTTTCCAAGGCTGCAGATTCTATGATAATGGATACGAACAGTAAGCAGTTCAGTTGAAGAGAAACTGATATTCTAAAATGATTGTGGAATGACAAACTTGGGGAGAATGAAAGTGACTGCAAAGAAACCTTGGGTAACGGAAGAAATATTTTAACGTCGGCAAAATAAGATCATCATCATCATCATCATCCTTTAAGACTGATTATGCCTTTCAGCGTTCAGTCTGGAGCATAGTCCCCCTTATAAAATTCCTCCATGATCCCCTATTCAGTGCAAACATTGGAGCCCAGTACTTCAAAATCATTCTTGACCGAATCCAGGTATCTTCTCCTTGGTCTGCCCCGACTCCTCCTACCCTCTACTGCTGAACCCGTGAGTCTCTTGGGTAACCTTGCTTCGCCCATGCGTGTAACATGACCCCACCATCTAGGCCTGTTCGCCCTGACTGCTACATCTATAGAATTCATTCCCAGTTTTTCTTTGATTTCCTCATTGTGGACACCCTCCTGCCATTGTTTCCATCTACTAGTACCTGCAATCATCCTAGTTACTTTCATATCCGCAACCTCAACCTTGTTGATAAGGTAACCTGAATCCACCCAGCTTTCGCTCCCGTACAACAAAGTTGGTCGAAAGATTGAACGGTGCACAGATAACTTAGTCTTGGTACTGACTTCCTTCTTGCAGAAGAGAGTAGGTACCAGAGGAACAGTTCTGACATTGCACTTGATGCTGGAAGCAGGACAGAAATAATCGAGAATCTTTCGACCTAGAAAAAGCTTTCGACATTCGACAATGACACAATGTGCTCGAAAAACCTCAAGAAAGTAGTTGTAAGCTATTGGAAATTTGTGCTAAGTTCCTATGGGACCAAACTGCTGTGGTCATCGGTCCCTAGGCTTACACACTACTTAATCTGAAAGTACCATACGCTAAGGTCAACACACACACACCCGAACCTCCGACGGGGGAAACCACGCGGACAGTGCAAGATGCCTCAGACCGCGCAGCTACCCCATGCGGCACGTAGCTGTAGAGTGTAAAAACTGTAGATGAAGACAGACATTAGAATACGTCCAGAAAATACTGAGGGCCTATATTTTAATTGTTACGCTAAGATGAAAAAGTTGGCGCGGGAGAGGAATTTGTGGTGGGTGGTGTCAAACCAGTCAGAAGACTGATTAAAAAAGAAAATAATACGATTTACCGTAGAAGACGGAATGAGCGAAGAGAAACATTGTCACAATATTGACTACATTATACTTTGTGTAATCCTGGACAATCTTAAAAAGTTGCAGAATGATTTGGAAATATTTTGCACCTTTGGCAATGAATGCCATAACTCCTTAAATGTGAATAAATATCAAAAAATCAACTAAATCAAAATAAGGATAATGGAATATAGTCGAAATAAATCAGGTGATCCTGAGAAATTTCAGGGGCGGACGAAAATATTGAATCACCAAATACGCAACACATTGTCATGCCTAAAATCGTGTAGGAAAACCGTACCCATTCAAAACGACTTTCAATCATCTCTAAATGAGTAAATATATGTCCTGTAAGATTGAAAGGAGCCTTATACCAATTTTCCTGGAAAACAGTAGCGAGTTCAGATAACGACGATGAAGGTGGACAATCCATTACGCACGCTTCTCTTTAAAGTATGTCACCAAGGATAAAAAATATAGAGATCAGGTGACTCTAGTGGCCAGAGAGGTACGACACTTCATGCTCGTGCTCACGAAGCCAGTCCTGGACGTTGTGGGCTATGTAAACAGTGTTGCCGTCGTCTTCAAACACATCATCCCCATAGGGGAACAGCCGTTGTACTATGGGATGGGCAGATCAGCGAAAATGTTCACATAATACTTGGCAGTAATGCGAACTTACAAAGTAACCATGGTGTCCATCGAACACCACGATCTGGCTGCCCAAACATCACCAAATGCCAACCACGCTTCACTGTTGTATCGAAGACTCGGCCAGAAGATGGGAACAATATGAAACAAGACTTACTCGACCAAATTCCTTTCGTCCATTTGTCAACAGTCTAGGTTTTATGATTTCGGCACTATGTTTTTCTGTGACGGGCATTTACATCACTGGTGATTGGTTTTGAAATCCCAGCTTTCCCTGTAGTTCCCAGCTTCTGGAGTTCCGTTCGTGTTGTTTTGATGTTGACAGGGTTCCCGAAGGTCACTTACAATTTTGTAACGACTTTTGAACCTGTCATCCTCTTATTTTTCCGTCACAGTCCTCTTCAATGACCTGTCGCCGTCAACCAACGCACTGTTTCGTCCGCTCAGTGACTTAAAAGATGAAGTTTTTCCGCTTTAGCTGTATGCGATATAAGTCTTTGATACGGTTTCTCTTCAATCACCAGACACTTAGACTACCTTGGTTACAGAAGCACCCACCATACGTGCACCAACTGTTTAGCCACGTTCGAATTCACATATCTGCAGACAATGCTCTCACAGTTACACAGAACACTTTTCTGACTACGACTGACAGCAGCAACGTGTTGAGTACACTACGGGGGTGCCGTTCTTGGTCAAACAAACCAGGACAGATCGCAGGATTGGCTAGCATCTGAGTTTACGTTCAAGTATGCATTTCTTGTGGTGTTTCCATATTTCTGCCCAACTCCTGTAGATTAGAAAACGAGTCACTAAAAGCAGTAGATCAGTGTGGCTATTTGATTCGTAAAATAACTGCTGGTGGCCTAAAAAGTTTGGAAACAAGGAAGCAATGTTAGTGTTCAGAGTTCATCCCCTCGACATCGAGGTCATTAGAGACGAAGCACCAGCTCAGAATGTTTCAAGTGTGAGGAATGAAATCGGACATATCCTTTGAAAGGAAACGTTTCGGCAATTGCATGGAGTGATTTAGGGACACTAGAAAAAAACTAAATCAGGTTGGCCGGACATGAATTTGAACCGTTGTCCACCATAATGGCAGTCCAATGTGCTAACGACTTCGAAAATTACAGTGCAGGACCAAGTGACGAATGCAGTAAGCATTATTTGAAGATGAAGAGGCTTGCACATAATAGAGTAACGTGGACGGCTGCACCAAACCAGTCTTCAGACTGTAAGACCACAACTAAGAACTGCAAGAAAATGCCAGTGTCAGAGAATTCGATTGTAATGAATTTAAAAAAAGTATAAGTGCGCGAACGGCAAGGCGCCCCAGACCACGCTGCTCCCTCCCGTGGCAAAGCTATTGGAAAAGACGGGTAATGTACGAGGTGCATTCAAGCTCTAAGGCCTCCGATTTTTTTTCTCCGGACTGGAAAGAGATAGAAACATGAGCATTGTTTTAAAATGAGGCCGTGTTCATTGTCAATATGTCCCAGAGATGGCAGCACCATGCGGCAGATGGAATTTTACCGCCACCGGCGAGAATGAGAACTGTTTTAAATACTTAAAATGGCGACGTTTTCCTTACTTGAACAGCGTGCAATCATTCGTTTTCTCAATTTGCGTGGTGTGAAACCAATTGAAATTCATCTACAGTTGAAGGAGACATGTGGTGATGGAGTTATGGATGTGTCGAAAGTGTGTTCGTGGGTGCGACAGTTTAATGAAGGCAGAACATCGTGTGACAACAAACCGAAACAACCTCGGGCTCGCACAAACCGGTCTGACGACACGATCGAGAAAGTGGAGAAAATTGTTTTGGGGGATCGCCGAATGACTGTTGAACAGATCGCCTCCAGAGTTGGAATTTCTGTGGGTTCTATGCACACAATCCTGCATGACGACCTGAAAATGCGACAAGTGTCATCCAGGTGGGTCCCACGAATGCTGATGGACGACCACATGGCTACCCGTGTGGCATGTTACCAAGCAATGTTGACACACAACGACAGCATGAATGGGACTTTCTTTTCGTCGGTTGTGACAATGGATGAGGCGTGGATGCCATTTTTCAATCCAGAAACAAAGCACCAGTCAGCTCAATGGAAGCACACAGATTCACCGCCACCAAAAAATTACGGGTAACCGCCAGTGCTGAAAAAATGATGGTGTCCATGTTCTGAGACAGCGAGGGCGTAATCCTTACCCATTGCGTTCCAAAGGGCACTACGGTAACTGGTGCATCCTACGAAAATGTTTTGAAGAACAAATTCCTTCCTGCACTGCAACAAAAACGTCCGGGAAGGGCTGCACGTGTGCTGTTTCACCAAGACAACGCACCCGCACATTGAGCTAACGTTACGCAACAGTTTCTTCGTGATAACAACTTTGAAGTGATTCCTCATGCTCCCTACTCACCTGACCTGGGTCCTAGTCACTTTTGGCTTTTTCCAACAATGAAAGACACTCTCCATGGCCGCACATTCACCAGCCGTGCTGCTACTGATTCAGCGATTTTCCAGTGGTCAAAACAGACTCCAAAAGAAGCCTTCGCCGCTGCCGTGGAATCATGGCGTCAGCGTTGTGAAAAATATGTACGTCTGCAGGG